>NC_068911.1:4503449-5128449 GCF_023091745.1 Budorcas taxicolor | reverse complement strand
AGCCAGCAGAACTGCAGGACTTCATACCTGAGCAAGACGGACAGGAGATTAGTGGACAGATGACAAATTGTTTTAAAACAAGAAAAGACCTCACAAGGACCCCCTAGGCCAGCTCAACACCCCAGAAGTCCCAACACTGAATCACCTTGCTGGCCATCGGCAAGAGTCTGGCTCATGGTGAGCTCTGGGGGAAAGTGGAAATGGAGCGTGAGAAAATCTGACCACTGATCTTCTGCGTCCTTAGGACCCTGTGCAGCATCACCACAATTCTTCCGGCCTTGTTGTTTGTTCTTCTGGCGTTTTCCAGGCACTCAGCCACTGAATTTACAAGCAGCCCTAAAACACTCTCCTCTGAACACAACCGCCATCGGTCTCCTGCTTGGTCAAGGATGCATAGGTCTCACGTATGAGACTTACTCACTCTATTTTGTGAGGACTCACACAGACACACGCCATGGTGACTACTCTCTAACGATTCCCCCGACAGAAAGGAACACCACGACCTTCTGCAGCACATGCTTCCCTCAGGCCACCAAAGGAGCTGAGGGTGGAGGGCAAGAGCAGAAACAGAAGCCCAGAGCAGGTGGCAGCCAGGAGTTGGTCTTCAAAGGGTTGGCTGAATATGGGCAACGCCCTAAACTGCGGCCGTTGAGTGGAAGGGAAGACAGGACAACAACGTCACAGTATTAAATTTACAGCATAAACATCCAGTTATTCTGGGTGGGTTAGTTCTAGCAAGTCGGGTGAGGGGCTGAGCAGTGCGCATACACAAGGGCAACCAGGTGCAGGGGCAAGGCCCGCTGAGTACCGGGTGACGCTGACAGGGGCCTCAACACAGGGGGCCCCGACTCTAACTGGAAACCAAGGTAAGAACGGGTCTGGAGACTCTTAAGAGGTAAATTTGTTTTTGCAAAGGTCAACACACATTATGCAAACTGCCTCAGGTGCCAATTCAAACTTGATCATGGCTATGCTACCTGTCTTGTCACACGCTGGGTGTCGCACATACAGCCTCATTCAAAAACAATTCCACAATAGCAAATGCCCTTAAACTGATTCTTAGAATTAACTCAGACTTAACAAGTTTCTTATCGCATGTATAAGACTGAAATTCCTGCTGGTTCTACACTTTTTTTTTTTAACAGTATTACATTTTAAAAACTGGATGTTAATTCTAAAATCAGTCATCAATAATATATAAATGATTGCTTTTCGTAACACTTATTGTTGAAAATCAGGGAATATATAACTAAGACTCGTGGAGACAGAATTTCTTCACCTTCTGAGAGAAGGTGACATGAAGTTACCCACCATCTGTCGGAGTAGGGCTGCTCCAGCTGGGGCTTTGGGAGTTTCGTGTCCCTCTCTCGAATGACCTGGTTGAGAACATCTAAGTTGGAGAGGTTGGAATAAGGCTGAGCAGCATTCTCAAAGAGCTCCCAAAGCGTCACACCCAGGGACCTGTGGGGGAATAAGAAAGCACATCTTTCTCTCTTCAGATACTGAATTTTTAATACCCACAGTTTTACACGTACAGTCATCAGTCATCTCAAGCACAAGGGTCTACGGAAGAGGTTATTCAAGATAGCTCTTTAACATGACTTAAAAAGCCAGCACTTCTATGAAGATGTGGACCACAACAAGAATGCCTCCTCAGACTGACTAACAGAATGCTACTTTAGGAGTTCCAGCCGAGGTAAAAAAAAAATTAGATGGAGCAAGAGGGAGTAATCACAGGGAAGCATTCAAATGACTGTCACCTTTAAAACTCAAGAATCATGAGGATCATCACAAGGGCCTTGGAAGGTTCAGCAACACGGCTAGATACAGGGTAAACACCTGGAATTCTGAGGGTTTTGGGGAGGGGGTGAAATCCCATTCACAACAGCAGTGAGCAGTAGAACTCCCAGCGTGACCAAGTCTTCCCTGTTGACCTGTGTGTCTCCTATTGCAGTTATTCTGAGTATTCAGGGCTTTCTGCTATCAGGAAGGACGACTCTTCACTGCTTGGCGGAAGAGGCCACCTGCCCGGGTCACTCACTGCCTGCAGGTGCTGTCCCCACAGGCAAGGGATCATCTTCTCTGTACCTGCCCCACCCTGTCCCCTCGGAAATGGCCTTTGCTGGTGGGTCAGGGGGGATACGTCCTCTACGTGGTCTCCATGTTCCTTCCCACCACTCCCCCTCCCATCGTGTGTTACAAGCTGTTTTCTGCAGTGGCTCCTAGACCTGGCTGATCGACTGTGTCCCCTGGACGCTGGTACTGATCGCCCACCCCCGAGGACCCTTAGCTGGCAGATGCAGGGATGGCTGCAGGCTTAAAAAGCTCTCATGTGACTGAGACTCCTGTCAGACGCAGCTATTGATGAGTCACATGACGATGGCCGATACCCACCAGAATAATAAGCTGTATTTGAATACATCAATCTATTATTTGACACTGCAGAGTACAATATAACTTATGAGTTAAATTCTCTTTACGCTCACCTCACAAATCAGTGAGTAAATCAACATATTCAGTATCTAGGTGGAGAGGGCATTTCTATCAAGGAAATAAAAGAACCCAAATCTCTAGTCCAGTTCAAGAAGGGAGATGTGCCCTTGGCACAGAACTGCTAGGAGCAGAGGGCTATCTTGGATAAAGGAAGTTTAAGACACTGTCAATGACGTTAGGGAATTACCAACTTATTCAATTAAGGAAAATAAAAAGTTTGCATGAAATGCGAAAGACTGCAAAGGCAGCCTCTGACCGGGGCACAGTGAGTGTTTTCAGCACCTGATCTGATCCTGGGCGAGTACCTCTGCCGAGCTCAGCTTCTCCAGACCCCTAAGGCCCTTTCTCTCTCCTCATAAGGCCTGTTCCTGAACCAGCCCTCTCCTCAGCCCTTCCCCTGCTCTTCAGAGAACATGAGGCCTGGGCTTTCTCAGCTCCCCACTCCTAACACCTCTCTCCAGCATCCCTCGTGCGTCTCCTCACGCAGACCACCAAGGAAGATGAGACGTATCCCCCTCTTCAAGGCCCATCCTGTGGCTCCCTATTCCCTCATCTTTCTGCCCAGTCTCCTCAGGAAAAGCGGTATCAGCCACTGCCCACCATTCCCTGTCTCCCTAAGGACCAGCAGCCTGCTTTCTTCTGGGAGGAAAAATGTCCTGTAGCTCTTCTCCCCTCTTCCACCAAACTCATGGAACCAAGACCCTCAGGTTCACCCCCAGCAAAGGGCAGTGTGGTCCTTGCCTCGGGCAGAAGCTGACGCCACTGCCAGCCCTGCCGCCAGGGCTTCTCACCCCATCAGAAACAAGGGGCAGCCTCTGTCTCTGGGAACGCAGGCGAAGTCTTCAGGTCAATCACCCCACTGAGAGCAGTAACAATATGGACGATGCATGAAAAGCAACTTCTTATGAAACATATCGAACAACAGAGAAGCTGGCAGGGAACTCACTGGACAGAATCTGGAGCTCAGAGAACAAAAGGGAGCGCCACACCGCGTCTGACCGTGGCGCCTGCCGGAGCACAGGGCCTGCGTGCCTGCGTCTGTGGTGAGCAAGGCTCGACGGTGCACAGGCCCAAGCCCTGGCCCTGCCCAACAGGGGGCCTCACAGAGACATCCTCACCATGGTGGGGACAAACCCGCCCCCCAGGAGTCTGGGGGGCAAGCTGGCTTGGCACCGAGGCCCTGTGAGTGAGTGCATGTGTGTGACTGAGTGTGTGTGTACATGTGTGTTGAGTACAAGTGTGTGTGTGTGCCTGCGGCAGGGGTGGGAGGCGGACAGTCCCGAAGAAGCTGTGACCACAGAGCTGGCCTTACTGGGATCCGCAGCCCAAGCTCACACCATCCGAGCGCCCCAAAGACCTCAGGCTGAGTACAGAAAGCCCTGGGCTGCTGTCGCTCCTGATGAGCCAGGACACGCAGAGAGCTGACAAAAGCACGGGTGCCCCCGCTGAGGGCATGCCCTCCAGTCCAGGCTCCCAGGATCCTCACCACAAGAAGGCCCCGAGGAGACAAGGCGCCATCAAGAGCCAGGAAGATCAAATCCACAAAGACCTCAGATACGGGAATTATCGGATGCCGATCACAACCGAACTTTAAAACACTCTGGGACAGTTTTTTAAAAAATCAAATAGACCTCCTAAAACAGAAAAGCCAATTAACTGAACTATAAAATTCAGTAGAGAGATTTAATAGAGGAATAGACACAGCGGAAGAAAGAATTTTAAAAAGACCAAGAATTAGCAGCTACAGCCCAGGTCTGAAAAATGATCTAGAGTGTGGCACAGGGAGCTGGAGATGGAATACAGAAAGGAGAGAATAAGAGAAAAGACAAACCAAGAGGTCGTGACCCATGTCTGATCAGACTTCCAAAAGGAGAAAAAATGGGGTTGAGGCAGTTATTGGGAGGATAAGGGCTGAGAACACCCCCCGAAGATATGACATGCCAAGCAGAAAAACAAAAAAGTCCACACCTGTAGATATTACAGTGAAACCACAAAAAAAAACAAACAACAAAAGACCAAGAGAAGAGTTTGAAAGCAGCCACAGAAAAAAGTCATGTTACCTTCAAAGAGCTCAGGGAGACGTACAGCTGACTTCTCAAGACCAACCATGGAAGCCAGAAGACAGTGGAGTGAGGTCTTCAATACACAGAGAGAAAATAACTGTCATCAAGCAAAAAAATACACTTCAAGGATGTGGACAAAACAGAGGTATGCTCAGACCTACAGAAAAAGACCTGCGAGTCTGTTACCAGTGAGACTGCACCACGGGGAATTCTGAAGGACATACTTCAGACAGAATGAGAGTGAGCCCCAATAGAAGGTCTGAGATTTGGGGGAAATTAAAAAAAAAATAATAAGGCAAAGTGATCTGATTACATGGATAAACCTAACCAAACACTGACGTTAAGAAAAATAACAACATCTTGTGGGGATAAGAGAAAAAAAAAGATACCTCACAAGGATGAACATAATTGCGTGTGTGCGCGTGTATGGTGTAAATTTAAAGCATGTTAAAATACCCTGGGGTCCTTGTATTGCTCAGAAAGGGGCCAAAGTAAGAACTGCTGTTACTCTAAGTTAAGTATACATGTTATTTCTAGGGTAGCCAATACAATCGTAGCAATAGAGTACACAGCTCCCAAACTATGAGGAAAAGAAAAAAAAAAAATCCATAAGAAGCTAAGAAGCAAAACACAGAAAATAGAAAAAGCAGGACAACAGCACCAAAAAATACGAGTAGATATAAATTTAGAACGCTGTAACAGAAACTGTCAGTCAAAGCCCTCTTACACACATCTTTTTTCAACTTCCATTAAACTGTGCTATATCTCAGTGCTATCAACGGTCCAGACTTCTTTCAGTTTTTTCATTCACTCAATTAATATGTATTACACATCGACTATAAACAAGGCCCTACAGTAGGCAAAGAAAATAGCCTTGGTTCCTGCTTTTATGGAGATTATTACTGCGGAATGGGTAGAAGTTACCGCATCATTGCAAAGACTGGGATCACAGCTGTGATGTCAATAAACTGTCTTTCCCATCATCAGTCGCTGGTATTCCTACATCTCATTCAGTTGTTATACTTTCCCTTACGAAAGTACTTGAGAAGAGAGAAGTTAGGACTTTGTTAATATCAAAAGCCTAATCGAATGGTAAATCGATACATACCAGATATTACTATATTTAGTTTGATCTGCAGTTAGCAGTCTGTCTTGAAAGCTGGTTACTAATTCTGGAGCAGTCCACCGAAGAGGAAAAAATTTTTTATCATCTGTCTCAATATAATCCTCCTGTTTTGTAAGAAAGCACACAGAATTTTGAATTCTCTAACACTTCTAGTGAGCTCAGTAACTTAATCCTAGGTCATTCTCAGAAAACACATACTCTACCCAAGAACACAAGTCAGAAAAAGAAATGGACACAGAGACAGAGTTTCTGGGCAGAGGGTGGGTGGAGGGTTTCTCTGAATCAGCCTCCTGGGCCTCATGAGCTGGTCTCTGAACCATGAATACCTGCTCAGTCTCCCTTCCTGGAAAAGGAAGGTACGCTGTGTCTGATGTACAGAACACGGACTCTGAGCAAAATATCTCGTAAACTATGCTGGGCTGTATCCCTGAGCAGAAGAACAGGGTGGTTAATGAGAAAGAGCGCAGGCTCTCGAATTGGACAGACTGGTTGAATCAACATTCAACCACCTACCAGCTCTGTGCCTCTTGAGCAAGCAGCAAACATGCTGAGCCTTATTCCTGACCCATAAAGATCAGGAAGACGTGCCAGCCTTCCCTTTACAGTGAGGATTACATGTGATCATGTGGGCAAGTCCTTCACAGTGCCCAGGTGGCACACAGCAAGTACTCAAGATACTGGAGCTACTATGGAGACTAAGGACAGACCTATATTTGCATGAATATATATATATATATATATATTTTTTTTTTTTTTTTTTGCCCCATAGTAAGCTACCTTACTCAGCTGGGCTAAGCAAACACACACAAATAAAAATTTCACAGGTACTTTACTTATTTTCTTTGGGGGATATATTCATGACAGAGCTGAAAAACTCAAATCCCAAGCTTACTGATTTGAGCTGAAATTCTACCAAACATGTAACAGAAATATTTATCTATGATGTGTATATTTTATTATATAGCAGCAATAATTATTTACCCTCCCTTTCCCAACAGGCATGGCATTCTGTGATATGACCACTTCATGAGCATTACATTAGATCAGGAGAAAACCCTTAAACTTCTGGCTCACCTTGTACCTGCTGAATCCTATTCCATAATCACCCACTTTCACATTTAAGTCCGAGGTGAGAAAGCAGTTTCGCAGGGCTAAGTCACTGCAAACAGAAAGAGTGAAGTGGACATGAGAACAAGGCGGACCAACACCCAGGATGACACGACGTGGAGCCGCTGCGGGAAACGGCTTTCTTGGGAAATCAGGGTGGTGAGTGTATTGAGTTCCCTGATAAATAATTCATGTTTTAAAATCCTTTTTCATAGAAAAAGGCAACGCCACATTCCTAATTACTTAAAGAATAGAAATGATCAGCTTTTTTTTTTTTTTTTTGGTAAATCACTCTGACTGCTAACAGGTTAAATTCTAAATATATTTGTATCTTGTTCTGCATTGATACCAGACTTATGGCTCATTTCCTGGTATTTTTAGAGTTACCACAGAAGAATTCTAAACTGGCTAATTTGTCTGAATTTATTTTAAATAGCTTACATTACCTGAGTAATAGTCTAGTAGTAGTCTCTTAACTGCAAGTAAAGAATAAAGTTACAACTTCAAGCATACTAAAATAATCTACATTATTAAAAATGTTTGTTTTAACTCCTTTTTCAAAGATATACAAACATTATTAGTGATTTAGCCCCCAACTCACTCTCTTCTCTTCCAAACTCTGCCTCTCCAAAAGGGAGGCAAAGAGCATATTTTCAAGACTGACTTAAAACAATGTACGCAGTTTATTTAAGAACAAATTAGTTTTAAAAACTACCTAACTTGGAAAGTAAAAAACTACTTTTCCTAAAAAATCTTCCCATAGAGACAGCAGATTACATTTTTTTGATTTTAGCTTTAACCCTTCGAATTTTTAAATTATCAATTGGCATATGAATGAAAAAGCCACTGAACTAAAATAGAATTGAAAACCTAACTTACAGTTTTAAATCTTAAATAAAAGTTCTCAGAAACTGAACTTCCATAGTCCAAAATTTAAAACGTTTGCCTTTATATGGCCAAAAATAAAAAACTATCAAATTCTTATTTTCAGTGATTTTCATTTCCAAAGCTCATGTGTCTGAAATAGAACAAACAACATGGATAAGGACACGAGAGCTAACGCTGATGGAATCCAGGGACAGCCTAGTGCACACCACCACTGATCCCATCATACTATCAGGGCTAATGTTCAGAAAGCACTTTACACACAGGTGTTTCTCCAAGCACCTGATACGTATTAACTCATTTCATCTTCACAACAGGCCTCCCAGGTGGGTACCAGAATGTTTCCCATTTACAGAAAAGGAAACGGAGGTGCAAGGAACTGAAGTGACTCTGCAAGGGTCAGTATTTCTGTCTCTCACCATCAATAACCATCGACGACAACCCAGTACCAGTCAGAGCGCACTGCCGTCCGTGCGGCTGGTCCTCAATAAACACGCTGACCTTGTGCTGATCTCAGCAGACATCCCGTCTCTGTGTCTCACCGAGGTGGCTCACAGTATGTCATACGTTGTCACTGTTGTTATGTTTGTGATGATGATCTGTGATCACTGACCTTCAGTGTTACTACTGTAATTTTTCTGGCATTTTTTAAGCGATAAAAGTTTTAAGTCCAAGATAAGAAAGCAGTTAGATGTATCCAAACCAGTCAGATGTAGTCAATCCCTCCGTACACCATTTTTACAAGCAGTGTTTTCATGGCACTCCACCAGGCCTGTGGAGTGTCTGGGGAAAACCTCGGGACACCTCTAATGTTACAGACAAAATGCGAGCACATGGGGGGATCAGTGTCCCAGACCACCACAATAAAGCGACGCTCATGATAAAGCAAGTCTATGAATTGTTAGGTTTCCAAGTGCATAGAAAAGTGATGTTTACACTACACTGTAGTCTATTACGTGTCCAAGAGCAAACACACAAACAAAAAAAATGCTACGTATAAACCTTAATTAAAAATACTTCATCGCTTAAAAATGTCAAAATAATTACAGTAGTAACACTGAAGATCACTGATCACAGATCATCGTAACAAACAACAACGACAAGGTATGAAATACTGTGAGAGCCACCCGACGGGACAGAGACAGGAAGCGAGCACGCGCTGCTGGAGAGATGTACCGCCAGACCTGCTTGATGAGGGCTGCTGCAGACTTCTGATCTGTGTGTGTGTTTGGGGGGGGGGGGGGGGGGCGCGGCCAGCAAACCCGCAGTGTCTGCGAAGCGTGGTAGAACGAGGTGTGCTGTAGAAACCTCCCATCTCAAGGAGAGAGGTGGCCCCTGGGTTCTGGAGATGAGGAGGAAGGACGGGTGGCCATGTGCGGGCAGCAGCGTGCGGGGCTCAGCTGCCTGGCCCCTGGACTGCGAGCAGCACACGCATGGCACTGCGGGCCCTGCCCGAGGCTCTGGGCACCGCCAGCTAGCACTGCGAAGGCCCCTGCAGACAGGCCCTCCTCAACCTTCCCAACACCTCTGTCCTGGGAGCAGAATGAAGATCTGGGTGCCAGGGCCCCTGCCCGGGAGCATGCAGGTCATCTGAGGCCGGGTGGGCCCTGGCACCTTCCACTCCAGCCACTCGAGCCACTCCAGGGCCGCCGGCCGCCTCCCTTCACATCTTTCTCCTCATACACGGTCCCTGCAGGTCTACAGACATGGGGAACGAGAAGCAGGTAAAAGATGAGAAGATATATGTGCAAGGGGCCTGGGGCCCTCTGTACACAACACTGTGAAACTCCTACGATTCGACTTACAGTCTCAGAGAGAGAGAGAGGGAGGAGGAAACACCTCCTGTTACCTGAACACTGGGGGTACTGAGTAAGAAAACGATGGTGTGACCAAGCGAATTTCCTCTCAACTCGCCCTCTACCCCACCCCGAACATCCTGGTCCCTGGAGGACAGTGCAAAATTACTGCACAAAGTCAGAGGCCGGCGACCTAGTCTCGGCTCCACCACTCGTTAGTGCGCGACTCTGGCGCGTCAGTCAGCACACCAGAGCCTCGTTCTCCTTGGCAAAAAAGAAAAAGGAAAAAAATGAGGGGGTGTGCGCTAACCTGTAAGGGTTAACTCATAAGGTTTTTATAAGGATACAGTTTTTAAACATCAAAACATTCAAAACATCAAAGTGTGTCCAAATTCAAAATGATATAATTCAACTCAAAAGCAGTAAAACATACATATTCTCCAAGGCCCAATAATGTACCAAGCTAAAGAATAGGAAAACGTAAAGGTGTAACTTTTTAACAGAGGAGGTAACTCTTGACGTCAATGGCTGGTTTGGGTCAGGAAATACAAACATACCCAGTATATTCTGCCTTCAAGTTGAAAAACAGGTCTAGTGGCAAAGCTGCCAACTGACCTGGCCCTCAGAGCTTGGGCTCCGTCCCCCTAGGCAGTAACACGCGCGGTGGCCTCAGTGGTGACTGCAGGGACCCCGCCAGGTGAGCGAAGCGGCAGGTACACAGGAGAAGTTTTCTAAACAGTCTCCCGCCTTGATTCACAAGGAAACATCATGGCTTGTTCTCAGCTCCCACTGCCGCGAGAGCTTGTCCACCTCCAGGAGGTCGGTCTTGTAAAAACAGCTCAGCGGGGCTGCAGCCATTTTCAAAACCACTCTGTCCTCGATTTAATTAACCTATTACCCACCAAGGCTCTCCCAGGAACCCGAATTCCTGATCAAAAGAGCAACCTAACATTACTGAATACTCTTCCAGGGCGCGGCCCACATTATCTTATGTAATCCTGACAAAAGCACTTCAGGGCAAGATTACCCGGTTTCAGGGAAGAAACAGGCTCAGAGGATTAAGGAAGGAGAGGCCACTTAATAGCTTCAGCTCACTGTACCAACCTGCCGCCAGCAGCCACCACGGCGTAAAAACGAACCCCCATGTGGGCTGTGAAGAGACTGCCGCTTCCCACTGGAAGGGGGCTGCAGCTCTCGGAGGCAGCGGCAGAGCGAGGCCAGGGGATTCAGACGCAGCACAAAGAGGCAACTGGGCTCATTCAGCGTCCCGACAGCTTTCGCCCCTGCTCATCAGGTCCGCCTGCACCACGCTTCTCTTCTGCGACACAGCACAGACAAGGCATACAACCCGGGCCTATGGCCAGTACTCCCTGACCCTCTCACACACACCTTCGCCATAAACTGGGTTCTACAGATGCTGGGCTCCTGTAACACTGGACACCCACACTCTGAGGGCTGGAGGACTTACTAACCTCAGTGTTTCTCAGCAGAAAGTGACTTTAAACTTTAAACTGGTAAAATCCTAAAGAGAGCTTGTGTGTTGTTTTGGCTGCGCCACACAGCATGTGGGATCCTAGTTTCCCGACCAGGAATCGCACCTGCACCCCTGCAGTGGAAGCGCTGCGTCCTAACCACTGGACTGCCAGGGACGTCCCTCAGGAGGTCCTTTCACGCACAGTGCTACCTGGGTACACCTTAAGGCCACGGTCACGTGGGTCTCCAGCTACAAGAGACACGCCCACGCCGCCCGCTGGATGCCCTGTGCCCTTACTCATCACAGTGGCCTGGTGGCTTCTTCCTGCTCCTCCAGGAAGACTGACAGGCCGGGCACAGGAAGTCCCAGGCGCTTGGCCAGCAGGTCAGGAAGGTGCGGAGCATGACACACTGGCAGCGCCTGCTGTTTACGTGGCCTTCGCGGCCGTCACGTCTTTGACTACAGAAATGCAGCCTGCCCAAGACCCAGGCTTAAGTCTCCACTTAGACAATAAGTACAAATGAAAATTAACTGGTAGCGCCTTACTAGATCAGCTTCCAGTTCGATGCGTGGGAAGTTCTATCTCCAACCAACATAGAAAGTTCGACTTTGAGTCAACAAATAAATATTCCAAAGTCCAGCTTAAAACCATGCTACTCAGTATCTTATAACAACCCAGGATGACAAATAATTGGAAAGCATGTATGTCACTGAGCCACTCTGCGGCACATCTGGAACACAGCACTGCAAGTCAACTCTGCTTCAGCTTTATAAAATGCTACTGTGGTGCGCTACCACCAGAAAAACAAAGCACACAAAACTACATAAAACGTGGCTACTTTTTATAATAAAATGAAACAGCTGTCAATGGTTTCAGGAATTTTCTTTACCTTGAGTTTATGTACCTGAATTACATCCAAATCATGTGAGTTAATTCATCATCTTCATTTGTTTGAAACTAGATTCTAAAGTAAGTAAAACTTTAACCTAAAGAAACTCACAGGAAGGTAATATTTACTTTGCCAATTTTTAAAATATAATCATAGAAACCAACTTGGGCTTTAAACAATTTCCAGTTGTCTTTGATAACTTCATGTTGCTGATTCTGATGTGATCTTCTCTGAAAATGCTCCGTTCTCCAAAATCTAAAAATTCCTACACCAAGTATTTAGGTAATAATCACTTGTGTTTTATAAAAGAGTAACAATACAAATATGCTGGGTATTAATCTGTTATGAGGGAAAAAAACAAAATATAAGGTTTTTCCATTATAAAACAAATAGATCTTTATATTTTGAAGTTTTGTGTAAGGGTTTCTGCCTTCAGCCTGAAGAAATTCATAATTCTTTCAGGTCTCTTAAAAAGCACCTTATCAGAATGATCTGCTCACTGTGCAAATCAAACAAGATAGATATGTAATAAGAGAGTTAATTTTCCTTCTTCCTACCCTGAAGTAATGTTGAGAATGTGATATTTTTCCATATCTGTTCACACACACACACACACACACACACACACACACACACACAGACTCACACAAACCTCCGCAGATGTAAACATTTTCTCTTTTTAATGGTGTCGTATTTTAAAAACATTTTATATATGTGTGTATATAAAATACACAACCTGTGCAACCTGTGTCCCCACGTCAGTACACACATGTATTCCTTTTCAGGTCTTTTGGTTGTTAAGAGTAAAATGATTTAATTAAAGTCAACTAAAGAGACAGCTCAGTGGTAAAGAACCCGCCTGACAATGCAGGAGACTCAGGAGACATGGGTTCAATCCCTGGGTTAGAAAAATCCCCTGGACGAGGAAATGGCAACCCACTTCAGTATTCAGATGGAGGAGCCTGGGGTCGGGGGGAGGGGGGGTGCGGTGCTCGGACATGACTGAGTGTACATGCATGCACGCACACGTGCATACACACACACAGCACGCAAGAGTCAGACATGACTGAGCATGCATGCATACGTGCGCACGCGCACGCACACACACACACAGACACACACACACAAAGACACACACACAAAGACACACACACACACACACTCTCATTCTCTCTCTCTCCCTCTCTCTCTCTCTCTCTCTGCCCAATTTGTCCAGAGACCTGAGAAAACATTTCAAACACAAATCAGAGCTGAAAAGCCTGGAGGAGAACAAGCAGGAGTCTCTTTCTGAGTTTAAAGAATCATCATCTCAGGACTCAAAGCCCTTTGCCATCCTAATTAAAACAATTATGTGGATGATCTGAACAAAATACGACGTGCTCTGAGAACTGTGGCTGTTCAAGTGGGACCAAAAAGGTCTGGAGAGATGCATTACCCCGACCCCAGGGCTGCTCACACCAACCCCAGTACCCCCGACCACTCATGGTGGCCTCTCGGAGTGCCGACCAGAGGCCGACACTGGGACCTTCTATCAGAAGATGACATGAGACTCTCAGAGCCCTCCTCCAGAACCGGAGAGGGCCACAATGTGACAATGGCACCCAGCGGGTGGAGGTGGAGCCTGAGGCTGACGCGAGGGGGATGCTGAGGCAGGGGTCTGGAAGGCAGACCGGAACTGCTCGGTCTCGACTCTGAGCATCACGCCTTTTTGAGTGCTTGGAGATTCTGGCAATACCCTCTAGGCCTCATGCTGTATTCAGGCACTCTGTTCCCTGGTGCTGGTTTAGACGGAGCCCAGCTCGACCCTTGTTCTGACCCTGGGCAGGAGGGGACATCTTGTTTATAAATCGAAAGTTCACACCCACAGCTGGTCCTCCTTGGGCTTCCGGCAGAGCCGGGGCCACGTTTGGGGGTGGCGCTGGGGGAGGCGTGCGAGCGGAGGGACCCACCTGTGCAGGAAGTGCCGCTTGTGCATGGCCGCCAGCCCCGCCGCGATCTCGCACGCCAGCCTCTGCAGCAGCATCGTTTGCGCGTCCCCCCACGCCGGCTCCGGCTCGCCACCACGCAGGTAAGCCTTCAGGTCGCCCTGTGGGAACCAGCCCAGGTCAGTTTCCAGAGAGGACCGGCGGGACAGACGGGCATCTCAGCTGACAGAGATGCTGATGTGACTTCTTAGAAATTACTCAGATTTGAGCTTAATTAAGAATCTTACTGAACACATTTAAAATTACAAAAACAGCAATTCCAACCAAATACTTCAAAGCTTGAGAAAATGTCCCTCTTCTTTTAGGATCATTCTAAATTCAACATCAGTTTACCTTTGTTATAGAAACACATGGATAACAACGGCTAAAAAATAATAAAAATAAATTAAAGATAATTTTACACTGACACAATTCACATTTAGTGTAGATGTACAGAAATTTCCAGGTCACTGAAAGAAGATGAAGGAGAGTAAACAAGAGGGGCCATTCACACCACCTTCAAGGATTCCAGGGGAGGTCACATCACAGTAGCTTTCAGGAACAACACAGAGGGAAGGAAGGAAAGAAAAATGGATGGAAAAGGAAGAAAAAGCATTTTGGAGTGCCGGTAATGGCTTCAATTCTTTGCCGGCTCCCCCACAGCCCCTGTGAAAAAGAACACTAAGGCCACTTCAGAAACATTCATGTGACTCTAATTAAGTCTGTTCAAAGGACAGGAAATTGAACAAATTCACACTTAGACCCCAGCACACAGGTGTTTCAATGTCCCGGGTACTCGCGAAGGAACCCCCACTCCGCCCCCTACAATACACACACACCTTTCTCGGTTTCTATTTCCTGACTCTCAAGGTGGTATGTCCTGGGGAATTTACCATGTATCTCTTTGGGGAAATACACCTTTGAGACAATCTTCCATGTTCTGCTTACCACATGATTAAGTATTTATTGATGTAATATAATTCCAAGGTAAAGCTTTATATATAATCAGTTAATAAAACTTAGAAAAAGAAAGTCAAAAGTTTTCAGTTTTTTTTAATGTGAATCAAAAAAGATGCCTGAGGAAGAAAATTCCTTGACCGATTAAAAGAATCGACTACCTTCCTAACGACGGCTACAGAAGAGAGCAAACTGATCAAACCTCTCAAATCAGACTTGAGAACAGCCTTCCTCTGCTGCGCCTTTGCCCACACTCAACACTATGTGTGTTCCAAGGCAACATCAAGTCCACACCAAGAACTGAATCTGCTTTCATTCCCAGTTTCAATGATCTTTATATGGACGATAATGTTGGTGTCATGGGGTTCTCATGGCTGGGAAAGATTGAAGGCAGAAAGAGAAGAGGGTGACAGAGGATGAGATGGTTGGATGGCATCACCGATTCAACGGACATGAACTTGGGCAAACTCGGGTAGAGGCTGAGGGGTGGGAGGCCTGGCGTGCTGCAGTCCGTGGGGCTGCAGAGAGTCGGACACGACGTGGCGACTGAACAACAGCAACACTGGTGTCAACAACTGTTACCACCTGGGCTTTCAAGCAGGAGCCAAGCGCTGTGCTGGGAGTTTCTGCACCTGTTACCGCAAATAACTCTCACAATTCGAACCACTTTCCAGACGTGGAAGAGGCTTAGGGAGGGTGAGAACTTTGCCCAAGGTCACAGAGCTAACAAACAATGGGCCTGCACGTCCACTCTTCGGTTTACCTGCCAAGAAAATTCTGTTTGGTGAGTGAATCCAATTAATATGCAGAGCAAATCAGTTATTTTACAAGAATGAACGTCAAGTCAACTAGAGTCGACCACACGCTCTCCAGGACTCTTGCCGACTCAGCGAGCTGCTCTGCCATGGGAGCTGCCGCCCCGGACCGGGCTGGGTGCTCACCCCCACCGCCGCGCTCCTGCTTCTCTGCAAACACAGCCTTTCCCCTTCTGCACCCCCGCACAACTACAAGCTGCTCCAGACCAGAAACACGTTTTTTTCCCCGTTAAGAAAAATACATTCTCCTCACCACCCCAACCCACCTTCACCCAGGCTAGGCTCTGTCCAGTGCAGAAGTGGTGGGAATAAGGGCTTCCCTAGTGGCTCAGAGGTTAAAGCGTCTGCCTGGAATGTGGGAGACCTGGGTTCAATCCCTGGGTTGGGAAGATCCCCTGGAGAAGGAAATGGCAACCCACTCCAGGACTCTTGCCTGGAGAATCCCACGGAGGGAGGAGCCTGGTAAGCTACAGTCCGTGGGGTTGCAAAGAGTCAGACATGACTGAGCGAGTTCACTTCACTATGGGTGACAATTAAATTAGCCCAGAAAAACTCCAGCAGAAAGCATGGGGCCTACAGGCTCATGAGATTTTCATAAGGCAGCCCACACGGAAACGAAATATGAGAACAGAGAGCTGAAGTTTATTCACCTTACCAGTGAAATGACAACTTAAAAGGCATCTGTCTAACCCCCTTCCTTCAATGTCCATCTAAGGAAAAAACTACCCTCACACAAAAGTAGGACTATGCTGTTCTGCATCTGGCCGATTCTCAAAGCAAACAGGAGCTGCTGGCCAACAGCAAACACTTCCCGAGTGATTTTGGCCATGAAGGCAGAACGGCAGAGTGGGTGTAGCTGTTTTTCAAGGTTACCTCAAGTATATTCCTTACCACTCACTGTTCTTAAGTTATCTTCTCTTCACAATAGGCCACTCCCCAAATTTCACCAGGAGATAAAGTATAATAAACAGAAGGAGATTTTGCTTCAGCTCTGAAGGTTTCCAGCTTGGCAAAAACTCAGTCTCTCCTCACCTGCACTGGGGTGGGGAGGAGGGGAGGAGGGTAAGCACGGCCCGGGCAAACACGTCTCTAACCTGCGGAGTCAACATCAGCGGTTCCTGAGGAGCAGATCAGCTTCTCCCGGACAAGACCTGCGACGGGCTGGGAGGGGCCCAGGGCTACTTCTATGTTCTAGAAAGAACCCCAGCGCTCTCCTGGCACCACCGTGCTAAAGAAAAATCAGTGTAAGATCTTCAACTACAGCAAAGATGTTTCTATAACTACTAAAAATGGATCCATTCTATCCAGAACGGATGAAGCTGTGAAGTGTAGGCATCTGGCTTACGCTTTAATGATGCTGAGTGAGCCCACTGGGATTATTACTTTGCCCACAATGGCACCCACTCCAGCACTCCTGCCTGAAGAGTCCCATGGACGGAGGAGCCTGGAGGCCTGCAGTCCACGGGGTCGCTAAGGGTCAGACATGACTGAGCGACTTCACTTTCACTTTTCACTGTCATGCATTGGAGAAGGAAATGGCAACCCACTCCAGTGTTCTTGCCTGGAGAATCCCAGGGACAGAGGAGCCTGATGGGCTGCCATCTATGGGGTCGCACAGAGTTGGACACGACTGAAGTGACTTAGCAGCAGCAGCAGCATTACTTAAAAAGAGAAACACTGAGAACAGCAATGTATTCTGAAACAATACAAAGTTCCCTTTATCCAAGTTTTAAGTATTTCTTACATCCTCCCTAATGCCCTTCCGTAAAAAACTCAAGAAAACCTTAGGACGCTAGATGGCAGCAAAGCGCTGGTACTGAGACCTCAGACACCAGAGCGGTAGCTTGGCCTCCTCTGCACTGAGGCACGTGGACCTTCAGATGCTTCCTCGGGAGGACCTTCCCAAACCCCAACACCGGCTGCCCCGAGTGCTCGGTCCAGCTTTCCTCCGGACACGGAGAATCATGAATTCACTTCAACACGGCGTAAAAACCCACCCAACAAGCAAATAGATTAGAAATTACAATTGCTCATACGTTTAACAGAAGGATTTGGGAGAAAACTTTGTTTTTAAACAAAAATTTGACTGAAAGGATGAAGGAATGGCATCGACAGCCACCTGCTCAGCATCCACTGAGGAAATCAAACCTCTGCACCAGGCGGGAGGCCCTGGGAACTGCCAGCCCAAGGGTTCTCACTCGTCACGCGGACTGCGCCTCTGGCCCTCGCCAGCACTCAAGACCCGCCTGTCCACGCCCACACCCCCACAGCACCTCCTCCCATCACGAATTACCCTCCCTGAGCCCATCCCATCTCTGCTCAAAGAATCTGTGCGTGCCCCTCTGCCTGCATACCCAGGTCCTGAGCCCATCCTACCTCCGTCTTATGGACACAGGGCTTTGGGCCTGCCGGCTGGCCTGCCCCCCACCCCCCAACAGGCTTGGCTCCAGCTGCTCCCATCAGCTATCCCTGGCCGCTTCTGCCGGACGCAAGGTCAGCGGTCACCAGCAGAACCCAGTGAGGGCCCGCTCCTTCCTTCCCCACCGGCCTCCTCCTTCTGAGCTCCCCGGTCACTCCCCTCCAGGCCCTGTGCGGAACCTCCTCCCTCTCCCTGGTCAGCAGGCGCCGGCACACGCAGGGCTCTGTCCATGGTCCTCGTCCCTCCTCGCCGCAACACCCGTCCCCGGGTGGGCGTATCACCCCACGGGCACTGAACATCATCTCTCACACGCTTCTCTGGCTCAGACCTCCACCCCCACCCCCGAGCCCCAGGCTCATCTGTCAGCTGCTCACTCGACACTCTTCCCGGGACGCCCGAAAGGCACCTCCAACCCAATGCACACAGTGCAAAGCTCCGAGATCTGCTCCGTCTCAGGAACTGGCATCTCCGTTTCCCCAGGGCATTCAGCCAAAACCAGAGTCCTCATGCTGGAGTCTGCTGTGTCCCGGGACGCCCACCACCACCCATCACCAAGTCCTGGACCTACAGTCAGAGGGAGCCTGGGCCACGGGGCCCAGGGCAGCAGTCACATGCTGGGAGGACCCTCTCAAACCCCAGCACCGGCTGCCCTGAGTGCTCTGTCCAGGAGGGGCCACTGGCTGGGCCCTGGGAATACGGCACCCCCCCAAGCAGCCGCCCACATCGCCCCACCGCCAAGCCTGATCATGCCGTGTCATTTGGCACGTGTCCCCTCTGCGGGCTCTGAGCTGGGGACACTGTCCACGTGTCCCCTCTGCTCCACCGTAAGCCCACGCCCCCTCTCTTCTCATCACACTCCTGAGGCGCAGGGCACATCACTCATCTCCGTATGTCTGGAAGGGTCCCCGTGTGTGGGCTTACTTCACAAGTTCATTCGTGAACAAGACATGCCATTTCTGAACGAAAGGCCAATTCAGGGAGGCTTCCCACTGATGGAACACAAACGTACAGGCATTAACCCCACCTGATACAAAAGTACGTAGAATAAAATTAAGCTATCAGTTAAAATCCCCACTTCGCCACAGCAAACACGTGACTCAGACAAGGAGGCGGCCAAGAGAAAGCGTGGTCCTGGGCGTGGCTGGCAGAGCCCTGTTCCTCCCTCGCAGCAGTCTTCTCATCCGTAAAACGAAGTTGCGGCACCTGCTCAGAAGACTCGGTGCCCAGCTCGAGGCCCAGCGCCGTTGGGGCCCGTCTCCCCGCCACGCCCGAGAGGGCAGGGCCATGCTTCCGTCAGCCCCGGAGCCTCTCCTGAGCTGCTGGAGCCAGCCGGCCACAGAGGCGCGTGGAAGTCTACCCAGATGCCAAAAACGCTCCCTGGCCAAGGAAAGACTCTCATCTCTGCATCTCTGCTTCAGGGTCTGGGGACGGAGGCAGAACTGCTGATTCTCACTGGAAGCAAGATGGAGCGGAGCGGAACCTGCTTCCTTCCGTCACCTCGGCCTGCAGTCTGACCTCCCAGTGGTTGGTCTCTGCTCGACTCCCTTCCAACCAATCCCTCCCAGCAGACGCCAACCTGCCTCCCCAGTCGTGGTGCTCTCGCCCACCGGTCCCCAGGCCCCCCCCAACCCCACACATGCAAACCATCAAGCTCCCCTGCCTGGCTCACGTGTCCTTGAGACTCTTTGTTGCTGAGCAGAGTCCATCCACCCGCCCATCCACATTCAAACCAAATACCACCTTCTTTGTGAAGCCTACCCCAATGAGCCTACTTAGAACTCCTACACAGAACTACCCAAACCTTTAAATTACAATCAACTTAAGAAAATAAGAAAAATGAATAAACGTAACTACCATTTCCTGAGCACACTATGTGCCCAGAGATTCATATTCACCATCTCATGGTTGGGCAGTCCCTGGGAGAGGCAGGATCACCCCTATTTTACAGATGCCTACACTGAGGCTTCATGAGGTTTCATGAGGTCTCCCTTTCCAGGGAGACCCACAAGCAGGTGGCAGGACGAGCGTGTGAAGGCAGGCCTGCCTGGCCCTCCAGGCAGAAAAGGCAGGACAGGGGTGGCTCGCCATGCTCCCCAGAGCGTGGGGCACAGCCCTCGGTTCCCAACAGGTGCTCACACACTTTTGCTGAGTGAGTGATCCTGACCCCACTCTCACTGCCCACCCACAGACACACACGGGGCGCGCCACAGCCCCCGCGGCCATGCGTTCCACACGGCGCCCTGTGCTGAGCCCTCCGCCCACGAGCACTGCACCCACCCTCAGCAGGACACGTCAGTGGCTGCGGGCCAGCTACCAAACCCTGCAGACTTTTTTATTTGCTTTCATAAAAATTCTAAGAGAAAGTGTTTTTCAAAAAGAGACCGGTAATTCCATCTCATGAGGAATGACCTAAGTAAGTACGAAAACATGCTCTCCTTTCTCCTCAAGAGATGGTATCTCTGAGCATGCTCCCCGCCTGGTGACAACGCAAGGGGCCAGCGTGCCCTCGCCAGCTTCTGACCTGCTGAGAGCCTGTGAAGACAGTGGCCCGTGTCACGGTGGCCGCGGCTACTCGCTTCCGAGCCTGGGCCGGCAGCCTCTGTCCTCTGGACCCTGGCCAGAGGGCACCTCTGCCTCGGATGGCGTGCCTCTGCTCAGGCCGGCCTCTTTCTGGGAGGGTCCTGGGGCACCCAGGCTGGGAGCAAGGTTCAGGGGAAGCCGGGCTTCGGGGTGCTCTGGGGACATCCCTGCAGTCCAGGCAGGCAGGCATCTCCAGGGCTCACGGGGCCGATGTGAGCTGAGCATTTCTGTCACCCAGCCTCTGAGCTTGCTGAGCCCAAGATCTTGACCACAATGCCCCCAGTCAGGCCCAGCCCCTGCTGCTGGGAAGCTGGTCTCTTTGACATGTACTAGGGTCCAGAGGTGATGAGCAGGGAACTGCCTTCAGAGATAGATGTGACCCCACCGGGGGCAAGGTGGGGGGCTCCCTAGGTTAACGGTCTCTCCTTAACACGAGACTGGTCATTCTGAGTCCTGACCGACAGACTTTCCACGGGCACCCCAGCCTCTGCCAGGTGTAGGTCACACTGGTAGAGCCCCTTACATAACAGGAACTAATCACCAATGTCTTTTGTGTGTGTGATGAAAACCATGTCACACAAGGCGACCCCCTCAAGCACTTCTCAGTGTCCACTTCCGCGGCATTAAGTTCATCCACACGGTCGTGCAGCCCTCACCCCCATGCACCCTCAGGACTCTGCATCTTCCCAAACTCAGACTCTGCTCCCTGCTCAACAGCAACTCCCCCAGCCCCTGGCACCCACCCTGCCACCTCACCCTGGAGGGGCCACTCTGGGAACCCCATGCGAGGGGACTCCTGTAGTACGTGTGGTTTGGGACCTCGCTTATTTCACTGGGCGTAATGTCCTCAAGGTTCATCCATATGGCAGCAGGTATCAGAATTTCCTTGCTTTCTGTGGCTGAGTAATACTCCAGTTCATGGACAGACCCAATTTTCCTTATCTGTTCATCCACTGATGGATCCCTGGGCTGCTTCGGCCTCGTGGCTACTATGAATAATGCTGCTATGAACACGGGCATGAAAGTGAGACTCTGTGCTCAACTATCTGAATACGTACCTAGACATGGAACTAAACTCATCACCTGAACCCATTCGGAAGAAAACATCAAGCTTTTACTACTCCAGGAAAAACAACACCACTGCCCAGGAAGACTTTCAGGAATGCACAGACAGGGCGAAGAATAAGAAAATGCCAAAGCACATGAGCTGGTTTTCTAAGCCACCTTGATTAGCCCGCAAATGTGCCATTTCAGGAAGATGGTGACTCCCATTTATTTCTCTTATGCTCGCTCACGGAGAGTGCTCCCGTTGCTGTTTATAATCAGCATCAGGAGCCAATTAGGGACCCAAAAAAGACCCCATTAAATGTCTCACAAAAGCAGAACTTTGACAAGCAGACCTGTCTCATCACGTGAAAATTCATCTTTGGTGTACTTTCTCCACAGGCTGGGCCACCTGTCACACTGGCCACCCAGAGCTAGGTTAAAAGGAGTTATTTTCATATTCTATTCAGTAATAACCAAGGATCATGCATATCGTACCTCTGATAACAATGAGATACCCAAAATCAACTGTGCAATAAAACTGTCAGAAACACGCCTGGGAACTCCTTCCTCCCTGCTCTCACACCTTTATGAAATAATCCGGCTAACTGGCAGTTGTCACAGGTCTGCCCCCTCTAAGCAGGAGACCCAGAGGACAACGACCAGTTCTCTCTCTGAGTCCTATGAGAGTGGGGAGCTGCCTTTCTGCAGCAGGAAGCAGCCTCCATGACGGGAGAAGCCAGTGGGGGTGGGGCACAGAGAGCAGTGAGATTAACTCTGGTTTCCTTACAAGGAGAGAGAGCTCTAGGAGGTGTCTCCAGAGGAGAGTTAAGTCCATTAATTTTAAACTTTGTTACCTAAAGGTGCATGTTGCGACTTCTGGTGTAACCATACACCAGAAACAGTGTCTACAATAGGAGACGGGGAAAACTAAAACAGAAAAACTTAAGAATCCAAACCAAGGCTAGAAAAAGAGCAAATAATAAAAGTTGAAACAGGTAGGAAAAACAATAAAAAATAGGCAGGTAACATTCTAAACATCACAGCAGGTACAATAAATACAAATAGACAACCTGTTCCACTTTAAGTGACCAAGACTGACAGATTAATAAAATCCTAACAATAACCTAGTTACAAGAGATGTCAACCAGCGGATTGGCAGACCTAAACCAGGCAAATTCTAAACCGAAAGAAAGCTGGCAGAGCTACGTTAATATTGTTAAAAAGACCATCCTCAGTAACGCTTTTAATGTTAAAGAGAGTCCCTTCATAATAATAAAAGTTTCAAATTACAGGAAGTTGTATCTATTCTAAATTTGTATCCCTGACGCAGTAGGTATCAAAATGTACGAAACAGAATAACTAGAACTGTAAGAAAAAAATAAGGAAAATATGTAATCAGAAGATTTTAATATGCCTCTCACTACCTAGTAGAAAACTGACCCAGGCTCCCTCTGCTCTTGCCCCGTCTCCACAAATGAGGAGGAAATAGGAGATTTGAACAGCCTCACAAACTTGACCCAAAAGGTCCACACAGACATATGTACTGATCACCAGAATAAACATTTCCCGCAGCAGCTACAATCGAATAAAACGCTGACCCTGGCGTGGAGATGAACGTAGCCAGGAAGAGAGCTGCATCCGACCCCGAGCTGACGAGGACCACCTTTGCTCAGGCACTGAGGCTGGGGGCAAGGGAGGGGAAGAGCTTACTGCAACATAATCCACTGAAAGCGAATACAGACAGTTTGTTAATCATGTTTCTTTGGAATAGAATTGAAAGCCGTCCCTCATCCAGCATTTCAATCTGTCAGAAACACTTTGGTAAAAACTTCCGAAATACGTGACCTTGAACTTATACTAGAAACTTACCAGGTCACAGAACTCGAACACCAGAAGATAGGGGATTGCTTCTACACACTGTCCGACACACTGGAGGACATTTGGATGCTGAAGGATACTGGTAAAAAATAAAAGTCACAGCAGTGTTCATGAGGGAGCAGGCCAGTAAAACTGTTCAAACAGTAACCCCAAATTGAACATTCTTAACGATTTAAATACGATCAACTGAAAAGTGCACCAGAAGATTACATTTAACAGATGCATTCTAAGTTATGTATTGATTAAATAATTCAAAGGCAAGCAGGTGAATATTTTCACAAATTAAAACAACTTCTATCATTAGAATCTTTTAACTCTGGTAATTTAACTTTATAGCTATCAGTTTGAAGCAGCATTTAAAAGGACTATATTCAATAAGCATTTCAACCTATACGTTAAGTAACCCGGTTACTTCTTAAGCTATCTAGTTCATATACTGTTTTTATAAATCATTGTATATGCAAACATTTTTGAAAAATACGTTGTCTAAAACAAAGCTAAAAGAAAAAAAAGATATGCCAAAATGGTTTTTCTTTTTTAAAAAAGTCTTTATTTTGAAGACAATAGTGAAATAAGAGTAAGTTGCAAAGACAGTAGAGGGCCCAGGCTCCCTTCAGCCAGTTTTCCTTCCTGGTGGCACCTAACCCAGTGCAACCCTGAAACCAGGGCGCTGGCGCTTGGGAGCAGTGTGCTGTGTGTGCCCGGGTCCTGCTGCCAAGTGTGTAGATTCATGCAACCACTACACAGCGGAAATACACAACTGCCCCCCACCACGGAGCTCTCTGTGCCGCCCTCCACAGTCACACTCCGACAACCCCCACCAGCCGTTCCTTGGCCCTGGCACCCACTAATCTGGTCTCCTTCCCCACGTCTCATTGTGAGAAGATTATGTAAATGAAATCACACAGTGTGTGGCCTCCTGAGGTTGATTTTTTCACGCAACATAATGCCTTTAGGATTACCTAAGTTGCTGCCTGCATCAGGGGTCCCCTCTCATTTACCACTGAGCAGAATTCCACGGGTTGGATGGACCAGTTTGTCCAAACCAGTCACCTAGGGATTTTAGTTTTCCCAGTTTGAGGCTATTATAAATAAAGCTCCTATAAACAATCATGCAAGAGATTTTGTAGTAAGTTCTCTGTAAGTTCTCTGAGATAAATGGCCAGGAGTACAACAGCTAGATTATAGGATGTGACAGTTAATTTTGTGTCAACTTGGCTGGGCCACAGTGCACAGATATTTGGTCAAATGTTATTCTGGACACTTCTGTGAGGGCGTTTGGGGATGAGATCATCATTAAATCAGCTGACTTTCAGTAAAAGCAGATGGTGCTCCATAATGTGGGTGGGCCTCGTCCAATCAGGTGAAGACCTTAACAGAACAAAGACCAGCCTCCCCCAGTGAGAAGGAATACTGTGAGCAGACAGCCTCCACGCTTGAACTGTAACAGCGGCTCTGCTCCGTGTCTCCAGCCTGCTGGCCCCGCCCTGCGCACTTGCCAGACTCCGTAACTGCATGAGCCATTTCCTTCAAATAAATCACCTACCTACCTATCTGTTCATCTATCTACCTACCTACCTCCATCTACCCACCTACCTATCTATCTACCTACCTACCTCCATCTACCCACCTACCTATCTATCTACCTACCTACCTCCATCTACCTACCTACCCACCTATCCATCCCTCTCTCTCTCTACAGATCCTACTGGCTCGTGTTTCTCTGGAGAACTGTGACTAATACATATGGTGGTTCAGTGTATGTTTAGTTTTTTAACAAAGTGTCTAACTAGTCTACAGTGACTGTACCATCTTCACCTACTTTGAAGAAATCTCTGGTCAAACTATCTAACCCCAGAGATTCTTTTGGAGCCTTTTTAGGTTTCAAACTCCATTTCTTTAATAACTCTATTCCAATAACCTATTTCATACTGAGAGAGCTGTGGCGGTCTGTGCTTTTTGAGTAACTGGTGCATTTCACCTAAGCTGTAAACATATACACTAGAACTGTTGGTCCCGTCCTACCAGGGTCTGTCTCGTTCCTGGTGTTAGGAATCTGTGTGTTCTCTCTCTCCTGTTCTCTGCCAGTGTTGTTCGAGGTTTTCCGCTTTTTCTGTCTTTCCGAAGAGCCAGCTTCGTGTTTCACTGATTTTTATCTGCCGTCATTCTGTTTCTGCTCTTTTCTTTAATATCCACTCCTGCTTGCATGGAGTTCATTTTGCTCCTGTTTTTCTGGTCCCTTGACGCATGAGCTGAGATTATCGGTTTGAGACTCCTCTTTTCTCATGTAATCCGACCCCACAGGTAAGATGGTGCTTCCCTGTCCCTGCTTTTGAGACTTCGTGTCTTTTGTTTTCAGACGTTTGACTATGATGTGTGTTGGCACACATTTCTTTGGGTTTATCATATTTGAGATTTGCTCCATTTCTTGAATCTGTAGGTTTGTCTTTGCAAAATGTGGAATAATTTTCAGTGAATACTTCTTCAAACATCTTTTTAAGCCATCTTCTATCTCCTTTCAATCTGGGTCGTCATGATCTTTTGTTCAAGCCCCCAAGTCCTTGAGGCATTTTTCATTTTTTTAACATTTTCTTTTTGCTGCATGAATTGGGCGATAAATATTTATCTTCAGCTTCACTGATGTTTCTCCTTCATCTTCTCCATTCTGCAACTGAACTCATCCATTGAGTTTTTATTTTGATTACTATTTTTTTCAGTTCTGAAGGGTCCATTCAGGTCTTCTGATGTTGTCTATATCCCTGCTGAGACTCTGCATGTTTTCATTTAAGGGCACTCAAGGCTATGGTTTTTCCTGTGGTCATGTATGGATGTGAGAGTTGGACTGTGAAGAAGGCTGAGCGCTGAAGAACTGATGCGTTTGAACTGTGGTGTTGAAGACTCTTGAGGGTCCCTTGGACTGCAAGGAGATCCAACCAGTCCATTCTGAAGGAGATCAACCCTGGGATTTCTCTGGAAGGAATGATGCTAAAGCTGAAGCTCCAGTACTTTGGACACCTCATGTGAAGAGTTGACTCATTGGAAAAGACTCTGATGCTGGGAGGGATTGGGGGCAGGAGGAGAAGGGGACGACCCAGGATGAGATGGCTGGATGGCATCACGGACTCGATGGACGTGAGTCTGAGTGAACTCCGGGAGATGGTGATGGATAGGGAGGCCTGGCGTGCTGCGATTCATGGGGTTGCAAAGAGTCAGACATGACTGAGCGACTGAACTGAACTGAACGGAAGTATTTTTACAATGGCTCCTTTAAAATCCTTGTCAGATAAGCCAAACATTGCTTTCATCTTGGTGTTGGTATTTGTTGTCTTTGTGTATTTGTTTTATTGAAGTATAGTCGATTTTCAATGTTGTGTTAATTTTTGCTATACATCAAAATGATTCTGTTTTACAGATACACACGCTTTTTCATATTCTTTTCCATTATGATCTACCTCAGGATATTGAACATAGGTCCCTGTGCTTTAACAGGTCGACCTGGATGCTTACCCGTTCTCTATACAATATTGTGCATCTGCTAATCCCAAACTCCCAGCCCGGCCTTCCCTCACTCCCCCTCCCACGTGGCAACTGCACTTCCATTCTCTGCCCGAGAGTCTTTCTGTTTTGTAAATATGTTCATTTGCGTCATAGTTTAAATTCCACATTAAGTGCTATCACATGGTACCTGTCTTTCTCTGTCTGACTTGCTGCAAATGGCATTATTTCACTCTTTTTTACAGCTGAGTATACTGTACATACCCCCTTCTTCTTTATCCATTCATCTGCTACCAACACTTAGGTTGTTCCTGTGTCTACTGCAAACAGCGCTGCTGTGAACGTGTTGGAGTACATGCACCTTTCTGAATTACAGTTTTGTCCGGATATACCCCCAGGGGTGAGACTGCTGGATCACCATTTTCAGTTTCCTGAGGACTCTCCAGACCATTTTCCATAGTGATGGCACTAGTTCACATTCCCACCATCTGCTGCCTATTCTTACTCGTGCTGAGTTTTTCTTGGAAAGATGAGTAATTTCGATTGAAACCTGGACATATTGGGTCTTGTGCTATGAGACTCTGGATCTTATTTAAACTCTGTATTTTACAACCAGAAATCTCAAAGTGGTTTTAAACACCTGATTTTCAACAGACCACATTTAAAAAACATATGCCATGATTTACTTACTAGTATGGTTCTCCATTTTTCAAAAAAGTGTCTTGCTCCTTCGGGCTTGCGCTTGCTTTTAACTCCTTCACGATTACTCTCGCTACACTGGTGCCTGTGTAGATCTCTCCAAGGAGCACCTAAAGCCAAAGATGAGGAACGGAACAGTTCTTCACGACAGTTTTCATTAAGACCATGCTATCTACCCATTAAAACGTGCTTTAAGTGTCATAAGGGGAAATGGGGGAAGGAGGAAAAACAAATAATTGGAGGAGGATAAAAAGCTTCTAAAATTCCCATCTCTCTTCCGTCCTCATCACTCTTATGCCAACAATTAGAAAAGGCTCTGATAAAAAAAAAAAAGGCCTTCTTGGGGAAACTCACACACCCAGGAGTGCTGACACTCACACTCCCACATGGTTTCAGGGACCAATGGAGAAATTCAATTGATGCCACAGTGTGTGGAGAGATGTGCAATGTCACGCATACTAAGACTTAAGCAGCTTTGCATTCTAACAGTGTAACAGGAGGGAAAAAATGAAGGTGAGCAGACTTTACCTTTCCAAACCAGCCATTCCCAATTTCCTGTATGTAGTTCAGACTGTGGCGGGCAACTTGGGATTTCAAACCCTCTGCAGGAAAAAGAACATTTAAGAAGTAAAGATAAGTATTTAACGAAAAGACATAATAAGTATATAACCTATGAAGTATAAATGCTAATATAAACTTAATGTTTGTGATAATAAAGATAGAAATGAATACTTCAGGGCTTCTCTGATGGCTCAGCGGTAAAGAATCTGCTTGCCAGTGCAAGAGACACAGGCTCAATCCCCGATCTGGGAAGATCCCACATGCTGCGGAGCGACTAAGTCCACGGGCCACAGCTACCGAGCCTGTGCCCCAGGGCCCTGGAGCTGCAGCCCCTGAGCCCTCCCAGCCCGCACACCCCAGGGCCTATGCTCTGCACCAGGAGACGCCGCAGCCATGAGAAGCCCCAGCGCTGCAGCCAGAGAGAGGCCCCACTTGCGGCAACGAGAGAAGAGCCCACGCCTGCAACACAGGCCGTCAGAGCCGAAACACAAGTCAACAGAATTATAAAGCAGAAATGGCTACAACTGACAGCATTTGTGAAAAAGCATCCTGCCCTGACTCTCAGCTCCAGCACTAAACACTCCCATCAATAGCCCTACTGTAACACCAGTCACCACCACTCACTGGCCTTTACTCAGTCTTTACTTTTACGGGGGCTGGGGGTGGGGTGGGGAGTAGGGATCTCTAGACTGTTCCTCTCTGGAAACACTGAAACTCTTGTCACAAACTCCACCTCATCAGAACTCTGGAAGAAGGTGAAGGTTTAGAGCAATCAAAGGGAACCAGGAGAAAGGCCACTGAAAAAGGGAGAATTTCTTCGTGGCCTTTCATTCACCTACATCCCACCTCCCTCATAGCACATCTTAAAAACAAGCCATGTGCCAGAGTGGGTGCTGATCCCAGAGGGAGCAGAGTGCCCTCCTTCCCCAGGAACTGTGTTTCTCTTGACCTGACCGGGGCTTCCCAGAAGGCCTGCTGTAGGGGCACCCCTTCTTCCACTGAACTGGGCTCTGTCAGGACAGGGAGGCTTCATGTGCCTCAAAACAACGAAAGCCAGGTGGACAAGGCGCTGCCACCTGGGGCAGAAAACAACGGAGGCAACAATAAACCAGCTAAAGCTTCAGCGAAAAAGCTCAGTGAAAACTGGGGTCAGGGGGAAAGGAGCTCTTTTTAAAAAGCTATTATTACGCATACGGGGTAACTTAGAGAGTCATGTGCATCCTCAGGGAAGGACATCTGCTCAGAAGAGACCCAAGAACAGAGGCGTCACCACCGGCAGGAACTGAAGGCTAAGGCAGAGCTGTCAGTGGCCAGGCTGGGCACCTGCCCTGGCAGTCAGGCTGTCAGGACCTAGACAGCATCTGTTCCTTGTTCCCTTTTTTTTTTTTGCATATCATGTTATTCAAAATATCCAGTTTTCAACAGAAAATTGCAAAACAAATAAAGAACAATAAATAATGGTACATGAACTGCTACAAAGGAAATTTAAAAGAAAGTGTCCCTGAGAAAACAGATACTGGCCTTACTGGACAAGAGCTTAAATCACGTGGCTTAAACACGCTGAAAGGGCTAAAGGAAACCACAGACAAAGAACCACAGGAAACTGAAAGAAGACCAATAAAGGGAGAGAAATTATTAAAGGAGCCAAATAGAGTTTTAGAGCTGAGAGTGCAAGAACTGGGAAAAAAAAAAACACAAGAGGGGTTCAACAACAGATTTCGGATAATCTGTAAACTTGAAGGCAGGTCAAATGAGATTATCCAGTCTGAGGAGCAGGAAGAAAGAAACAAATGGAAACGTCAATGAACTTAAGTCTGACCGCCAGAAGTGAGCTTCACCAAAGAGCAGAAGGCAGAGAAATCAGCAACCAGAGGAGACCCAGAGTCCAATCATTCTATGGATTAGTAGCAAGGCTTCCTTTCTCAGGACTCAGAAGTTATTCATGGCAACGTGACATCAGGACGGAAGGCCTTACCTGCAGAAGGCTGGAACTGCGATGGAGCTGGTAGCGAGACAGTTGGTACTGAAAGTGTGAAGACTTCTGCGGGAGACTGGACAGAGGGCGTGTCTTCTGCTGGTGGTGTAAAATCAATCTCGTCATCAAAATTATCTTCAAACTCCTAAAGCAAAGGAAGAGCGATGCTGTATCTAATATAAATCAGCTTGAGAGCAAATACCAAAGATACATTCTCACATGTAAGACATAAACATTTATTCACTCGTTGGGGACACCCCGCCATAATTTTTTTCCCAATTGATATTGCCTTCAAGCAAAAAGCAAGAACAATTGTGTTCTGTGACTCTAAACAGAATAAATAAGATCTGAAATCAATTACATCATAAGTAACTTTTAAAACTGATCAACCTGAAGTGTAAAATTTTCTAAAATGACCCCTAGAACTTATAATTTCCAGGCTCAATATTTGAATTTTAAGTTACTATGAAAGTAAAAGTGTTAGTCACTCAGCCATGTCCAACTCTTTATGACCCCATGGACTGGGGCTAGCCAGGCTCCTCTAACTGTGGGATTCCCCAGGCAAGAACATTGGAGTGGACTTGCCATATTCTTCTCCAACGGATCTTCCAAACCCAGGGATTGAATCTGGGTCAGTTTAAGGCATTCTTTTTACTACTATTATTCACTTTCACAGATCTCTTTGCATACTGAATCAAAACATTTATTTTTCGACTGTATATGTATTTCTGGTTTCTTGTGATTTCAATCAAAATAAAGACAGTTAAAAGACACAGAGAAGATATTTTTAAGCAAGCCCTATTCCTCTGGCAAGAGTAAGAATGCATAAATGTACTAAACTAGGTAGAAAGACCATCAGGATCTGAACCATGAAGGTCACTATTAAACTCTGAGGCACATAAGTGCAATGAACATTCTAAGAACATCTGGCTTTCTAAAGATGGCAACTTTAAAATGGAGGCTGCACCAACCAAGCTGCGGAACCCTTTAAGTGACTTTGTCCGGCAGAAAGCTACCCTGACTCCTGCTATCATCATTCAGGGAGCTGGGCCTGTCTTGGTGTCCCTGTTAATTTAACATAGATACAGGCGACTATCAAGGTCACTCATTCAGATAATTAATGAGCATTACCCCGCCAGGTGCCATGACAGAAGCGAACAAGACTGTTTTCCAGCCCTCTACGTGACCAAACTCTTTTCTACCACCTCCCTCGGCCCCACCCCGTGCACGGGAGAAGCTGCCGGGTGTAAGGATGGATGTCGCTGATGTAACATTTCATGTTCTCATACCCGTCATAGGTGTTGCCAAGAGCATTAGGGCACTATCACTGTCTACTGGGGAGGGGAGAGGAGGACACTCCAATCTGTGAGGTCACTCCTAAACAGAAGAGCTTCGCCTGGTTTCCCCTTCGGACATTCCTCAAGGTTCTCCTGTTTAAGAAAAGACGTCACCCATCACTCCTAAGCTGGGCAGCGCGTGATACACCATTAGGCAGTAGGTAATTCTAAAGACTGAGAGCGGTAACACAGCATAACAGCAGCAAGGATGGGGCTGTGCGGGGACACTGGGTCACTCTGCGCTATGCCCTCCACTGCCTGGGCGCTCTCCAGCAGGCCACTGGCTTGACCAGGATGCAGCCTCCCAGGGGCCGTTCCACTCTGGAACACCACCCCTCTAAGCCTAAAGGAAAACTACGAGTGCCAGACGATGACTCCCTCCTTCCATTCCACGGCCTGAAGCTGGGGAGGGTCTTCTGTCCAATGTGGGCCCTGAACCGCTGCAGCAGTCACCTGGGGAAGCCTGATAAACACACACTCCCTGAGTCTGAGTCGTCACAGACTCCCTGGGCCCACGCTGAGCGTCAGGGGATAAGAACGACTCAAGGCAAGAGTGAGGTCTCAGGGCGTGAGAGAGACTGGCTTTTGGTTTCAGAAACACTGATCAGCCTTCACATCTGTCCCTAAAGGGCCAGGTGTCTGTGTGCGGCCCCTCAGCGAGGCTGAGTGCCCGCCACTGTGCCCCCAGGCGGTGCAGTCACCAGGGCCCTCCTGACGGGTCTGCACCAATTCCAGGGCCTCAGCGCTCACGTCCTCTGGGTTGGGAGTCTTCTAGAGACAATGACCCTTGCTAGGGAGTTTTCCTCCAGCCCCCTTCAGCCTTCCTCTCCCCCCAACATGTGTAACACTGGCGTCCAGCCAAAGGGAAAGCACGTCTTCCATCCTGAGAGCTGCCACCAGACCCAAGGTAAAGGGGACTCACACGGAAACAGGGGTGAGGCTGGAGAAGTAAGGTCCACGTGTCCATGGAAGAGGGTCCCGCCTGACCTGACCCTCAGTCCTCAGGGCTCACGGGACAGCCCCAAGACTGTCACCAGGCACGAAAGTTCCACCTGCAGGACCATTTTCTCTGCACACACATCCCTCTTTTTGCCCTTTCTTCCATGTACTCCTTTTTAATAAGTCTTCACTGAGCCCTAACGCATCCAGCTGCAAGTGCTAGAGAGGATATCCCAGCTGGCTTCCAGCAGACTCCGCCCAGAAGCTACCACGCCAGCACCTCTATATTATCACACACACACACCCCCACCACCCCCCACTCTGGGCCAGCTTTATTACCAGCAGTGCTCTTTTCTGCTCCTCAGGGAGCTCAGGGCTTGAGGTAAACTCAAAGATGCTGGTCCTGACAAACAAAAGGCACTGAGGGATCCCCTGGCTTCCGTGATTCAACAACCACAAATTCACCAGAGCTTGCAAGTTTAGAAAAAGAATCAAAACCAGCCTTCTTCTCCCTACAGGCTTCACACCAAGTGAACTGAATCACCGTTCCTTATTCCTCACTCAGCAAAACTTCCGTTAAATCAGGTGGGTGGTTACCGTCCACGAGGCTCGCCAGGGGGCCAAATGCAGATGGGCTAGTGGACCGTGTACATGAAGCTCCACCCACACACAGCGGGACCACTTGTTTCCATGCGGTCTGGGGCTCACGTGGCCACAATGACAGAGGGACAGCTAAGCAGCCTTGACAGAGACTGCATGGCCCACAGTACTTACTGTTTACAACAGCTCTTTATTTCACTTTAATAGTTACTATCTGGCCCCTTCAGAAAAAAAAAAAACACGAATTGCCACCCCTGTTCCCCAGGGATCATGATATACAGCCATTCTATTGATAAACATATCAGGGGATGACTTTTAAAGTTCCTCCCATCTGTGCTCACCTTAAAGTCTATTTCTGGGTCCTTACAGCAGGATACACAGTTTGCAATTAACACTATTAATATCATTAAACTGCCCACAGAGAGGATCACAAAAGACGTGGTAATTTCTGCAACAGGTGCCTCCCCTGGAAAGAAAAATAAACAATGTTAACACAGGCATTCCAAAATCGACTTTAATAAGTGAATCAATATATTTTCTGCCAGATATAAGTGGGATAAATAATAATCCCAGTTAATACTACGGGATAAATAATATCCCAGTAATAAAATGATTCTCAAATGCTCAAGATAAAGCTGACGACCAACCTAGGATAAGAAGCTGAGAGTCTTTTTTTTTTTTCACTTCTGACTTCGAAACACTTTTAGATTTACAGCAGAGTCATAGAGACAATGCAGAGCGTGCCCGTACACCCTTCCCCCAGCTTCCACTGGCCTGAGCATCCGACGTGGCATGTTTATCAGAGCTAAGACAACAACACGCGTACTGCGCCACCAGCTGAACCCCCAACTATAGCTGACTTTACCACTTTTTCCATCAACACCCTTTTTCTTTGCCAGGATTCAACCGGGGCCACCGACGTTCCATTCACTCATCGTGGCCTTAGTCTCATCCGACCTCTGATGTCTCTGCCCGTGCTTCACGACTGTGACGCTTCTGAAGAATATCTGTCGCTGACTTTGCAGACTATCCCTCAACTGGGGCTGCCTGATGTCTTCTCAGAACTGGACTGAGGTTCCAAGTATGTGGGAAGAATCTAGAATACTGCCGGGTGAAACGTCCTTCCCGTGACATCGTATCTGGGGCACGTGATGTTTCGTGAAGCCGGGTCCCGGGGTCCCTGGTGGAGACCACCACAGTGAACAGTCTCCTCTTCCCTCTGCACATTCCTCTCTTCAGAAGCCGGTCACGGAGTCCGGGGCACACGCCCGGGGAGGGGAATTTAGCTGTGCTTCTTGGAGGGGAGCAGAGTTACTGGATGTGCAGGGGTAAGTTAAAGTGACTACAGTCACTGATAACCGGGGGACGCGCTCTGAGGCTCCGCCCACACACTGGGTCTCTGGAAACCGATACACTGTGATGCTCTAATGCTGATTTTTCTATTTCCCTTAGTCCTTAAACACATACTACTTGGGACTCTTCTGTAAAGGAGAGCCGTCCCTCTTCCTGCACTTTTCAGCCACTGATAAAGTTATGAACTCATAGATACTTATTCTGTCCTATACTTTGGGTGATAATCCATTATTCTCATGACTCTGCAGCTCAGACTGTTCCAGCTTTGGCCCCATGGGGAGCTCTTTCAAGCTGATGCTTGGGTCCTTCGGACATACCCCCCCCTTTTTTTTTTACCTCCAACACTTCCTCGCTCTGGCGCTACAGGGGGCTCCAGGCTCCCCTTATGTTTTCCCTCTTCTGGCTTTAGAATCAGCCACTTCTTCAAGGAGCCCCGGTCGTGATAGAGAAGCTGAAACAACACACCTGTGACTATAGCCTGTGACCAGTTTCTTCTTGGGGGTGGGGGGACAGCTCAGAATAACTTCTACATCTTTAAAGGCGTGTTTCGAAAAGAATCTGCAGTAGACACTGCATGTGAGCCACCAAGAAGAAGCCTGCAACCCCTGTCGGGAGCATCAAGACTCTGACAGCTCACTTGGCAGCAGATTCGGTTATCTAGACATCATCTTATTCAAGTAGGCTTACTCTGAACCTTTCTATTTTTTGTTAGAGCAAATTGTTCAGTCTCACCTACTGGTGTTTTACAAAGAAATATACTTTTCTTTCTCTCCTGCTTTGAGATATAACATATAGCATGGTGTACATTTAAGGTGTACAACATGATAATTTGATATACGTATATATTGTGAAACAATTGCCACGGGAAAGTCAGAAACAAACTTTTCCACCTACGGCTAATCATGTGTTCAAAGGCACCAAGGAGGAAGCCTGGAGACAAGTGAAGGAACGATGCCCCTGTTTTCCTTAAACGAGACAACAGCCCGTGAAGAGAAAGCAAACATCGAGCACACTCCTATGTGAGTAAGCCACATTCTCGAGCATGACGCGACTTCACTGAAGAGCAAAGAGCTGCACGTCGGTGCAGGACTACACTCCTTCCCAGCAGCAAAAGGTCTGCTGAGAGAGAGCACTGTGAACCCGCTGTGTCACGGGGGGTCGGGCTCCACTGCTGCCTCCCTTCCTAAAGACAACATGGTTAACCAGGGCTGCCTAGAAGCTGCAAGCTCTAGATCAGCAAGACGGAGCACAGAGGGAAGTCCACACGTGAGCAAGGAGGACCGCAGAGCTCACCCACCAGGGACACCGGCGTCCCTGGGGGAAGTGAGCCATGCGAGAAGCCCGCGCGGAGGGCCAGCCTCCGGGAACCGAGCCCAGCCCGGCCTGTGCTGCCCGCTGCTGTTGGCTCTCAGAACCGGCTCACTCCCCTGACTCTACGGTAAGGGCCAAAGACCACCCCTGAGGCTGAGGCGGCAAAGCACTCGCATATAGGCTGTGTCTCACTGATCTTCAAGACGTGGTTTGCCCACTGCAGTCTAAGATCACCACGTGTTAGGGGTATTTTATACTTGAGAGGAAGCAGTTTTCATTGGCAGCATTTCTTCTTTCTAAATGGCAGAAAAATAAGGGAACGTTATAATTGGTCACATCTGAGATTTCACAGAGGATAAGTACTATTTTCATTTGATCATCAGGACACCAGCTCCACGTCACAAACAAGGACACCAACGTGCCCAGGAACACGAGGTGAGAAGGTGGCCAGGCCAGACTCTGGGTCCAGGGTGCTGGATACAAGCCCTCCCCTCCGCCCCAATTCCCTCAATATCACATTGTTCTGTCTCACTGTTTTCAACATTCAAAAACAGCCTAACCTAAGTGCTTCAGACAGAAGCCTCTCACTATAATTAGGGCAGTTCACAATTTTGGGGCTCCCCTCCAAACTCCTCTGAGCAAACAGTAAACAACTTTTCCCTCTCTTTTCATCCTTTTTATTATCATTACCACCTATCATAACATTTGATCAAAACTGCCTGAGGGCCACAATGATCTGATTCATAAAACTATCTCCTCTGAGTCATCAAGTAGGCATGAAAAGTCATACCTGTGTTAAAAATAACTAGTTATGCTGAGTTTTGCCCATCCATGATAATGTATGTATTTCTGTTATGACACTGCAGGGAGGGAGCTCAAACCCTCCCTGGGCTCTGTGACAACCTAGAGGGGTGGGATGGGGTGGGAGGTGAGAGGGAGGTTCAAGAGGGAGGGGACATACACATACTTATGGCTGATTCATGTGGATGCCTGGCAGAAACCAACACAAGATTGTAAGGCAATTATCCTCTAATTAAAAATAAATAATTTTTTTTAAAAAAAGACACTGCAGGGGCCTCTGCTCTGCTGGACTCAGATTTCTTCAATGTACACAAGTCTACTTCACCTCAGTGTCAGCCAGTCCACTGAGAGGATTCTAAATCAATAACCTGAAAAATTTACTAGGTAGCCTTGAGCAGAAATTTTCAGTTTCACCACTTCTAAAAACTATTTCGTTGACAGCATTTTTCTTTTGATTGACCCAAAGTATTGTGATATAAAAAGAGAGAAAAAAAGCTCTGTATATCAACAAAGAAAACTTCCATACACAAAAGAATTTGCATAAAATGAAGAAATCAAACCAGCCTCCCGTGGGCTGCAAGGTGAGCTGGGTTTGCACAAACCGCAGAGAGGAAGCAAACTGTAGAAGTGAGGAACTACAAGGAAACCCCCCGTGGCCCCCGTGGTCAGACTATAAACCGGGCCCTGGAAGGTTCCTGGTTGCGACAGTTACGCAGGTTGCAACTGTGAAGACAGACAGCTTTCCTTTGATGTTCTCAGGCTGCAGCTTTCAGAAACGTGTAAGTCAAACCAATCACTGCCTAAGGAAAAACATCAATAATGACAGGAGTGTCTCCTCCGCACATCGAGGCCGCCTGGCTGATTACAAACTGGGAACAAGGATAATGAGAGGTTTGGGGTGCTTCATACACCTCCCCAAGACTCCGATGCAAAAACAAACTCATCTCAAAGATACAGTCGGTGTAAGTTTTCATTTTAGTTCCCAAACCATTTTAATAGATATCTATCCAGCACCTGACTTAATAAGTTAGAAAACTTGAGAGACTCAAAGAGGTAGGTGCATATTATCTGTTTTACAGACAGGTAATCTGAGGAACACGATTTCTCAGTAATGACTCAGAATAAGGGAGGTGTGCCACCCGATCGTTAATTCCACCATTATAAAGCCCTGCCTAGAACCCCCATCAGAACTTGAATATATGCATAATCAACTGAAGAGTCACCTGTGAATCCATTTTCAAATTACATTAAAATTTTTCAAGGGTCACAGATAAAAAAGAAATGATGATCAGTGTCAAGCCCCACAGGGGATTGCAACATGCTGACCTTCTCATTCTGTCACTCCCTCTCGGTTACCAGCTGACACACTTTTACAAAAAAACTGCCTCCTATTTACTATTCGGTTGCTCAGGGGTTCAAGTCATAAAGGGTGAGACTGAAGCTTCAAATTCTCTAATCATACAGCTCCTTCCTCTAGCCACCAGTCCCTATCCTGAAGCTACTGAGGGACCTGCCAACATTCGTTCCAACACTCGCACAAGCTGGAAGTAAGATTGCCAGGAGAAATATCAATAACCTCAGATATGCAGGTGACAGCACCCTTACGGCAGAAAGCGAAGAGGAACTGAAGAGCCTCTTGATGAAAGTGAAAGAGGAGAGTGAAAAAGTTGGCTTTAAAACTCAACATTCAGAAAACGAAGATCATGGCATTCGGTCCCATCACTTCATGGCAAACAGATGGGGAAACAATGGAAACAGTGAGAGACTTTACTTTCTCTGGCTCCAAGATTACTGCAGATGGTGACTGCAGCCATGAAATTAAAGATGCTTGCTCCTTAGAAGAAAAGCTATGACCAACCAAGACAGCATATTAAAAAGCAGAGATTACTGCTTTGCCAACAAAGGTCCATCTAGCCAAAGCTATGGTTTTTCCAGTAGTCATGTGTGGATGTGAGAGTTGGACTATAAAGAAAGCTGAGCACTGAAGAATTAATGCGTTGGAACTGTGGTGTTGGAGAAGACTCTTGAGAGTCCCTTGGACTGCAAGGAGATCAAACCAGTCAATCCTAAAGGAAATCAGTCCTGAATATTCATTGGAAGGATTGATGCTGAAGCTGAAATGCCAATACTCTGGCCACCTGATGAGGAGAACTGACTCATTGGAAAAGACCCTGATGCTGGCAAAGATTGAAGGCAGGAGAAGTGGAGGACAGAGGATGAGATGGTTGGATGGCATCACTGACTCAATGGACATGAGTTTGAGCAAACTGTAGGAGTTGATGAACAGGGAAGCCTGGCGTGCTGCAGTCCATGGGGTCACAAAGAGTTGGACACGACTGAGTGACTGAACTGAACTGAACACTCGCTTCATTAACATAAATTCAGGTGTGGTGGGAGGGGCTTGTCATTAATAACAGATGCTATCATTCCTCCCAGTCAGGAAATGCCCAGGGCTTTAGGAACTCTGGGCCAGAAAAGGGGAAAAAGACCGAATGGATATATCCTTTTATGTCACAGGTATATATAGCCTAGAAAAGGAATCAAGAAACTATGGTCAGTTTGGTCAGGAAACTACTGGTCACTACCAATAGCTCAAAATGCTGCCCACTGTTAGTTCTGGTATGGCCTGCTAGCTAAAAAGAGTATTTACATTCTAAAATAGTTTAAAAATAATAATAATAATAGTATTTCATGGTTGTTGCTGTTTAGTCACTAAGTCATGTCTGACTCTTTCGCTGCGAACCCATGGACTATAGCCCACCAGCCTCCTCTGTCCATGGAGTCTCCGAGGCAAGAACACTGGAGTGGCTTGCCACTTCCTTCTCCAGGGGATAGTCCCCACCCAGGGATGGAACCCATGTCTCCTGCATTGGCAGGTGGATTCTCTACCGTCTGAATCACCAGGGAGCATTATGCACGATGGGACATTCACTACCAATAGCCGATAATGCAAAAGAGCCTCTCCAAAAGAGGAGAGCGAAAAAGCTGGCTTGAAACTCAACATTCAAAAAACTAAGATCATGACATCCAGTCCCATCACTTCATGGCGAACAGAAGGGGGAAAATTGGAAGCCGTGACATATTTTATTTTCTTGGGCTCCAAAATCACTGTGGATGGTGACTGCAGCCATGGAAGTAAAAGACGCTTACTCCTTGGAAGGAAAGCTATGACAAACCTAGACAGCATATTAAAAAGCAGAGACATCACTCTGCTGACAAAGGTCCATATAGTCAAAGCTATGGTTTTTCCAGTATTTATGTACAGATGTGAGAGTTGAACCATAAAGAAGGCTGAGCGCCGAAAAATTAATGATTTTGAATTGTGTTAGAGAAGACTCTTGAGAGTCCCTTGGACCGCAAGGTGATCAAACCAGTCAATCCTAAAGGAAATCAACCCTGAGTATTCATTTGAAGGACTGATGCTGAAGCTCCGATACTTTGGCCACCTGATGTGAAGAGCTGACTCACTGGAAAAGATCCTAATCCTGCAAAGATCGAGGGCAGGAGAAGGGGGTGACAGAGGATGAGATGGCTGGATGGCGTCACTGACTCAATGAACATGAATCTGAGCAGACAGACAGTGAAGACAGGAAGACAGTGAAGGACAGGGAAGCCTGGTGTGCTGCAGTTCATAGGATTGCAAACAGCTGGACACAACCTAGCAACTGAACAACAATGATTCAAAAAGACAATCTGCCATTAGGAGCCTCCAGATGGAGAAACACAGTATCCCCCACTACAGAAGTACTGCCAAAACAGAACCACCCAATAGTAACAAAATATCAAACTTGTATCTGACCAAGCCTCCAGCTCTAACACCAATTAACAGGAAATAACGTGAACAGTGGAATGTATTGAATTCCGTAACAAGAACATAACCAGCAAAATTCAGGCTATGAAAACACTCAAGGAGAAAAACCTGATGAATTACAAGGAGAGAGAGAGAAAGATGAAGAAGGAATTAGAAGAGAGTTTAAGAAAGACATACCAACCAAGTGCAATGTACAGGTGAAACATGATTCATAATCATCTGAAACATGATTCAAAACCGTAAAAAAAAAAAAAAAAAAAAAGACAACACTGAGACAGCTGGAAAGCTGTGCACTGACAAGTGGCCGCGTGAGAGGAGCATGGTTCTAGCTCTCCTGGGAAGAATGCGACACTGCTTCTGTTTTTAAGAGTTATCTTAACCTCTTACAGATAGTGACCTACTTAGCTATGTCTGAAATTCGCTCCAAGGTAGTATGACGGTAGAGAAAGTGATGGGGGTAGTATGAAGCAAGCTGGCCTCCAGCGGATTCAAACTGGGTGAAAGGTACGTACATGGGAACTCACTGTAGCCCCTGTCTGGTCTTATGTGTGTTTGAAGTTTTTCATTTATTAAATAATTTCTTCACATCTATTAAGTAAAGCTTAAATAGGGGGAGAAAAAAAAAGTAGCTATAACAATTTACAATCCATGTGTCAGTTTGCTGGAAACACTGTCACGGAGCACGAACTGGCACAGACAGTTCTGGAGGCTGCAAGCCCCAGATGAAGGGTGGGCAGGGCTGGTTCCGCGGGGCTGTGGGACACGGCCTGCGGCTCCCCAGCATCTTCACATGGCCTTCCCCCGACGCCTGTCTATCTCTGTGTCCAAATGTCCCCTGCACACAAGGGCATGCTCATGCTGGACCACAGCCCTCCTCACGACCTCATCTTCGCCTCATCACCTCTGTCAGACCCCGTCTGCAAACCAGGTCACATTCTGAGTTATCAGAGGTTAGGGCTTCAGTGCATGAATTTGGGACCGGTGTTCGGTTCAACACATCTGCGTATGTTTAAATGAAAACAAGAAAAAAAACCAGCAAGAAAGAGAACAGGTCGGGACAGTGTCACATGAGGTCACCAGGGACCACAGAGGGCGCCTCCAGGGAGGACGCCAGGGGTGCTCTGTGTTCTCATCCGTCTCAACAGAAGGGTTTCCCAGCTCATCAGCCCAAAGTCCAAGCTCCTTAACAAGCCCTGCAGAGTCCCCGGCCCTCCAGACCCTGGCCAGGCTCTCCACCCGGAGCAAAGACGCTCCCAGTCCTTTCAGACGGACCCTCTCTCACCTCAGCCTTCCAGTTCACCTTCTCCCCTTCCCCCAAAATCCATCACAGACCTACCAGTTAACAGGATAAACTCAGACTTTCAGGGTCAAACAAATAAGACCAAAAAGTAGCATTCCCTGAGTAACCTGTGCTCTTACTCAGCAAGGGTTCTCCCCATCACCACACTCTCAGTCCAGAGCCTGGGGCGCCCCCGCCCATGCCAGTTCCCCACTCGCTCCTCAGCTCACACACAGCTCCCCACACACTCTTCGCCTGTCCATTCGCGTTGCAGAACTAAGAGTTTAGCAAAATTCTTCCAGGTCTTAAAAGCTGCGTTTCCCCGAACCGACGTTCTCCTGTGATGAGTATCTGCCCCACCCGCCCCGCTCTCCGCACATCTCCTCTACAGCGAAGCCGCCAGAGCGTCCGGCCCGGCCCTGCAGCAGCAGGAGGCTCGGAGGCCCCTCTCCTGCACGGCGCCGGACGCGGGGAGGGCCCCGCACACAAGGAGCCCCTGGGGCCGCCTCTGACACCGGGAACGGGAACCTCAACGGCCGCCTTCACAGACGCGACGCCAGCTCTGCGCAGGTCTGGACGCGGGGCGGCAGCCTGCCCGCGCCCCGTCACGAACCACCACGGCCGGCAGCTTCCGCGGCAAGACTCGACCGCCGCACACCCTGCAGGCTGGAAGCCCAAGCCCCAGGCCGGCGGGGCCGCCTCCGGAGGCCTCCCCCGGGGCCTGCATACCGCGACGACGGCTCGCCGCTTCCTCCCAGCGAGCATCCTATGGCTCCTTGTGTTCAAACCTCCTCTTCGAGTGAGGACCCCAGGCATACTGGGTTAGCAATTAATTAACACAGTCACTTCTTCAAAGGCCTGGTCCTCCGATACAGTCAGTCACGTTCCCAAGTTGGAGCAGGCTCAGTTGGGCCCCTAACATGGTAAATGGATTAATTTAGGAACACCATCCCCTCTGGCAGGGGACCCCTCCTTGTCGGCACCAGAGACAAGTATCCGCTGCCTTCCCCTTCCTCACTGGCTTCCCAGGACGCCATGGTGTGAAAAAGGGAACACACTGAATGGCCGTTAGAGTGAGTGTCAGACATCACCCTTCTGCTCTCCACCCTCACATTCAGGAGACATGCGTGAGACACTCGGTGTCCACTTGACAATTAAAGCTGGTGCCCACCGGACTGACCAGGCAGAACTCGGGGAAGCGAAGGACCGGCAGTCTTCCAAACTGGTCCTGATATCCAGGCCATCTTCCTTTCCCAACATCCTGACAAGTAGCTCTCTTCCCTGGAGACAAGTCGAATGAATTGTCATCATGCTACTTGAGGAAAAGCATTGAGACCACCAGAGCAGATCACACACTTTTATTTAACACCTCAAGATTATAGACCCATCTATCATAACGGTTTCCTGTACATGGAATCTTCAGTCACTAAAGGTTTTCCTGGTCTCTCAATCTAACAATACACTTATTTATAATAACATTCAACACTCTAGACTCTCCCCAATAAGCTCCAATATGAGGCAGGGAAAGTGAAGCCCAGCACTAAATATATCCACCACACAGAATAGCAAGTAGTGTGCTGACATGAAGTGGATAGATCAGAGAGAGGTTCCACAAAGACCCCGAAGCCAGGACATCAACAGACCCGAAGAACACACCACGCTGTGTGGCCATCAGTGACGTGCTCTCCAAGCTCAGCCCAGCCCCCTGTTCTCTCGCCTGCAGAGACGTGGTGCGCTTTGAGTACCTGGGAATGAGATCATTTCAGATGAAGCTGTTGTTTCTCTCAGCCGTTTCCAATTAAATCTGTTATCAGAGGCTCGTTTCATTCCAATTTTAAAAACACTGACTAGGACAGGGGCTACCACAAAAGAGCAACAGCGGCACGGCCAAGGGAATGGCAGGTTTAGATGGCGCCCGCCAGGCCAAGGCCCCACACCACAGGAAAATGGCAGCAGAAACCACACTTTACGAACCCGATTCTCAATTAGGTTGACGGCATAGCTGGGGTGCGGAGTCATCCACAGTGCCGGGTGTCTGTGACACTCTGCGTCAGGACCTCCCTGCGATCCGGGACGCCAGCTCACCACCAGGCAGCTCTGGCCCAAGAAGCAGAAACGCAGGGCCAGTGTCCCGGGGCTTCGTCCCTTACAACCGGCCCCTTCGGTGCACCCCCGAGGTTGGGGAAAAGGGACGTTCGGTCTTTCCATGCAACCTCCCGCTGAAGCCTATAGCATCGTGCAGGCAAGTCAATGACAGTACGGTGTTCACAACACTTAGCTAATGCACTTTCTGCACAAGAAGGCCAAAAAGGAAACGAGAGACGACCTAGATGCTCCTTACTTCCCAGGCAGGGCTGACCCTTAACATCCTAGGAAAATGTGCCCACCTGTTTCTCTAAAATGTCCTACAACACATTGATGAAGCGAATGGTCTTAGAACCTTTCTGACAGGAATTCCTAAGGTCTAACTTAAAACTCTTGCCAATATAATTAAAACACATTTCCAGGCAAAGTGTCTTTAAAACTTCTCTCTTCAGAGAGGAAGCAGATGGTGTCTGGCTGCTGTTGGACTGGCCAAAGGGATGGATGGACTGGGGCAGGGGTACAGAAAATTCACTGTACTCTATTTTCACAAATGTTCAAAATTCTCCATAATAAAGTGCTACCTTCATAACTAAGCCGGAAACTGCTTACACCACTGGACAAGGTTCTGCACAGCATCAAGGGAAGAGTCCTGAGGGTTTCCTACCTGAGAATGCCCACTGGTTTTTGTCTTTATATTATACAGAAAAACAGACCTAATCACAATTTAACCCAATACAACTGGGTGTCTCCAGACACTTAGGCGTCCAGCCCAAGACGAGAGACCTACAGATAATTAGAGGAGTCCTGGGGACAGTGTCTCTCTCATGGAAATGGCTATTCCATCACCCAACTGTGACGTTCACACGTCAGGAAGCGACTCCAACCCCCAAGATGTTGGCTCATTCAGCAAGTGTTCACCAAGCATCTCCTGCAGGACAGACACCACTGCAGGTTTCAGAAGCACAGAAGTGGGAAGAACGGAGCCCTGTCCTTGCAGCTTCTGCTCTCCTGCAGGGAGATGGACCACAGGCAAATCAGAAAGCATACAGTACCTGGGATGCTGATGAGCCATGTGGAAAAATAAAGCAGGGGAGACTGTCGAGTCATCAGGGAACACATTCTCATATTGGGGAGTTCACATGAGAGATGATGGTGGTTTGGTCCCAGGTGGTTAGAAAAACAGCTAACACTTAGCAGTGCCTACTATGTTCCAGGCACTGCTTTAATCTCACCCAGCCCCACAACAACCCTTTTGGGGGGGTTGTCTGTCTGAAGCCCCACACTAAAGAGAAGAAGATGAGCCTCAGAGGGGCAGAGCTGCTTCTCCCAGGTCACAGAGCTCCCACGGGGTGATGCCCGGATGAGTGGGGAGCGGGAGGCACGCCTCATTCCAGGGCAGTGGGGCGGGGATGCCCAGGACTTGGGGGCAGGGGCGACACAGAGTGTGAGGGGAGGGGTCATGGAGGACCTCCCATCAGTGCCCCTCACTCTTCAACACAGGCAGGCTCTCAAAGATGACCCGACATCTGAGAAAACCCTCCTGAAGAACAGTCAAAGCAAGTGACGGACCCAGAGAGAGAAAAGGGGGACTTGAAGGACGCAGATGGTACAAGGGTTTAAAAAAAAAAAACTATACAAAACTATAATTAATACCCTCAGAAATAAGAGAAGATACTGCACTCATGAGAAGATGCTATTTAAAAGGGAGTGGGGAGGAAAAACTCCTGGAAATAAAATGTAATAGAAAAAAAACAAAGACAGCCACAGAGTAGCAGGAAGAGATGAAACAAGAACAAAAAGGAGCGTCGCGACTCATTCCAAGAAGCCCAACACTGAACGAAGAGAAGTCCCAGGAGGAAAAGGAAAGGAATTTTTAGAAATGTGTGACCAGAGTCTTCTGGAACCACACCCACTCTCCAGATTCAAGAGACCCACAGAGCACCTGTCTGGATGAGTGGGGCAAACGGCAAAGACTCACACCAAGGCATCGCCTTGCCACTTTCTGGAACGCAGAGAGGAAGTCCCCAAAGCTCCCATCCCAGGAGGGGAGCCGAGGGCATGCAGGCAGGAAATCAGGTGCCACGGGCCTGGCAGCAGAGCCACCGCCTGGGCCTGGCCCGGGCACAGCCACCGAGAGGAGAGTCAACTCCTGCTGAGGAGGGTGGGACAAACGGATGACACATTCACGAAAAACTCAGGAAATGACAACAACATCCAGGAAACACAAAACATGTCGGAGAAATTTAATCATCAGAAACACGATAGGGCCAGCTGTGAATAATCTGTAGTCACAAAAATATGAACGCTGAGTGCTGATTTAACCAAGAAGTGTAAATAATGATGCTGAGAAGGGGAAGAGTGTATGGGTACATACATTCTCTTCTTCCACGGTAGAAACTCAGTATCTACTTAAACCAAGAAACAGTGGTTTAAGCCTGTTCTTCAGCAAGATGAGGGGGAGCAGTGGGATGAGGAAGGCCAGGACAGGGGCTCACCAGGCTATTTCTATCATAAGCCCCGGAACACTTCCACTTTCAAAGCATCCACGTGCATTAACTTATACACACAGACAGCACAGGGGGAACGGAACAGAAAACAGAGGCGCTGGGCCAGGGGACAAAATTTAAGGAATGGGATGAAGAAACAGGGTCAAACAGGAACGATGACGCTGTGGAGGCAGATGGAGACACGGGGCCCAAGCTGCTCAGAACGCAGAGGAGGACGGCATTTAAAAAGTGACTTGAAAACGAATGTGATGATCAGTAGCAAAAGAACTGAAAGAATTGCTTGCACTTTTACCGAAAGAATGGTTTGTGCTTTTTTTAACTACTCCTGAGTCCCTTGAACTGCAAGGAGATCCAACCAGTCTATCCTAAAGGAAATCAGTCCTGAATACTCATTGGAAGGACTGATGCTGAAGCTGAACCTCCAATACTTTGGTCACCTGATGCGAAGAGCTGACTCATTTGAAAAGACCCTGATGCTGAGAAAGATTAAGGGCAGGAGGAGATGGGAACGACAGAGGATGAGATGGTTGGATGGCATCACTGATTCGATGGACATGAGTTTGAGCAAGCTCTGGGAGTCCGTGGTGGACAGGGAGGACTGGCGTGCTGCAGTCCATGGGGTCGCAAAGAGTTGGACACAGCTGAGCGACTGAACTGAAAATTTATACTAACAAAGTTATTCAAAAGTAGAATAAAGCTATGATGCAGCAAAACATACACGTTAAATAGTCATCTATTATAAGTAAACCAGGAGAGGGTCCAGGAGAGAACCCGGAAGCTGCTGCAGCTGCCTGAGCCCTGGGAGGAAGCAGAGCTGAGGAACCACAGGGTCAAGGGCACCCATCAAGGCGCTGGTCTTACAGAGCTGAGGAAAGTGTGTCCAGGACGCCAGGCACATTTCCTGACACCTGCCCGAGACGCTTCACCATGTGTACACAAGCCATCTGCTCACCGGCACTCTTCTTGGGATCCACAGCCTCCAGCAGATTCCTGACAGGGTCCAGGCCTCAACAGCACTGATTTAATCACAGCACCTAAAGTATTTTTCATGTTCACAAGTGAGGATTTACAAGTTTATGATTACATTTCTTTCAAGTCAGAAATATTTTTTATCACCTTTAATTAAACACTGCAACTCAACTCGGAGGCAGCAGTGGTTGTTCCCACAAATTTAAAAAAAAACAAAACTAAAGATGAATGTGCTTTTCTGAGCCTTATTATGGAAGTCAGCATGTCAGTCTGCTAACTCATAAGGAATTCGCTTTACTATTTCAAGGGTCAACTAAACAATAGATACCTCTGAATTTCACCCAGGACTTTGAGATAAAAAAACGGAAATAAATATCCAGAGGGAAAATAACTGGGAGCAGCCATGCACGCTGATCACTCTAACCAAAGCGTCCTGTAAGAACGAGGCAGAGCGCCCAAGAGCTGGGCGGGCGGGCGCCAGGTCCCCTCGGCCACAAGGAAGTCGGGCTCCGGCGGCTCCACGGCGTTGAACTGACTGCTTCCCTTCCCTGGGCCCCACCTCCCCCTCCTGAGAACTGGCCTTTCTGCTCTAAAGTTCTCACACAAAGATTTTATAAGTCCAAACCTGGACGAGTCCATCAAGTGTCTCACTTGAACAGTGAGTGAAAAATGGTGAAAACTGGTTATCAAGACCTTTTATTGAAGTTAATTTCTTTTTTTAAAGCAAACCAAGTTGAATTACAGGCTTCTGGAGTGTACCCCGGCAGCAGGCCTCTGGTGAAGTGTTCTCAGGGCACTATTTTCGTTAAGTTTGTTATTTTTCAGTGCCTCACCAGCAATCAGTGTCCGGGTGCGCTGCGTTTTAATAACGGTCTGAAGTCAGAGTTGGGGGGAGGCACGCGGGGGGGTTCTGGGCCCGGAACCGGCAGGCTGCATCCTTGGACAGTAACACTTGCTGCTGACCCTGAACCGCTCCAGGAGGCATGCTGCCAGGCAGCCCTGGGAAAAAGGAATTTTTTTTCCTGCTGGAAGGAGCACAGGTTGAATTTATGGGGTTTCTGAGGAAGAATCTGCAGCGTGAAAGATGCTTTAAACTTAAATTCAGAGGCTAATCTGAGAGGTAACCAGTAGATCACAACCTTCGGTTTTGTAGTAAGAAGCTGAAGCTACAGAATTTTACAATTACTGGTTGGTCAGAGGAGATATTTTAAATGTGCAGAATAACTGCAAACTCATCCACCTCTGGCTTCTAAGTCCAGAATGGCTTAGAGATTCACTCACCATAATTAAAGGCTGCAATTACAGCACGTTAACGCAAGCCTCCTGTTCAGTGTAGCAAAAAGGGGAAAAAAGACATTTTCAGGATGGACTTTGAACATGGACCTCAAAGAGGGGGAAAAAAAAAACTATGAGTTTTTAAAACTGACATCACAGCGGTTTCGCTTTTGGCTAAGAGCAACTTCTCTCTCAAAAATCACTAGCCTAGAAGCTTAAAATGAAATTCTTTTCTCCTATGTTAGGCATACATGTTGCAAAAAAAAAAAGTCCAAAATTATCTGTCCTGGTGTGTGTGTCTATGATGCTCTTAATCAAACCCAACTCATTATACAGTTGTCACACTGAAGCATTTTGAGAGTGAGTTTTCTTTCTTTAGCTCATCATATGTTGTACATATCAATACACTCACAGCAAATACATTAAAATACATCAACAAGCTTAAAAAAAAAGTTACCTGTTGAAAAATATAAAATGGGCTACAAATATGAGGCTATTCCAAAAGAATCCGGCTGAGAAAAACTAACTTGTTTTTTTTATAGTACAGTGTTAACAACATGGTTATCATACTGCACCGCTGTCCTGTAGGTGGAGAATCAGGGGCTCTCACACGGCGTGCACACCTGTCACCTGGGGAGCCGGGAGCGTCCTGAGTTCCACCTGCTTGAGCCGAGTTTCCCTGCTGGTCTGGGCTGAGACCCGGCAGGCCAGGGCAGGCCCATCGGCACCACAAGGTGCTCAGCTCACAGCGCTGGCAACTGACTGTCAGGCCACCAGCTCACAGCTCTTTTACTGATTACTTATACAGAGTATTTTTAAAATGTAAAGAGGCTATTATTCACACTGTCTCCCAGAGAATGGGTTAAAATTATGGGGGAAAAGAAAAAAAAGGCCTTTGGAGTGGTAGGTGGTGTGTTTTCCACCCTGAAGTTTGTACATTCCTTCGTGGTTATAGCACACATAACTTCTCACAGGAAGATTCTTCAGAACAATATTCACGTACAGTGATCAGGAGCAGAGATCTCTTCAGATCTTAGGTATTGACATTAATTTTTAAATTTTAAATTGTTCTTCCTTCCTTGAGTCTCACAAGCTCCCCAAGTCAACAGGTTCCTATTAAATAACTGAGATGATCTCGCCTCCAGTAGAAGACAGGCTTCCCAGGTGGCTCCGTGAGAAAGAACCTGCCTGCCAAGGCAGGACACACACGAGACGTGGGCTCAACCCCTGGGTCAGGAAGACACCCTCGAGGAAGGAATGGCAATCCACTCCACTGTTCGTGCCTGGGGAGCCCCACGCGCAGAGGAGGAGCCTGGCGGGCTGCAGCTCAGGAGGTCACAAAGAGTCGGACACGACTGAACGACGCAGAGCGCGTGCAGCACGATCGAGCGCTTCGTGTTGCGGGGCTGGAGAAATCACCACGGAAGTATTACACACGCAGACTTCTGGGCCAACCTCCAGAATTCCAATTCAGCTGGTGCGCTTGGGGGCCCCCAATCTGCATTTCTACAAGCACCCAGCTGATCTTGATGTAAGTGATTCTGTTTTATAAAAACAGCTTTATTTTTTCCTGAAACATTTTCAGCTGAACTGATACCATGGCCAGGACTGATATCAAACCAATGGGGGCCACCAGGCAGGTGAAAAAGGCATAAGTGAGCAACGGTATAAATTTAAAGCTGCTGATGCTGGGTGACAGGCACACGACGGTCCGTTATATTCATTATCCTACTTCTGTGCTATGTTTGAAATTTTCCATAATAAAGAAATGAAAAGAAACCAAAAGCTCTGTGAAAAGATCAAAGCAAGGCTCCAGCCCTCTGTGCTCTTCAAGTGACTTGCCCCTAGACATTTCATCTGAACTTTCACCAATTAAAGGAGTTACCTATAATCCCGTTCAACAATTTCCAAAGCTGATAAGACTAACTGTAATTCTAACTGTAGCCTTAAGCTTAAAAGGTTTCCCTCATCTTCTTCTAGATGAGGCTGCTCTTGGAGAGAGTAAATAAAAGCTTCCAACAATAATATTTGCTCTAAAAATAATTTCTTGCCAGTACCATTATACCACAGGCACGGGATGTGTCGTATTTACGATGGTGTTAAGAAAAAGTTAAAAGTTGGCCAAGTGACAGGGTCCAACAAGCACAGGGTCCGTCTCAGTCGTCCATCCCTCCCTAAGAGGCCCTTGGTCCCACCAAATCCCTCGCTTGCTCTCTTTTCCCAGCACCTGGCATTAGGTATAGGAAGCAGAGGATCAAAACCCTGTTATAAACATCGCAGTAGCAGTGGGCAAATCTGGGGCCCAGATCCCAGTTTCTATTATCACCCTCCAATAAAAGGAAGCCCTAGAGACGTGGACCGGAGCAGGGGAGCCACAGCTTCTCACAGGGCTGGAGAACAAAGAAAGAAAAAAAAGATGGGTCTGTGTCTACAGGACATAGGAGCCAACTGAAAGCTCCCAACGGCCCATTTAAGCAGCAAAATAAATAACAGTATTGAATTACAACCCAAAGTGTAAAAATCAATATCCTCATGTGCATATTCACATAAATAATTGAACAAGGAAATACACGGGGAAGAACAGTTAAATCTCCTACACAGAATCCTGAGTAAGTGCTATAGATGCTTCTCCCTCAGGGAGGTGGCGAGCTGCTCACAGGGGCCGGGCACATGGGCGCTACGGAGGAGGGCGTATGTGACTGGCAGAGGTGGCAGCAGACAAACAGCACCTCAGCCAAGGGGCCAGGGCCCAGGCGTCGTGAGAGCACACACCCTCGACAGGACATGATGAGAACGGCACTGTCGCTCTGCGGGCTTCCTCCCACACAAACACAGCAGCCCAGCCTCATCCCAAGAAAAACATCAAACACGCACCAGCTGGGGGATAATGCCGCAAAACACCCGACCTCTACTCCGCACGGTGTCCGGATCACCAAAACAGGGAGCAGACTGGAGGGGCCCAAGGAGATGTGACGACCAGACACACGTGGGATCCCGAAACAAGAAAAAGGACCTGAGGGAAACAGGAAAGAAACCTGATACAGTCTGGGTGCTGGTTAATAATCGTGCATTAGAACCAGCTCCTGGTTGTTACAAATGTCAAAAGGGAAAACTGGACAAAGGATACACAGGGACGCTTTGTACCATCTTTGCAACTTTCCTGTAAATCTAGAATTGTTCTAAAAGAAAAAATTTACAACTAAAAATAAAACAACTATAAACGGCCTCCTTCCGGGTGAGGGACCTGGCTGGCTGAAGGTAAAGTTAGGAGAATGAGAGGCTCTAAGCTGACACCCTCTCATCTTAATGCATGGACACTTGAGTACTGGTCTGGGAAACTCAGTTCTCCAGCACCACCTTCATCAAACTTCAGCATCACCCACAAACTTCAACAAAAAGTGGGATATCATGCAAACACGAGCAATACTGAGGCTTGCAATCCAGGTGAAGAGACAGGACTTAAAACAGGTGGTAGGAAAAGTCGTGTCTGACTCTCTGTGACCTCGAGGTCTGTAGCCTGGCCAGGCTCCTCTGTCCATGGAATTCTCCCGGCAAAGAGACTGGAGTGGGTTGCCATTTCCTTCTCCAGGCTATCTTCCTGACCCAGGGATCGAACTCTGATCTCTTGCATTGCAGGCATTCTTTACCATTTGAGCCACCACGAAAAAGCGGGGGGAGAGATAAATTAGGAATTTGGGATTAACACATTCACACATAGTTTAAATAGATAACGAACAAGGACCTACTGTAGAGCACAGGGAACCCTACTCAGTATACTGTAATACGCTAAATGGGAAAAGAATTTGAAAAGGAATAGCTGTATGTATAACTGAATCACTCTGCTATACACCTGAAACTAACACAGCATTGTAAATCAACTACACTCCAGTATACAATTTTTTTTAAAAGGTGGTATTTGATAAATGCACATGGTAGGCTCAAGCCACAAACCCAAACCTTTTTTTGATGACACAGCTCACCGGTAAGTTTTCTCTGTATTTCTTCCATTTCTTGTAAATTTGTTTACAAAATCATACAAACGCATTAGCGTACCAATGTATTCTATACCTTCACGAAAGCCAACATTGTTTAAGGATGAAATGAAAATAAATTTAAAAGTTCCAATGTCAAAGAGAAAAACCAGTTTCCACGTTTTCATCCTGCATCCCCTGGAACCTCTTGCCCCACAAGGGGACACTCTGGGAGTTCATCAGGGGAGGCAAACCCTAAAGTGTCAGTTGCTCAGTCGTGTCCAACTCTGTGTGACCCCATGGATTGTAGCCCTCCAGACTCCTCTGTCCAAGGACTTCTCCAGGCAAGAATACTGCAGTGGGTTGCCATTCCCTTCTCCAGAGGATCTTCCCAACCCAGGAATCAAAGCCAGGTCTCTTGCATTATAGGTGGATTCTTTACCATCTGAGCCACCAGTGGTAAGTCCAGCAATCACTAAGCCTGGGCAAAGAAAAAGGTCTTAGTAGGGAAACTGGGGTTGTAGAGAGGTTAAAAATAAAAGGCAAAAGAAATGACAGCACCTAAGAGACACAAGGGGAAGCGTCAGGCAACTGCGAGCAGAACGCGGAGCATGGGAGATGGGAATCCCAGCAGCACATTTTGCAAACTCTGAGCAGATCAATTTAGCTGGTAAAAAAGTGCCTTGAGGGGAATTCCCAGGCAGTCCAGAGGTTAAGACTGCCCCTTCTACTGCAGAGGGCCCAGGTTCCACTCCTGGCCAAGGAACTAAGATCCCATAGGCCTCTTGGTGCCGCAAAAAAAAAAAAAAAAAGGCGCGATAAAGCGGGGTGAGCGGAGGCCAGGGCAGCAGAAACCCAGCTGCGATGACCTCCCTGCCCAATGCTGCCCAAGCGGGGACCGTAGGCTGGAGGCCAGGGGCTACCCCAGCCCCACCCCAGCACCTGGGGTCTGATCTGATGGTAACTCCAACCTTTTTAAACAAACATAGTAAGATGAAAATGTGCCAAGCTGCCAAAAACAAAATGGAAGGTTTACCACCAGCCGGCTGAAGCCCCAGGGAGGCAGAAGGGGAGCAAACCGCTGTTATGCAGCCAAGGAAGAAAGGGCAAAGGCTTTCAAAGGAGGAAAGGCGCACACCAGGCTGTGGGTTCAAGGCACCTGAGACGTTTGGCATCAGCTGTTCTCAAGTTTCCCCACCTGAATCACAATAAAGTCAAATGAAATTCACAACCTCTGCACTGAGCTTACCTCTGCACAGAACCTTCTTCTGAAAGATCGAGGTTATTTTTCTGATATGCCTGTTCTCTCTGTGGCAAATAACTGTAATGCCAAGGCATGGTTCCAAATTAGTCATTCGCTACAATTTAAAAATACTTCACTCCGATATTTTGCCCCGACACAGATTTCACCGCATTTCCTCAGGGTTCTTACAGCGTCTTCATGTGAGGAGTCACAGAAAAAGAGAGATTTGAGTCTAAAAACTACCTCAGATAGAGTAGTCTGTTTTCTACCAGGAACGCTTGTCCAGCTTCTCCTTTCTATAACATCCCTTTCCCCGTGTCTGAGTAATACATAAAAATTTCGGAGTGAAGCAACGCTAGAAGCCTGCAAAAACACATGATTTTTAAGAGTGAGAGAGACAGAGAGAGAAAGAGAAAGCAAGTCTGTCACATTCATCTCTCCGAATGACATTTTCTAAGGGGAAACCTCAGCCCTGGGCTGGTCCGAGCTCAGCCCGGGTGAACCTCCTGCCTTCACGGATGCTTTCTGCGAGTGTACAATTTCTGTTTGGGATCAAACCAACTAAGATCACCCATGGTTCCTTTAAATAAGTTAAAACCAGCAGTCGTTCACATCCAAGAGCTTTAGTCATCTTGACATTCAAAAACAGGTTTATTATATAAAAGCACGCTGATCCAGATCATCTTAAAAATTTCTAGCATAATTCCCCAAGGCTGTGAATTTCAAGAAGCAACAACACCAGCCTATAGATCATACTTCAGTGAGCCAGATTTCTCTCTAAAGGATCTCGTCTTCACCCATCACAACTTGTCATTTTGAGAAACAAAGACTTTTTTTTAAAAAAAAACATGTGTAAGTTTCAGGCACTCCATGTTTAAGCGCCTCCCAGGCCGAGTTCCTTCTTTGACAACAGCACCTACCATTAGTCAACTCTATGATGACCCGCCAAATCTACAAAGAAATCTATGCTGTCAAGGGCCTGACCTGTAACAGACATGGCTACCACGTGATAGCAACCCCTTAGGTAAATATTGTCACCATCCCTTTTTAAAAAGTTAAGTGAGTACTAAGAAGCTCGGAGAGGTCAAGTGACAGGCCAAGGTCTTAAAAGCTATTGAAGTGGCAGAGGAAGGTCTCACACCCAGATCAACTCCAAAGGCCAAGTTCTGGCTGCAGGAACTGCTCCTCCTGTGATTGGTGCATGAATTTTACTCCCAACCGGGCTGAAAAGTTGGATTCTTTTTATATGCCTGCCTGTAAGGACTTTTTTGAGGACTTGTCTGTTTAACCATTTCAGAACCCTGGGCGTCCCCCACATGACATTTACGTAACAGGGCGGTTTTTTAATTATTATTATTATTAGATATACAGCTGCTATCTCTATGCCCACAGGAGACACAGAGGGCCCAAGGACTCTAAATTTCAAGAGAACTGCAGCAACAGCAAAACTGCAGAGATTTGATAACTTCAATGCTGATGCTACAAAGTTGCTGGCCCTATTTCCAATTACTAGGCAAATAAGAGTACTTATTTAACCCCAAAGTATCACAAATTGAAAGCAATTAACAGTGTTTCCAGCCTAAATCAGATCTCAAGCCTCACAGTCATGTAGACTGACAAGAATCTGCACGAAAAACCTGTTGGAAATAATTTTTATTTCTCAGAAGCTGTTAAACAAAAAATCACACTTTAAAGAGCACTTCCTTTACTTCAGAAATCTTTTTCAAGATACAAGCTTGTTTGTTTAATCTAAAATAAAAGCCCAGGTTTCACAAGCTACTGTTTAATCAGTAGCTGCGTCCCACCGGGTTCACAGACTTCCATGAAGTCCTGGATCTGGAGCTGCTAAAAGCTTCCTCTGTGTTCTGCGACCTAACATGCCACAGAACATGCAAGTGGGTTTCCCGATCTCACCACGATCCTGATATTAATAACGAGCGGTGGACTCGAAGGAATGCCTCACGTGTACCCGATCTTTCTTTATGATGTGAATTCAGAGAGTCTTGCAAAAGGCACCTAAGTATTTTCCAAGAGAGGAAAGGTAGGAATGACTTAACTGTCATCTTAGTTTGGTAACTGAAGTGCGTGTGTAAAAAATAGTGGACTTCCTCTCTTTACGTAAGCTTCCTAAGTGAGGACCAGCTCTTGCAGAAATACAAATTCTCAGAAAAGGAGCCCCCCCCCCCCAACTGAAGTGCGTGTGTGTGTGTGTGTGTGTGTGTGTGTGTAAATAACAGTGGACTTCTTCTCTTTACGCAAGCTTCCTAAGTGAGGACCAGTTCTTGCAGAAACACAGATTCTCAGAAAAGGAGCCCCCACCCTAGGGAGGACATAAGGGACGTAAGTGATAAAGAGATCCACCGCCACAATTCAACTAAGAAATGCCTGCAATTCAACCAAGAAATGTGCCTGATGGCAAAGGCAATCTGCATATTCACAAAGCTCACCGTGATTGATGGGTAAATGATCTTTTTTCAACTTCAGAATCTAGAAACAATTTTGGATGACAAAGAAATCTTTGGATAAACGAACTTCAATTTAAAAGCCAAATTTTAGTTAACCATCTCATTTCCCCATGGCAAAGGCTAAATTGCAAGTATTTTTTCCAACCTATTGTTGATACGCCATGCTTTCTCCAAAACACTATTAACTAGCTAGAACTTTAAGCAGCATTAAGACCAAGGGGGCAAAGACCCAACACAATGGATCTACTCGGAATTTGAAAGTGGCCAGACTTCCCTGCGGAAAGAGTACAGGCCCCCAGTTAATCAAAAGCTTTAAGAGTTACTGTTTTAAATGTTTAAATCTCCCATGTATGTTCCAGAGGGCTTCTTCTTTCTTGATCATCGAGCTCACTTACCAGGACTAGCTCAAAGGTTTCTTTATTTCTCTTGATCTAATACATCTTGGTCAAGAATCCATCTCCATTACCAGTATTAAAAATCTCTTTTGAACGGAAATACAAACTGCCAGATCTATGTGAGATTGTGCATCCTTCCCAAGAATTTAACCCTGGCAGGTACTTGTCACCATATGCCACAAGTCTCACCACAAGACCCTCCAAGCAACGAACACGAAGGGGGAATCTACAAGAGCTGGTATATGTCACCAAATAGCTCTTTATGTTTTATTTAATGCCAAGATTTGATATTTCTACTTACAGATTAATTTTCCCGATTGCTCTGTCTCACTCCAACAAAAACATCAATTTTTTTACTCATACCTCCATAAAATTTTAAAAGAAGGGAATAAAATACATGTTAAGAGATTTATAGGCAGACACACTTCCAAAGGTTCCTACACAGAATGTTTTCCAAAATATGTAAAAGTTCGATGAACTGCAAAGTCATCTGGACACTTCCTGAATCCCTTCTGCATCCATATTCTTTATCCACTATCCTACTCTGCAGCTGATTTTCCATTTCACCATGAATCTCTCTCCATATCAACATCGACACTCCTCCCTATAGCCTTTTATAGCTTCCCAGGTACTTTCTGGGACTCTTACCCGGGCTGCCTACACACTCCTCATAATGCTCACTCTTCTTATGTATCAGATCAGAAAACAGCGTTCACCTCACAAATATCTGATTTAAGGCAGTGGCTGAAATTTAGTGATACACTGTATGCTACAATGGTAACAGTTAATACTCCACTAAAGGGCACTCAATGACATAACCTGGTGTGTCTCTGTAAACAATTATATTTAGCTTCCATTGTAGAGGTGCTTGAAAAATATGTCTTTTCTAGAGGCAGTACCTTCCACTTTCTGTACCCAATTAACATCATTCTAAAATAACTCTTGACCTCAAGAGTATTCTAAACAGCTAAGAGACTTGATATGGTAAAGGAGAAAAATCACACAACTAGGGGAATCTAAGACCTGGGTTTTACTTGTGGCTCCACCTACAATTTAGCTGTGTCACCTTGGGTAGGTCACTGGACCCCCAGAGCCTCACTATCTTCAAGTGCAAAACGATAAAAATTGGACTAAATTTTCTTTAAGGCCTCTTCCATCTCTAAAATTCCATGATTCTGTGAAATTTCAGTCTCCTCTCAATTCAAAGATCGGCAGCAGCAGATAAGAGCAAATTAGCCTAGATTATTTTTTTCCTTAAAAAAAAAAGTTATCCAACTTGAGGTGCGTTCCTGGACTGAAGTTTTATCGGGGAAAATAAACCACAAACGAAAACGATGGGAGAAAAATAAAAAGAAAATCACACACTGACATAGCTAAAATAGAAACTTCAATCACCCCCTGGGCCATTTTGTCAATAGTTATTCAAAGGCTGCTACTCTAATCACTGGCTTCCTAAAATAAAGATATTTATAGAGCTGCTTCCTTCTCATCCCCAGAGATCCAATTCGAATAAAAAGCACAGCGTTTTGAAATCAATTGACAACTTCGGAAAGAGTTGCAGGGAGCGAAGGAAACTCTGCGAAGCTCTTCAAACTCATTTGTATTTAAAAGTACGATTAGGGCTAAGAAACGGTTATTATAAGATGTGAGGGGGAAAAAAGGCACAGGAGGCAGGTGACATCTGGGGAAGGAAGCTGAACTGCCGGGAAGCGATGTAGGCTGAGGACCTTCGGGCAACAGGTCCAGAGCCGGGACCGCAGCCTACCCCGGGGAGGGGTTGGGGGCTGCCGCCCGGCCAGCAGCCTCCGCCGGAGCCCCATCCGCAGCGCCTCGCCCCCGCTTCGGCCCTGGAGAGGCAGCCCGCCCCCAGCTCACGCCCCTGCGGCAGAACCTCGCCTCAGCACGGGCTCCGCCGGGCCTCCCGCCCCGGGCAGGCCCTCCGCTTCCCCGGCGCCGAGGCCGGGCCGAGCCCGCCGACTCCTCCCCGGCCGCCCCCCGCCGCCGCTCCCCGCCCCGGGCCCGCTCACCTGCACCTGTTTGCGGAAGTGGAGCGGCCCCGGCGCGGCCCACGGCCAGGAGCAGCAGCAGCAGCGGCGGCAGCGGCGGCGGCGGCGGCGGCGGCCCCGGCATCTCGCCCGCCGCGCGGCCCCGGGGGCCGGCTCTCGGGTCGCCCTCCCTCCTGTCCGTCGGTCTGTCCCTCGGTCGGTCCTGCCTCCCTTCGCTGCCTCAGCGGCACCCGCGCCGGGTGTTCTCGGGCACGCGTCGCTTCAGCCACACCTCAGCCCGGCTCCTGGTCCGCACCCACCGCTCCGACCTCGGAAACACCATCCTTCCCGCCCGTCCGCCTGCCCGCGCCGCCGCCTCTCAGCAGCAGCAACGGCAGCAGCTCTGCGGAGCCGCGGGCCCCGGCGGCCGCGCTCCCACCGCCATGATGGGCTGCGTCATGTGACGTAGGGCGGCGGGGGCGGGACGCCGTGATAGACAGCCCGTCCCGCCAGTCGTCAGTTCCACACTGGCCCTGGAGGCCCCGCCCACCGCCCTGGCGGAGGGACGGTGGCCGCCGGTGCGCCCCCTGCAGACACAGACGTGCATGGGCAGCAGGTGATGCCAGCAGTTACTTAAAAAAAAAAAAATTTTTTTTTAAAGGTAAGTATAAGAAGACAATGAAAAGCATCCAGAATCCGTCCTAAATTTTTTTCTCAGTATTTTAAAAACGTGTAAAAATAGGCCCCTTTTGTCTTCAGCCTTTTTTACTTGTAATAGGCGTTTTAGACTCTTCTTAGGTTGACCTATTCAGCCACGGAGGAACTATGGGATTTTTTATTTCAGTTCGACAAGAATAGAATACTGTCTCCCCTCGCACCCGCTAATTCAGCTCCTGAGCTCAAGCTGTTCCCCTTGACAAGAGTGCCCTTCCTGTTCTTTCTTTGCCACCTGGCACGCTCCCTTTCCCTGGTGGAGACTCTCCTGAAGAATACAGTCATCTAAGGAGGCCTCTCCCAACCCCAGGAGAAATGACTGTCATCTCCTAGTGCCCTGCCGTGGCCCTGGCCCCACTGCTATCCCGGCTGCCGGGCTGTATTGTTCCTGTGACTGTGAGCTCCCCGAGGACAGGAACGGTGCACGTGTCAGCGGCCGGTGCCTGGCACCGGTGGGAGGCCTGGCTCCAGGAGGCATTCTCTACAGGAGTACTGCCTGGCCTGGATGCCCGCCTCTCCCCACCAAGAGACAAGGCCCAGTCAGCAGGTGAGGAGAGACCATCCTACTGCAGAAAGGTGAGAGAAGAATTATTTTCCAGGTAGAAGTAATAATGAGCAGAAGCTTGGGAGCTGGGAAAATGCTGGGCTTTTCCAAAGAACGCACTCATAGTCCAGTGTGTACATGAGAGGGACTGATTTGAATCTTATCAGATGGGGCGCTACCAACTGGCTGCAGGGGGGCCTCCCCAGTTCTCCAGACGCCTTAAGTCCATCTTGAATGCCAGCTCTCTGCAGTGCTGTTCCCTTGAGGACACACAGACCATGTCCAGGGAATATTTGTTGGACATATAAGGCAAGACAATAAACACCTAAGTAAACAAATAGCTGGAATGTGGAAGTGCTGGGTTAAAGTATCCATGGCTGTCTGCTGATCTCTATGTGCAAAAGGAAAGGAAGGCAAAGGTCGAGAAACGAGACAGTCACCTGTTGTGCTTCTACTTTCTACTGGGATCAGGAAGCTCCGCACTTCGAGTTTCAGGGAGCCGGGGAATGCTCACGCTGTGCCCGGGGAGGAGTCCCTGGATGTGTTCACAGCAGTGCTGGCTCAGCCAAAGCCCTGCCTCATAATCCTCGTGGTTGTTAATCATAATTAAAGTGCGCTCCAACCACAGCACATCAGATCACAATCCCAAAGCAGGTTTTGTTATTATTCAAGTGGCCCAAAAGGTTTTTAGAAAACGTGTTTCCTTTCCACTTCACAGAAGAGGGGTTAAGGTACACATTCCTTGGACGGTGTCTAATGGAAACCTTTACCCAACAAACTACCTCACTGCTCACACCTTTGCCCAGTACTTCTCTTGAAGTCTTGAATACTTCCAGTTAGAGAATTTACAAAGCAAATGAGAACCTGTTTGCTTTGTTCAATTTCCTCTAGGAGTCACAAATGGCAACCCACTCCAGTGTTCTTTCCTGGAGAATCCCAGGGATGGGGGAGCCTGGTGGGCTGCCGTCTACGGGGTCGCACAGAGTCAGACACGACTGAAGCGACTTAGCAGCAGCAGCAGCAGGAGTCACGAAACAGCCTCTGGAACAACTCGGGATTGGATCCCTAAAGCGAGGAGCCATGTCTCCAGTATCCCTAAGGCTGTTCTCCCCTGCGCTCAGTTCTTTCCAGTGTTTCTTCTAAGCCAAGCCACCACTTGAATGACGACACAGCCGTCGTCTGTCCTGCCGGCAAGCTCAGGCTGGGGGCTGGATTCACAGGGATATAGATTTTGTTTAGTACTGGAGAAACGTGCATCTCTTGGGATCTGGCATTCAGCAGGTACCCCAAATGTTTGCAGGGCTGAGCTGGATCAAATGGGTGAATCCAGAGGGTTCTGGCAGTGGTATCCATAAGGGTCCTGTCAGTGGTATATAAATAGACAGAAAATCATAAGTGTTGGGGAGAATGTTTAGGAATTGAACCCCTGTTCTTTGTTGATGGGAATATAAAATGGCACAGCCGATTCGGAAAATAATCTGACAGTTCCTCAAAATATTAACATACAGTCACCACACGACCCAACAAATCTACTCCTAGATATATCCCTACTATAAATGAAGACATATGTCCACATCAAACCTTGTCCACTGACATTCACAGCAGCATTATTTATAATAACTAATTTTATAAGATGGAAACTACACAAATGTCCATCAGCTGAATGAATTGACAAAATGTTATATCCTTGAAGTGGAATATTATACAGCAATAAAAAGGAGTGGAGTGCTGATACATGTTACAACATAGAGGAACCTTGAAAACATACGCTTAGAGAAAAGAGCCAGTCACAAATGTTCATATATTTTATGATTCCATTTTTATAAGGTATTCAGGTTAAGCAGATCCACAGAGATAGAAATTAGGTGTGTGACTGCCTAAGGCCAAGGCAAGAAATGAGGATTGACTGCTAATAGGTATGGGGTTTCTTTGGGGGCTGTTTGAAATATTCTAAAAAATTAAAGAATGGTGATCATTGCACAACTCTGTGAATATACTAAAATCCATTTTAAAGGAGTAAATTTTGTGGTTTGTGAATTATATGTCAAAGTTGTTATTAAAAGCAAAGGTTACAAATACTAAAAAGTCAATTATGTTACTACATTTACTGTTATCTATGCTTCGGGGTTATTTACATCTATCATAGCTATACAACAGAAATGCTCTATAACACTGAATTATTGCCCCCTTCTTGCCAACTCTGACTCCTATGCTATCATGCCTGTAGCTTTAGTATTTACACCATGGAAATTGGCAAACAGTACCAATCAGAGGTCTTTTCCCCCTAGAGAACCACTTGTTATTGGTCTTGCCATAGGGCACCCTCCATAAGGTCCCTATGACTGCCCCTTCCTGACCTGAATCCTTCTGTGGTTGCATTACTTTAATTCAGCTCTGAGCAAATAAAGAGACCACACAGCTTGGAAATCACCTCTTCCTAGTCCTCTACCACTGAAACAAAGGCCACACACCTCATCCCCAACTCTCCTCCTAAATGCCTTTGTGTGACATTCTCACCTTTTGTTGCCTTTTAGATTCTTTGTCTATAGCTGAGTCAAGGACAGCTCATCGGAAGTGGTGGCCATTCAGAGCCTAGAGTCACCACCCATTTATGGAGGAGGGGAAGGGCACCAATATGGTAAAATGAATGAATGAATAATGCTATCCACAAGATAAGTTACAGGATTTATAAAAACTACTCAACAGACAGTGAGGTTCAGGAAGGGGATACCACTTTAAAATTGCGTTATAAGCATATTTTCCCCAAGCTCAACAGGGTGAATGCCTTCTTATGGAAGTAAGTTTTACCTAACAGTGACTTATGAATCACTTTCTGTGTGTCAGGCGCTGCTCTAAGCATTGTGTAAATAATAACTCTTTAAACTTTATCTAATTTTAGGATATTTTCATCATCCCTAAAAGAAACTCTGTACGCGTTTGCTGCCACTGCCCATTGCGTCCCTCCTCCTAGTCCTCAAAAACCACCCACCTACTTTTTGTCTGTATATCTGGCTGCTCAGAATCTGGCTGGCTGAAGTGGACCCATGAGAGGACTCCTAGGCGCCAGAGAATGACGGAGACGTTAGATAGACGGACCCTGAGTACCTGAATGACTCCATGCAGCAGAGCTCCCAACCCGACCTACCACATTAGACTGTGCCGAGCCGAGCATGCCTGCTCAGTCGTGTCTGACTCTTGGCGACCCCGTGGACTGTAGCCCTCCAGACTCCTCTGTCCATGGGATTTTCCAGGCCAGAATACTGGAGTGGGTTGCCATTTCCTCCTCCAGGGAATCTTCCCAACCCAGAGATAAACGCCTCCTGTGTCTCCTGCATTGGCAGGCAGATTCTTCACCACTGAGCCATCTGGAAGGCCCTTTGTCTCTATGGATTTACCTACTCTGGGCGTTTCCTATAAATGGCATCATTCAATATGTGGCTTTTTGTGACTAGTGTAAGCTACTGACATTCCCTTTTTACAGACGAGGAAACTGAGAAACAGGGGTTAAGTACTTCAGTGAAGGTCACACAGCTAGTAAGTGGCAGAGGTAGGATCCAAACTCAGGCAGCCTGGCTCCAGAGTCCTTGCTGAGTTTCAAAATGAAAACTGAATAATGTCAGGGACTTCCCTGGTGGTCCAAGGCTAACACTCCACATTTCCAACGCTGGGGCCCCGGGGTTTGATTCCCAGTCAGGGAACTAGATCCCACATGCCGCAACTAAATATTCTGCCTGCCACAACGAAGATCAAAGATCCCACGTGCTGCAACTAAAAAAAATCGTGCACACCACCATGAAAACCCGATGCAGCCAAATAAATAAATATATTTTTTTAAAAAACTGAGTAACGTCAAAAGCATATACTGAAGACCTTTTGTGAATAGGGCTGTGGGCCAAATTGCCCTACGTGCGCTCCCCAGGCCCTCTTAGGGGCTGCTTTCTGGTGGGGGCTGAGGTAGGGGGTGGGGGAAATAAACAGTACCCTGCAGGCGGTAGTTGTTCAATAAAGTAAATCTGTTCATTGCGAGAGACAGAAGCTCCTCCAGCAATGAACGCTTGGGCTTCTTTTCTCTTTGGCCTGCCCAGCAGCTAATTCCTACCCCGTATTGAGAAAGCAACTGATAGGAACCTTGGCAGTCAGGAGGTCACATGCCACCATGAGGTCTAGGGAGCAGGCGTGCCCTCTGGGGCCCCAGCGGCCAGGACACAGAGTATGGTTCCAGGTACAGGGTGGTGTCAGCAGCTGCGTCATCCAGACTCATGCTCCTCTCCTGCCCGGCCCCTTTGGTGGCTGCTTGTGTCCCGGGACCAAGCCCAGCTCTTTTGTGGCTGTCCACTGCTCTCCTGCCACTTCTTGGCCCTGTGTATCCTCTCAGAGCATCATCAGAGGATCCTTGAAACCAAGTCTCCACTACTTCTGCGAGCTTCTGCCAGGATACCTGGCGGCTCCTCCTTGTGGGTCCAGCCAGCACCACGGGACTGATCTTGCATCAGACCCTCAGGAATTCATTAAGCGTCAGCTACCGTTGGTCCTTGCACTGGGGACCCCTCTCTGTTGAGTTATCGGCTACATCCTCACTGCTGGAACGCTCCCATCACCAGTGGATCTCCGGCCACCGCTGTTGAGTAGCTGTGGGTTTGTGGCGTGTCAGGACCCAGGTGGGCTGACGCCCAAGTGTCCAGCCGATGTACCACCTCAGAGCCTGCAGGCTAAGCTAGAGGCAGGGCTGGATGGGCAACCACCCCCACACCCCGGAAGCTTCTCCGGAAAATCGGCTAGATACAGGGTTTTACTGTGATGCCTTCTGCTTCTCTCTGGGCTTCCCAGGTGGCACAATGGCCAAGAATCCACCAGTCAATGCAGGAGACACGAGAAATGCAGGTTCAATCCCTGGATCGAGACGATCCCCTGGAGTAGGAAATGGCTAGTTGCTCCAATATTCTTGCCTGGAGAATCCCATGGAGAGAGGAGCCTGGTGGGCTACAGTCCACAGGGTTGCAAAGAGTCGGATGCAACTGAGCGAGCACACACCCTGCATCTCTGTCACCTCCACTGCGCTCTCATCTGACCACCACCGCCCGCCGGGTCACCACGTCCCTCTGCACCCCTCCCTTCTGCCCCCATCCACCTCCCGCGGCGTCATCTTCCCAGGCAAAGGGAAGATGCGTCACCACTCTTCCTAAGGGTATCAGCTGCGCCTGTCCACCCAAGGCCTCCCACTGGACGGCCGGCAGCCCTTCCTGCCTCTATTCTACTCACATGGAGCCTCTTGCCTAGGAGGTGTTCCCTCCACCTAGAAGGCCCTTCCTTCTTGCTGCTGATGCAACTTGCGTCTGCCCTCCACACGCCTCTTCAGGTTCCTCCCCCAGTGTCTGTGGACTGAGGGCTTCTCCCGGGCAGGGCGTGCGCTCTGCTCCTCACCCATCGCTCACTGGTGATGTCAACAAACGTAGGAGGTGGCTCTGACGCATTGGGCCGGGCTCCAGGCACCAGAACGAACACGAAGACAAGGCTTCTGCTGTTGGGAGTTAGTATTCTAGAACGAGGAGAGCTAGGCTGCTTCGGGAGGCCCTGTCTGGCTCAGCGTCCCTTGCCCCAAGCCCGTAAAACAGAGGCTGACATACAGGGGTGACCACCCCCATCAGCCCCGCCAGGCCGGCCTGTGCAGGGGAGTTTCACCAGGGCAGGGCTGGCACATGAGCCCCAGGTGGTTGGGCAGGTCGGGTGGGATCTCGCCCGGACCCATCAGCTGGTGAACATCATCCTTCGGCACTGGGCCAGAAGGGGATTTCACGAGGCAAGGCGTGGAAACTTCGAGGCAGAGGGACTCCTAGTTTCCAGCAATACCACCCAGTCCCATCTGAGGTGCCCGGGGTGTTCCAGAGAGGGGGCAATGGAAGGAGAACTTTCTTTATTTTTTTTGTCTGACCTCCAAGGCTGGGGAAACAAAGCCTTGATGGGACCCCAAAGACAGCGACAAGTAAGGAATCAGCTCTTCCAGAACCAAACTGGTCAGAAATGGGGCTCAGTCACCCAGATAAACCACAGGCCGCTGTTTGCAGCTGATGCCTGATCCTGCGGGCTCTTTGGGACTCCTCGCCCAGTAGGAAGCCTCGGATCACGAGTGGTGCCCTGCGCTCCACCCCAGCTGCCGGGGCCCAAGTCACTTCCTGTACCTCCCCGTGCCCCACCTGCTTGTGCCTGAGGCTGTTTAGGGTGGTTCCAACATCCTCCGACAGGTGTGGTTCCTTCTCTGATGCTCAATGAATTTATCACTTTCTAGCACAGGGAGCTGTGGCCATTTTTTAAATTGCCAGGCTTGATTGGAAAACGGCCTTTTTGCTGCTCCTTGCACACCCGGTTGTAACCATGAACCACGGCTCTCTGCGAGGGTAAGTGTGTGTCCCTCTCTCCGATTCCAGGGACAGACAAACCAGACACCGGTGAGGCTGCTCCGTCATGAGCTGTGTCCCGGGAGACACACAGACACGTCCTGTGCGTTACTTCACTGCATCCCAGAAGGGCCCTCTGGGGGCCCAGTTTGCAGGTGCAGGAAGTGGGGCATTTTAGTTTTCCCTGAGGATGAAGAGACTGTGGGATGATTTGGGGGGCGGAGCTGTTTGTTTCTGGCTGTTCTGGGTCTTGGTTGCAGCTCAGGCTTCCCTAGTTGAGGGCAGTAGTTGCCTCACAGCACATGGGATCTTAGTCTCCCAACCGGGGACCAAACCTGTCTTCCCTGCATTGGAAGGCGGATTCTTAACCCCTGGAGCACCAGGGAAGTTCTGGAGCAGCTTTTGATCAGCAGCAGGAAGGGCTCACAGGGAGACTGACCTTCCTCCATGAACTTCACTTGGGTCCAGGACTACAGTCTCCCTCTTCACTCCCTGGTCTCTTCTTGGGGGAAAATGGCCTTGTCCCAGCTGTTCACCTTTCCTCAGGGATAGCAAGGCTACTGCCAGTGGACAGGTAAGGCTCGTCTCAGTCCAGAGGGGCTGGCGGGACCCCAGGAAGGACAGGGCAGAGGGGGTCCCGGTGTTGGGGACCGACAGCAGGTCTGTCCTAGGACCTGAGAAGACAAACCACCTCCAGCAGCCCTTCAGCTGGAGGCGGAGATTTCTGGCTCCCGGGAATGCTGGGCGTGGGTGTGTGGACACCTCCGGGCACCCCTGGAACCGGCCTTTGTCCTCCTCTGCGGGTGCTGTGTTTATGTGGGTCGTGCTCGGCCACAACCCAGACTCTTTTGAGAACAAGCACCGGGAACTTTCTTCTTATCAAGATGGATAAGGAATGGGAGCCATGTAAGCTAACGATTCCCAGGCAGAAAACCAAGCGCGAACTCCTTTACCCTTCAAGAAAGCATTTCAAGGACTTCCCTGGTGGCTCAGCGGCAAGGAATCATCTGCCTGACAATGCAGAAGACATGGGTTCGATCCCTGACCCGGGAAGATGCCACATGCCTCGCAGCAGCTAAGCCTGTGTGCCACAACTATTGAGCCTGCGCTCTAGAGCCCGGGAACCGCAACCCCTGAGCGCAGGTGCCAACTCCTGAAGCCCTTTCACCTTAAGAGCCCGGGTTCTGCAACGACAGAAGCTACTGAACTGAGAAGCCTGTGAAAGCAGAGGGGAGCCCCAGCTCCCCTCAACTGGAGAAAATCCCGGGCAATGACAAAGACCCAGCACAGCCAAAGGAAGCAAATGAGTAATAAAAAGAAAGCATCTCAAGGAAAAGACTCAAGGCCTCCTGAGCCATTTATATCCAGGCTGGTGAGAGAGCTGAAGGAGGCGGGGAGCGGGACTGTCCCCAGAGGTTGCCCTGGCTGATGAGAGGCCTGGCCAGGGAACCAGGGCCCAACAGTGCTGGCCGTTCGGTACCCAGAAGGGTCTCACGGCCTTGTACCGGCCCTGAGCGCAGAGATGCAAACGGGGAGGCATAACAACCAGAAGATCACAATCGCAGTGAGGCCACATGAGAAAGGGAAGTGCAAGGCAGGAGGCTGAGCCTGGCCAGAGGCCAGAAGGCCTTAAAACACAAGAAGAGGGATCAGGTAGAAGTGATCGGACTGGAGTGACCACATTAATGAGGGGAAATGCCGTGTTGCCATATTAAGTCAGAGGAGGCAGTGTAGTCCCATATTCATATTCATATGCAAATCATTCATGTTCATAAGGACTGGGAGGAAGTCACCAAACCACTAGGGTACTAACCTGGTTATCTCTAAGTGCAGAACTATGGATGCGTCTCCATTTTTTTCTGCCTACCTCTATTTATTAATCTATTCATTTCTTTCTCTCTCTTTTTGGTACGTTCTTGCTTTTCTGTAATGAGCCTGAAGTATTTCTTAGGGGAAAAGGCAAAGCTTTGCTTTTTCTGTGTGTGTTTATTTTTGTTTTTAAGCCGAGGGATTTTCACAGACTCGACTCAGCGACATCCAGGCAGGAACGACAGAGACCTGGTCACCAGCATCGCCTTCCGAGTAGAGAATCGTGAAGAATTTTTAAAACTGGCTTTCTCTCGTGGAAGATCTTCCAGGTGACCCGGGGACAATAATATCCTTCTCTAAACATTTGTGTTCGAGGCGCGAGGGTGCTGCTGCTCCTGGCCGAGCCAGTCCGTGCTTTATGGAACACCTCGCGCTCCGCTCGCTTGATTATGACCTGTTATCCTCACCCAACTCTCCAAATCTGCTGCCTGCTGCGAGGTGTTAAAAAAAAAAAAAAGCCCTTTTTAGAGAGATAATTGACTCGGCTGAGGGCAGTGGAGTGTTTTGTTTCTGATGGGGTGGTTGGCCACGTTCCCTGTATTCTGTTCGCATCTGACTCGAGGTTGCTGTTGTCTGGTGGCGGTGGGAGCTTTTCGATCTGGCCCTGCTCCGTTGTTTCTGAGCAAGGTATAGAACTGCGGAGACGAAATTGTATTTGTCGTGTCTTCATTCAAATCTGGGTGTCTGTGTCTGTGTGCAGAGAGAAGCTGGAGCCGCTAGCTGGCTTCTCTGGAGACGGACGAGACATCCTGTGCAGATTCTGAAGCATCGCAGCAGAGATGGGCACCTTTCCATGAGTCCGGTGTGAGGACTCGGGCGGGGGGGGTCCAGGCTCCAGGCTCCAGGCCACCTGCATGGGCTGCCTTCTTTATGCGAGAACAGGGCAGGGCTGGCTGGTCAGTCTTCTCTGTATTGATTACAATTATCAGTGGACCGAGAGAGATGATGTTTTGGCAGTTGGTTACTTGGCTTTAGTCCTGCTAACATAGACCCAGCAGAGAGAGTCTTTGAAGATCCTGGGCACTCAGCAAGCAGACGTTTTCAAATGATGATTACGCTAAAATATATAAAACATGGAACGCGACGCTTTATTTTTAGGTGGGCAGGTCGGTGGCGTTAAGTGCATTCACGATCCATCTTCAGAACCTTTTCATCTTTCCAAACCGAAACGCTGCCCCCATTAAACAATCACTCCCCATCCCCCACCTGGCGCTCACCATTCTGCCTTCTGTCGTGGTGAATCTGACTCTCCTAAGTGCCTCATATGCATGGAATCACATAATATTTGTCCTTTTGTGACTGGTTTATTTCACTGAGCATACGTCTTCTAGCTTGGCCCATGTTGTAGCAGGCGTCAAAATTTCCTTCCTTTGTAAGGCTGAATAATACTCCATTGTAAGGACAGATCGCACGGTGTTTATCCATTCCTCTGTTGATGGACACACAGGTGGCTTCCACCCTTCGTCTATTATGAATAACACTACTTAGGGACGTGGATGTGCAAAGATCTCATGTCCCTGCTATCGATTCTTTAGGGGTTTAGATACACCCAGAAATGGAATTGCGGAGCCAGCAGGCATTTTATTTAATATTAATAAGAAATGGAGACGAGGCCAATTGGGAAGTCCTCTGGCTCTTGGTCCTCGGTGTCAACAACACTTGCATCCAGGAAGGACCCCAGAGGTTTAGGAACTGCAGGACTGCGGAACCCCAGAACATCAGGCGGAGCCGGAAGGGTGTTCAGAGGCGTGGAGCCCAGCGCTCTCTGTGGACGAAGAACCTCCGCTGAGTTCAGGTCTCATCGTGAGGCAGTTCCTCTGTGCTGGTCGTGAAGCCCAAGCCTGTCTCCTCTCGAGGATAAAAAAGAGAAAGCCAGAACTCCAGAGCAGGAGTTTTAGGGGGGATTTTCTGCTGGATCGGGGCTCCCTGCTCCCTGTGACCAGCTCGCCACACATGCACACGCTTCTCCTTGGGATGGAGGTGAACCTCACAAGGCACCACATGGGCTCGGGGACGTCCCAAGGGACAGGCACTGTAAAGCATTAAAAGGCACAACTGATTAAACCCTGGAGATGCCCCCTGTCCATCAGAGATTCCCCTCTACACAGACATAAACCAGAGGCTCCGTTCAGCAAGGAGCTATCTGAGATTGTGGTTTGGCGACAGCTGTGGGGGAATGCCAGAGATGGGTGTCATGGCCTCTTATCATTCTTTCTGGCTGCCAGTGCCAACGGAGAGGCTGCCGAGCATTTCCCAGCCTCCTGTGAAGCTAGGGTCCTGCCACGTGACCATATTCCACCAACTGGATGCACAGCTGCCCAGTCAGAGGCTAGAAAGAGAAGCAGGTAGCAAGCGCATCCACTCTGAAGTGGGGTGTCTGAAACTGTACCTAGTGCCAGATCGTGGCGAGGAAAGGGGTTGCTGCTTGCTTCTAAAGGGGGTGTCCGACCTAAACTGACTCTAGTGTGCTGGGGGCTTGTTCCTGGTGGTGGAAACTCCAAGCCAGGTTCTCTAGTCTTCCTGGAGATTCTGTGAACACCCTTTATCCATGTTCTGCTCAAACTAGCTAGAATTAGTCTCTGTGGTTACAACTGAGAACCCAAGCTGATTCATCAGATTACTGGTTATCAGTTAGAAATTAGGTTCAGCTGTGAATATGGGTGACTCCCAAACAAGAGAGCCTTAAACAAGACAAAGGTTCATTCCTTTCTCATTTAAAAGTCTGATCAAACAGTCTTGGCAGCGCAAAGGCCTCAGATATCCTGGCTCCTTTTTGTCCCACTCGGCCATCCCTAATGGCAACCCACTCCATTGTTCTTGCCTGGAGAAGCCCAGGGATGGGGAAGCCTGGTGGGCTGCCGTCTATGGGGTCGCACAGAGTCGTACACGATTGAAGTGACTTAGCAGCAGCAGTAGCCATCCCTAGGGTCTGGTCCCACCTTCATGGTCCAAGGTGGCAATCGGACCTCCAGCCATCATATTCACATTCCAGATTACAAACTGGAAGTAAGGACAAATAAGGGGCAAAAAGTTTGTGACGGCTATCTTTCAAGGAAGGTTCTTGGAAGCTTAAACCTCATTAGCCATTCTGGAATTTGATAGTGGGTAATGGCTGCACTATCAAAAGCAAGAGAGTTCCAGAAAAACATCTATTTCTGCTTTATTGAGTATGCCAAAGTCTTTGACTGTGTGGATCACCACAAACTGTGGAAAATTCTTCAAGAGATGGGAATACCAGACCACCTGACCTGCCTCTTGAGAAACCTGTATGCAGGTCAGGAAGCAACAGTTAGAACTGGACATGGAACAACAGACTGGTTCCAAATAGGAAAAGGAATATGTCAAGGCTGTATATTGTCACCCTGCTTATTTAACTTCTATGCAGAGTACATCATGAGAAACACTGGGCTGGAAGAAGCACAAGCTGGAATCAAGATTGCCGGGAGAAATATCAATAACCTCAGATAAGCAGTTGACTTCAGAAAGTGAAGAGGAACTAAAGAGCATCTTCATGAAAGTGAAACAGGAGAGTGAAAAAGTCCCTTAAAGCTCAAAAGTCAGAAAACTAAGATCATGGCATCCGGTCCCGTCACTTCATGGCAGATAGATGGGGAAACAGTGGAAACAGCGGCTGACTTTATTTTTCTGGGCTCCAAAATCACTGCAGATGGTGACTGCAGCCATGAAATTAAAAGATGCTTACACTTGGAAGGAAAGTTATGACCAACCTAGATAGCATATTAAAAAGCAGAGACATTACTTTGCCAACAAAGGTCCATCTAGTCAAGCCTATGGTTTTTCCAGTGGTCATGTATGGATGTGAAAGGTGGACTATAAAGAAAGCTGAGTGCCAAAGAATTGATGCTTTTGAACTGTGGCGTTGGAGAAGACTCTTGAGAGTCCCTTGGACTGCAAGGAAATCCATCCAGTCCATCCTAAAGGAGATCAGTCCTGAGTGTTCATTGGAAGGACTGATGCTGAGGCTGAAACTCCAATACTTTGGCCACCTGATGGGAAGAGCTGACTCACTGGAAAAGACCCTGATGCTGGGAAAGATTGAGGGCAGGAGGAGAAGGGGACAACAGAGGATGAGATGGTTGGATGACATCATCGACTTGATGGACATGGGTTTGGGTGGACTCCAGGAGTTGGTGATGGACACGGAGGCCTGGAGTGCTACGGTTCATGGGGTCGAATAGAGTTGGACATGACTGAGCGACTGAACTGAACTGAACTGAGTGGCTGCACAACTTTGTGAATGACACTGAAACCACTGAAATTCCCTTTTTAAAAAGTGTGGATTTTATGATACATGAATTACATTTCAATTAAAAACAAAACTCACTGGTCAGAACTTAGACACGTGGCTGTACCTAGCTGCAAGGAAGCTGGGGAATATAGGCTCTTTGTCTAGGTGGCTGCGTGGCCAGCTAAGACTTGAAGCTTTCATTTACTGGGAAATTAAGGACCAGCAGATACGGTAGACAGCTGGCAGCCTCTCCCAGAGTGAAGAAACACAGAAGAGCATCTCCAAACACTTAGAAGGTTTAGGTCTTATCCCTCAGCACTCCCATGCCAGCCAGAGTCCAAGAATTAGTGCCATTGTTTTCATAAACACATCCCCCCAGTTTCTTATGACTAAGCCCTAGTCAACTACAAGTAGGGAATTTTAGCAAGTGGCCTACAAAAGACAAGGTGAAGATGCCTCGCTGATAGGTGGCATGAATAATACAGTTGTCCCAGGACTTCCCTGGTGGTCTAAGGGCTAAGACTGCACACTCCCAATGCAGGGGGCCCCAGGTTCCCTCCCTGGTCAGGGAACTAGATCCCACATGCTGCAACTAAAGATCCCCTGTGCTGCAACGGAGATGGAAGAGGCTGTGTGCCACAGCTAAAACCGAGAGCAGCCAAGTCAGGAAATTTTATATTAAAAAGAAAAAGAATGCGCTCATCCCAAGAGCCCGTCTATGTGCCACCTTTGAGATCTGGGCATCAGAAGTCAGTGTGGTGCCCAGGCCAAAGGCATCAACATCACCTGGAAACATGTTGGAAAGGCACCTTCTCAGGCCCCAGCCTGGACCTCCAGCAACAGAAACTGGGGGTGGGGCCCACAATCTGTGTCTAAACCAGCCTCCGAGGGGAGAGGGGTGGGGGATAGATGCTGATGTTTGAGAGCCGCCCCTCCCAAGGCCACATACAAGCACGCAGGACCTCTGCCCCTCACATAGCTGTCTTCACAGGGTTGCCTTTGTCCCTGAGTGCAATTCCCAGCATCCAGAGCAGTACCTGGAACATTGTAGGTGCTCAAGAATTATTTGTGGAATGAATGAATGAGATGGTCCTGGCTCTCACGAAGCAAGCGGTCCACTGAAACTCATTGCCGATTTTGCCTTTGCTGGGGGGGGGGGGGGGGGACATGGTTCACCACCACCCACCCACCCTCATTCCCTGTCTCCTACATCACATTCTACATGAGACAATTATTTTCAAATTTAGGGCCAAAAAAGCTTGCTTCCCCGAGAAATGCATATTCTATCAGCCAAGGTCCCTCAGGGTCCAGATGGCACCCTCAGAATAGAATCATTTTAGGAGAATTTATTTACAACGGAACTGTTTACAAAGGTGTGGATGACCACAGCTGAGTTGTTATCACCCCTGGCTGGAAAAAGTAGGGAAGAAGGGGTTACCAGAACCTAGGAGGGGAGAAGGCTAGGGACGCACGGATGACTTCCACTTGAGATGACAGCCAACTCAAGGCAACTTGACCTTGAAGGAGGAGGGGGAGATGACTAGCCCTATCTCACTCTCCTCTCACCTCTGATCTTGTGCCAGAGCTCTGGTGGAGTGAACCCAGCTAGAAGCCGGAGGGCACAGGAACCTGCTGGTGTAGTCTACATGGCTCCACTTCCCAGGGCAGAGAATGTCCCAGGGAAGGGTTGAAAGTAGATCTGATGCAATAAAGGGGAGATGTCTGGCATCTCTGACAGTCAGCATATGACTGATGGTGTTCCCCTTTTCACTTTGCCTGCCAGGAAGCTCCGAGCCAAGTAAGAGAATTGTGTAAGCAACTATGTTAGCCTTTGACTGCTTTTTGACTTTGGTACCTAGCTGTCACTATCCCCTTCCATTTAATTGGCCCTGATTCCGTCCTCCTGAGTTGTGATGATCTTGTTGCTCAATTTCCTTTCATAAGCCATCTCAGACTTTATGGCAGGAATCCTGGCACAGATATGAGTTTTTAAAATTAAAAATAACATCAAATGGCTAATCTGTGCCAGATTTTATAATAGGTGCAACAGGATGTAAAAAATAAAATAGGTGAGATGTAGCCTCCCTCCTCAAGGAATCCACGTCACCATACAAAGTAACTGAATTTCACATTTAAATGTGAACAGCCGCATGTGGCTAAAGGCTACGTACCAGACAACACAGACACAGCTCCATAGAATTCCGTTCTCTCTTAGTGGCAGCATCTTTTGAGTGATATATCTTTCTAAAAGGCGGATAATTCTGACAGCTCACCAAATGTACCAGGGCCATCACTTGAAACATTTCCCACACGTATTTTTCGGCATTTCTGAGAAAAGGTTCATCTCAGAGACATGCAGGAACGGGGACTAAATATGCAAGGAGAGAGGAGGGTGGACAAATATTGGGGGGGATTTATAAAGAACGCTGACCTACAGCAAACCAAAACACTTCTACACAGAAAACAAAACCATCAACAGAATGAAAAGGCATCCTTCAGAATGGGAGAAAATACTTGCAAGTCGTATATCTGATAAAATGATTTATGCCCCCAATATATAAAGAACTTATACAACTCAACAGCAAAAACAAACAAATAATCCAATTAAAAACTGGCAGAGGAACAGAACACTTTTTTTTTTTCAAGGACAACATACAGGTGGCCAACAGGTCCATGAAAAGGTGCTCAGTATCACTGATCACCAGGAAAATGCAAAGCAAAACCACAATGAGCTATTGTCTCACACCTGTTAGGAGGGCGGTCACCAAAACAGCAAGAGGCAAGTGTTGAGAAAAGGGAAACTTGTGCTCTGTCGCCAGGGATGTAAATTGCTGCAGTCACTATGGAAAGGAGCACGGTGGGTCCTGAAAAAGTTGAAAAGAGAACTTCCACATGATCCAGCAATCCCCCGTCTGGGTATTTATCTAAAGGAAACAAAATCACTTATCTTGAAAAGTTACCAGGATGGAGTGAAGAGGGCAGACCAGTCAGGAGAGAACATTTGCACCGTTCAAGCAGGAAGTGATGGGCTGGGTGGCAACGGCAGAGATGAAGAGAAAGGGGAGGACTGGAGAAAGCCTTCCTAGACGTAGCTCACAGAGCACGGCCATCAGGACTTCGCTGGTGGTCCACTGGCTAAGATTCTGCGCTTCCAACGCAGGGGGCCTGGGTCCACCCTTGGTGGAACTGGACCCCACATGCCGCAAATAAGATCAAAGATCCCGTGGGCCTCAACTACAATCTGGTATAGCCAAATAAATAAAATTAAAAAAAAAAAAAAGAACATGGTCATCAATTGCATAGGGGAGGAGGGGAGGCATGTGAGTGGCTCTGAGTTTCTGGCTTGGGCAGCTGCCCACTTGCATTAGCCACGGTCCAGCCCCATGGACCCACATATTAACTAATTCAATCATGCCATCAACCCAATGAGGGAGGTACTATCACCAACTTGATTTTTTTTTTTAACTTGATTTTACAGACAAGGAAATGGAGGCAGAGAGATTAAATAACTTGCCCGGAGGCACACAGCAAGCTGGGATTCATACCCAGGCAGCTAGTTACAAGGTCTTTAAGCTAAATCATCATACTACACGGAGTCTCTGCAGTAAACGCCAGACTAAGAAAAAGAAGAAAAAACAACCCCAAATATCTGTACCTATGGATTGCAACTGTGTACAAACCCAAGGCCCTCAAGAAAGATTAAAAGAACATTCAGAGAGATTGTGGAATTTAATGATGTGTCGGTATTTTTTTCCCTTGAAATTCCCTTGAGTTCCTCGTTTAAAAAAGAGAAGTCCGGGACTTCCCTAGCTGTCCAGTGATTAAGGTTCTGTGTTTCCACTGCAGGGTGCATAAGTTCAATCCTCGGTCAGAAAACTAAGATTCCACATGCTGCTCCTGGTGCAAAACAAAAACAAAAACATTTTTTTTTAATCTTAAAAACAGGTAGAGCTTCTGAGACAGGCAGTCGTCAAAGGTTTCTGTCCCTTATCACAAGGGCTTGATGTGGCGTCTGCAGAATTCTCCCTTATTGCTAGAAGATTGAATGCTGCCTGGGGGTCCTACCTCTCGGCCAGAGCTGCACTGAGGAGGGGAGAGCGGACCCTGTCAAGACTCCTAAAGAGGAGACTTTCTCTCAAGTCACCGTGAGGCCCAACGTGTGACCTCTGGCCCATCTGAAAGGACACTGGGACACTTCGAACCTCTGAGCTCATTTACTCAGACATGCAACGCCCAACAAGGCCTCTTTTTCCTGCAGTTCAGGTTCTATGAGTTGGGGACGGAGTTCCAGGTGGATTGATCGTTCTCCATCTCAGCCTTTTTATTCCATCACCTGGGCGGTAACGAGGCAGTTCTTCCGCCGGTTAAACTGACGAGGTTCCCTCCGTGTCCCCAACGGCTGGATTCAATGCTCACTAAGAATGCTGGATAGAGGCTGATTGACTGCTGGAATGAATGAACGCATGCGAGCAATAAGGAAACAGTGTCAGAAATATGACCTGATTGGAGCTGTAAATACGCAGAGAGCCCCCGAGGCACCCAGCCAGCCTAGGGTCCCGCACGGGGGCAGAGCAGACTTCTGGAGTGACTTAAGGACAGAGCTCAGGGCTCTCTGTACAGGGGAAGACCAGGGGCGAGTGTGAGAGCCGGTGTGCGGCGTGTGGCAGGGTGTGTGCTAGCGCCCAGACGGGGTGGGAGTGGGGAGAGCGGAGGCCAGCCCACAGGGTGAGGGGGCGGCGAGTCCAGGGTTTGGACTCACCGTCAGGGACCCCAGGGGTTTTTTCACTCAACTTCTGGCTGGGGACGTGTCAAACATACGAACATAGATGACGGACTATAAGGACAGCTTGTCATCCCCGCCCCCCAGCACACATACTTGTCACAGCTTTAGCGAACCTTCAACTCAAGGCCAGCCCCCGTCTCATCCCCATCTGCCCCTTGCCCTGTCACTCGGCAAATTCCAGACACCCTACCTTTTTCATTTGCCAATATTTCACCTGGCATCGCCAAGGTAAACGTGTCTGATTTAAAAAACAATCCACAATACCACCATCACCAAAAATAAACAATTCCTTAATATCTTCAACTCCCCACTGAAGGTTCGGAATGGAGAAACAAATAACACAGTCTGATTGACGTCTTTCAGAACTGGGGGAGGAAGGAAGATAAGCAGGGAGAAGGGAGGCGGGAACCAGCTGGCAGGCTGTGCGCTCCTCCAGGGGAGAGCTGACTCCGGCCGGGACATGGGCTGAGCTGTGGAGACGACGTAAGGGCTCAGATGTGAATGGCATTGGGGGGTACAGTCCCCCCCACAATGTGGGGTAGAAAGATCCCCTGGAGAAGGAGATGGCTACCCACTCCAGTATCCTCGCCTCGAAAATTCCACGGACAGAGGAGCCTAGCAGGCCACCGTCCATGGGATCGCAAAGAGTGGGACACGACTGAGTGGCTAACACTTTCACACGTGGGATCTGCTTCAGTGACCAGGGATCAAACTCATGCCCCCTGCACTGGCAGCACGGAGTAACCACTGAACTGTCAGGAAGTCCCGCTCCTTCCATTCTTGTTTGGAAAGGCTCCCAGACGCCCAGGGAGCCACTGATGGGCAAGTTCAAGGAAGACTGATGGGAGGACCATGAACAGGGTGCCCCAGTGTTTCTGGGGAACTCAACTGGGGCTTTTCAGACCTGCCTCCCTGGCCCCTTCTTGGCTTTGCTGAAAGGCAGTGGTGATTTCAAAGCCTCCAAAGTCAGCTTTATGCTAAACAGTCCATAGACAGTAAAGGACTGATCTCGTCCACAAAGAGGTCTGGCCTTTCTTTGCCCTTGGATCCTAGGCAGTGACCTGTAATCCGGGGAATGTCTGTGCTGATGATAAGAGTGTCTTCACTCACCTGGAGGCCTTGGGCCACACCAGGCAGTCTAGGAATGTGGCTAATGGCAGGGCCTTGGGGCTTCCCTGGTGGCTCAGAGGTTAAAGCATCTGCCTGGAATGCGGGAGACCCAGGTTTGATCCCTGGGTCGGGAAGATCCCCTGGGGAAGGAAATGGCAACCCGCTCCAGTACTCTTGCCTGGAGAATCCCATGGAGGGAGGAGCCTGGTAGGCTACAGTCCACGGGGTCGCAAAGAGTCGGTCACGACTGAGCAACTTCACTTTCACTGGGGCCATGCGGTATCAGCTTGACTTCTAGAACTCAGGCGTTATTCCCATTTCACCAGCTGTCCCACAGATGTCCCTTCTTCTGTTCCTGGGGCCAACCCAGGATACCATGATGCATTCAGGCACCCAAAGTGCTTTTATCTTCCAGGTTTACTGAGATACAGTTGACACACTTCACCAAGTTTAAGGTGTTCGACGTGATGATTCGACCCACATTCATCACAGAATGAACATCACGGTACGCTGAGTGAGCACGAGAAACTGGCAGCTGGTCAAGTCCTGATGGCTCTGGGCTGGGTGTGGCAGAGGCGGGGCTTGGAGCTCTGTCTTGTCGTGTGGTGTGGCCATTGTTGGTCCGTATGTATTTCTCATTCAGTCACTCAGTCGTGTCCAACTTTGCAACCCCATGGGCTGCAGCACACCAGGCTTCCCTGTCCTTCACCATCTCCCAGAGCTCGCTCAAATTCACGTCCGTTGAGTCGGTGATGCCATCCAGCTCTCATCCTCTGTCGTCCCCTTCTCCTCCTGCCTTCAATCTTTCCCAGCATCAGGGTCTTTTCTAATGAGTTGGCTCTTCCCATCAGATGGCCAAAGCATGGGCGCTTCAGCTTCAGCATCTGAATGTATACTCAGGTCTGTATGTATATTCAGAGGCGATCCCTGCCTCCTTCAGTATTGATTTCTCCTGTCTCTTCCCTTTCTTTGGCAAAGTGTAGGCTCTCCTCGATATACATGGGGACAACCACCCACCAGCAGGGCTGTGGGCTTCCCCTCCATGTCCAGGGAGGGATTGGAAAGCTGTTTCCATCTTTCCCCCAGGAGCCCCAGGCCAGTGGGAAACTAGGGCGGTGCTGGAGGGGCAGACCACCCGCCCCAACTGCAGGCAAGGAGGAAGGGCATTATCTGCTGAGGATTTAATAATAATAATAAGCTTGGTCCAACGTTCATCTGATTCTTATGATCACCTTGTGCCAACAACTCTCAGTAATGTCAATGATAAAATACTCCTCTTTGGGAAGAAAAAGGATTATGGTTGGTTTACTTTTTGTTCAATTTGCTGCAGTTACTGTTGGGTTTTAAAAACATAGATGTAAATTCAAATTTGCATATCTTTATTTCTTTTTTTAAAAAAGATTGGTTTATTTATTTGGCTACGCTGGGTGTTAGTTGCGGCACTCAGGATCTTCAATCTTTGTTTCTGCATGAGAACTCTTAGTTGCAGCATGTGGGATTTAGTTTCCTGACCAGAAATCAAACCCGGGTCCTCCGTGTTGGGAGCTCGGAGTCTTAGCCACTGGGTGGCCAGGGATGTCCCCCACTTCTTTATTAAAGAGCACTGCACTCTCCATGGAGGTTAACGCAGAGCTCACGCGTAGGCAGCTGGTCCCACCAGGCACAGACCACTCTGGAACGGTGCAGAGCTGTTAGAGCCAGCCTTTGGTATCCTTTGTGTCTCTCGCGCCTGTGGTGTTTCTTCATCTTTCAGGGACAGAGATTATAAAGACCAGACCCAGAACTTGAGTTTCTTCAGTTCTGTCCTCTCACGTGACCACCTGGGGATTTGCATTTCATTTTAGAACCGTGAAACAGAGTGTGAACTGCAAGGTGTGATGTTTTTATTAAGTGTTAACATTTGGTTCACATGTGAAATAGTTTACTGATTTGGGATCACATTTTCAAAAATAGAAATGAATTCTTTCCTAAATCGTTGATGGCTTGAAAAGCAAGGAACAAATCTAGAGAATAATCGTCTTTCCATAATTATCACTGAAGACAATTTTGTCTTCTAGAGAAGGGGAGTGTTAAACATAATCTGAGCAGGGGGCTTCCCTGGTGGTCCAGTGGCTAAGACTCCACACTCCCAATACAGGGGGGCCAGGGTTCGATCCCTGGTCAGGGAACTAGATCCTGCACGTGGCGGCAGAGACCTGGCAGAGCCAAATAAATAAAGATAATCTGGTCAGCATCACATGAACTTGGCCCACCAAGCCCCAGGGGCTGGGGGGAGATTATGGGTGGGCCTTCGGGGACCATGAAAATGTTTTGAAACTAGACTGAGGTGGTGTTTGTACAACATTGCAAATGTACTAAATGCCGCCGAATTGTTTTCTTTAAAATAGTTTCGTGTTGTGTGGATTTCATCTTCATAAAAAGAGAAGGAAAGAAAAAATAACTTCGTGGGCCTCATGGAAAAGGTACAAACCACGAGATGCCGGAGATGCTGCCTCCTTATCCCGGGTGGGAGCAGGGAGAGGCTGCAGGTCTGCCCTTTCAGGAGGCTGTCGGCCGGGGGGTGAGCAGCCGGCTGCCCCGTGCCAGGCCAGGGCAGCTGTGTGGTGGCTCTGCATGGTCCTAGCTAGGAGTGGGCACACACAGTCAGGAAGGGGCAGTTCTCGGCTGAGTCCCCACTGGCTGGCGCTGGGGGCTGCAGGGGTGGTGGTCAGAGATCTCCTGTTACCTGCAGTCTGCCCGTTGCCGGTTTGCCTGCTGAGTTTCACTGGAAGGCGTGGGCAGTATCACTCCTGTGCCCCCACGAGCGGTGAGTGCCGTGGAAGGGCGAGGTGGCAGGGGAGCAGGTGAATTGTCTGCATCCAAGAATTCGCGCTCTGAGCCGCAGTTCTGTGCGGGTGGAGCCCTGGGCTTTCCGCCTGCCTCGGGCAAGTCCTGGGGGCGGCTCGATTTGTGGGCTGAGTGGCGGGTACACCCCCAGTCCAGGGACCATCGGAACAAGCCCCTCCTCCTGCCCCTGCCCATTTGCCTCTGCACCCCACCCCTGATCTCTCAATGCCTCCCTTTCACCCTGAGACCCGCCTGCCCTCGGCCCCCACTCCCCACCTCCACAGGGGGGCCCTCGAGTGGGAGCTGGGCTTCCCTAGGTGGAACATTCCTTCCTGGAGGGGTCCTGCCCCACCTCCAGGGGGGAGCGGGCAAGGGGGGCGGGCGGAGAGGGGGAAGGGCACGGGTGGGGGGAGGGCGCCAGGGGAGGGGGGGCGAGACATGCCCAGAACACCTGGGCCCATCTGCCAGGATGCCCCATGTCTCCCAGTAGGACGAGACCCAGCGCCCTGGGTTTCGTTCCTGTAGAAAACAAAAACCCTCCATTGACCTAAACCTGAAAAATAAGCCCAGCCTGGCGCTGCTGAGGGCAGGCCCCGAAACCAGCGACATTCTTCTGTGTAGCCCTGGCCTCGGAGATCAGGGCTCCTAACCTCCGTTCCTGAAGAATGTTCACTTGAGCGCTTCAAGGGGAAGGCCGGAGCCAGGGGCTAAATGGTGCTTTCTCAGAAACTTCTGAGCCCAAGAGCAACCGGAGTGCTGGAGAGAGAGCGGGGGAGCCCCAAACAGCACCAGGCTGGGGTGGCCTGGATCCGCCTGTGATGGGGGGGACGCTGGGGGCACGGCCCGGCCTGGGAGCCCCACCACTGCACGGCCAGCGGGTCCGCTGTGTGTGCAGCCCAATCTGACCGAGGCTCCCCAGTGGCCCCTGGCCCAGGCCCCACCACTTCTTGCCTGGGAGGATGGAAGCAGCACCCGCTGCCTCCTCCTTGCCTGCTGGGGTGGGTTCAGTAGTGTTCCCCGCCAAATTCACATCCACGTGGAGCCTCAGGTTAGGCCTTGACTTGGACTGTTAGGACCAAACTGGAGCCAGGACAGGCTCTAAGGGGCAGGCCAGGCCTGAGGTTTAGTCTCTAGAAAAGCTGAGGTACTGGAAACTCCCGCAGGCAGTGTAGCTCGACCTATCAGAACAATCCCTGTAGCCCCTGTCTGCGCCAGACCCAAGCCAATCCGGATAGGGATGCGAGGTTTAATAGTCCCGCGCCCGTGTGGTTTAGCCAATCAGCCATGCTGTTACAGGAACAAAGAACCGTCTGTATAAAAGTAGATGTGATTCAGAGCTCAGGGCTCTTGTCGGATTCCACTGTGCTGGATGAGACCTGGGCCCTAGCTCGAGCTAGCAATAAACCCCTTTATGCTTTTGCATTGCTGTGGACGTCTTATTCTCTCAGTTTTGGGGACTCGGACTTTGGGCACAACAGGACACAGGGTCCCTGTGGATGTCGTCACTTAAGCATCTCTGGCAGAAATCACGCTGGGTTGAGGGTGGATCCAATCTCCATTGACCGGGTCAGGACACAGAGATACCCGGAGAAGCAGGTCACGTGACACAGCCAAGGAAGGCCTGGGGCCAGGCGAAGCTGGAAGAGACAGGGAGGAGCCTGGCCCCGCTGACACCTTGATGTCGGACTCTTGCCTCCCGAATGCGGCTTCCCAGGTGGCCTGCCAATCCCTGGTGGCTCGGATGGTAAAGAGTCCGCCTGCAGTGCAGGAAGCCTGGGTTCAATCCCTGGGTCGGGAAGATCTCCCTGGAGGAGGAAATGGCAACCCACTCCAGCATTCTTGCCTGGAGAATCCCACGGACAGAGGTGCCTGGCGGGCTCCAGCCCGTGTTGTCGCAAAGAGTCGGACACAGCTGAAGCAACTGAGCACGCACATACACACTCCAGAATAAGAGAATGTATTTCTGTTCCTTAAGCCACCGAGTCCGTGTGCTCTATTACAGCAGACCCAGGACGCTCACGCGCTTGCCCTCCGACCTGCTCCCCGTCCCCACCCTGGGGGGGATCGTGAGGTCCCCGTCCCATGGCATCAGGCCCCTGCGTGCCTCTCCAGCCACCTCTCCCTCCCTGGACTCCACGCCTGAACTGTCACTTCCTTGAAAACTTCCACTTCCGGAAAGTTCTGTTCCCAGAAAACCTGCTGAGTTTGTTCCCACCTCGGGAACCTTCACGTTGATTGTTCCCTCTTCCCAGAACGCCCTTCCTCTGGGTCGGTGGATCTCCACAGGGGCGATTTCACCCACAGGGGATATTTGACTATGTCTAGAGGCATTTCTGGTTTCTGAGACTTGGTGCAGAGGTGGGGAGGGGGTTGCTCCTCATCACCCCACAGGGCACAGGACGCCCCCACTGCCGAGAGCTCTCCTGCCCCAATGTCCACAGTGCCGAGGCAGGGCAACTCAGCCCCAGGCCTTTCCTCCACTCGGTCCTCCTCTTTCCGGCCTCTGCTCGAAGGCCACCTGTTCTCACAGGCCCTCCAGACCATCCTACAGAAACGGGGCACCTCCCGTCACCCCCGATCCCATCACACGGCTTTGCTCTCTTCACGGCCGCCCCTGTCATTGTCTGAAATCATCTTGCTTATTTATTTTTACTTGATGTCTGTCTTTCCTCTGCTAGGACACCCCAGGCGGATTTCACAGCCACTGAGGATGGAAATTTGTATTGTCTAGCCACCTCCCTACCAGTCCTCACCCCCGCAGCCCCCAGGGAGTCATTAATTGAAAGTCTGTTCTTTTCCACTTAGCTAACAGATACTCTTCCCCTTCTCTCAGGTCTTTGTATAGAGCTGAACGCTGCCGGCCTGAACCTGTCTGAAAGACTGTCACTCGGCACAGTTCTTCCAGCACTTTCTAGTCCTGCCAAGGCGATGAGGGCGGCTGTGGAGGCAGGTCAGCCTCACCTCCCATGAAACAGACAGTCCTCCCCGAGTGCACGTTCCCAACCGCGCGTTTCCTCCTGGCCTAGGCACGGGACCCTAGAAACAGGAGATGCTGGCACCCAGGTCCCTACCCTTCCACTTCGTTCAGAATGAGAACCCCAAGATAACAGGAAGGGGACTGTTATGGGCTCAACTGTTGTTGCGTTGTTGAAGTCATTCAGAGGTGTCCGACTCTTGGGACCTCGTGGACTGTAGCCCTACAAGGCTCCTCTGTCCCTGGGATTCCCCAGGCAAGAATGCTGGAGTCTCCTCCAAATTCATGGGCTGAAGTCTCAAGCCCCAGGACTTTAGAATGTGACTCTAGCTGGAGACAGGGCCTCTAAAGAGGTGATTCAATTAAATGAGGTCATATGGGTGGGTCCCAAACTCTTATGACTCATGTCCTTATAATTAGAAGACAGAGAAGCACGGGGGAATACCAGGTGGAGACACGGGGGGAGACGGCCGTCTCTAAGCCAAGGAGAGAGGCCTGGAAGAAACCCACCCTGTCGACACCCTCGTCTTGGACTTCTTCCCCCCGGAACTGTGACAAGGTTAACTTGTGTTGTTTAAGCTGCCCAGTCTGTGGACTGCTGACGACCCTGGCAAGGAGACACGGGCCAACCCCTCACTAACTGTGTACTCCTGGGCAGGTCTGCCTGATCTCCCCACGGTTCACTTTTTCCATTGCTGAGATGGAGACTGTAAGACTGATACTACATACCTACTTTGTAGGGCTGTTATGAACAGTGAATGAGTCAATATTTCTCGAACCCTAAAGGCGTGCCAAGCCTTTGCTAATGATTTATTATGCATTTATCTTGTTAAATCCTCACAACAACTCCTTGAAATAACTTCTGTTATGCCCATGTTTATGGTTCGGGAAACTGAGATCCAGAGAGATCATGTAACTTGCCCAGTTTCACACCGTTGATACCTATGCTGTCTACTTTTATTGTGACAAAATGTAAATAACATAAAACTTATCATTTTGACCATCGTAAGTGATACAGTTCAGTGGCCTTAGGTACGTTCACGGTGTTTGTACAACCATCACTGGTATTTCCAGAACTTTTTCATTATCCCAGACAGAAACGTCGCCCCTATTAATCAGTAATTCTCCATCCTCCGTTCCTCGCATTTTCTGTGCTTTTTAATGTTTGCGTCCTGAGCTGGAATTCTGGAAGGCCAGGTAACCAAAGCATCTCATCCACTCACGTGTCAGGCCACTGATACTGGCTGGAGCCGCTGGACTCTTAGGGGAGTGGGGCTGCGGGCTGGAACACCTACACCCAGCCTCTTCAGGAGGCCTGGGCTTCCTGCAAAAATAGGGAGTGGATTCTGAAGGCAAGTGCTGAGAGAAAGGGAGAAAGAGAGAAGGAGCGGGGAGGGGAGGAGGGGAGAGAAGGAAGAAAAAGACGAAGAAGCTGCATCCGTTCTGTGACCTTGTCCCAGAAGTCACACGGCCTCCCTCTGCCCGTGCTGCTCTGCTGAACGGGGCAGCGCCGGGTCCAGATTCCCAGCGATGGCAACTGACTCCACTTCTCAGGGGAGGCAAGTCAGTCGGGTTCTGTAAGAAGAGCACGGAGGATGAATAAACACATCGGTGAGGCCATCTTCGGAAAACACAATCTGTTGCGCGTGAGGAGGCTGAATACACGCGCGCCGGGACGATTCTATGTACGGATATGACCGTGGAGGGATGCGGCTGGGCGTGGAGGAGCTGAGTTCTGGGCTTAATAGGAATATAGGATTGTTCATAGCGGGGAAAAGGGAGTGAAGGTGGTCAGCGCAGCCTGGAGAAGGGCCCAAGGCTTGGCTGCTCCTGTTTGTCACATGTGGCCAGCGCTGTGAGGTGGAGTCCATGGGACTCAACAAAGTGATGCCTTGTGACCCACAGGGCCGTGACCATCCAGCCCACGTGTCTGGGAGCCAGAGCAACGAGCCCAAAAGAGAGCCAACGTGGAGGTAAGTTTAGAATCTACTCCTTTTAGCAGAATCTAAAGGTGGTCTCACAGATTAATGTGGAAGGGTTGGCTGCTTTGATTAATGATGCTGGGACCAATGGTTAGGTTATTGTAAATGAGAACAAAATTAGACTTCTTAGCTCCTACTTTATGGTATTGAAATACATCCCAGCTGGATTAAAGAGTTTAATTAAAAGCCATAAAGAACAAGACATTTAGTAGAAAATGTTTATCTGATCCTGGGGAGGGGAAGGTCTTTCTGAGCATAAAAGGGAACGAATTATCAATAAAGGAAGCAACTAATAAGGAATATACTCTGTGGAGTTGTTTGTAAAAAAGGAAAAGTCAGGATCTACTTGAAAAGAGGTTAAATAAGTTATGGGAGGAATTTCCCTGGAGGTCCAGTGGTTGGAACTCTGCACGTTGACTGCAGGGGCATGGGTTTGATCCCTGGTTGGGGAACTAAGATCCCACAAGGCAGGTGGCAAGGCCAAAAAAAAAAGATAAGTTATTGGATATATCTATTGGAAATAATAGAAAATATATATTGGCCTACATGGAAAGAGAAAAACTAAGGGACATGCTCATGCTGTATTAAATGAAAAAAGTGGAAAGCAAAATATTATAATTATATCATGCATATTAAAAAGCAGAGACATTACTTTGCCAACAAATGTCCATCTGGTCAAGGCTATGGTTTTTCCAGTGGTCATGTATGGATGTGAGAGTTGGACTGTGAAGAAAGCTGAGCGCTGAAGAAGTGATGTTTTTGAACTGTGGTGCTGGAGAAGACTCGTGAGAGTCCCTTGGACTGCAAGGAGATCCAACCAGTCCATCCTAAAGGAGATCAGTCCTGAGTGTTCATTGGAAGGACTGATGCTAAAGCTGAAACTCCAGTACTTTGGCCACCTCATGCGAAGAGTTGACTCATTGGAAAAGACCCTGATGCTGGGAGGGATTGGGGGCAGGAGGAGAAGGGGATGACAGAGGATGAGATGGCTGGATGGCATCACCGACTTAATGGACATGAGTTTGAGTGAACTCCGGGAGTTGGTGATGGACAGGGAGGCCTGGCGTGCTGCGATTCATGGGGTCGCAAAGAGTTGGACACGACCGAGCGACTGAACTGAACTGATGCTTTGCTGTGATTTTGGTGATGGCTGAGGTGCTGTTGCTTACTATGTATTCAGCACTGTGCTCAGTGCTTCATATGCATCATGTTATTGAAATTTCCCCAATGACCCTATGAGGTAGGCGCAGCTAATATTCCCAATTTACAGGTTAGAAGACTGAGGTATAGAGAAATTCATTCCTTTGCCTGAGATGGCAGTTAAGCAAAGGAGCTGGCCTTGTTACCCAAGTGTCCCCATCTCCATAGCCCTGGCGAAAATTCACTTGACAGCGGTGAATTTCCACTTTTGTAAGAAACCGGCTCCTCAAAAATGAATGGAACAGAGGGAAACTGGAAGGATAAAGGTTTAAATGTCACCTCTGGTTATAGGTAGGTGGTGAGGTGACTTTCCACACTTTCTACAAATTCAAAGAAAAACAAGTTTATAAAACCCATATAAAAGAAGAGTCATGTGTCATATATAAGTACACACAGGCATGTCCTAAAGACTTTTCCTCTCTCAGGGTCTCCAAGGAACCTGTAACCGTGGGCCGTGGGGTCCCCATGAAAAGACACACCCATAAATGCCCCGAGCAGCATAGGGCGCCAGAAGACGCCTGGAAAGCCCTTCGTGGTGAATGGCTGTAGTGGAAGTCTCTTGAAAGCAGTTTCTGAAATGCACTGCCACTGCCCTAAGGGCAAGGAACCTGCTGCGACAGGGAAACGCTGCTCTTTGTATTTAAGGAGAGCCCCTCAGCGCGGCCTCTCTGACTCACACCTGAGGACCCCTCACAGGGCACGCCATCAGAAGGGCCACCAGGTGGCGCGCGGGAGCCCGACTCGCCGACTGGTCCAGCCGCCGCACGACCCTGGTTGCCATGGATACAGCCGGGCGGAGCGGAGCCCCACTGGATCCGCGAAGGAAGCAGCCTGGTCTCAACTGTCTGCCACCCTCCAGTTAAAATCCCCTCCCATCGCCCCCACTTCTGTCGCCTCACCCCCAGGCCTCGGAGTCCCTGTCTTTAAAAGGCAGGGACTGAGGAGGAGTGGAAAACAAAAAGGGAAACATTTTTAGGGCTGCTTTTTTTCTTCTTATCACTAATTATGGAACTATTCAAACGTACAGACAACTACATGGAGTGAAATGAACACTCATGAACCCTCCACCCAGAATAAATATGTGTTAACGTTTCCGACTTTCAAGAAATCCCCTTTGCCTCTCTCCTGGAGCTCATGTTCCTCTGCTTGGAGGCCAGCCCTGCCCTGAAGTCGCCTGTATCCTTCCTGCCCGGGCTTTTCTGCTTGAGCGACCTCAGTAGTATCCATAAACAATGGACAGCATTGTCTTTTGTTTCCAAATGTACCTTTTCACGCTAAACAGTCTTGTAACTGCTTTCTCACCCAGCATGTTGAGATCTATTCTTGATAGCTGTTCGTTTTAACTGCCTGAACGTTCTTCGTTTTAACACATCCATTTTTGCTTTGCTTAAGTATGGTCATTTCTGTTCCTTCCAATTTGGGGGCTTTTACAAACAGTGCTATAGTGAGCATCTTTGCACTTTGTGCCCAGTGACCCATGCAAGACATCCTCTCTGGAATATGTCTAGAAACACAAGTCCTGGGTGGTGAGAGATGAGCAGCCTCCAGTCACTAGGCCTTTTTGTGAGTGAGTGAGGTAGTCTCTGCTCCCACCAGCAGGGTGCGAGTTCCCATTTCCCCACGTCTGCATCAGGACTTAGTGTTGTTATCCTTTCCATTTTTCAGTTTGATGCCTTCCTGACATCTTCTCAGGGAGGTGAGAGGTGGCTCATTGCTAACTGTGACTGACCTCTGAACTGCATCCCTAGGTGGACATTTGAAAACTCATCCTGCAGCTTCTCCTTTTGCACAGACCTGTGGGGAGCAGGACAGGCTGCTGCCCTGCATACCACCAGTTTTCTCCAAGTGCCCACAGTGTCATCAGAATGAATGCCCCTGACCACACTCCTTGTCACCTCTGCTTGTCGCCTTCCTCCCAGCCTGTCTCCTTCCTCACTGCGTTCATAATCTGCCAGCAGAGTCAGCAGAACAGGACCAGCTTCCTGGGCGAGTGACACGTGCTTCTGGCAGGACCCCATGCTCAGAGGAGCCCCACATTCAGCTTCATGCTCTGCTCTCACTCTTGAAACTCTGAATAGTTTTCTCCTTGCACTTGTTTGTGGGTGGAGTCAGATGGAACAATGGAGCAGGTGTGTGAACAGGGGAGATGCCTGAAGCAGACACATCCACGGTGGTTGGTCACCCCGTGTGCTTAATGGCATTCGTGATGCTGATGGACCCATGAGGTGTGGGAGTTCAGGGAAGCTCAAAGCTAGGAGAAGGAGTAAGCAAAGCGGGGTCCATCAATGCCGTGGAATGTTACTCAGCCTCAAAAGGAAGAAAATTCTTCCTCTTCTTTTTTGCTGCTCGACTTGCAGGATCTTGGTTCACCAACCAGAGATTGAACCCGGGCCCTCAGTAGTGAAAGTGTGGAGTCCTAACCACTGGACCACCAGGGAATCCCCTTTTTAAAAAGCATTTGTTGCTTTCTCTTTTTTGGCCACCTGCATACAGTACCTCAGTTCCCCAAGCAGGAGTCAAACCCGCACCTCCTGCAATGGAAGTGTGCAGTCCACTGGATGGCTAGGGAAGTCCTAGCCTCAAAAGGAAGAAAATTCTGACACCTGCTGTAATATGGATGAGCCTTGAGGACCTTGGGCTCAGTGAAACAAGCCAGTCACAAAAGGGCAAATGATGTATTAATATGATTCCACGGACATGAGGTTCCTCCAACAGTCACATTCAAGAGACAGAAAGCAGGAGGGAGGTTGCCAGGGGGTGGAGGAAGGGATGACGGGGGGTCGCTGTTCAGTGGAAACAGAGTTCCCGTTTAGGAAGATGGAAAAGTTCCGGAGACGATGGCAGGGATGGCTGCACGGCAGTGTGAATGCCTTTAATGCCGTTGAACTGTACTCTTAATAAACGGCTAAGATGGTAAATATTATGTTAGATATATTTTACCTTAATAAAAACCATCACCAACAACCACCAAAGAAAATCCATGAGCCTTGAAATTAGCTGGGACACGTTTCCCGCTGGAGGAAAGGCAGGTGCAAATGGCAGCCTGGACCTGGGAACGTGCCGGTATAACCCCCGTGAAGGAGCCCAGCGCCCTTGCGTGCAGAGCGCCTCGGAAAAGACCGAGGCGCGCTCCCCGCCAGCTCTTCAGAGCAGAGGCAGAGGCAAGAGGCAGAGGAGAGTCTCCCTCCCCGTGAGGCTCCGTCCTCACTCTGCCTCTCAAGCTGAATCAGCTGCATTGTCACCCAATAAAGGGAAGAACAAGCAAAAATCCTCCACACCAGCGACGGCCTTCGCTCACCTGCGGGTATGTCTTTACACAGTTGGAGTCAACACAGAGACACTTCTGGATCCTGCCTGCTTCACTTTAATGTTGCGGACATTCTGCATACACGGCTACAGCCCCCGTGGCGGTTATTTTTAAGAGTTTTTAACATCCCATCTGGTCTATGTATCATCATTTATTTTGCCCTTCTCCTACTTTTGGATGGGTGGCCTGTTTTTAATCTCTCACCTCTTCAAGGAGTGGCCTGGCCAGCTGAGCACTTTCCTGCATCAAGATTTCGTCCTTGGGCTTCTTCCAGTGCTTAAGAATCCACCTGCCAACGGCGCAGAGGACACGGGTTCGATCCCTGATCCTGGAAGACCCCCCCCCCCCATGCAGCAGAGCAACTAAGGCCATGCGCCGCAGCTACTGAGCCCACACGTCCTAGGCCTGCGCTCTGCAGCAGGAGAAGCCGCTGTGATGAGCAGCCCGACCGCTGCAAATAGAGAGTAGCTCCCGCTCACCGCAACGAGAGAAAGCCCACGGTCGGCAACGAAGACCCAGTGCAGCCAAAAATAAATAAATAGATAAATAAATTTGAGAGGGTGCACGCTGACCATATCCCAGACGGTCTCCAAGAACCCCAGGAGCTAAAGCAGCCGCTCAAAGGGCCAAGGCTAGGGAAGGACCTGAGCCTTTAGGGGACCCCAAGAGGACCCCCAGAAGGGAGCAGATGCCGTGTGACACGGGCACCTACATGGGCTAAATAGGATGCTAGCAAACTTTGGCGAGGGCAAGTGCAAGTTCAGGGGGACCAGAGCCCGCCTCAAGTTCCATAATTTCCCAGAAGGACTAGGAGAACTCAGCAAAGCCACCACACTAACGGTGATGGTTTATTATAGCAAAAGGATATATATTACAGTCAGCGAAGGGCAGAGGCTCAAGCAGCAGAGTCCAGGTGGGTTCCACGCAGAGGTGGTTAATATCCAATGTTTATAACATTATATATGTTGGCTAATAACCCCTTATCAGATATGAGCTTCATGAAGTGGGAGGTGAGGCCACTGGCTGAGGGGGTGTTGGGAGGAGGTAAGGGGCAGGGATCTGAGGGTGGAGGAGAGAAGGGGGAGTCTGAAACAGTTACTGCAGAGTGCAGGGGAGCCACGGGGCCACAGAGTCACCCAGGAGCACGTGGGCCCTGGGCGATGGCCGTGGAGCAGGTACAGCAGAGCCCCCAGGCCTGCTGACTCTCCCGCCCTCCTGCTCCACCCCCACCACCACCCCCTCCCTAGCTGCTCAGGGCCAGACCCAGAGAGAGCACCTTCCTGTGCCCCTGAAATCCTGCCGCCCAGATCAGCGGGCCACTGATCAGCATCACTGAGTGGTACCAACGTACATGTGGTAGAGGGTGCCCATGTGTAGGCATCTGAATTTAACAGATATCAGTCTACAGACTGCCAGACCTCAGCCCAGGGAATGGAAAGCAGCTGTGGGGCGTGTTCACGAGATCCAGGGCTCTGGGAGGGTGGCTTTCAAAGCAGCTTTGTGGTCATCTCCCTCTGATTTCGAAGGATGGCCTTGTCCCCATGGCCGGTCCAGGTGGAGAACCAGAGCCCATCTCCTGCCTCCCCCGCTCTGGCCCCTGTCGGCGCCATCTGTGCCTGAGAATGGCTCACCCCACGTGGCTGGCTCTGTTTCTGAGAATCAGCCAGGGGATGAAGCATCTCTGATGTGGAACCCACGGGAGACCCACACGCATGAAGCAAGCAGACCAGACCCAAAAAAAAGGAGGTCCAAAATAGATCGTCTATGGCAGAGAATGACTTAGCGCCAGAATGGAAAAGACTGACCAAACGGGGCCATTTCCAGGCCCCCTGAGGGAACGTGCATGTGGAGAACGGGGAGTCCAGGGGCAAGAGTGCAGAGAAGGGACCCAGGGGACCTCTCCGGAGCTCTCTCTCCACATGGGCAGTGCCGCCTTCCCCCTGGGCATCATCGCCGGCCTGTCCCTCGAGGGGCCTCGAGGAAGCACAGGAGCCGCTGGGCAGGATGACACTGGGGGCTCTGAACCTCTCTCCTGGGCTGGTCTCAGGGCTGAGACCAGGCCCAGCCCTGGGGAAGCCTACCACCCAGGGCTCTCTGCCTAAAAGAGGTCCGAGAGCCACGACCCCAGGAACAGCCTGCCTTTCTCCAAGGGGGCCTTAACCCCAAACAGTGAGTCACTGGGGCATTATTTCCAGATCGATGTGGGCACCTGCGGGGTGCAGACGGCCAGGCTGCAGACACCACCTCCCAGGACGCACTGAAGTCAGAACCCATGCAAATCACTTGGAAGGAAGACCTTACTAGAAAAATACAATGATATGCGTGTCAGGACATTTCTAAGAACAGCAGGAGAAAAACCATGGGGGTTTCCAAGAAAATGGCTTTTTAAACGTTAAGCAAAACCACAGGCAGCGAAGGAAAAAATAGATAAATTGGAACACCTCCGAATTTAAAACCTGTGTGCATCTAAGGACACCATCGGCAGAGTGAGAAAGTAACCCACGGGGAATATTAGATTAAAGCTTATGTCTGATAAGGGGTTAATATCCAACACATATAAAGAACTCCTACAATTCAACAATCCCCCAAACAATATGGCTGTGCCGTGCTTAGTCACTCAGTCGTGTCTGACTCTTTCCGACCCCATGGACTGCAGCCCGCCAGGCTCCTCTGTCCATGGGGATTCTCCAGGCAAGAATACTGGAATCGGTTGCCATGCCCTCCTCCAGGGGATCTTCCCGACCCAGGGATCTTCATTGTTATGCCCAGAGTCCGAGTCCCCAAAACTGAGAGAATAAGACGTCCACAGCAATGCAAAAGCATAAAGGGGTTTATTACTAGCTCCAGCCAGGGCCCAGGTTTCATCCAGCACAGTGGAATCCGACAAGGGCCCCGAGCTCTGAATCACATATACTTTTATACAGACGGTTCTTTGTTTCTGTAACAGCATAGCTGATTGGTTAAACCGTAAGCGCGCGCGGGACTTTTAAACCTCGCATCCCTATCTGGATTGGCTCGGGTCTGGCGTGGGCGGGGGCTACGGGAATCTTTCTGATTGGTCTAGCTACACTGCTTGCGGGAGTTCCCAGAGCCTCAGCTTTTCTCAGGCCTAGCCTGCCCCTTAGAGCCTGTCCTGGCTTCAGTTTGGTCCTAACATTCATATAATGATATGATTAATAATGTGCAAAGGATTCAGGTCAACATTTTTCCAAAGAAGATATACAAATGGTTAACAGGAAAAGATGTTTAATATGTCTAATCATTCAGTTCAGTTCAGTCGCTCAGTCGTGTCCGACTCTGCGACCCCATGAATCGCAGCACGCCAGGCCTCCCTGTCCATCACCAACTCCCGGAGTTCACTCAGACTCACGTCCATCGAGTCAGTGATGCCATCCAGCCATCTCATCCTCTGTCGTCCCCTTCTCCTCCTGCCCCCAATCCCTCCCAGCATCAGAGTCTTCTCCAATGAGTCAACTCTTTGCATGAGGTGGCCAAAGTACTGGAGTTTCAGCTCTAATCATTAGAGAAATGCAAATAAAAACCTCAATGAGATACCACTTCACACTCAGAGGGTGTCTACTACATTAAAAAAAAAAAAAAAAGACAATGACAAGTGCTGATGAGTATGTGAGAAAATTAGAACCCTGGTGCCCTGTGTTGGGAATGTAAAATGATGAAGCTGCTGTGGAAAACAAGAGGATGTTTCCTCAAAAAACTAAAAATAGAATTACCATACGATCCAACAATTTCACTTCTGGGTATACATGCAAAAGAATTGAAAGCAGGGTCTGAAGAGAGATTTTTCCCACCAATATTCACAGCAGCATTATTCACAACAGCTAAAATGGGGAAGCAACCCAAGAGTTCATGGCAGATGAATAAATAAGCAAAAGGCTGTAACAAGGGAATACAATTCAATGACCCCGGGGCAGGTGACTTAATCCCTCAGAGACTTTGTTTCTCTATCTGTAAAACAGGTGAGTAACACCAACGTTTACAAGCTTGTTTTGAGGGTCTAATTCTGAGCCATCCAGTATGATAGCATCTGTGTGCTATACTGGAGTGGGTTGCCATTCCCTCCTCCAGGACATCTTCACCCCAAAACTGAGGTGCTGGGGCTTCCCTAATGGTTCAGCTGGTAAAGAACCCGCCTCCAACACAGGAGATGCGGAGACACAGGTTTGATCCCTGGGTCGGGGAAATTCTGACACCTGCTACAACACGGATGGGCTTTCATGGGCTTCCCTGGTGGCTCAGAGGTTAAAGCGTCTGCCTGCAACGCTGGAGACCTGGGTTCGATCCCTGGGTCGGGAAGATCCCCTGGAGAAGGAAATGGCAACCCACTCCAGTATTCTTGCTGGAGAATCCCATGGACGGAGGAGCCTGGTGGGCTACAGTCCACAGGGTCGCAAAGAGTCAGACACGACTGAGCGACTTCAGTTTCACTTTCACAACGTGGATGAACTTTTGAGGACATTGTGCAGAGTGAAAGAAACCAGTCACAAAAGGACAAATTCTGTGCGATTCACCTGCAGTCGTCAAATTCACAGAGACAGGAAGTGGAATGGTGGTTGCAGGGTCGGGGCAGGGGAGGGAAGGGAGTTAGTGTGTAACAGGGATAGTCTCAGCTGTATTGACACAAGTGTTATGGGAATGGATGGTAGTGATGACTGCACAACGTGAATGAACTTCATGCGACCGAATGGTACACGTGAAAATGGTTAGGATGGTCAATTTTATGGCACGCGTATTTTAACACAATGAAGAAAAAATTTTAATTAAAATACAGAAACACTACTGAACTTCAAGAAAAAAATTGAGCACAAGATTTCCTTTCATCAGTTGTGGGGGAAATCTGGAGATCTACCAACCTGAGGGTCAGTCAGCAGCTTTGGGGTCAACATCATTGACGGTCCCCAAGAGCCCAGGAGACAAGACCCCCTCCACTGACAGGGAGGAAACAAACCAGGGAATCCCACTCTCGTTTCCTCTTTTCAGCATCCGAGTCTACACTGTTCCTGTTCCTTTGCTCCCGAAACAAAACCTGAGCTGCCAGGCACAGGACCTGTTTGCCCCGCCGGCGCTGGCAGGCAGGCCCTGTCCCGGGCCCCGTCTGTCTGCTCGCAGCGGGGGCAAGTTAGCACATTCCAGAGCCTCTCTGCTCCCCCGGCTGCCTGCTCGTCTCCTGGCTCAGCCTGCATCCTGGGGCGCAGCCCAGCACTTTGTCCTTTGTCCTTGGCTCTGGGCTTAAGGAGAAGTTAAAACTTCCTGCTTAAATCATGAGAAATCCGATCTGGCCAAGCACCTTCCCCAGATTTAGACACTTTTCCAGGTTTGTTTGCAAATATCAGGTGCATTCCCTCAAGATAAAAATAGCGAGAGGTGATGACTTGGCAGGTCCTGCTGCCACGGGTCCCCTTTGAATGCCAGGCCCGGGGTCTCTGCACCAGCTCAGCTGAGGGTGCATGACGGTGGGAAATCCTGCAGGAGGCGGCACTCTGCTTCCTGGTCACCTGGAGTGCCCCATCCACGGGTACCCAAAGGTGAGCCTGCAGAATCTCTCCACCTTTCTCCAGGAGGAGCCTGGAGGCCAAGTTTGTGCTGCCAGACACAGGGGGACAAGTGATTTCTGCTGTCAAGTCCCTGGAGGGTGGGGACTAATTGGAGACCTGAGGCTGGGGGCGGGGTGTGGGGGCAGGTGCTGAGCATCTCTGAGGGGCCTTTTCTCGGTGGGCTCAGCAGCCTCTTTCAGGCCAGACCCTAGGGATGAACTGACAGGAACAGCACCTGTGGGCCACAGTTTCCCCTTCAGTACCATGTGCCCATGAGGCCGTCAGCAAACTTGCCCTGAAAGATCCCTTAGCCGTGAACCCTGCCCTTAGGACCAGCAAGCTGGTCCCGGCGATGGCATGGCCGACGGTTAAGAGCCAGATCCTACAGTCAGCAACCTTGAGCAAACCTTTTCACCTCGCTGAGCCTCAGTGTCCTCATCTATAAGATGGGGATATTAAAAGAATATTCTCTCCTATATGACTTTATTACTGTTACATTTTAACAAGTGGAGAGACTCCCCACGCCCCTCAAAGTAAACCGATGCCTAAGATAATTTCAAAGACATAACAGCTATGAGGAAAACAAAACAGGGAAAACAGACTCAGTTTGAGAGCAAAATAATAATATGCAGATCAGGACGTTCCTAAGGTCTGTAGGAGAAAAACCATGGTGGTTTCCAATTGAGTGGTCTTTTAAATTTTAAGATTCAGAAATTAAGATTTAATTACCTAAGAAATACACGGCTTACACATAATACCCTCTCCATGTGAAAATTTGAAACGTCACATATCAGCTAGCCTGAAGTAGCTCCAGAGAGGGGCTGGGACTCGCCCAGGACCCCAACCGCATCCCGGGCATCTATTTTTATTGATTCCTGTCTGCGTCATCCTGCTCCCAAGGGGATGGGTTAGTTCACGATAGAGGACTTGCCTTGGCCAGTCATAAAAGAGATTTATAGGTTCTCTGACCCGTTAATTAGATAAGGGCTTTTGAGTTCCACAGAAAGGCCACACTGACACCTGCTCTCTGAGGGGGAGCCTTTCCCAGGCAGAACCCCGGCCCCGCCACGGCTATTTCTGGCTTCCTCGGGGAAGAGTCACAGTGACAAGGCAGAAAGGCTCTCCCTTACCGTCCTCCGTGGCTGCAAACCCTACACCTCTTTCCAAAGCATTAGCTCAGCGTGGTGGCGGCAGGGTCCAAGGATCCACTTTTCTTGATTAAACAGAACGCATCTGCCGACCAGCAGATCCAGATTCCAGGCTTGGTGCTGGGCTGGATTCAGCCTCTGTGGGGTCCCGCTGGCAGGCAGGCAGTGCCAGTCAGCCCCGGGGCTGGTGGGCAAGAGGGCATGTCCTGTCCCCAGCCCACGTGTGGGCGGGTCAGCACCGGGCCAGGCCCCAAATGTGGGGTTCTTTTCTGAGGACACTTCCCTCACCCCCAGACTCCAAACTCCCAGGCCTGATTTTGATTTCAAGTGTTCGCAGAGGGAGACTGGAGACAAAACAGTCTGGAACAAGGAGACTCCCTCTTGCTGGTTATTTCTCGGCCCAGCCATGCCGATGACCAATACTGTCTTCCCAAAGGCCATGGAGGCTGTTTCCCATGGGCAAAGGTGGGGGTCTGCCCTCTTCCCCAAGACGAGGGGTCCTGGGGTGTCAGAGCAGCTGGGCCTTAAGCACTCAGTCCAGTCTTCTTGCTTTCAGATGAGGAAACTGAGGCTCAGAGGGGGCTGGTTTCCCCATGGCCATCGCAGGGCTTCCAGGCTCTGCTGCTGGCCCGGAGACCACAGCTCCTCCCGCAGCATCCGGGATTCAAAGGGAGCGACCACCTCCAGAGACGGCACAGGGTCCTGGGTAAGAGCACAGGTCCTGGGCTCAGTCTGCCCAGCCTCACTCTCTGCTTGGCCACTTACGAACCCCAGGACACCAAACAGCCGTTTACTTCCCATTTAATAGCCATTCAGCTTTAGAGAGTTCGTGTGTAAGACAGAGATAAAAATAGAAGCTATTTCATACAACAGAGCCCACAGTCTGACATGTGGTTAACCGCTCAGTAACTTCTGGATGTTATTGCTATTAATTTTGACATTTTTCATTGAGACTTCTTTGTGAATCAGAGAAAGTTTATATTCTGGGAAAGGAAATGAGACTCTTCTGTTGCTATCTGTGGCCAGGTCTGTAAATCTGAAATATTGCTTCAGTTGCCATTAGCAACCAAAACACCTATAGTCTATAAACAAAAAAGTCTATTTGTGATGGTACTTCTAGACGTGGCTATCTTGGCTCCTCTAGAAAAGGATATTTGATATGAGTGCCTCAGGTGGTACAGAATCTGCCTGAATTAAGGAGACCCGGGTTCGATCCCTGAATCGGGAAGATCCCCTGGAGAAGGGCATGGCTACCCACTCCAGTATTCTTGCCTGGAGAATTCCGTGGACAGAGGAGCCTGACGGGCTATAGTTCGTGGGGTTGCAAAGAGTCGGACACGGCTGAGAGACTATAGAATCGCACAGGACAGACAGACCAACGCTTTCACGTTCACTTTCTATAACGATTATATGCCAAATACCTGCGTGTGAGCTAAGTGACTTTAGTCATGTCTGACTCTTTGTGACCCTATGAACCATGGACTGCCAGGCTCCTCCATCCATGGGATCTTTCAGGCATGAACACTGGAGTGGGTTGCCACGCCCTCCTCCAGGGGATCTTCCCCACCCAGGGATCGAACCCAAGTCTTGTATGTCTCCTGCACTGGCAGGCAGGTTCTTTACCACTAGCACCACCTCGGAAGTCCACATATATCCTGCAAAAACACCAAATCCCTTCACAGCCACTGGTGCGGTTAGAGCAGCATTATTCACAGTAACCTGAAGGCAGAAATAACTAAACGCCCACCCCTGGATGAATGGACACATCCTGGAATATTACTTGACCATGAAAAGGAATGAAATACAGGTGCTACCACATCGATGCTACAACATAGATGAAGCTTGAAAACATTATGCTCAATGAAATAAGCCAGATACAAAAGGACAAATATTCTAAAATTCCATGTATATGCTACATTAAGAACAGGCCAATCTATAAAGAGAAAGTAGATTGGCGGTTGTCAGGGGAGAAAGAAGGGGGAGAGTGAGAAGCGATGGTCTATTGGTGTGGGGTTTCCTTTCTGGGGTGATGAAGGTCACTGAATTGTTCACTTTTAAATGATTAACATTATGTTGTGTGAATTTCATCTCAACACACACACCCGTTACCTGCCTATAAGGAATTTTCAAGGGGATAGCAGATAAGGGCCGAGGGCACTGATTTAAAGTTGGGCCACATCTCAAGTTAAAGGAAAAATAACCCTTAAGGGTCTCTGTAGTCTTTTTCAGAATCTGGCAGCCTTAATCACAAAGCCTTCTTTTGCCAGGAGGGCGTATCCAGCAAGAACCCTGATGCTGTCAGGGAGTCAGGACAAGAGCGGCTTCACCGGAGAAAAGCACTTAGGTGAGAATTCCCCAACGTGACCCTCATTTATTATTAACACTATCATTATTTTTATAGAAGCCCCAGTCTAACATATTTCAAGATCTTTAATTTCTCCAGACCCAAGCCTGTAAGCAGGGCTGTGATTCTCAAGCAGGGGTGATGTCACCCGACCTGGAGACGTCTCTAGTTGTCACAACTTGGGGGGAGGGTTGCTCCGGGCACCTGGTGGATAGAGGTCAGGGGTGCTGTTAGACATCCTCCGTGCACAGGATGGCCGCCTACCATGAAGGGTGATCCTGTGAGGAACCCTGCAGTGGGCTGGTGGCTTGTGTGTATTGGGGAGGAGACCTAGACCCTGGGATCCCCAATCCGGAGTAACTTTCAACCTTTTTCAAAAGGAAGACTCTTGGTTGGGAGAATATATTTACAGATTCTTAAGGCTCCACAGACCTCTGAGAAGCAATGACTTCAGAATCTCAGTTCTCATTCAGTGAAAATCTATCGACTGCAAAGTCAGCATTAGAATAAAGGGTTGGTGTTTAAACTGCTAACATGATTGTTTAAAAGACTGGAAGGTGGCCCTCAAGGAACTTTCTGGGCTGATGGAAATGTCCCCTGTTTTGATCTTGGTGGAGTGTATATGAAAGAAATCCATCAGAATCTATACACCACAATTAAAACAAACAGCTGGGGAATAAGGGGTAGCTGAATGGGATGTAAATGGAATAAACTTTATCAGTATTGTATAATTTCACCCTGATGCGCCTATATTTCCTTAATATCCAGAAAAAGACATTTTTTAAACTAGGGAAAAGGAAGGACTAATAAGCAAATGCAACCTGCAGAAAGACCCCTTCATTGTACACCTAAGCCAAGGCCATGGCGGCGGGCCGAGGAAGGCTGAGAGTTAAGCTCCCCAAGCAATATTCCCTCCAAACACAGGGCTTGGGACCATGTAGAGCTGGTTCTGAGATCCTGGGGCAAGTTACTTAATCCCTCAGAGACTTTGTTTTTTATCTGTAAAATGGGTGAATCACACCAATATGTACAAGCTGGCTTCAAGAGTCTAATGCTGAGTTATCCAGCAATGATAACTATTAGCCACTAATGTCAATTTCATTGTAAATACATTTAAATTAAACCTCAGTCCTTCAGTCCTACTGGCCACATTTCAAGGGTTCAGTAACCACATGCAGCTAGTGGCTCCTACATTGGATGGTGCAAATACAGGACACGTCCACAGTGATAGAAGGTTCCGTTGGACAACACTGGTCTGGGGCACAACAATGCCTGGTGTACCATTAGGACCCAAGCAGGCCAGCTGTGATCACAATTATGATTCACTGCGAACTCTCAAATCTAACACTGCAGGGCTGAGGGAAATGAGGGGAGAGTCTCTCGCTGAGAACTCAGAAAAAGGAGAAGAAATAGTGGAGCTTTTGCTGGTGAGGAGAAGAGAACAGAGCTCTCATGGCTTCAGCTCCCCTCCAGGACCGATGCTGGTCAAACACCTGCCTGGCATCAGCAGGAGACCGCAGCGGCACACGTGCACGCCTCTCCCTTCTTCAGAGACAGAGGCCACGGAAATGGTCGGGAGATCTGTGGTTACCTTCACGTCCTGGGACTGGCAAGGGGTGTGGCTCTCCATCCATTGGATACGGTATTTCCGAACCATGAAAAATGTTGCTGAGATAACCTTCATTTGTTCTGGGCAATTCTATTTCTAAAATTCAGCTGCATTGATTAAAAAGGTGTAGTGTGTGTGTGTGTATAGTGTGCAGTCAGCTCTTTGGAGCTACAGAGAAAGAACCAGAATTATTTTGCCCTTGGCAGTATGATCCTTATTAAAACCTAATTTCATCCACTCCATGAAAGTGAAGCCTGGAGGAGGAGGTGAAGGATAAGTGTGTCTGGGGGAGCTTTGGGCAGCATTTCCTAATTTAGAGAAACAGGGTCGCCTCCTCGGGACTGCTTGATCCAGTTGCCAGCTTGGGGTCCGAAGTGAAGACAAACGGGGACCTCCACCGGAAGTCCGGTTCCCTGGATGCACGTGCTGGGGGGTGGGAAGGCCAGGGTGTCTGGCTGCTTATTGCACGTCAATGGCAGCCCGACAAGCGCAATCCCATTTCAGCACCTTGCGAGGCCCTCTGCCAAGCACATCTATTTTGGACTCCGCAGCTGCGATCACACTCTCGGGCGGGCGTGAAGAGAGGAACCTCGGGACTTTCCAAACCCACCCACAAGGGCACTCTTTCCTCCTAGCCCCTGCCTCTGAGTCCTGCCGATGGGGCCCCTCCATTCCGAGGACCGTCCACACTGTCCATGGGCACTGTGAGGTTGACCTGTCAAGGGGTGGTTGAACCATCAGTGTGCAATTAGCAGTTTCCTGGGTCATTTGAGAGCACCCTCCGCGTATGTGCACCCAGAAATGTCACCCTTGCGGCAGAGGGGCCTATGATACTCCTTGTCTGTAAGAGCCCGGAGCGATGCTGTAAGTGGGTTATCAAGTGCCTCTCACTCCCTTGGCAAAAAGTCTTGAGGGAGAAGGCGTGACGCTGCACAGCTCAGCAAAGTGGGATACGAAACGGGGCTTTTTGAACCTCTAGGTATCTGGCTCAGCTTGCACCCAGGGGAGACATCCAAAGGTCACCTCCTCCCACCTCCCCACAGGAGAAGCTGGGAGTCCTGGTCTGTCCCTGAGGAGGTGAGCACCAGAGAGCCTGTGGGCAGCTAAAAACCCAGGTCATCCCCAAGGTCATCAGTGGTATTTACCATCAGCCCGTGACCACATCTCCAACATGACCCCATTGCAGGCTGCACCGCGGCGCCCACAGACCAAGACCAGCCTGCAGAGTGTTTTGATTGACCCACGCAGAGTTTGAAAAAAAATTGTCCCTAACGGCCAATGTTGGAGATTTCAAGTGGGCAGGGGGAGGCCCTGTATTATCAGATTCTCCTGAAAAATCAGAATCTCTGGCCACACTGAGCCCATTCAGGTAAGTGACCAAAAGGCTGGGGTTCAGGGGTGGCTATCAGCCTTAGACTTGGTCACTGTGCCCAGGGCCTCTCCCAGGGGCCGCGTCTGCCCAGACCCTGTGGGTACACACAGGCTCCATTCCTGCTCAGGGACTGCAATTACTCCCAAAGGCGGTTGCAACCAGGAAGGACTCCTCAGAGCCCACGCCTGAGACTCAGGACAGCCTCCCAAACGTTTATGAGGTACTTTCCTACACATAGCCTCACTTAACTCTGGTAAAAGCCCTCCAGAAGGAAAGGAGAAATATGGTAATTATCTGCAGGGGGAGATCATTCAGCCCAGGTAAATCTGCCTAGCAAATGGCCTGAGATTCCTGCAGAAGGAACCCCTCCACCGGGAGGAAGGGGCTCGGGTAATTAGAAAAGATGAGCTGGCTTGGATCACTGGGGACTTCTTGCTCCTGGGTTAAAATAGTGATATAGCGAGCCCATTAACTGTAGAGTCCAAAGGAACTGGATGGGTGAGAGGAGAGGGAGTTAGGAGCCAAAAGGTGGGAGTTGATGGAGGCGGGAGGCGAGAGGTCTCGCGGTGCGGCCAGGACGCAGCCCCGCGGGCAACAGCGACCCCTGGTGGCCGTGACGAAGCAGGCTCCCCAAGTTCCCTGAGCCTTCACGGTGAAACTGACCGACAGCTGGGTGGGCACCGCGTACCAGCCAACGCACGAAACCCGTGCTTTTAAACACCTCTCCCGACAACCCTGGGATTACTGCTATTATCACTACTCCTTTCCACGGCTGAGAATCGAGTCAACGTCTTACCATACCCCACAGCTGTGCGGATTTAGAGCAGAGGCAACCTGGCTACCCCACCCAGGGCTGACCCACTTTAAAAACATAAGCGGGGCTTCCTTGGTGGTCCAATGGTTGGGAGTCCGCCTACAAAGCGGGGGACACGGGGTTCAGTTCTTGGTGCTCGAAGATCCCAACTAAGATCCCTTAGTTGCACAGCAATTAAGCTGTTGCACCGCAAGAACTGAAGTTCGGGTGCCTAGAGCCCACGTTCCACCCAGAAGCCCAGGCGAATCCCAACGAGTGAGTCGCCCCCACTTGCCACAACTAGAGAAAGCCTGCACAGCAACAAAGAGCCCTGTGTGCCTCGACAAAGACCCAGAGCAGCCAAAAATAATTTAAAATAAGTAAATAATTTTTTTTAACTAAAAAGAAAAGCAGAAGCAGATCCAGCCATTCCACTTCCGGGGATATGCTCCAAAGAACTGAAAGCAGGACGAGATCTTTGCTCATCCTCGGTCACAGCAGTATTATTTTACAAGACTAAAGGACAGAAGCAACACGAGAAATTTCCATCAATGGATGAACGGTGGCCCGTCCATACGATGGAAGAGTATTCAGCCCTAAAAAGGAGGAAAGTTCTAACACCCTGCTACAACAGGGACGGACCGTGAGGAAAGGATCCCAAAAGAAAGAGATAGTCGCAAAAGGACAAATAGTGTATGATTCCACTGAGATGAGGTCCCTAGGGTTGTCAAATTCACTTAGAGAATAGAATGCTGGGTGCCAGGAGCTGGGGGAGGGGGATGGGGCGTTAGTGTTTAGTGGGGCCAGAGTTTCAGTTTAGAAAGATGAAACTGTGGAGATCGGGGAGGGGCTGCAGTGTGAATATACTCAACGCCACTGACCTGTATACTCCCCCCTAACGGAGCAAGGATCAGATACTCTCCCTTTCTCGCTCCCTGCAGCCTTCCGTGCCTCACGACACACACGAAAGGAAAGAATTCTGCTGCTGGGCCCTGTTCCAGGTGAGGCCGGTGGCTGCAGACATCTCTCATTCCTCGTCCCAGAGCAGAGCCGGAATCCACTTTGTCACTGCAGACTCGGGCTCAGGGAAGCTCAGGCTTGGCAGGGCCAGGTGGGGGCTCTCCTCTGGCTTGGTGGTCAACCTTAGCCAGTGTCACCCCCCAACTCAACAACCTCTCCACATTCACCACCTTCCCCTCCATCCTGGCTCTCCAGAGAGCAGCCAGGCCCCTTCGGCCAGGAGTGGACCTAGGGCTTGAGGTCTCCTCTGAGCCTGCAGAACTGGGGTTGGAAGTTCCACAGGGCAGCAGGGTGCCGGGTGCCTTTGTGATGAAAGGAATCAGACTCCTCGCAGTTTGTCTCATAATCAGCCACTGAGTTGACAGCTTGATCCAAGAATTCTCTGCACAGTCTCTAAAAAAGATATATTTTCAGTCTTGCCTGCTTGGACTACAGTCTTTTTGTATTCTTGCCTTCAACATGTTCCTTCTCAGCCTGATTTACAACAAATTCCTTGCACAGAATTCCCAGGTAGGATGTTCCACGAAGCAGGTTCTTCATGACCTTGGTCTGAATCAAGTCCCTAGGAAACCCTTCACAGCAACCCCCTCTCCCCGAGCCATTTCCTTTATCCAGCTTGGTCTCTGGGACTCAAGGGGGACTCTGCTAAAGCCTGTTTTCAGACACATGGGTGTGTGTGTGTGTGTGTGTGTGTGTCTGTGTGTGTGTGTGTCTGTGTGTGTACTACTTGTGTGGCTGCTTACCACCACTCACCTCAAATACTAATAATTCATATTTGGAACCAGATGCCGCATTTTATGCGTGGTTCGCAGTTCACAGATGGTGGCTGTGTAAACAAGACTGATGACTGCGCTGGGGATCAGCAGTGCGCTCACACCCGCGCTGACGGCGTCTTTCCCCAGGGCTGGCTCACTTGCTTTCCTTGGATCCAAAACCACAGACTTCTCCTGTGCCTTCTGGATCTTGTGTTAAGGTGTCAATGCTTTTTTTTTTTTTTTTTTTTTTGCTGAATGATTCTGAGACATCTGAATATGTGTTTGATGTATATTACAGTGAATACAGAAAAGCAAATACCTTACTCTCCTTGTGGAAGTTAATTTTTTAAAGGGGAAATAAAAGAACATGCAGGATGTTCATCAAATCTGGCAATTCGTAAGATGTCATTTTATTTTTTAACAGATTGATGACATTGTGCCCACTTCCCTACGTTGTCAAGACTGTGGATCAAAGACATCACGTGAAGGGAAGATCCTGTGGTTTTTTTTTTAATTTATGTGAATCCACTACTTGTAATCCCACATTCTATTTTCATGAACCCCTATTTAGCATGAGCTGGTTCCCAAAATGATGATATTTAGCCCCAAATTGGGGTTTCGGTTCAGACTTACGCATTGGAAATAGGATTTGGTGGGAGACGTGAATAAAAAGTAGAGAGAAGTGTAAAATGGAGAATTTCAGGTTAAGGAGCAAGGATGCTGAACTGGAAAAACTGCCCAGAGGCAGAGCAGCCCCATATGAAGAGAGGGGTCTCTGCCCCACAGAGTGGTCCAGACCTGGAGCATCCAGAATTTTCTCTGCAGACGTCACAGGAGCAGTGGCCTCAGGAGAAGCCAGTGTGGGTAAGACAGAGATTGGCAGAATGGATGACCCTCTAGTCCCTTCTGCAAGAGGCCCAGAAAGGATCAGCAGACACCAGTCATGGCTGGTGGTCAGCAGCTATGCCTCAAACCGTGAAACACTGTGTGTGTCCAGAGTGATCAGGTGGTCACCAGAGCCGAGCTTCAGGACCTCCCAGCAACGACATGCTCCCAGCCCCACTGCACGCCGTGCCAGGAGGGGGCACCTGACCGTCGAGGCTTGAGCACTGGACTCCAGCTACCAAGTAAGGGGACAGTCCTCCCGAGGACGCGTCCGCTGCCGCTACCAGCTGCTGTTAACAGTTTGCGAGAGTCCCTCAGACCACTCTGAGTCAGGTGATTTGCTGGAAGGACTCACAGAACTCACTGCGGGCTGTGGTTTATATCAAGGGTGCAGGAGAAAGTCAGCCCAGGGAACCGGCCCGGGGAACCAGCACACGGACAGGTCCAGGGAACCGGCCCAGGGAACCAGCCCGGAGAACCGGCACACGGACAGGTCCAGGGAACCGGCCCAGGGAACCGGCACACAGACAGGTCCAGGGAACCGGCCCACGGACAGGTCCTGGGGTTGCACGTGCAGAGACCCTGCTGGCCCCTCCGTGGAGTCATGCGGGTGGTGTCACGCAGTCGGCGAGGCTCACTTGAGCTCCGGTGTCCAGGGCTTTTGTTGTGGCGCCATCACACACGACCTGATGGCTCAGCTCTCCGGCCCCTCCCGGAGAGGGGGCTACCTGCCCCCGGATCCTGACAAAGACGCTCCTTGGCTGAACTTTAGGCATGCTCCTCTGAGCCCTCTTCTCCACTAGGCCTCCAAGAACTGCAAACTTGTGACACAAACACTTCTATCCCCGTCCCCTAGTTCCCATGCCAAGTTCAGTTCAGTTCAGTTCGTGTCCGACTCTTTGCGAACCCACGGACTGGAGCAAGCCAGGCCTCCCTGTCCATCACCAACTCTTGGAGCTTGGTCAAACTCATGTCCATCAAGTCGGTGATGCCATCCAACCATCTCATCCTCTATCGTCCCCTCCTCCTCCCACCTTCAATCTTTCCCAGCATCAGGGTCTTTCAAAATGAGTCACTTCTTTGCATCAGCTGGCCAAAGTATTGGAGTTTCAGCTTCAGCATCAGTCCTTCCAATGAACACTCAGGACGGATCTCCTTTAGGATGGACTGGTTGGATTTCCTTGCAGTCCAAGGGACTCTCAAGAGTCTTCTGCAACACCACAGTTCAAAAGCATCAATTTTTCGGTGCTCAGCTTTCTTTATAGTCCACCTCTCACATCCATACATGACTACTGGAAAAACCATAGCCTTGACTAGACAGACTTTTGGTGACAAAGTAATGTCTCTACTTTTTAATATGCTGTCTAGGTTGGTCATAACTTTCCTTCCAAGGGGTAAGTGCCATCTGCAATGATTTTGGAGCCCCCCAAAATAAAGTCAGCCGCTGTTTCCACTGTTTCCCCATCTGTTTGCCATGAAGTGATGGGACCAGATGCCATGATCTTCGTTTTCTGAATGTTGAGCTGTAAGTCAGGTTTTTCACTCTCCTCTTTCACTTTTATCAGGAGGCTTTTTAGTTCTTCTTCACTTTCTGCCATAAGGGTGGTGTCATCTGCATAGCTGAGGTTATTGATATTTCTTCCAGGAATCTTGATTCCAGCTTGTGCTCTTCCAGCCCAGCATTTCTCATGATATACTCTGCATAGAAGTTAAATAAGCAGGGTGACAATATACAGCCTTGACGTACTCCTTTTCCTATTTGGAACCAGTCTATTGTTCCATGTCCAGTTCTAACTGTTGCTTCCTGACTTGCATACATGTTTCTCAAGAGGCAGGTTAGGCGGTCTGGTATTCCCATCTCTTGAAGAATTTTCCAGTTTGTGGTGATCCACACAGTCAAAGGCTCTGGCATAGTCAGTAAAGCAGAAATAGATGTTTTTCTGGAACTCTCTTGATTTTTCGCTGATCCAACGGATGTTGGCAATTTGATCTCTGATTTCTCTGCCTTTTCTAAATCCAGCTTGAACAGCTGGAAGTTCATGGTTCATATATTGTTGAAGCCTGGCTTGGAGAATTTTGAGCATTACTTTACTAGCATGTGAGATGAGTGCAATTGTGCAGTAGTTTGAGCATTCTTTGGCATTCATTGCCTTTCTTTGGGATTGGAATGAAAACTGACCTTTTCAGTCCTGTGGCCACTGCTGCATTTTCCAAATTTGCTGGCATATTGAGTGCAGCACTTTCACCACAGGACTGGAAAAGTGCTGCACCCCATACCAAGGGATTTGAGCAAACAGTCGCCTGGTGTCTCTGGAATGACCAAACCACCCCAGAGCCCTGACGTTCCTGCCTGGGAAAGCTCGAGGTAGACAAAATAATTTGCTGCTTAGAGATACTCTGGCCCAACACCCATTTTGCCTAAGAGTTCTCATCAGGAGGAACCAGGAGGGTCTGGCGTCCTGCAAGGACAGTCAGACACCACTGGTTGGGCGTCTTTATTGTGCTTCCTGGATGAAAACACTTTAAAAATTATTGTGCTAAGGACACTTAACACGAGATCTACCCTCTTAACAAATCTGCAAGTGAACAATAACACAGTATTGTTAACTATAGACAGAATGTTGAACAGAACTAGAACTTAGGGAAAGACTTCTCCCAACCTCCTTTAGAAGCTGAGAAAACCGAGGTTTGGCGAGGGCAGCTGGCCTGCCCAAGACAATAGATACACACTCATGGAGGTGCGCACAGTGCACAGAACTGCCTCGGGCACCTCCTTCCGCAGGCTCCTTATGAAGCCTCGAGCTGCACTGACGGGCAGGTCTCACTCTGACCATCTGCTGCTGCTGCTCAGCCGCTCAGTCGTGTCAGACTCTGCAACCAAGGGCTGCAGCACGCCAGGCTCCCTGTCCTTCACTGTCTCCCAGAGCTTGCTCAAACGCATGTTTACTGAGTCAGTGGTGCCATCCAGCCATCTCATCCTCTGTCGTCCCCTTCTTCTCCTGCCCTCAATCTTTCCCAGCATCAAGGTCTTTTCCAATGAGTCAGTTCTTCACATCAGGTGGCCACAGTATTGGAGCTTCAGCTTCAGCATCAGTCCTTCCAATGAATATTCAGGCTTGATTTCCTTTAGGATTGACTGGTTTGATCTCCCTGCTATCCAGGGGACTCTCAAGAGTCTTCTCCAGCACCACAGTTCGGAAGCATCAATTATTCCACTGGCACTCAGCCCTCTTTATGTCCAGCTCTCATTTATGACCGTTACAGTTGCGGAAACAGACTCAGAGATGACAGGGCTCGGCTGAAATCACGCGGCCTCTGAACTGATGGTCACCTGACATGTCCTTCACATGCGTGTGCCAGCCTCAGAATGTGCTGGAGCGGGGGGCAGGGCTGCAGCCCCCCAGCCCCAACAGGGCCCCAGCCATCTCCAAGTCTCCCTCCGCTGGAGACGGCTGGCCTTCGGATTGCAAAGCAACTCATTTGCTGAAACAAGAAAGATGTCTAAATGCTTTGCCAGAAGAGATTCGGGCAGATGTTAATAAACCTCCAAACTTTCCCTGGTGATGGGTATACGGCAATGTGAGAATATGGGTTTGTTAGGCAGTAATACTGAGACGTTCCACGTCTTATTTGCACGTTAGTGTTTATTTTCTTGTTTGTTTATTGTCCCCCTTCCCTGGAAGGTTAGCTTCATGATAGTGGGGATCTTGTGTCTTAATGTCTTCAGAGTCTTGTTTTTTAACAAACAAATTTAAAGGGTTTTCTTTTGGGCTAACCTTGTGGCATGCAGGATCTTAGTTCCCCAACCAGGGATTGAACCCATGCCCACTGCGGTGGAAGCACGGAGTCTCAACCACTGGACAACCAGGGAAGTCCCTATCTTCAGCATCTTGAACAACAAAGTTGTGCTAAATGAATGATATCCCACCCATGAGAACAGACACACAAATAACTCCGTGACATGTGCTTAAGCTCCAGCTGAAACCCCAACTTTTCAAAGGAAGAATTTGATCAAATCTGACCTTGATTAAATTGGTCTGAAGACCTTGATGCTGGGAAAGATTGAAAGCAGGAGGAGAAGGGGACGACAGAGGATGAGACGGTTGGATGGCATCACTAACTCAATGGACATGAGTTTGAGCAAGCTCAAACTTGCTCAAGCGACGTGGGTTCGATCCCTGGGTCGGGAAGGTTCCCCTGGAGGAGGCCATGGCAACCCACTCCAGTATGCACGTGCTGGTGATGGCGTGCTGCAGTCCACGGGGTTGCAAAGAGTAAGACACAACAGAGCCACCGAACAATAACAACAACAACCCTGAACACACAACCGAATCTTTCCTTATTTGCTTTTTATCTGGGCAATGTTTAATTGGGCTGCTTATGATAATGTCTGTTTTGGGAAGGCTTTCACTATGTCCATGTTAATATATTTTGGTTTTGTGGACTGATTTTCTTCATTTAAATTACAGCCCTCTTGCAGTCATTTTGTGCCCTCTGCTGATGATGCTCTGGTTTCCACTCCAGGATTCTTGTGCCCTCTGACTTGCCTTACTCTGGTGACATCTACAGGCAGCTGCAAAATTTATGCCACAAACAGTATTACGAAGGAGGGGCTTCCTTGATGGCTCAGCTGGTAAAGAATCCGCCTTCAATGCGGGAGACCTGGGTTTGATCCCTGGGTTGGGAAGATCCCCTGGAGAAGGGAAAGGCTACCCCCTCCAGTGCTCTGGCCTGGAGAATTCCATGGAATGTATAGTCCATGGGGTTGCAAAGAGTCAGACACGACTGAGCAACTTTCACTTCACTGGAGAACTCAGGGTTCCACTGGAAATAAATATTCTGGTGTACACACACAATTCTTTAAATTGTGTACCTATTTTTTAATAGGAAATTTTATTTCTCTATCTATTTATTTTTTGGGCTGCCCTGCAGCATGTGGGATCCTAGTTCCCTGACCAGGGATTGAACCCACGCCCCCTGCATTGGAAGCACTGGACTGTCAGGGAAGTCCCCGGTACATACTTTTTATCAAAAATCTCAGTCCTTTATATAGTCTTTAACCAAAAATTCTCCTAGTAGCTTACAGTTTTTAAAAAACTGTGGAGATCTCTTCTACTTCCGGCCAAGATGGAACAGTAGGGACTAGATGACCCTTCCTACCTTAAGTGCCTACAAAACTGGACAAAACATTGAACACAGCAGTTGTTAGACACTGGATGGCAGGCAGCGTAGGACAGTGACCCCGACGGAGGAGGAAATGAGGCAGAGAGCTCGCAGGCTGGACTTCGGGGACTGGGGACCTGGGCTGCGCCTGGAAGTCTCTCTGAGTTGAGAGCTTGGGAAGGGCAGAGCTGCAAGAGCTTGCAGGGCAGAGTGCCAGGGAGGAGAGGGCGGTCAGAAAGCCAGTTCAGGAGATTTGCAAAGGAGCCCCATTAAGTCCTCAGCTGAGCATCACCAGTGCATGCATACTGGAGTGGGTTGCCATGGGCTCCTCCAGGGGAACCTTCCCGACCCAGGGATCGAACACATGTTGCTTAAGTCACCTGCACTGGCAGGTGAGTTCTTTGCCACTAGTGCCACCTGGGAAGCCCAGAAAACCATACCATTATTTAACAATTGGCACATTTGTGTCACACCTAGATGTGTGCGTTCTTTGTTTTCCAGAAATGATTCAAGAACTACGGATTTCAGTGTTGGCATTATCTATTTACTTAAATGCACAGCTAAATTCACTTTCTCTAAATGCACAGGCTATGTGTTGCCCAAGTGCTAAACAGTCCTCATGGATCCCCTAGGGCACTGCTGAACATGTCTTATTTCCAGAATTTATTCATTTTTTTCTGTTGCTAGAAGTGATTCATGTTTCTTAAAAAAAAAAAAAAAAAATCGCCTCAGCCTTGCAAGCTAAGGGAATGGTGTGGTCCTCATCCACTGCCTTTGTGATGCCCTAAAGAACGCTGACTTTCAGGCCAGGTCGGGGATCTCTCCTCTAATTAGTCAGGCGTCTCTTCTCTCCTCTGTGTCTGGGACATTAATGCCGCTTGGCATCGCCATCTTTCACTCGGGGAGTGACTGTGCATCATTAGGAAAGGCTCAACTCCCGTAAGAAGCAAGACCAGCAAGAAAATTCATTGTGCCCCGGTTTTCTAGACAGCATCCTTCAAGATCGCACCCAGCTGCTTAATAATTCAGCCATTTGGGCGAAGTTCTCATTAGAATAGGTCAAAAGCATGAATAATTCAGGCACTGGCGAATCACACTGCTCAGCTGTGCTGACACTGGCCAAAAAGACCACACGCGCCTACAAGGAGGCTCGAGGCGGCCAGATCAGGTGGCTGGGTCATGGTGACACCAAATTTGGTTAATGGGAATCCCAGGTCAGATCCAGAGGTGTCAAGCTACAGGCACTGCCTGCCGTGTTTTGCAGCTCACTGAAGTCTGAAATGTCTCATCAAGTAAAAATTCCTGCCAGGAAACCACACTCTACACCTCTAGTCCTTTCTCTCTATTTCCCCAGTACACTCTTTTAACGCTCAAACCCCAACGCATCTTCATCCCCTGCAGGTGAACTTGCTTCTTCACTGAGAAAGTAGAAATCATCAGAAGAGAGCTTTAGGGGACTTCCCTGATGGTCCAGTGGGTCAGACACCATCCTTTCAGCGCAGGGACCTGGGTTCGATTCCTGGTCGGGAAACTAGATCCCACATGTGGAAACTAAGAAGCCCCCATGCCTGAACAAAGATCCCATGAGCCACAACTGAGACCCAGAGCAACCAAAATAAATAATTAGAGACCATTATTTATAATAATAAATAAATAAAGAGAGACCATTTTGCCCTTCCCCAATTCCATATGTCATTACCAGCATCTGCAACCCACACACTCTGCTTTTTATTCTATGCATAAGATGCTCTAGCCCTGTCCTACCCAAGGCAGCTCCTTCAAGTAGACTCAAGGACCCTACCCCCTCCTGCCCACTCAAGGACCCAAATCCCTCCTGCCCACTCAAGGACATCACTCCACTCACTCTCCCCTCCCCTTAGTCACGGATTTTTCATTACCTAAGAAATCTTTCTCATCGGCCTACAAATATGCTGTTATTGATCCTGTCTTTAAAACTTCAAGAATACCTCTGAGATATTGCAGGTTTGGTTCCAAACCACCGAGATAAAGCACATCTTCCAATAAAGCCAGTCATTATGACTATTCAGTTTCCCAGTGCATATAAAAGTTATGTTTGCACGATACCATAGCCTATTAAGTGGGCAATACTATTACATCTTAAAAAAAAAGTCCATACCTTAATTTTAAAATACTTTATTGCTAAAAAAGGCTACCCATTATCTGAGCCTTCAGCAAGTTGTAACAGTAGTGACATCAAAGATCCCAGATCACTATAACAAATACAATAGCAGTGAGAAAATTCAGAAATTACAAGAATTACCTAAATGTGACACAGAGACACGATGTGAGCAAACGCTGTTGGAAAAAAAAAAAATAGTGCTATAGACTTGCTCGACTCAGGACTGCCACAAACACGCAATCTGTAGAATGGGCACTATATGTAAGCACAAAAAAATGAGGTGTGCCAGTCATTCTCAATACAAATGGCAAATAAACTGTCTTACTTAATTTGGGCAGCTAGAACAGAATACTGCAGACTGGGCGGCTTAGACAAAGGCAATGAGGGCTGGGAAGTCCAAGATCAAGGTGCTGACAGATTTGGTGTCTGGTGAGAACCCTCTTCCTGATTCACAGCCGACACCTTCAGGTTGTGTCCTCAGCTGGGAGAAGTGAGCAAGGGAGCTCCCAGGGGTCTCTTTGACAAGGGCACTAATCGAGCTCACGAGGGCTGCACCCTCACGACCTAATCGCCTCCCAAAGACCCCGCCTCTCAATATCATCACATGAGGATTAGGTTTCAACCTCTGAACTTGAGGAGATACATTCAGCCTGTAGCATAGTGACATGAAGAGATGCTGAGCATCATAGTCATTAGGAGAATGAAAATTAAAATCACAAGGTGCCACTGCAAACCAATGAAAACGTCTTAATTAAAAAAATTAAAAAACAGCAGTACCAAGTGTTGGCAAGGATATGGAGGGACTGGAACTCCCTTCGCTGCTGGAGTCACCTTCTCCGTGTGAACCAGAGTTCACACTGATAAGATATCTCGGGCTCTTGGGATTTTTTTCAACACACTTTCTCTCCTGAATTTAAAATTCTTTGGAAAACAGGTTGGCAGTGTCCTATAACTACTCTAGGACCCAGATTTTCCACTTCAGCTTCCTCCACTGAAGCATCGGGATTTCCAAGGCATGCCCTCCCTCCCACCCTACAAAACACAGCAACAACCATCACAGCCACCACCACCTGCTACAACACAACCCGTGTTGGCAGCAGGGCTGTCCCCAGAGCCCGCCCCCGCCGTGTCCAAGGACCTCTTGCCAAGAAGTTTCTGGGCAATTTTTCAGTAAAAACCTATCCCTGAAGTTTTTGCAATCTGACCAACCCTGTGATTTATTTATCACATCAATGTATCACTTTTTGACCAAGGGCAAAAAATATCAGGAGATCCCCAAACTGCTCAGGCACATATGAAATCTTAGAGGAGAAAAGAAACAAAATGCTTTAGATGGCTTATTTTTTTCATGAACGAGAAATGTGAGCATCTCCATCTCAACTTACTGATGGGCTGGAGGTAACATTTAATGGAGACTAAGTGACTTAATTAAGGAGAAATCGCATGAAACCCAGCATGAGGAGAGAGGCCACAGCTCTTACTCCAGGCTACCCTCTTCTTATCTGCCTGCTCTTCCCTAACATGCAGACGTTAGGGCAGGGGCAGCTCCTTGAATTGAACAGACATCCCCCCAAGAATCAGATCCCCAGGAAAACCATCCACTAAGAGAAATTTCAAGAAAATTGTCATTGTCATAACAACTGTCACGTCATGTCATTGAGCATTGCCATCCAGAAGTTCTGGAGACCACAAAGGGCCGGGTCCAAATCTAGGAGACTGTTCTAGAGCCTCAGGGCTCCCTCGGGTTCTTATCTAGACATGACCTTGAACAGATACACGAGCAGAAGGCGCGGGACACTCTGGCTCACTCCGACTTTCCCAGCTGTCTGACCTCGGGGAAGCCACCCAAGCTCTTAGAACATCACTTTTCTTATTCATTCACATAATAAACTTTTTAAGAGTCTCATGCCCTGCCGACTGAGCTAGCCGGGCCGCTTACACAATAAATTTTTAAAAGACAACCCTCTCTACACAAGTAGATTTGCTACTGAAAATTGAAACTGCACACCAAAAAATTTTATTAAAATTCAACATGCTGCTCTGATAATGCTCTAGTCAAAATACCCGGTGTTTGTTTTCTGTACATTCCTTCCACACAAGTTACTTTGCTTCAAATTCTTGATACTGGGTTTCCTCTTAGGGACTTGAGGCTTCTAAAACAGGCAATACTTGAGACCTACCAGTGCTTCTTTGTGTCAAATCAAAGTGGAACTAAAGGATATTCAAGTCGTTCAAATACAATCTACATAGAGTCCTTATAAATCACCTGTATTAAGGCAGAAAAGAGGTGCCTTGCATCACAGAACTTACAATATAGGTTATTGAAATATTGGTACAGTCTGTCCTATATAGTATAAATTTCTATGATGTAAAATTTACACTAGCATAAGTAATAAAAGATCAACTGGTTGACTTATTAACTGACATAGAAATAATAAAAATGAGTGTGTACATCACAGAGCCCCAGAGACCTCACTGTGTATGTAAGATAAGAGAAACATATATACATTGGTCCCTACCCCTGGCTCCTGGCACAGAGCTCCTGGACACTTGTAATTTCCTAAGTGATAAGAGCACTGGGAGCATCTTTCATTGCTAATATTTGGTCTTTAACTCTAGTTCACAACACCAGCTCATCAGCACCTTAGAATTTCCCGGGTGACAGGAATCTCTTTTGTTCTAACAAGGGCTCCTAGACGAGGGCTGGTCAACAGAAAGACCAAGCCAGGATTAGAAACTTGGAGCTTCAGCCCCACCCCACATCCTCCAGAGAGGGAAGAGGAGCTGGAAATCGAGCTAATGATTGACCCTGCCTACGTGAGGAAGCCTCCATAAAGTCCCCAAAGTGTGGAGCTGGGGCGCCTCACCTGCTGCACATGTGAAGATGCTGGGGGAGCAGCTTGCCTGCAGGGGGCACGAAGCTCTGGGCAGCTTCCCATCTACCTTGTCCTACCCACCTCTCCCCTCGGGATGTTCATCTGTACCCTTGATCATATCCGTTTATAATAAACCAGGAAACAGTAAGAAAACTCTTTTCCCGAGTCTTCTGAGCTGCTCTAGCAAATTAATCCAACCCAAGAGGGGGTTGTGGGAACCTCTGACTTACAGCTGGTCAGTCAGAGGCGCAGGTGACAACCTAGACTCCAGGTGGACAGTGTCAGCAGAATTGAGTTAAATTGCAGGACAGCCAGCTGGTGTTGCAGAGAACTGCTCATGGTGGAGAAAACCCAGCACGCACACCTGCTGTCAGAGGTGCCGTGAGTGGGGTCGGAAGGTGAGCGTGAAGGAGACACACAGGAGAGGATGCCGTTGCGGCAGCCGCAGGCTGTTCAAGACGGGAGGGAGTGCAGCCCACGAACTCCGAAGGTGAGGGAGGACCGGGAAGGTGTGAGCACACCTCAATGTCAGCATTTTCTTCCTGCAGTGCTCCTCAAAGCCCGAGGAGACCCCGGCAGAGGTTAATGTGCAAATAAACTATGATTGATGTTTGCCATGAATTCCACTGAGTCATTATAGCAAATTTCAAAGAGGGAAAAAAGACATAAGAAGTGCTGTCATCTTTGGGATTACTTAAGGCATGAGACGGGCAGGCAGAGAGGAGGAATTGTCCTCTCCTGCAATATTTGGGTGAAAAATGCTGTGTACTGTCCTCTGAGAGCCAGTAAGAAGGCTGAGGGGAGGGGTACAGGGGGCCCTGAAGGCAACAAGAGGTCTAAGGACACCCAGAATGCCAGTTGGATCATTACTGAAGCCTGGAGTGATGGATCCAATGTTCCAAACACGGGATACAGTCCTAACAGAAACCTGGAGGAAGAACGCAAAGATAAGAGGAACTAAAACCCAGGAAACATCAGCGTTCTCACAAGTGGGAACCCTTTCCCAAACCAGCACTTTCTGCAAGGCCACTGGCAGCTGGCGTCTTAAAAAATATTCCTGGGACGTCCCTGGCAGTCCAGCGGTTAAGACAAATGCCTTTTCATAGCAACTGAACCACAGCTGTGACTTCTTGTTTGTTTTTAACATTTTTGGCAGAGAAGACTGACATTTGGAGAGTTCTTTTTTTAAAAAAAAACAAAACTTTCGTATTGGCTTATTTATTCGGCTGTGCTGGGTCTTCGCTGTGGCGTGAGGGCTTGTCTGGCTGCCCCTGGCTCTAGAGCTTGAGTGGTCCGTAGTTGCTGCGCATGTGGACTCTCCAGCTGTGGCACGCGGGCTTAGTTGTTTCATGGCAAGTGAGATCTTAGTCTTTGACCAGGGATCAAACCCGCATCCCCTTCGTTGGAAGGCAGTTTCTCAACCCCTGGACCACGACGGAAGTGCCTGCAGAGTTCTTTACACATTCTCACAGCAGCCTCTCTGTCGACTGAGGCCAGGACAGGCCCTTCTGAGTGATGGTCATCTCACTGGGACTCCGCTCTCTGTGTCTGACAAAAGCAGCAGGTAGCCCAGTCAGTTTAGAAAGAGCGGGGAGCCAGGGAGGTTCCAGTAGGAAGATAAGGACTGGCACCTTCTCTGAAACTCAGCTTACTTTCCTCATCTGTAAGGAAACATGAACACCTGACTTTTGGGAACATTCTGAGCTGTGAGATACACAAGGGTTTAACACACACTTTAAGTGGATAGGCTGTGTATGGCTTTTTGCAAGAGCAAAACAGGCAAAACGTGAAAAATGACTAGCTTTTATTATCTTACATGTCAGTATTGCTGGCTCAACAATGTTGCTGTCTAGTTGCTCAGTCGTGTCTGATTCTTTGTGACCCCATGGACTGTAGCCCGCCAGGCTCCTCTGTTCATGGGATTTCCTAGGCAAGAATACTGGAGGGGCTTCATATTTCCTTCTCCACGGGATTTTCCCAACCCAGAGGTCAAACCTGCTTCTCCTGCACTGGTAAGTAGACTCTTTACCACTGAGCGCCCTGGGAAGCCCCAACAATGTTTGGATAAATAATAAAACAATGACATATACATTTCATAAATTGTTATATTTTAAACCCCCAAAGTTTGTTTTCTTATTTCTTTTTAGCAAACACTTTGTCATTTTATAATAATATTTTTACACAATATTCTACTGTCAATAAGCTCAGGGACTAAAAATTAAAGTGTAATTATATTCAAAATATGATGTTTGAATATATTTTCATCAAAAACACATAATAAAGGTAAAACATTTAACAATCAAAATTATTTGTGTATGTTTTCACAAAATTGTTTTCTTCTGAAGCATTCAAAGTCAGCTACAAACAAATGGTAAAATACAAACTATAGTTAACAAAAACCAAAATTTTAATCAAAATGACTTGAATAAAATGAAAGTGTTTAATGTTTTAAAATACTCACAGAATTTCATTGCTAAGCTAAGTTGCTTCAGTCGTGTCTCACTCTATGCAACCCCAGACAGCAGCCCACCAGGCTCCCCCATCCCTGGGATTCTCCAGGCAGGAACACTGGAGTGGGTTGCCATTTCCTTCTCCAATGCATGAAAGTGAAAAGTGAAAGTGAAGTCGCTCAGTGATGCCTGACTCTTAGCGACCCCATGGACTGCAGCCTACCAGGCTCCTCTGTCCATGGGATTTTCCAGGCAAGAGTACTGGGGTGCGTGCCATAAACCTTACTAAATTCTTCTAAACAGGAAATAGTTCACAATTCTAGTATTCAATGTCTAACTAGTTGTCAATGTAAAAAATCGATATCACACTTTTCTCATGTTACATCTAAACCTATATGGACACAAATCAAAAATAACATGAGTTGTTTAATACTGCAAATTTTCCTTAGTCATCATGTGGGATTGTTTTAAATGACAACCTACTTTGTAAATACCTCTGAAACTACAAATTAAAACACCAAGAGAAGGAAAAAAACAAGACATTCAGCACTACCAGGAAACAATACTTTGTTATATGAGAATCCATCATAGTCAACGTATCTGAAAAAGGACTTGACAGCTTAATTAATTTTGTCTTTTGTTTCTTTCCTAAGATTCCTGCCACTCAAATCCACCCTCCTCCCCATTCTCTGAGATCAGGAGTGACATAGACTCCATATCTCCGGAGTTGTCTTGTTTTGAGGACACAGAGCAAGAGATGTGAAGAAGCTTTTCCCTGGGGCCTGAGCTGTGTTAGCTGGGCAAGCGGATGCTCAGTTACACATCACCCAGGCTCAAATGACAGGAGGGCCTGGGTTTCCCTCTCTTTTCCTTTCTCCATTCTCCTCCCTTCTTCTTTATCTGTATTTAACCTTCACACACACACATACACACATGCAAACACACACACACACACACACCCCACATACATACAAGCCAGGCTAGTGACTTGTTCATTCATTTACTGGAAGTGTCACAGTCTTGCCAGGTATCACAGGAGTGCCAACAGTTCTAAGAGCAGTCCAGATACTTGTTATGCTAAGTCAAGCTCTCCTAATGTGATCATATCTTGAAGTACTATATCGTGTCTTGCCCTTAGAAATCCCCCAAGTGCATATATACAGTGGAATACTTGCTGTTGTTTACTTGCTCAGTCACATCTGACTCTTTTGCAACCCCATGAACTGTAGCCCGTCAGGCTCCTCTGTCCATGGGATTTCCCAGGCAAGAATATTGGAGCAGATTGCCATTTTCTTCTCCTGGGATCTTCGCAATCCAGGGATCGAACCTGCGTCTCCTGCACCGATAGGTGGTTTCTTTACCACTGGGCCACCTGGGAGGCCACACTAGAATACTACTCAGTCAGGACAAAGAACCAGAAATGCCATCGGCAACAACATGGATACAACTAAAGATGATCATCCTAAGGGAAGTAAATCAGAGAGAGAAAGACAGATGCCACATGATACTGCTCATATGTGAGACCTGGAATATGACACAAATTAACTTATCCACGAAACAGAAGCAGAACCAGGGACATAGAGAACAGACTTATGGTTGCCAAGGGGGAAGGGTTGGGGGAAGGATGGGCTGGGAGTTTGGGGGTAGCAGATGTAAGCTATTATATATAGAATGGATAAACAAAAAGGTCCTACTGTGTATAGCACAGGGAATTATATTCTATATCCTGTGATAAACCATAATGGAAAAAAATATTTTTAAAAAAGAATGCATATATGTATAACTGAATCACTTTGCTATATAGCAAAAATTAACACAACACTGTAAATCAACTATACTTCAATTAAAAAAAAAAATTCTCCCTAAGGAAACAGGTCCAGACCACACTAACCCTGGATCTTAAGTCAATTATCGAGGGGAACAGGTGGGTGGGCTTCCCTGGTGACTCAACAGTATTGGCAGCATTGTGGGATCTAGTTCCCTGAGCAGGGATTGAACCCAGGACGTCTGCACTGGGAGCATGAAGTCTTAGCCACAGGACCACCAGGGAAGTCTCTGGACATTGCTGCACTTAAGACTTCAGATTCCCACCTGGCCCACCTTACAGCTAGTCACGTACCCAGATGAGGCCAGGCCCTCTGTTCTCCTCTGCTGGAGCCCCTGGTGCTAGTAAGAGCCAGGCCCTGAGGGCTGAAGGTGGACCAGACACACATACAGCGCCTGCTTCTCAGGAGATTCCAAGAAAACCAAGAAGTAAACCAAATAAATTCAGACCATGGTAAGCATTCTTGAGAAACCAAACACAGAGTGATGAGATTAATGGGGCTGTCATGGAGGGAAAAAAAGGTTTTCCTCCAATCTTTTAGGTTCAGTTCATGGGACCTGTGAATTAAACTGACAAAAAATGGGTTAACAGGAGAAAAGGTAAAACTTTATTTTACCTGCAGGAAGTTCACAGGAAAGAAGTGACACACAAAGAAGCAATTAAGCTGGGGGATTACATGCCATCTTAACAAAGAACGTTGAATTCTGGGGAAGTGATTAGACAAAGGGAAGGGGGTTTAGGCTTCTTGGGGTAATAGATCACAGGGAAGTGACTGGGAAATATATGGAGAACTAATAGACGATACAGGTTCTTTTAGAAAAGTCTGTTTATGCAGACTCCTCTTTGCATCAGTGCTCTACTTAAAAAAAATTATTTATGTATTTGGCCTTGCTTGGTCTTCGTTAGATTCACAGGTTAGTGGTCAGAGCACATATGAAAAGAGAACTCAGAACTCTGACCCACCATCTGCAGCAACCACCCAGTGGAAGCCAGCCTGTCAGTCAGACTTGTAGCAAATCAGACCACCATCTCCAGCAAGTAATCCAGGAAGCCAAACCAATGCCCGTAACAACTGGCCCAAAACAGTGGAGACTGGTTAATGACTGACAGCTCACTTCACTTTGGCCCTTGCTTCCAACTTAGGACCAACCAGAGAAAGCCAAACATGCTCCCAACATGCTCACATAGGATGTCCAGCTTCTATCAGCCAGGCTCCGGCTGCTCCCAGGTGACAGCCTCCTATCAGAGCATACCTGAGTCTTCCTCTTTTTCCACTGTCAAACCTTCCTGCTCCTCTGCCTGCCTTCGGGGCCCTGCCAAACACAAGAGATGGTGCCTCCCTTGCTGCAGGATGCTCTGAACTAATAGCCCTTGCCGGTGCTCACTTTGTTTACATCCACATGGGGAAACAGACTTGAGCAAACATAGACTCTGACCCTCCTCGCGTGCATCTTACTTCCCAGAGGGCAAGAGATGCGGTTCAAGCAACCACAGCAAGAAGGACCGGCAGCTGCTGAGATCTGCTGCTGAGAGAAGCACGGTGGTTCAACCGCCTCTGAAGTCGGGTCTGACCTACTCTTCGAGTCTGGGACGGCTTCCTGGAAGAAGTAACGCTTGAGCAGAGCTATAAAGGCTGTGTGTATGAGACACCTAAAAAGTGAGAGGAAAGAGAAGAGTGTTCCAGGCAAAGATAACAGTAAAACAAGGCCATGGCTGGTGGAAGGATGGGTAACTTGAGGGTCTGATGTGGGAGATAGGGTGAGATGAGGCTGGAGAAGTCTGCAGGGGACGGATCAGGAAGGCTCTTCAAGGCTGTGGGAAGGACTTTTGTCTTTATTCCAAGAGCAAGTGGAACCCAGAGAAGGGTTTGTGGTCCTGCAGAAGAGATCAGGGAGAAGGGGCAGAGGGGAGCCATATGCTTTGTGTTTTAGGTTGAAGCATGTCCCCCTAAAAGATACGCTGAAGTCCTAACCCGCATACCTCATACAGTGACTTATTTAGAAAAAAGGTCACTGCAGGTGTGTAATTAGTTAGGATGCGGTCATACTACAGTTGGGCGGGCATTTGATCCATTACAACTGGGGTCCCTGTAGGAAGAGGACACAAAGGGGGAAGATGGCCAGGGGGTGACGGAGGCAGACCCCAGAGTGATGCACCGGCAAGCCAAGGAGGGCTGCCCGCAAATGCCAGAGGCTGGAAGAGGCGGGCAAGGGCCTCCGTCAGAGCCTTCGAGGGAAGCAGGGCTCTGCTGCCACCGCGGTTTGGGCTTCTGGCCTCCAGAACTGGAGACAACAGATTTTAAAGCCACGCGGTCCGTGAGGGCAGCCCTAGGGAACTGACACTGCTAGCGTTTTGGAAAGATCCACCGAGTGAGGCTAGAAGGGGAGCCCAAGAGGATGAGGGGTGGCCTCTTAGGAGTCCTCCGCAGCTGTTCCCCAAAGAAATGATGGAGGCTAGGATGAGCGTGGTGACAGTGGGGCATGCAGAGAAGATGAAGCTGAGAAATGGAAGGAGGAGACATCCATCAAGAGAAGACGGAAGTCAATTGTGTTTTATCTACAGCAACACACACACTGAACAGAGGGCCTCAGACACATCCAAGAAGTTAGGCACCAGTGAGACAGCTGGGGTTGGGCATAGGCGGTGATGAGACCTGGGTCAGGCCGGTGTGGCTGGAAAGACTACATTACAGAGCTACAAAATCAGCAGGTGTGTGGGCTCAGAGGAGGGGAAGTCTGTGGGATTAAGAGCCCCACTGGGGATTTGGATAGAAACCGGTGACTGGGGACAGCATCAAATATCTGAGAGAGAAGTGTGATCTGACAGTCCGGGGCCTGTGGCAGAAGCAGAGCCCAAGTGCACAGCTGGATGGAGTCACGAAGTACTCTGCTCCCTGCTGCCGGCCTTCCCACTGCAGACAGTGCCAGTCGGTCCCAGTATCCATTCCCTCCATTCTGGGAAGTCCCTACCAATCGAGCGGAACAGATACACAAATGAAATACTCTTGCAATTGCAGGACGGGGTGGGATGCACCAGGAGGCACTGAGGCCCCTCTGGACATTTGCAGACCTGCACTTGGCCCCATGATCCTCAGAAGAACTCTGAGAAGTTGATGGAGCAGGTATTTGCCCTACTTCTACTTCCCAAAAGGGGAAACTGGGGTCCAGAGTCACAGGGCTAATAAAGGACAGATCTGGGCTCAAATTAAGGTCTATTTCCAATGCTTCTTTCTTCTCTTTCATGGGAACTGGTGACCAAAATAAGGAAGACTACTGAATCAACAATTTTTATCATGGTAAAATATACATAACATAAACTTCACCATTCTAACTACTTTAAGTGTACAGTTCTGTGGTTTTAAGTATATCCACGCTGTTTCACAACCATCAACCACCATCCATCTCCAGAATGTTTTCATCTTCCCAAACTGAATCTCTGTCCCCATTAAACACTACTTCCCCTTTCCCGCTCTCCTGGTGGTTACCCTTCTATTTTCTGTCTCCACGATTGTGACCACTCCCAAGTGGCACTAGTGGTAAAGAATCTACCTGCCAACGGACGTAGGTTCAATTGCTGGGTCAGGAAGATTCCCTGTAGAGGGGAATGGTAAACCACGCCAGTACTCTTGCCTGTAAAACCCCATGGACAGAGGAGCCTGGCAGGCTAGAGTCGCAAAGAGTCGGACACAACTGAGAACTAATTGAGGCACCTCAGAGAAGTGAAATCATACAGTCTGTGTCCTTCTGTGTGAATCAACATTTTGATCCCCAGATTGCACGTAGTGGAATTCACGTCAGAATCCTGGTCACATTCTTGACTCAGACATCATTTACTGGGTCTCTGTTTATCTTTAGGTTCTATCAGAAAAACAGCATGAATATCGAAAGTGTCTTGGTTTAACCCATATGCTGTTTTCATTTAAATGAGCAGATTTTTAAAAATGTCTTTCTCTCTATGGACAGTTGTAAACCCTTCCACAGAAAGAAAGAACTCAGCCAGTTTCTATGGCAACTTAATGTCAGCAACCTAATTTCTTAAGACTTATTTTCAGAAACTGGTTTGTTTTTTCTTTTTAAGACTGGGCCAAGTGGATGCTGTCTGGTAATCTTGTTTTCAGATTCTTTTTGCTGTTTTTATATATCTATTCATCATATAATTTCCAAGCACCTAACTAGGTCAGGCACTGTGCTAGGCATTTGGGGCAACATCATATGGGCAAGACAGAAATGGCGCTGACCTAAGGTTTGGTAATTTAAGAGATGCTGTAGGGACATAAAAAACACTGCTGTGGTTACCAGAGGAGAAAAGGGGGGAGGAATGAATTAGGAGTTTGGGATTAACTTATATACATCACTATATACAAAACAGGCAAACAACAAGGACCTATTGTAGCACAGGGCACCCTACTCCATATTTTGTAATAACCCATAAGGAAAAAGAACATGAAAACCAATATATCACTTTGCTGTACACACGAAACTAATACAACATTGTAAATCAACTATATTTCAATAAAAAAAAATAAAAATCTTTGCTGGGCATGCACACCAAGGAAACCAGAATTGAAAGAGACACATGTACCCCAATGTTCATCGCAGCACTGTTTATAATAGCCAGGACATGGAAACAACCTAGATGTCCATCAGCAGATGAATGGATAAGAAAGCTGTGGTACATATACACAATGGAGTATTACTCAGCCGTTAAAAAGAATTCATTTGAATCAGTTCTGATGAGATGGATGAAACTGGAGCCGATTATACAGAGTAAAGTAAGCCAGAAAGAAAAACACCAATACAGTATACTTACACATATATATGGAATTTAGAAAGATGGCAATGACGACCCTGTATGCAAGACAGCAAAAAAGACACAGATGGGTATAACGGACTTTTGGACTCAGAGGGAGAGGGAGAGGGTGGGATGATTTGGGAGAATGGCATTGTAACATGTATACTATCATGTAAGAATCGAATCGCCAGTCTATGTCCGACGCAGGATACAGCATGCTTGGGGCTGGTGCACGGTGATAACCCAGAGAGATGTTATGGGGAGGGAGGTGGGAGGGGGGTTCATGTTTGGGAACGCATGTACACCCGTGGTGGATTCATGTCAATGTATGGCAAAACCAATACAGTATTGTAAAGTAAAATAAAGTAAAAATAAAAATTAAAAAAATAAAAATAAAAATAAAAATCTTTAACAATGCAAAAAAAAAAAAAATGCTGTAGGTGATCCTGAGAGAAACTTCATTGATAACACTAGCAAAAGTAAAGGCATAGAAGCAGGGGAATATATCTGGGAGGAAATTGAAGATGGCTGTCCAGATTGTACCCCCAGGAGAGAGTACTGAGATCCTTCTCTAAAAAAACACTGAATAATTATGATTGCAACATGGGATCAGTTTGGACTTTTAAAACACTTGAATTCAGCCTTCAAAAAGAAGGAAATGTCATATGCTACCACATGGATGAACCTTGAGGGCATTTTGCTAGGTGACAGAGGCTAGGCACAGAAAGCCAAATACCGGACGATCCCACTTATGAGGAGCACCTAGTGGTTTAACTCTTAGAGACAGAAGGTAGCATTGTGGTCGCCAGGGGCTAAGGGAAGGAGCACAGGGAGTCTTAATCCGTGGGTACAGAGCTCAGTTTTGTCAGATGAAAAAGTTCTAGAGAGATATCCCTGGCAGTCCAGTGGCTAAGACTCTGCACTTCCACTGCAGTGGGCTCGGGTCTGGGAAGTAAGATCCCAAGTACTGTGGCCCAGTGAAAAAAAGAAAAAGAAAAAAAGTCCTAGAGGTCTGTTGTCCAACCACGTACACGTAGTTAACGCTACTATATGTACACTTCAAAATGGTTAAGATGGTAAACTTTATGTTCTATGTTTTCTACCATAATTTTTTTTTTAGAAAGTAGCACAGTGATGGCCATATAAGGACTCAATAAAAGGTTTGCGGAAAGCCAAAAAACCCCCCAAACAAAACAAAAACAAGTTATGAGGTCCCAAGTCCTGGCCTCATGTATTTTCTGCAAATTTTAGCTATGGGGTTGGGAACGGGTAGTTATTTTCCCCTTTTTTGCCTTTTTAGTGGGTGCAATTTAAAATACAGCTGAGAGCAACACGGAGGCAACTAGGCATTATCATACTAAGTGGAGTCAGAAAGAGAAAGACAAATACCATATGATTTTGCTTATATGTGGACTCTAAAATATGGGACAAATGAAGACTTCCTGGGTGTTCCAGTGGTTAAGACTGCACCTGCCAGTGCAGGGGACGCGGGTTCAATCCCTGGTCAAGGAAGATCCCACGTGCTGTGGGGCAGCTAAGCCCGCGTGCCGCAGCTCCTGAAGCCCGCGCACTAGCTCTGTGCCTGCAGCAAGAGAAGCCGCCGGCGTGAGAAGCCAGTGCACCGCGACCAAGAGCAGACCCTGCACATCGCTGCGACCGGAGAAAACCCGCTCGCAGCAAGGAAGACACGGCAGAGCCTAAAAGATTAATCAATACCTTTAATAAAATATGACAGAAATGAACCTGTCTGTGCAACAGAAACAGAATCACGCTCACAGAGGACACACTGATGGTGGCCAAGGGTGAAGCAGCTGGAGGAAGGATGGAGTGGGAGGCTGGGGTTAGGAGATATAAGCTGTTATATACAGAATAGATAAAAACAAGGTCTTACTGCATAGCACATATTTAATACCCTATGGTAAACCGTAATGGAAAAGGATATCAGAAAAGAAGGTATATACAGGTATAACTGAACCACTTTGATGCACAGCAGAAATTAACACAACATTGTAAATCAACTATATGTCAATCAAAAAAAAAGTACAGCTGAGAAATACCAAAGTCAAGACTTTTTTAGAAAGTCATCTAACCAGTGCTATCCCCTTGGTGGGACGAGTCTTTGTACCCATCTGACACTGACCCTGAGTCTATCAGCCCTGGACTGAGGTCGGCCTCACACATCTAAAGTTTCGGAGGCCGACAACAGACCTACCTCCGATGGCAGCCACTAACATCTAGGGGGGAGCCCTTTTGAACTGACAGAGGCCCCTCAGATGTGTTTACCTCACTTCAACCACTGTCTCCTCTTTACCAGGCCTCTGGTGTCTTGACGCTTGGCCAGCAGTGTTGGTTTGCAAAATTGAAACCTTAGTTAAGACTCGTTGAGGTTTGGTTTTGAAAACTGGCTGTTCCTACCCACATTCCTTTGAGATATAAATAGAAAAAAAAAAAAGGTTTAATTAGTAAAGCAAGACATCTGAGCTATGTCCACCTGATCCTTGAAAAGGAAATCTAAGAGGTTCTTCCTATCGCTTTTTCATTCCTATATAAGGTACATCAGTGAGGTAGCAAAAGCGCATCTGTTTTTTGGCTCCTTCAGTTCTTTTTCCTGATTCTTCTTGGAGGAAAATCTAAACCGGTGAGTAGCTGGCGGATCACCCAGACCCCAGACTCTTCCTTCCTGCATGGGTTCATTTTAGGCTGGTGCATGTGGTGCTCAGGTTCTTTCCCCGTGGAGCTGACACATGGGTGGATTTTGATCTCTGCTAAACGGGTTTCTGATGTCTCTGATTCCCATCCTTCGGGACAGAAGGGCATCCCTTCCGTAGAGGGTCTGCAAGCAGCCCAAGCTCTGTTCTGTAAGGGAAACTCGCAATGGTGCATTTCTCCGGCTGGTGTACTAAAATGCCATTGCATTTGTAGCATGGTCTACTTCTGAATGGCTTGTAGATGTCTCTATAAGTGGTTGATGATGTAAATATATATATATATATATTTTACAAGAAAGCAGCATCAAATCTTTCTTCAGTTTGTATTTTTTAATTTCATCTTTGGCATATATTCAAGAGAGGGCGCTGAGATGAAGGGGGCTGGAATCTTTTCAGTATTTGGTTTTTATTTGGATATCATGTCTTAGCTGGTCATACACTTATTGCATCTTAAAATTTCTCAGAAAGTGTGCAGTTTCTGTGGGCCTGGGGGGTGTGATGTGCACGTTCCTGCTGGGCATTGACCACTTCTCGATTGTTCTGTGAGAACAGGTGGAAAATGAGCATCACAGACGTCCTCAGTGCTGATGACATTGCAGCAGCCCTGCAGGAGTGCCGAGGTAAGGAGGAAGCGAGGCAGCGGCGCGTTTCCCGCACACACGGGCAGCTCCTGAGAAGTCACAAAAATTAAGGTGCAAACTGGCTGCAAGTGCACGGGAATCAGAGGAAGAACTTATTAACTAGATAACTACATGATAGAAATAGGAGGTCTGAGCATAGAATCCCCTTCTGTACGGTGAAAGAAACTTACTAAACATGAAGGGGAAAAAAAGGAATCAGTGGATCCCCGTAGCCTGAATCCTACGACTGTATTTCTCTCACCAGTTAGACCAGTGGGGCTGCCATCTTGGATACACAGCCTGAATAAAGGGCACCAGGAGACACAGAGGAGAGGAGGCCAGAGAAGGGGGGATGGACAAAGTCAAGCGCAGAGGGAAATCTGGGGAGGGGGAAAGGAGATGAGAGTATGAAGGCAGATGGTCTTGGCTGCCTCAGAATCCAGACCCAGTCACAGCCCTACGTGGCCTTTGAAAAAAAGATTTTTTAAAACAGAGCATCCCTGTAGCTCAATGATATTATGTAAAGAAGTTTTAACATCCTAAGTTGACATCACTTTGGTCCAGAGACAGAATGCAATCCAATGAGCGTCAGAATAACCTATTCTCTGTTTTTCAGATCCAGATACCTTTGAACCCCAAAAATTCTTCCAGACTTCGGGCCTCGCTAAGATGTCGGCCAGTCAGGTGAAAGATGTTTTTCGTTTCATAGACAACGACCAGAGTGGGTACCTGGATGAAGAAGAGCTGAAGTGAGCTTTGTCCTAAGCCCGACCAGCACCCCAGCATTGTTAGGTGGGGCTGAGGTGCAGTGGAGGCCAGTCTCCCCAGCATCTTTCAATGACCAGCTCTGATGCTGGTCACTCAGTAGATTCTCATAAAAGAACAGAACATGAGTCAATCAGCCACGCTGACTCGCAAAACACTAAATATGAGCACCAAAGACTTGGGGACAAAAAGTCATTAGTCTTAGGAGTCTTCTTTGGCAAACCGACTTAATAGCAAACTTCTGAAAAAAAATTTTTTTTAAACAAAAGGTCCACTAGTCTCAACAATGAAAGAAACTTTTGCTTGCTAAGATCTTGACTGATTATTGTGGTTGCTGGGAACAGATGGTTTGCTTCAAGAGAAAAAGAAAGGGGCGAACACAGAAATGTGTGTGGGTTTTAAAAACATTCCCCTCAATCTTCACTATCCTGTAGGTTTTTCCTCCAGAAGTTTGAGAGTGGTGCTAGAGAACTGACCGAGTCAGAAACCAAGTCCCTGATGGCAGCTGCAGACAACGACGGAGACGGGAAGATCGGGGCTGATGGTATGTTCACACCTGCACACGGCAGGAGAGACTTGAGCTCAGGCGGCATCCGGGGCAGGGCGGTTAGGCCACAAGGTCAGACAAATATAGGTTAAACGCCCCCTACCTTCAGCTCGCTGAGCCTCAGTCTTTTCATCCATAAAAGTAAAGTGAGGATGCAAATGATCTATGTCAAGGCTCTGGCGTGGGGATATACCATAGAAGGTAGTCCCACTGATCACTATCTATGAACCAGAAAATACCCTTCACCTGACCAGGGTACTAGCTACTAGCCTGGCCCATTATTTGCAAGACACCCTGATGCACCTGAAAAATAGTGCTAGGAATCTCCAGCAGTTAGGACACTCCAGGGACTTGAGTCTCTCTGAATAAGGGAAGAATTGACATTCTCAAGTACGTCTCATACCAAAGTGCCTATTTGATTCTTTTGAGTAGGACAGGATCTTAGCTTGCAAGGGTTTAAAGAAGTATGTTTTCCTGGATATTAGCATAACAAGGAGGCAATACTACGAGAACACGTAAATCAATCACCATTTGCTCAGCCTTCTGGGTGCAGAGCCCTGTATTCAAATTTCAGTGTAACTGCGTGTCTGGAGGATTATCTTCATCTGATTCTGTCATGTTACCACATGTTTTACCTACTCCGTGCATGTCAGCTCAGGAGAACTTACGTGTGTTCCTTATGCTGGTACTAATTAAAATGTAAAAAAATCTACTCAAAATGATACCACTATCACTTACTACAAGGGAGTTAATGCAGCCGGTATGGATAGTTCAGAAAAATAGCTTAGGTAAGGGAAGATAGATTTAAACTTCCTCATGAAAGACTTCAAACAAGCAAAGCTTACCAATAAATACAAAGCAAATCCTAGTCTTCAGCTTCACTCTGGAGCATCCAGAGTAATATATATAAATTTGTAATATAAATCTGGGGGGCAAGGTTAGGGTCCAGTAGAGAAGAGTTAGTGCAAGATCCCAAACCATTAAATGTTTCCTAAATATACAATAAACAGCCCAACAGGAGGAGGAAACCTCGCATTTCTGTCCTGAATTGACCAGACAAAAGGTTGAGTGAGCACAGGTACTATGATGGGCCGCTACGATGAATTCATCCCTCGTCAGAGAAATGACTGGATTGGCAAGGTCTACCACAAGGGGCTCTGATGCAGAATTAAAGATGTTTGTTACGTTAGATGAGGCGGGAGGATGGAACACGCAGGCTGTCAGGGACACCTTTTCTTCTTTCTGCGCCCTTGGAGGGGGCCATGGCCTTCATCTGACAACGCACTTGGCTCTCTTTCCTCTTCAGCACCCTCAATGGCAGTAGCCTGTCTGTAAAGTGCCAAGCCTTCCCCGCTGACCCTGTTCTCACCTCTTCTGTTCTAGAATTCCAGGAAATGGTACATTCTTAAAGGGCCCAGACTGTGGAGCTAGAATCAGCTGGAAGGCCTCCAAAGCCCCAAGAATTGGGACCCCCCCCCACCTCCTCCCCTTAATTTATTAGTTTCCCCCAAAATGCTTCTACAGTTTGGCCGTTGTGTTAGTGAGGTCGTAAGACAGTCATCTGTGACTTTTTGGTGGTGGGTATGCCCTAATGACTCCTGTAAGGCCCTCAGCAGACAAAAATGCCTTAAAAAAAAATCACCCAATAAAGACACCTTTCTCATCATCTGCTGATGTGTGGGTGTGGTTTCTTCCTCCATGAGGGATGAAAGCGATCTGAAGACCGAGAGAAGAATTTCAAGAAGATTTCTGGTCTTAGTCGAGCACTAAGCCATCCTTACTTGCGTTGTGCACAAGCACACAGGGAAAGGAGGTTCAGGAAAAAAAGTCACAAATAAATGGCATCATCAGGCTAGGATTTTCTCAGCAATTTATCTGAGTCTGAAACGCCTATGAAGAGATTTTAGCCAGCGGAAAGTCACGCTTGCTTATGTGTTTTCTGCTACTGGGTGTTAGGTTGTTGTAAGAGAGATTTAAGTAAAAGCAAATAGTACAAGACAGAAAAGTGCAAGGCTACAATGGCCCTAAAGCTAAGGAAACCTGCAGTGCTGGCTGAGACAAGCAGACATATTTTCAAGCTGGTTTTTTTCCCTTAGGAAAACAGGCTATCAGAGACTTGCTGGCTCTGACCAAATCTCCCGCCACCCCCTTCTCCCCTTCCCGCCTCACCTGCTTCCTCCTTCTCCCTTCTCCTCTCTCCTTTCTCAGCCACCATTTTCCTGGCTCTTATTTGATACCAACTGAACCAGCTACACCCAGAATTGCCCGAACATTTGAGGCGAGACTCAGGTTCCCGTTACAGGTCTTTCACTAGGGTGGGGCAACCTCAAGCCAGGAAATTCTCATTAGGCTGACTTCCAGGTGGCAGGTTTGAGCTCTTCTCTCGGGCTGACTCTGCGGGTGAGGACTCCTGGGAGGAACTGAGGCACGTTCCCAGAGCGAGTTTACAAGCTCACACTTCTTACCCCGATACCCAAGCTCACAGTGCCCTGGCCCCTCTTGGGTTTGCTGCCATCCTGCTGAGTGGCTTATCTACTTCAAACTCCTGTTTTTTGGAGTTTGTGGCAGAGCAGATTTTCAAAGTGTGGGCTATGTACTACAAGGGGGTCTCAAGGTGATTTTATGGGGGCAGGGGCCAACACTGTTAGATGTGATGGCCATGTATTTATTTTGATAGGTGTCAGAAAGATAAAAGTAGCACAAACTGTATTTTAATATCGCTGCTTTAAAATAAGACTACTAGACATTTGAAAGCATATTGAGGGACTTCCCTGATGGTTTAGCAGTCTAGTGGCTAAGACTCTGAACTCCCAATGCATGGGGCACAGGTTCAGTCACTGGTCGGGGAACTAGGATCCCGCATGCCACACAGAGAGACCCAGACGGAAAGAGAAAGTGTACTGATTTGAAGAATACTAAGTCACGCAGAGGGGCTCGCCTGGGGGCTTGGCGGCACAGAGCCTGCCTGCAATGCAAGAGGTGCAGGAGGCGCGAGCTCGGTCCTCGGGTCGGGAAGATCCCCCTGGAGGAGGGCGCGGCAACCCACTGCAGTATTCTCGCTGTGAAGATCCCAAGCACAGAGGAACCTGGCGGGCTATGGTCCACAGGGTCACAGAGAGTCGGACACAATTGAAGCAACTGAGCGCGCAAACACGCACGTCGTGTAGAAAGGACAAAACCCACAAAGGCTGTTTTCAGAAGACTCAAGCTGCAGAAATCCAGCCCCCAAATGAAGCCCTCTTTGGGGAGGGCCACAGAACCGAAGTGTGTCCCTTCACGGCCGGCTCTCTTGCTCCCCCTCCCTTCGCACAGCTGTGCCCTCGTGCTCTCCTCCTCCGCACCCCTCCTGGAAGGAACCGGGCTAGCTCCTCTGTACCTGGAGCTTCCCTGGTATGTGACAGTTTCTCCCAGGTACCGGCAAGAGGGCCTTCCAGGCCAATTCTGACGCCCCAGGAGGCTTGATCCCTAAAGCAGTCCGCCACCACCACACCACGTGGACACTCGGACCCTCCTGACACTTCTGTTCACTCCACTAGCTCTCCCCAGGTAACGGCCCTCATCCCAACAGTTCTGAAGGGAGAGCCTGTAAGTAACTCAGTGTGATCATGCAGCCTTCCTCCCTCGGGCTCTGGACACCATGTGCCTCGAAGAAACAAGGTGAATGATGCTGCTTTTTAGACAGTCTAATTGACTAAGCAATCCATTACCCACTAGGGCAGCAGAAGTAGCCTGACCCCAGCAAGGTAAAGACTGCTTCTCTTCTTTCTTTTCTGTCAAGAGGGCATCTGTATGGAAATAATCACTGGAGGGGTTGTTCAGAGCACCCAGGGGACTTCCCTGGGGGCTCGGATGGTAAAGAAGCTGCCTGCCAATGCAGGAGACCCGGATTCAATCCCTGGGTCAGGAAGATTCCCTGGAGAAGAAAATGGCAACCCACGCCAGTATTCTTGCCTGGAGAATTCCACGGACAGAGGAACCTGGCAGGCTACAGTCCATGGGGTCACAAAGAGTCAGATACGACAGAGTGACTAACACTCACAGGGGACACTGTGCCATTGAGTCATACCCATGTTCTGAATGTCTTGGGGAAATTGTTTAGAGGATGGATGGATACAAAAGGATGAATTGCCATGTTTTCCATACATAGACAGTTATTAATGAATTGTGTTCTTTCTACTTGTTTCAAAGGGCTTCCCTGACGGCTCAGGGAAGAATTCGCCTGCGATTCAGGAGTCTTGGGTTTGATCCATGGGTGGGGAAGATCCCTGGAGGAGGAAACGGCTACCCACTCCAGTATTCTTGCCTGGAGAACTCTATGGGTAGAGAGTTCTATCCTAGTTCTATCCTAGGACTAGAGTCTGGCAGGCTACAGTCCACGGGGTCACAAGGAGTCAGACATGACTGAGAGACTGAAACTTTGCTTTGCTTTACTGTTTCAAAAGTATAATTCAAACTATTTTTGCCCATTTCAATTACATTACCTTTTCATTTTTCTAACCCAGTCTTAGGCACTTAATTCCAAAGTCTCTGTCAATGGTAATAACTAGCAAACAAAAGGAACCATCTCTCTGTATTTAACACCTAAAAGTGTCAGCTGGCACGCTTAAATGAAACAATCTTTAGTGGTCATTATTCATATTAATTTTTAACTGTGTTCTTCGGATCTGGGGTGTTTGTGGGAGGGGGTATTCCACTCTGCAGGTAATAACAACTCCAGGCATTCGGACACATTTGTGAATTAGCACTTTTTATTTTGGGAGTTATTTATCTAGGTTGAAATTTTGTAGAAACGTTGGCATTTCCAAATTTTAGCAGTACGTATAATTTGAAAAGAAGAAAATGTTTTCAAAAATTACCCTAGGTTAGTCATTATATAAATATTGTACACAGCAATTCATTTTTAAATGGGTCCTATTCAATATGTGCCTCCTGGGAAAGAAAAAAGCAAAAGGACATACAGCAAAACGTTAGCAGCCGCTCTCTGCAGCTGGTGGGGGTACAGACCAGTGAGGTGAGCCTGCAGGCTTTCAAATGGGGGAGCATAGCAACTAGAGAGAATGAAAAGTCAGACATAGGATTCACACAAACAACCCACCTCAAGAAGACATGTTCTCAGCAGTAGAATGATGATATTTTGACTTTGAAATGAGGGCCCACATTGCCCACTAGGTCACAGATTTGAAAAACCTGGTGTCTTATTCTTCCTAATTGCTTATAAAACAGGGTGGCATCAGTGGCTTTGACTCTTTGTACAACTATAATTTGAGTTTATACTTTAGTAGTTTATAATTGAATGGAATATGATCTCAAAGGCAGCTTGGTGTATGTGCTTAATTGTTGCGACTAAAGAAAATTACTAAAAAACTTCTAATATTAGTTAGCATTTTGCTTCAGCTTCTGCACATTGTTTATACAATTATTTTAACATACAGGTTTTGGCAGCTCTTTCCAGCTCAAACACAAACTGTAGCAAAACAGTGAAGATGTGAAATATTTGTTGAATTGTTCAGGTTTACAAGCTACATAGTTAATTCTGCACAATGACTACAGTTTAATTTTGTGTAATGAGTACTTGGGAATCCAATTTCAAGCAAAAACCTATCTGGTATCTCTTCTGCTAATGTTAAGGTATGGTATTACTTTGCAAACACTTAAGAAGACAGATGAAATTGGAATCACCAAGATCATTTCCACCTGGCCTGTTAACTTATTCACTGGAAAGGCTGTTCATTTACACAATGTTTTAACTGGTTTCAAAAAGTCAACTTCTTTTGGAAGGGAGTGGATTTTGACATCATTTTTCTTAGGGGTTCTACAATGCATGTAAATAGATTCACACCTCAAATTATAAGGTATTTCAAATATACATCTGAGACTACAGCGATGTAGCAAATGCCTGCTTACCCACCACCTCACTGTAGCAAACCTTGGCGGGGGCTGTTTGGTAGGTTTGTAATTTGTCATCTTGCTTAGGCTGCAGGCATCCGGTTAGGGTGGGCAGCAGGAGACATCCTGCCTGGGATTTGGAGGCTGGCAGTGAAGCAGCTGTGATACTGATGCTCTAGAGGTTGGTGTGGGAGTACCTTACCTGCTGGCTCCCCTCCGTGGTGTGGGGATCTCGTTCTGTCCCAGCTCCAGAAGCATTTCCTCCTATGACAAAGAAATCCAGCTTCGGGAGCAGTGAGAGACTGATAGAAGTTCCAGTCTATTCCCAGGGGCTCCAGCCTGTCCTCACTCTCTTTACATCCGTCTTCCCTTCCTGCCTGTCTGCTCTGCAGAATTCAAGCTTCAGCATCAGATGAAGGCGAGAGCCTTATAGAGACTGCTGAACCCGGCTTCACTGGTTCATAATACCTGTAATATACATATTTGTATATATAATTGTATTTATTACATAATTACATAATACCTGTAATTTATACCTGAAAATGACATTATATATAACATACATGTATATAAATATATATTTCCTAGATGATTCTCACCTTCCAATACTGATTTACCAAACTGCCTCAGATTTTCCACTTTTTAATAAAAGAATCCTTTACAAGTGGAAGATCCTTTACAAGTGATCACAGGAAGAGACGGAGATCAAGGGCAATTTTAACTGCAGGACAGAGAGGTACCCTCAGGATGAAGGTCACCTCAGAATGACACGGTTTCTGGGCTCTAAGTCAACGAAAAAAAGGTTGATTACTTGACTCAGGTGTCTGATATTTCTGCCAACAGAGTGGGAGGAAGTGGTTCTTTGTACAGGTAGCCTTGGATGTATGTATCACACCCAGACCTCTTCTCAACAGCTTCCTCTTGGAGCTCAGTACTAAGATGAGTGTAGGGAGGAAAGAACTCACTTTAATGTCAAACGAGCCTGTGACCCGAGCTCTGTCTGCACAGCTTGCAGCAGACAGAACTATGAATGAGGGAAGTGCATTTCTCCATTGTCCCTGTTCCCTACCTCCATAATTCATCCATCAACATACTGTATCCTTTAAGGCAGGCACTGCATTGGACAATGGGAACAAGATGATGACTCTAATCAGGTCTGACCATCTATAAGCTCACTTTTTTTGTTAGCAGGGAGAAAGACGTACGTGAGGACACGTCCAGAACCTCCCATCCTGGAACTGTGACTTCTTAACTTGGAACAATGCCTTAACTTACTCCCTTGGAGTTTTGAACTCACAGATTCTTTTTCCTTATCTTTATTGAGGTGTAACTGGCATTTAAAATTGTGATATATTTAAAGTGTAGACCATGGTGATTTTACATATGCACGTGTTATAAAAAGATTCCCACCAGTAAGAAACACATCCATCGCCTCACACTTAGCTTTTTTTTTAATGAAAACACTTAATTCTACCTTGTTAGCAAATTTCAATTATACAGTGTTATCAACTGGAGTTGCCATGTTCACATTCCAGCCTCAGATCTTACTCAGCTTATAATTTCATTCGTTTATGGCTGTGCTGGGTCTTCGTTGTGGCACAAGGCCTTTCTCCAGTTGCAGCAAGCAGGGGCTACTCACTGCAGTGGCTTCTCTTGCTGCAGGGCACAGGCTCCAGGGCACGTGGGCTTCAGTAATTGTGGTGCATGGGCTTTATCGGCCCATATGGCATGTGGGATCTTCCCGGAGCAAGGATCAAACCCGTGTCTCTCGCACTGGCAGGTGAATTCTTAATCACTGGACCACCAGTGAAGTTCCTTATTCATCTAATAAACAAAAGTCTGTAACTTTTATCAGCCTCTCCTTATTTCCTTCACCACCACTACTCCAGTCCCTGGCAATCATTATTCAACTTTCTGTTTCTATGAGTTTCACTTTTTTTTTTTTTAAGGTTTCCTATAAAAGTGACACCACCCACTATTTGTCTTTCTCTGTCTGGCTTATTTGACTTAGCATAATTCCCTCCAGTTTCATCCATGTTGATGCAAATGGTAGGATTTCCTTCTTTCTTACAGTTGAATAATATTCTATTGTGTACGTATGTGTCACATTTTATTCATTCATCCATCAATGGACACTTAGGTCATTTCCACCTCAGATACTGTGAATGATGCTGCAATGAACATGGGGGTACAGAAATCTCTTTCAGATAATTTCACTTCCTTTGGATATATACTCACAGTGGAATGGCTGAATCACAAGGTAGTTCAATTTTTAGTTTTTTTTTTTTTTTTTTAGGAAACTCCATACTGTTTTCCCTAGTGTCTGCACCAACTTACATTCCCACTCATAGTACAGCAGAGTTCCTTTTTCTCTACACCCTGGCCAGCAGTTGCTCTTATTCATTTTTTTAAATAAAACTAACTAGTGTTAGGTGATATTGTGATTTTGATTGTATTTCCCTGTTTTTCTGTATCTATGAAAAATATCATTAGAATTTTGATCAGTAATGCACTAAATCTATGGATCATTTGGTAGCATGGACATTTTAGCAATATTAATTCTTCCAATCTATGACACGGAATATCTTCCCATTTAGTTTGTCTTCAATATCTTTCAGCAGTTTTATAATTTTAAGTACACAGATCTTTCACCTTAAATAAATTTATTCCTAAGTAGTTTATTTATTTTTTGATACTTATAAATTGTTTTCTTAATTCTACTTTCTGGTATTTTATTGTCAGTGTATAGAAACACAACTTATTTTTGTGTAATTGATATTATACATCCTGCAACTTCACTGAATTTGTTTATTCTAACAGGTTTTTGGTAGAGTCTTTAGGGTTTTCTACATATACTATGTTGTCTGCAGGAACAATTTTACTGCTTCCTTTATGACTTGGATACATTTATATTTCTTTACAAAAAGAAATACTGAGCCTACTTGCTCAGGCTAGGACTTTCACAACTATGTTGAATAAAAGCGATTTGAGTGGGCATCCTTGTCTTGTTCCTGATCTTATAGGAAAAGCTTTGAGCATTTCACTGTTGAACATGATGTGAGCTGGGATTTTATCATTTATGGCCTTCATTATGTTGAGGGACATTCCTTCTATATCCCATTTGTTAGGAGTTTTTAATCATCAAAAGATGTTGAATTTTGTCAAACACCTTTTCTCCATCTATTGCAATGATTATATGACTTTTATCCTTCATTGTGCTAATGTGGTAGGTCACACTGATTTTGTGGATGCTGAACCATTCTTGCATCCCTGGAATAAATTCCACTTGATCATGGTATAAGATCATTTTAATGTACTGTTGAATTCAGTTTGCTAATTTTTCTTTTTTTTTCATATATGTCCAGCAGGGATATTGGCTATCATTTTCTTCTCTTGTAGTATCTTTTTCTGTCAGGATAATGCTGGCTTTGTAAAATTTTAGAAGTGTTTCCCTCACTTCTATTTTTTGAAAGAGTTGGAAAGGATTTGTATTAATTCTCTAAATTTTGGTAAAATTTACCAGTGAAGCCATCTGGTTCTAGGCTTTTGTGGTTGGGAGGCTTTGATTATTAATTCAATCTCCAAATGAGTAATTAGTCTGTTCAGATTCTTTCTTCATGATGCAGTCTTGGTAGGCTATGTATTTCCAGTGACTATCCATTTCTTCTAGCTTATATAACTTGTTGATGTAAATAGTTCATAGTAGTTTCTTGTGACCCTTAGTATCTCTGTCTTATCAGTTGTAATGTCTTCTCTTTCATTTCTGACTCTAAGTCCTCTTTCTTTTCCCTAGTTTAGCTAAGTTTGCCAATCTTAATCATCTTTTCAGAAACACCAGCTCTTAGTTTCACTGATATTTTCTATGGTCTTTTTAGTATATATCTCATTTATTTTCAGTATGACCTTTGTTATTTCCTTCCCTCTATTAAATTTGGGATCAGTTTGCTTTCTTTTAGTTCCTTCACGTTTAAAGTTAGGTTGTCTATTCAAAATCTTTGTTCTGACTGTAGGCATTTATCGCTATAAACTTCCCTCTTGAACTGCTTTTGCTGCATCCAGTTAAGTTTTGGTACAGTATGTTCCCATCGTCATTTGTCTCAAAATTTTTTATTTCCTTTTTGATTTCTTCTTTGACCTATTGGTCCTTCAAAAGCATGCTGTTTCATCTCCACGTATTTGTGAATTTTCCAGTTTTCTTCTTGTAACTAATTTCTAGTTTCATACCATTTGTCAGTGGAAAAGATGCTTGATATGATTTCAATCTTCTCAAGTTTATTAAAACTTACTTGGTGGTATAATATATGATCTCGCCTGGAAAATGTTTCATGTGTGTTTGAGAAGAAGGAGTATTCTGTTGCTGTTGAATAGAATGTTCTCTGTATGTCTTTTTGGGTCATCTTGTCTAACATGCAGTTTAAGTCCAATGTTACCTTAATGATATTCTTTCAGGATACAGGACAGTGAAATTCATACAGTCAGAGCAATCTATTCCCTTGGCACTGAGTCCAGGTATACACCCACAATGGGTGCTCTTGAACCTATTTAAAAATTTTTTTTAACTACGTGCGTTGGAACTTGTGAGTAACCCTGTTGACTATCAAAGCCAAGTAACGTGAGGGCCCATTCCTTGGGGGCGTGTACGTGTGTTAGTCACTCAGTTCAGTCGCTCAGTCGTGTCCAACTCTGCGACCCCATGAACTGCAGCACACCAGGCCTCCCTGGCCATCACCAACTCCCAGAGTTCACTCAAACTCATGTCCATCGAGTCGGTGATGCCATCCAGCCATCTCATCCTCTGTCGTCCCCTTAGTCACTCAGTCCTGGACAAATCTTTCTGACCCCAGGGACTGCAGCCAGTCAGGTTCCTCTGCCCGTGGAATTCTCCAGGCAAGAATACTCGAGAGGGTTGCCATCCCCTTCTTCAGGGGTTCTTCCCAACCTAGGGATTGAACCCAGGTCTCCTGTATTGCAGACAGGTTTTTTTACCATCTGAGTCCACCAGGGAAGCCCTGGTGGAGATTCCCTCCCAGTTATATGGTGCTGCAGAGGGTGAGGCTCAGACTTTCCTATCTATTTTGCTATGGGTCTTTTCTCATTCACCTCACATATGGGAGTCTCAACTCACATTTAGCTGGTCTCTGGATTTCTCTCAGATGAAATTGCTCTGTCTGTAGCTGTACATTGACTGCATTTGGGGAAGAAGGGAAGATCAGAAGCCTCCTACATCTCCATCTTGGTCCCCTGCTTCTGAGCTCACAAATTCTTTGTGCAAAAGATCTAATTTCCCTTTTTTTCCCAATGATTTGGATCTAATCTTCTATTTCTGTTACTGGACATCGATTTGAATCCCGTCCTGCTTGGAGACAGAATCATAATTCAGGACAATGTCAAGAATTCAGCCTCGTCTTCACCCTTATTTCCCTGACTGACAGAAGAAGTGGGTAATGCAAGGCCCTGCATGGGAAAGGAGTATGTGGTGGTTAGTCCATACAAGCAACCACTGAGTCAAGCTCATTCCTGTCCAGTCTTCCGGACTTCAGCGGTGTGAAATTAGCCACAGCTAATTTCTCTTTGTTCTAATCTTACGGCCTCTCAGGTCTGGCTTTCTGTGAATTACTTCCGTGTACGAGTAAAACATTTAGTTGCTTCCTGCATCAAGCAGCACTTACTGCCTAGACGCCTAGACATTCATGTGGCCATGGCTGTTCTACTGTTGGTGCGTCACGCTTGACACAGAGGGGGCACTCTGCAAGACCTGCCACTTTCCCCATTCCACAAGGAATAAGGCATACATCTACACCCTCTCTCCTCTGAGACCTCCAAACACAGCTAAGTGTCTATCATCCTTACTCCACCCACCTCACACCCTGTGACTGTGAAAAAGGAGGATGCATCACTATCTAAGCTTTCTTGCTTCCTTAGCTTTTGAAACTTAAAAAGCATTTAAAAGCATTTCGATTTCTGATTTTGTTTGGTTTATTTTGCTTTTGTATCATCTCTCTCCTGTGGCGATCAATGCAACTGACTGACTGGGGCATAGAATGCAAAGTAAACAGGAAGTAAAGGCATGCTGGGGAGAATGCAATAAAATGTTATCTTACCACATTTTTATTGTAATTGTACTTTGCACGTTACAAAGTACTTTCATTTGTGTCATCTAATGTAATATTTGCACTTCTCCTTTGAGGTAGATATTAATCTCATTTTTCAAAGGAAGAAACTGGAGCTCAAAGAAGTTAAGTGGTTAATCAAAGGTCATATAAATGGCAAGTGACAAATCAGAACTAAAATTCGGCTGTTCAACCTAAGCCCCAGGCTCCTTGTACCATTCTTCCAAAAGCGTTTGCTCTGAGACAAAGGAAGGAATTCTTTAACCTGGAGTTCTCAAATTATGCTCCCTGGAGCCGCAGGGTCCTATACAAGTGCTTTAGGGTTCCTCAAGGAGACAGAGATGGAAGAGGGGCAGCTCTTGGAAAAGGCCAGCAGAAGGTTTTCTTAGGTCTCATTTCTACCACTCAGCCTCACATTCAACCAGGGTAGCTCTGTGTCTAATTCGTAGAAGTTTCCATGGACTTTGGGGCAATAAAAGGGGGAAAGGAGATTTTGCTACCTTAAAATTCTTTGAAAATTATTACTGTAATGTCAAAACATGTCTTCCTAACAAAAGACTGTCATACACTAAAGCAAGCTGGTTGAGGGAGTCTTTCAAGAGCAAGTAATGACAGCAATCTTGTTGAATAACAATTAAGGGCTGGGACTACTATACATACAATCACAGTCCCATTTAACTCTTATGGATCTTAATTCCCTGAACAGGGATTGAACCTGCGGCCCGGCAGTGAAAACACCAAGTCCTAACCACTGGACCACCAGGGAATTCCCACTCATTTTATTCTTAAAGTGAAATTCCTACTAGAAAAGCATTTACTATTAGTTATTTTACATATTAGACACAGAGACTGGACACACCTTACATAATGGGTCCAAGAACTTCCACCCAGGGAGTGAGAGCCAGAGTAAGTACCCAGTTCAGTCTCACGCCCAGATTCCAACATCACCTTCCTAAACATGAAGGTCTATTCTATTAAGTTGAAAAAGAGGTACTATTTTCACACCTAATCTGTGAGAGACAAGGCAACCTAAACTAAAGTCTTGAGTTTGGCCGTGGGGTCTGCTGCAAAGGCTTCAATTCCAAGTATCAGAAGTCACGAGCGGTTCCAGCTCCCACAACCCACAGGCCTCCAAACCTAGTGAATCCCAAGGGCTGACAAGGGCGATGCCCTGAGTTCCAAAGCCTGGAACCAGGCACTGTGGGGAGAAGGCCACGCTCTGGTCCCGCTTCGCCACACACCATGCTCCCACCTGCAGCTAACTTTCTCCCTGAAGGCAAAGAAGTCGCGAGAGGCACAAAGTCACAGTCTCTCAAACGGGGATCTAAAAAGACCAACAAGTATGTGGTGGGACCCTGTGGACAATGAAAACGGTCAAGCTACCTGACTAAATACACTATCACCCCAAACGTTGGGCCTTCCATTGCACCTTCACAATCCCTTTCGCACAAAACAGGGCCCATTTTTCTTCAAAAATGCAACCCTCGCCTTCAGCCAGGGCAGAAATCTAAGGGGAGGGGGGGAAGGAAACAAGACAAAAACGGTTTCACTTCAACTTAACTCTTACAGTATTGACAGAAGAAACACCTACCCAGAACATAAACGGGAATGAAGCCACCAGGGTGCGCCGAAAGGGAACGCTGGGCTGCGGATTCTTCTTCCGGGCCGGCGGCAACCACTTCCGGGGGGACGGCGAGCGAGGCGGAAGTGCGGTCTTCCGGCGGCATCTGTCTCTGGGCGGGCCGAGGGAGGCTCCCGAGGCTGGGGGGCCGGGCCGGGATGGCGGCAGCGGCGTCCGGGGCCGGAGCAGGAGCGGCCCAAGAGAAGCAGTTCCCGCCCGCGCTGCTGAGCTTCTTCATCTACAACCCGCGCTTCGGGCCGCGCGAGGGAGAGGTAAGTGGAGCGGGGGCGCGCGTGGGCGTCCGTGGGCGGCAGAGGGCCCGGGGTAGGGGGGCTGCTGGATGGGGTCCGGCCCGGGCAGCCGCGGGGTGCGCCTGGGGTCGTCGCTTGTCAGTCTCCCCTTACCGACCGGCCTTTACCGGACTGTTTTGTGCTGGGTGTGCGGCAGGGCCCAGACAACGCGGGCAGGGTCTGGTTACAGATCCCAGATCAGTGCCTGTTTACTGGGTGAAGGTTCGTCGGGCTAATCACACAGGTGGAGTCTCTCTTCTCTTAACATCAACTCTGGATGATTAAAGTTGAGCTTTTGTCTTTGTTGCTGGAAGTCCTCCGCCTAGAAACGTAGAACAAGAGTGGGAGACGGTAGTCCTGTAATGCAGGCTTGGCGGATCTTCGGAAAGTTTTTTTTTTTTTTTTTTTTTTCTTTTTTCCGGTTTAGGAAGTTAAATCGGATGGGAGCGGATGGTTTTGTTTTGGTTTTTTATCATTACTTTTTTCAAGGTGGGGACGGTAACTTCCTCAAAGGGTGTCCGGCGCCAAGTTTTGGTGGCAGGAAATCACGGTCTTTTTAAAGGCTGCCAGTCCAAATGCTTGTGAACTTGCTGGGTTTAATTTGTGGGGAGGTGTATGTCTGTGCACATGCACACACACTTATTTCTTACAAGCATTGATGTATTACAAATTAGCATGGAGAAAGAAATCCAGAGGTGGAGTTTTCAGCATCGTTGTCTGATTTAGTTCAGATGGCATATGACTTACCAAATATCACAATTGCCTTTCATGCAGGTGGGCGTTTGTTACACCCTGAAGAGAAGATAATCTTTGTTTTTCTAAAAGGGGCTTTTGTTTTGTCTTGCCAGCTAGCACATAAGAGAGGCTGACACTAAGTATTGTCAACAGCTAAGACAGAAAAAATGCTTATGTCAATGTTGTGATTCTCTCTCTTCATACTTTAGGAGGAAAATAAAATTTTGTTTTATTATCCAAATGAAGTAGAAAAGAATGAAAAAATTAGAAACGTTGGATTATGTGAAGCTATTGTACAGTTTACAAGGTAATACCTTTCAATGTGCTTTTGCAGAGCTCAGTGAATTCTTAAAACTTCCGTTGGGGGATTGTCGCTGACATTCTTTTACCCTTTTTAGGACCTTTAGTCCATCAAAACCTGCAAAATCTTTACATACGCAGAAGAACAGACAGTTCTTCAATGAACCAGAGGAAAATTTCTGGATGGTCATGGTATTTACATATACAGTACACTTTTCTGAATTTGTATTATACAGTTATGGGTGATCTTTACCGTTAGGAATTCAAGGAAGTCCTCTGGTCATTGCGTCAGAGGAGAGTTACAGTACATTCAGTAGCAATTTAAAAATCAAACTCCTGTTTGGTGTATTTGTTTTTGGGGAAAATTTTAAAACACATATAATTGATTCCTTAAATCAAAATTTGTAGGTTGTTCGGAATCCTATCATTGAAAAGCAAAGTAAAGATGGAAAACCAGTTGTTGAATACCAAGAGGAGGAGTTGCTGGTAATGTGTCATTTTTTATTTCATATTTTTAGGGAAAAAATTGTTACTATCTTGAGTAACTGACTTGTTCAGCTTTAATTTATGTCACTTTGGCAGAAGTTTCTCAAGGTCGGCACAGGGGAATGTTGTGCTTGTCTCCATGAGCACAGTCTTATAAAAACATGTATGTGCCGTCTCTTACCACTGCCTTCCTCTATTCATCTGTGTTTGAAGCCCTCCAAAAAATTAGACTTGTTTGCTCAGTCGTGTTCAGCTCTTTGCAACTCCATGGACTGTAGCCTGCCAGGCTCCTCTGTCCATGGGATTTTCCAGCCAAGAATTACTGGAGAGAATTGCCGAACTAGGCTTCAGTTCAGTTCACTCGCTCACTTGTGTCGGACTCTTTTGGGACCCCATGCATGGACTGCAGCACGCCAGGCTTCCCTGTCCATCACCAACTCCCAGAGCTTGCTCAAACTCATGTCCATCAAGTCAGTGGTGGCTCTCCAACCATCTCACCCTCTGTCGTCCACCTTTTCCTCCTGCCTTCATTCTTTCCCAGCATCAGGGTCTTTTCCAGTGAGTAAGTTCTTCCCATTAGGTGCCCAAAGTATTGGAGTTTCAGCTTCAGCATCAATCCTTCCAATGAATATTCAAGACTTATTTCCTTTAGGATGAACTGGTTGGATCTCCTTGCAGTCCAAGGGACTCTCAAGAGTCTTCTCCAACACCACAGTTCAAAAGTACCAATTCTTTGGCGCTCAGCTTTCTTTGTGACTCAACTCTCACATCCATACATGACCACTGGAAAAACCATAGGCTTGACTAGATGGACCTTTGTCGGCAAAGTAATGTCTCTGCTTTTTAGTATGCTGTTTATGTTGGTCATAGCTTTTCTTAGGCTTACTGGTTCATAATTGAATTTAAATACCTCTTAGTTTCAGCACACAACTATTATAGGACCATGTGTATGAAGATTCTGTTGCTTTACCAAGCGTCACTATACCTTTACTATGCAGTTGATTATTTTCTTGCTTTCCCTCGAATGAGATCTGTGCTGTTTCTGTGCTGTTTGTAGGACAAGGTTTATAGCTCGGTGCTCCAGCAGTGCTACAGCATGTACAAGGTAAGCACGACACGTTTTCTAGGCTGAGAGTCTAGCCACTTACCCCGATTTACGTGGGTCATTTAAAATAATTCTTAATTCTCTACATGACTGTAAGGTAACTGTGTGTCACGGGGAAGAAATAACGGGGCCTGTGAAGCAGCATTGAGGTTTATGCCTGTACTGATTCATGCAGTACAGAGAGAGCCCTTTTCTCTTACCCGGCTTGTCCTAAGAGTATATCTGCATCAGTGAATGATAAAATCCATGTTCTTAAGGAAAGTAGAGAGTGCAGAGATTTCTATGATATAAGAAGTCTAGCAATATTGTTTATATAAAGTGAAACTTAGATATGAGTTCAGATTTTTTTAAAATGCCCAGAACAATTGGGTGATTTTACAAAAATTACATTATCCCTTAACAGTGTTTTGATATTTTGTGACTTATAACTCACTTTCTAATGTAAATATTTTGTATATTGAAAAAGAATTGTGGGATGAAATAAGCAGAAATAATGTAAAAGAAAATGAAGAACTTGTTATATTGGGAAATTGAAGGACAAAAATTTTTTTTTCCTTAATCTTTTACACCATTAGCTTTTTAATGGTACATTTCTGAGAGCCATGGAAGATGGAGGTGTCAAGCTCCTAAAAGAAAGATTAGAGAAATTCTTCCATCGAGTAAGTATTCAGAATTTTATTTGTAATCTTGGTAATTATCAAACTGACTGTTAGAGAAATACAGACAAGTTTGCTTCTCACATACAAACAAACCTAGAAATTGGAGTTGGCGTGGAGACTCAGGCATAGTGGGACAGAATCAGACCACTGAGGAAATAGATTTGTATTTGTTTCTTTTTTTTTTTAAGCTTTAACCTTTGGTTTATTTTTTTTTTTAATTTATTTTGCCACATGGCAAATGGGACCTTAGATCCCCAACCAAGGATCAGACCTACACCCCCTGCGTTGGAGACCCAGAGTCAAACACTGGATCACTAGGGAAGTCCCTAGGCTTGTACTCGTGAATCAGAGCTTCCTGCCAGTTGTGCACAGCTCCTTAAAGCACCTTGGAGATGTCTTCTGGCTTCATCCTTGACCCACCTGTGTCTATCAGTGTGGGCTTACTCCAAAGCAAAGGAAACTTCCTTGGGGTGGATTGGTTCATTAGCAAAATCGCACATTCTCGTGGATCAATTGTGTTCATTAAACGGGCGTCACCTGTACTGACTTAAGGTGAAGTCTGCGGCTGTAACACAGATCTTTCTCCCCTTAGTAGTCATGAGTGTGATCTTTTCCCCTACATTGTTCTCCTTCTCCCTCTGTCAATTTTGCATATTTTATGCTGAAAAAAGTGAAAGAGTTAGTCACTCAGTCATGTCCAACTCTTTGCAACCCCATGGACTGTAGCCCACCAGGTTCCTCTGTCCATGGGACTCTCCAGGCAAGAATACTGGAGTGGGTAGCCATTCCCTTCTCAGGGGATCTTCCCAACCCAGGGATTGAACCCCAGTCTCCTGCATTGCAGGCAGGTTCTTTACCGTCTGAGCCACCAGGGAAGTATCCCTGGTCAGATTCAGTTTGTCTTAGAGGAATGAGTCTCAACTGATCTTTCTCCCTATACTACTTTAATGTCTGTCTGTGAATTATTTTGTTTTTATGAATTACTTTTATTTGTCTCTTCACTTTAATGATCATAATCGTTGACTCTGACTCTCCCCTGGCTCCTGTTCTCGTCTTTATTCCTCTTCTGTCCACCATCACTGACTGCATGCCCTTCCAGTGTGATTTTAGTATGAATTGGTCCATAATACCATGTGCAGAGGTCAGTCTAATCTGAACAGCACTAATAAGGAATTAAACACCTCACAGAGAGAAAACACAAAGCTGAAAGGACACTAATTACATTTGAACTTATTTTTTTGAAATTGGTACTGATTCCGTATCCAGTTCCCTGTGGTTCACCTCCATGTTGATCTTGTAAATGTGCTGTTTGCTAGCGTATACTTGTACCTCAAATTAAGACCTGTTATTTTCAGCTGCCAGAGTACTAGCTTCTGTGTGCTGTTAGTAAGTTTTATGCCTTTTTTCCTGCAGTATTTGCAAACATTGCATTTGCAGTCCTGCGATCTACTGGACATATTTGGTGGGATCAGCTTCTTCCCATTGGATAAAATGACTTATTTGAAAATCCAGTCCTTTATTAACAGAATGGAAGAAAGCCTGAGTATAGTCAAGTACACTGCCTTTCTCTATAATGATCAACTCATCTGGTAGGTACTCCCGTGTTTTAGGATCATAAAAACAGCAGTGACTGGATTGATAGCAGGTTGTCAAACTGGAAATAACAGCCGGGGGTGGGGGTGGGGTGGGGTGGGAAGCGCCTTTCTAGATATTGTCAAAATAAGGCAGTGATTGTTTAAAACCAAAATTAGGGTAATTTTGTTTAAAATTACTGAGCAGGGGAGTTTAAAACTGGTTCCATGAATGATGGGGAAAATGTTAGGTTTAAGAATCCTATTTTGATTTTGGTATTTTTCCAAAAACATCTTCAAAGAATCAGTATAGTAAATGTGATTTTCATAGTTTCTTTTAAAGAAGCTAGTATTTTAAAACATCCAAGAAGTTAAAGGTACTATAAAGTCAGGAAATTAACCCGCTGTCTTCAAGCTATATTTGGGTCTTGTCTCCTAGGGGCCAAAACATAATTTCTTTGATAAAAGTGTTGCTACTCAAGAAGCAAAGATAAACTGTTACTAAATGTTCTCAGTGACCGAAGACTAAACCCCGGAAGAGCTGTGTGAATGTGCCTGAGCCCTCTGGGGCCCCAGCCACGTCTGGGGGGCCGAGCGTTTGCAGCTGAGAGGGGTCTGCCCCGGATGAGCCTGAGGTTCCTGGGGCCGGGGCCAGCGGAAGGCCCTCCTGCTCAGAGCCATTCCGTTTGAGGGTTTGTGTCTCGGGCTCCTCGTTTGTGCTCCGTGAATGTTGATGGCAAGGAGTGTTCCTGTGCTGACAGGCCAGGCTTCTAACATAACCTGCGACTTACCTGGGAAAGAAGAGAGGGCCTTGAGGGCCTTGGGGTGTCAGGCAGAGGCTTGGTTTCTATCAAGGGAGATTTCGATTTAATAGGGGGAAAAAAAAAACCCCAGATACAGACTCATTGTTTATATCCTTACCTGAAAAACTGATTTTGGATCAAGTCCAACAGCGCCGGCTGGATTCTCTGCACTTTTCCACATGCCACTTAACTTTTGTCTCGTTTCAGAGTGGATGGTTTCCCCGAAAGTTTGTTTCTTTCTCTGCCCGTTTTTTGCCTACTCTGAAACTGAGAGAATTAACACCCACATACATGTCTGAGACATAACAGGACCAAGTTCCTTGTCCACAGCGTGCACTGTATTCAGGGTGGCGGGTGAGAGCAAGCGTGACCAGTAGCCCAGAAATCTGGTACCTGGAGCAGAGTGGCCATCAGCTGCTGATGCTCCCTGGATAATCCCACGTGAAGAGTCAGAGATGATGTTTAATCACAAAACAGTGGGCAGACGGAAGACCAATTCCAGTCTTTTAACACAGTACTTTTCTGATGTCGCAGGAGTGGATTAGAGCAAGACGACATGAGGATTTTATACAAATACCTCACCACATCTCTGTTCCCGAGGCATATCGAACCTGAGGTATGATGGGGTACTGATCTCTAGAGACAGATGGATAAATAGGTACTTAGGGGAGTGGAGGGGAGTGGTGGGGGCAGCTCTGATCTGCAGTTCACACTGTTGGTGTGACGCTCAGTGACGGACTGTCTGCTGGCATCCACGGAAGTGCCCCCAGGACCCCTGCAGACACCCAGGCCCACCTGTGCTCCAGTCTGTTTTATAAAACGGCTTAGTGTTTGCATGTGAGCTGCACACGCGCACATCCTCCCCTGTACTTTGAATGGTCTCTAGATTTTTATAATACTCAAGACAAAAAATAAGAAAAACCCTGATACAATGTAAACATTACATAAGTAGGTGCCAGCATGTGGCAAATTCAAGGTTTGCTTTTGGAAACTTTAAAGCTTTTCCTCCCTGTTTTCAGCCTGCAGTTGGTTGAATCCGCATAAGGTGGAATCCGCAGGTGTAGAAACCTCTTGTGTCACTTAGCACGGAGAGCTGCGTATGCCAGCTTTTCTGCATTTTGTTCAGATGCAGTTGCAGAGGGTGTAAGGGAAGCCGGATCTCTAGGCTGGGTTCTGGGAGCCCTCGGAATGCCCACGATCTTGGACGAAACAGTGGTCTTTGCACCTGTGAACGGGAGATCCAGCCCTGAGTTGATTTTAGACTGCCTGCCTGGCTTTTCCACTCTGGCACCGATTCTCCCACTTTGCTGCACAAAACTGTAAATAATACCACAGTGCTTTCCCCAAAGCATCCATTTTTAGCTTTAATTAGGTAAAGTATTCATAAGCCATGAAATTATCATTTTGACCCAAGGGTGCATGCGTGCACACGTGCACACACACACTCTCCCTTGCTCTATTTTTTAAGGCCATGACTTGAAATAACAGGAAAATATCTTTTAGATAAGAAATCTCAGGTTTTGAGAAGGACCCAGTCCTGCCCTGACTTCCCTTCTAGGTGGTTTGAATACAGTGGCTCACGTTGCTGGAGTTCATGCTACACACCAGACACAGTATATGTACCCAGAAAACTTGCATTATCTCATGACATCCTGAGAGCTGGGGACCTCATCTCCATCTTACAGAAAGGAGACCCAGGCTTGAGGGGCTCTCATGACTCACCCAGTGCCCCCCACCTAGCAAGCGACAGAGCCAGGACTTGATCTCTGGGTCCGCCTGATGCTAAAGCACCTGCTTTCAAACACGCCCTCAGAAGGACCCTCAGGAGACTTTCCCATGGAGGGGCGGTGCTGTTGTAGCAGCTGAAAACTCTCTTGCTGCTTTATTAAACTTCTCAAGAGCCAGATTTCTAAAACAGAAGCGTAAATGGGCCAGCGGGTGCACGGACACGGGAGGACGTGTCTCAGTGCAGGCTGCATCTGTGAGAGTTAGCTTTGTGTTCTTACTGTCAAATTTGACAGTGTTTTTCAGTCTTTCAAGTTGTATGCTAAAACCTTACATGGGCTAGAAGAACATCAAAAAGTTTTAGAATAAACTTTAGCTAGCATTACTGTTAGATTTGGATTTTTTTTTTTCATTTCCTACACATATTGAAATAGTGTGTCTTCAGCAGAAGAAAACAGGAATGTGATACAAAGAAAAACCTACAAGGAGCCACAGCGTCATGACCAAAGGCAGGGACTTTGAAGTCAGACAGGCTTGGGTTTGCTACCCGGCCCCTCCACTCAGGAGCTGGGCGCATTGGTGAACTTCTTCAAACTTTAGTTTCCGCTTCTGAAAAATTGGGAGAGGGCATTCCCCACAGGGGTGAAACAAGATGAAATTAAGTAATTGACGTCATTGCCTAGCACGCGTCAGCCTTCGGTTATTGCTGTCAAACCCATATGTGGAACTTGGGGTACAGTGAAGTTCTGGTTAAAACCAGTGAGTCCTTTTGTACCTCTGTAATCCTCCTCCCCCACCCCTTTTTTTTGGTGGGGATGAATATGGGAAACTGATACAGATATGTGGCATGGAGTCAACCAGTAGATACGAATGCTGTTTCTTATAGTGTTGAATATAGAAAATCTAAGAAGTCACATGTCGATATTAAATCTGTTTACAGTTGGCGGGAAGGGATTCTCCAATAAGGGCAGAAATGCCCGGAAACCTCCAACACTATGGAAGGTAGGACTTCTGCCCTCTGATAGACAGTACTGGATTTTATTATCTTTTCTGGTAAAGATAAAATCACGAACACTGAATTGCCTTTGTGCTGCTTTGCTGAAAATAATCAGCAAAGGAAATCCTTTTGGTTGCAATGAATTAAAACTATTCCTTTTTTTATTTTCTGATGTGGTGTTTTCTAAGTAGTGTCTAGCTTCCCCCCAAAAAGGGGGTGTGTATTACCACCCTTTATAGGAATGCACTGTTTATATATTCCTGCTTATATCTGCCTGATTGAATCAACGCATCTCTGTGCTTGCTTTTCAGATTTCTCACTGGCCCCTTGAACCTTAATGATCCAGAAGCAAAATGCAGATTCCCCAAAATTTTTGTAAATACAGACGACACTTACGAAGCTCTGCACTTAATTGTTTATAAGGTAACAGTCGTCTCTCGCTCCACAGTTACAGATCAATGCTAAAGTAGATCTTTCTGGCACAGCTTCCACCGGGTGCACCAGTTGGTGTGCAGGCCTCTCGCATGATCCTTGGAACAGTGTCCTCGCAAGTTCTAATTGCTGTAAAACTCGAAATGGGTGCTTTCTGGAGTAAGAGGTTTATTTTCAGTCCCCGTGGAACAGCTCCGTGATTTGTGAGAGGGTCAGTGTCTGCGGCCATGACTCACAAGTCCTGCCAGTGAACGGGTCAGGCGGTAAAGGCCGCTGCCACCTGTCATTTGACGCCTGCCCACCCTTCAGTGGATTCTGCCTCTGCTCTGATTTTAAAGCTGTGGGCTTGCTAATTCACAAGGATAGTCTTGAGTTTCCATCAGGATGCTGTCTTATCAGGATGTAAGTTTACATTGTGTGGTCGCTACGTTGTTTCAGACTCTCTGCAACCCCATGGACCGTAGCCCGCCAGGCTCCTCTGTCCACGGGATTGCCCAGGCAAGAATACTGGAGTGGGTTGCCATTTCCTTCTCCAGGGGATCTTCCTGACCCCGGGATTGAACCCATGTCTCCTGCATTGCAGGCGGATTCCTTACCACTGAGCCACCAGGGAAGCCCCATGTTTATGTTAGGTTGGGTGGTTTTTATTTGGCTACGTCAGGTCTTAGTTGCGGCACAGAGGGTCTCTGATCTTTGTGACCAGGCGCAGGCTTCCAGCTGGCCTCTGGACAGTCATGTGGACAGTACAGGCCCTGTTTCTCCCAGCAGTGACAGGTGACAGCGTGGGGCGTGTTGCCTTCCAGGGAGGCTCACCCAAGCCGTGACGTCCAGAGACTGGATGCCGGCCCCGCTGACCACCCTCATGGCCGACTATCTGTAGCTGGCCTCCCGGAGGCCCAGCTGACCTGCGTGAGCTCAGGGCCACGAGGGGTTGCTGGTCTGTTCTCTTTCGTTTTGAAGTCTTCTCCTCGTCTGGTTTTGGCATAAGGGTGGTATCCTGTTTTTGAAGGCTTTCTGAAGGACAGGTGTGAATTCTTCACGTTTGGTCACAGCAAAGCCTGCATCTGGGCTTGCTCTGGGGGCGTGTTTAAATCATTAATCAGCCTCTTTACTTCCTGTAGGTCTTCTCTGATTTTCTTTTCCTCTGAGTCAGTTTTAGTAGTTGTATCTTTTTAGGAATTTGTCCGCTTTAGGCTGTTCAAGTTGCTGGTGTCCAGCGTTGTCATGTCATATAGGCTTGTACTGTGGTCTTTCAAAGGCAGCAGTGTGGTCTCCCGTCCCACTCCTTTCAGTCATGTGCGTCTTTTCTCTCCTGGGTCCAGATGGGCCATCTAAAGGGTTTTCAGTTTGGTTGATCTTTTCAGGGGATCGTGTTTTGGTTTCATTTTTCCCTCTTGTTTTTCTGTTCTCTGTTTCAGTTTATTTCCATTCCAGTCGTCACATCCTTCCTTCTGCTTGCTTTGTGGTTAGTTTGCGCTTCTTTTTTCCAAGGTCTTAAGATTGAAAGTTGTTACTGATTTGAGGTCTTGCTTCTTTTTTAATATATGCGTTCACAGCTGTAATAAAAGACTAAAATTAAAATAGTAAGTTGTAGTAGATTGCCTTTTACAAGCGTTTCTCAACCTGCTGTCTGCCCTGAGGGAAATTTCCCTCTGGAAATTTGATTATTTTTTATATTTTTCTCCACTTACAATGTTTCCCTGGGGAGAGAGATTATTAATATGTAGATGAGGGCGGTGAATCGGGCAGGATTATCCATGAGTTAACAGTTGTCGAGAAAGTGATGGTCCTTGGGGTTCGTGTGTATCTTTTCCATGTACATTTTTAATGTATTTGAAATTCTTCAACTTTTTTAATAGACTTTAAAAGGGCCACTTTTTTTGTTTCGTTTTCTTTAAATAAACCTCTAAGGGGTCAGGCACACAAATGTCCGATGGCAGACACAAGGGAGGCAAGCTGGGTCGGGTTTCGGGACCCTGTGTCACAGAGAGGGGCCCGTGTCCCAAGGAGGCCAGGTAGTGGCCGGAGTGAAGAGCAGTGGCCCCAGGACTCTAGATGCCTGAGGGGAGGCTGGAAATTGGGATTTTGGTAGCAAACTAGTTGGCGTCTAAGTCAAAATGACTTGAAACAAAAAGAAAGACCTATATTGGGTGGAACTGGCCTGTAAGCCACCCAGTTTGTAGCCTCTTTATGGGCAAATTATGATTACCATTCACTTTACAGAGTAGCATAAATGTCATTAGCTTTGACCATGCGAACATGAAGTTAGAGCTGAACAAGTCTGAGAAGGAGAGGTGCAAGGACACAGGGAGGTTAATGTCCTCATTAAAGAGTGGCTGTGACTGGAGGCGTGAGGACTGAGCCGCCTGAGGCTGTAAGGTGACTGTCCAGCGGAGGAACTAGAGTGGCTTAAACCGGGCGGGGGGCGGGGGGTGGGGGCGCTGGCTCAAGAGGAGCCATCCGTCGCGACAGCCAGAGGTGGTGGTGCTGCAGCCATCCGATCTAGAACAGTCCCGGTGGTTGCCGGAGGAGGAAGTTCTTTGCATTCTCCTCACAAACCTGTATGCTCTTTTTCCGGCTGCCTTGAGTTCCTGTTGTGGCTCGCAGGCTTCTCTGCTTGCAGAGCATGGACCCTAGAGCCTGTGGGCTCAGTTGCCCCAAGGCGCGTGGAATCCTAGTCCCCCGACCAGGGCCTGAACCTGTCCCCTGCCCTAGAAGGCACATTCATAACCACAGGACCACTAGGGAAGTCCCAAGCCTACATGTTCTGTTTTGACCTTTTTTTTTTTTAAACACCATTACATGACTTTGATAAATTTAAATGTTTTTTGGCTGTTTTATTTATGATCTAGCTTGCTGTAGGTTCCTGCTGCTTCTGTCATAACTGCAGTATTTGCTATAATAAAAAAAGCAAGACAAGTGACATTAATTTGCTGGGGGTTTTTTCAAACACACACACAGATTAGAATAATGAATACCCAGGTACGTATCACAGAGCTTGATTCATAATATGGTAATAATATCTCCCGCCTCTACACATTTTGTTTTTTTGTTGGAGCATTTTATTTATTTATTTATTTTTTGTTGGAGCATTTTGAATCATCCTGTCGTTCCCCTCAGAGTTCATTTTGCACCTCTAACTACTAAGGGCGTCTGTTTTTACATCAGCACCTGCCATTATCATGCCTGACCAGAATAAATAATACTTCCTTAATATCATCTAATATCCAGCCCCATCGAGATTCCTTCGGTTGACTTTAGAAAGTCTTTAGAAAGTTGATATGTTTAAAAAAAAGATTCAAACAAGGCCACTGTGTTTGGTTATTTCAGTCCTCCTTTTTTGTACCATTTCCTAATCTTGGTTTCTTTTCATCCCAGGCCATGAGTGCAGCTGTGTGCTTCATGATTGATGGTAGGTACACACATGTATCTAAGCCTTGTCTCTTTACACTTTGCTCCCTTCCATTCCTGAATGATAGATATGTTGTCATAGCAACACAGAGGCCGCATTAAGCCCTGTCGCCCATCGAGGCCCTCTGCCGTCGTCACTAGCTGTTTCTAATACCACTAAAGTCCCAGCTTGCCTGCTTCTGTGCCTTCTTGCCCATGAAGCGATCACAGGGAACACCCACCTCAAAGGAGCTTTAGAATTAAGAGAGGTAATACTTGTGCGGACCAACGGTACTGGGCCCGTGAGTGCTGCTGTAGTGTTTGTTAAATAAGTATTTGACCTTCCTTTTACTGAGGGCAGCCAGTCAGGTTACTACCCCGCAGGGCGTGCTGCAGTCCACGTTCACAGTGCAATGAGTCTTTGCCTCTTTTTCATCTTAAATATAACCAATTCTGAGCCCTGTGTCTTCTGTTTCGGAGGGCAGAGGGCTCTGATCATTTCATTGTTTTATTTCCCAGATCAGTAGTTTGCATATTGTTGTTAAGACAGTGAAATGAAAATCGAGCTCGTTAACCCCTGCCCCCCTGACACTCACTGGTATTTCTTGAATTACTCATAGCCTCCATTCAGCCCACACTGGATTTCTGCCGAAGACTGGACAGTATCGTGGGGCCCCAGCTCACAGTGCTGGCATCTGACATCTGTGAGCAGTTTAACATCAACAAGAGAATATCTGGGTTTGTACTCTGCTTCCTGGTTACTCTCAAGCGTTTAAGTGGCTTTGGGTGAATCAGGGTGGCTTTTACTTAGAACGTGGATGGTGTTTTCTGCATCCAGATGACACACGTGCTGTTTGGCCCTGTCCACAGGGCTTCCTGGGGAGCTGGTCCCCGGTTTTTCTGCCCCACGATGGTGGCTGGGGCTGGGTCTTAATGCATCCCCTCGGCCCTCCCCGATGGCGGGGTGAGTGTGTGGGGTCAGGTCTGCCAGCTCCGCCCCTGGTCTTGGCCTTGTGCACCCCTCCCCACGTGCCCCGCCGAGGCTGTGAGGTCCACGCTGGCAGTGGTGGTCAGCAGGGCTTGGCTTTGTGCAGACAGAACGCACTCGGCCTCCTGTGCAGAAGTGTTTTACCCGGCGAAGTCGGCTGTGACATGAGCCAGTACGGGTTTTTCTTTAGTCGGCAGATAACTGAGTGACTACTTTTCATAAAACACTGTACTTGAAAGAAAATCATCACAGTTAAAATATTTTTGGTTTTTAAAATGCATACTTGAGCTCACTGGGAAATTCAGTCATATTGAGTATGTCACAGATATCCAAGAAGTTACTGCCGAATGTTATGTCTTAACTGAGGTTCTTGATTTGAAGGCCTAGCCATTGAAAACACCACCTTAGCCATTATACACGCAGGGGTTTGACACTGTGGCTGTATAGCTGGGGTAATGCTATGATATTTCAGAAACTATCTTTTCAGTCTAATTGTTCTTTCAGAATGTTACCATCTGAATAACATGTGTTCACAGGTCTGAAAAAGAACCCCAGTTTAAGTTTATCTACTTCAACCATATGAATTTAGCAGAAAAAAGTACAGTTCACATGAGGAAGACACCTAGCGTGTCACTCACATCTGTCCATCCGGATCTAATGAAGATTCTGGGCGACATCAATAGTGATTTCACAAGGTAATTCTCACCCCCTCTCCAGTTAGGTGTCTGCTCTCTAATGAGAATCAGCTCCAAACACCAACTGATCCCAGGCCCCTTCAGAGGGCGAATGTCATCAAGCCCAGGAGTGGCTGGTCACTCACAGGGGCCTGACTCCCTGACCATTTCAAGTCACTCAGGTTTCCTGTTTCTTATTTCAGAATCTTTGTCACAGTCCAGCTGTGTGTATAAAATAAACAGTTGTGTCTTGACACTCCTGTCTTGCAGAGTGGACGAGGATGAAGAGATCATCGTGAAAGCCATGAGCGATTACTGGGTTGTTGGGAAGAAGTCCGACCAGAGGGAGCTGTATGTTATTTTGAATCAAAAAAATGCAAACCTGATTGAAGTCAATGGTAAATAGGGTGTGGTGTTTGAGCAGAGTTTTAATGCTACTGACGTTTCACAGACTCTTTTCATTGTGCTGGGAGCGTGTACGCAGAGTGGGCATGACTGCTCAGATTCTCAGGCAGAGGCCCCTGTTGCTCAAAGGAAACCGTCACTTGGTCTCTTTTTCTGTAACTTAGTTCCTTGAAAAACGTATGTGAAAACCTTGCCGGTTTCTTGGGAAACTTGATACAGGCCAGAAGAAAATTATTTTCGCTAATGCCGAAGGAAAAATCCCATGGCTTTATACACCATGTATTAAAATGTGCATTTTGGGAGATCCCTGGTTGCCCAGTGGTTAGGGTTAATAGCTGATGCATTAGGAACGACAGCGGTTAATACACGCCTCATTGAAAATGGGAATCGAGTGTAACGTCCAAAGAGTGATGCCTCTGTGGGGCTCCTGGTCCTCGACTCAGGGCTGCCGCTAGAGGTTTTGTGTGCTTATGTCAGATTCCTCGAGGTTTTAGAAGTTGTACTCCTGACCCCAACGCATGGATGTCCTGGGCACTTTGGGCTTGAGCTCTCTCAGGCCTAAAGAAGAGATGTTGAATAGTGATCAAGTCTCCTGTGTGTCAAGCCTTTTTATCTTTCTCTTGATTTACAAACATATCAAGGCTTCTAAGATTGAAGGTCACATTCGATGAAGACCTTTATTTAAATTTCCAGCTTTATTCCCAGAGACTTATCAGAATAAGGTACCGATCTATATCCTAAAACCTCTTAAGTGAGAATTTCTTCTCTTACTGTTTTCTGTCCTTTTTGCAGAAGAGGTCAAGAAGCTTTGCGCAACACAGTTCAACAACATATTCTTCCTGGATTGACTTCACAAGGGCTCCGTGAAACAACTTTTAAAAAGCAACTCGGCAGGCATGCTGTTTCCCACGGCTGGTCATTGGTCATATTATTGACTGGATTAATGACAATAGTAAAGCAATACTTGCTCTGAAGAGTCAAATTTCTACTCAGTCTGATGATTCCTGAGGTTTTTAGATTTTAAATATTTATGTGGAATTAAAGGTAGTCGGCTACATCTCTGTCATTCCATTCTTTTGACGTTCTGTGAATATTTTACTGGAAAATAAGACTAATAAATTGTTTAAGACGTTTGTAAAAATCCTGGTCTTGCCTTGAATCTCTGCTTGCTGGTTTCTAGACCAGGGAGCTTTGAAGGGGAGGAAGAGGTGAGTCAGCCCGCTCAGTTGGTGACGACGGGTGGATCTGGGCTCTGCCACCACCTCCAGCATTTTCTGTTTCCATTCTTCTTTTTCCCCTTTTTCCCAAGCTTATGTCGGATGATCGTTTCCTTCCTTTTTGCTAGTTTGGAAGCTTCAGGTATATTCTTATGCTTTGGGTGTCTCCTCTTAAATTTAACAGGACTATTAGCTGTAATACTTTCCTAACAGAGACGTCAGGTCTTTGGGTAACCTCCAGCTATGCCGCTGGCTCTTTATCCTTGTTGTTTGGCCTCTGGTCCGCGCAGCGTTGCTTGCTATGCTGTGGGAACGGGTGGAGAAGGACCCGGGCAGAGGCCACGGGAGAGGCGGCACCTGAAGGACAGGCAGGATGTGGACACAGCGCAGTCACCATGGCAAAGGAGGCGTGCAGGCTCGGAGAGGGTGGGGCTGCAGAAACGTGTAAAGGGCTTCATCTGCTCCCACTGTTTTCTAGTAGGTTTTATCAGATACTAAGTTTAATCACTAGTGCTATATTTAATTCAGAAAAAAGAAACAATGAATACAGGCTCATTCAATACCCCCATGTGTGTATTTTCATTCAGCTAAGCTGTCAAAACATAGGCATTTCGGTGATCCGACCACAGAAACCCTAAACCCAGTGGGCCCAAACCCCAGTTTTCAAGAAACACTCAAGGTGTCCTCCTTTCACACCTGCCTGTTCTTGTGGCTCGTTTACAAACAGAGTGGCATCTACTTTTTCTTTTTCTTGCTGGTGATGGATTTGCTGGACACCACGGTGTCCTCTTTCGGGGGGCTCGGTGTGAAACTCGAGGAGGGGGCGTCTACCGGTTCCTTGATCACGGTGATGTCCACCTCGTAGTCTTGTCTTTTGGCCTCTTCCTCTCTCAAGCTGTTGAGCCTAACAAGAAGCAAACACAAGAAAGTATCTTTTTTTCCTTTGAAATTTCAAAACCAGTTTTTATGCTGTCGTGTGGTATAAAGTAGTAGTCCATACCTGGATCTCAACAGTGTTTGTCATCACTTTGCCTGAAATAAAAAGTCACGCCATCGACATCTCAGTTCAGACTGCAGACACCTTAGGTGACTTGTGAAGTACTTGTCTCTGCAGCAACTTGGCTAGTGAGCAGCCTTTTTAAAGTCCTGCTGCGGCTGTTAGTTCTTAAGTCTAACGCTCTCCTGCACAGGCCAGCAGGCTCGTGATGCCCTTCACAGGTGAGCATCTGCACTCAAGACTGACCTGTGTGGGGCTGAGCCTGGACACTGCGGCCATGCCTGCACGCTCACCACACCCCAATCACTGTTCTCACTGTTTCAGAAACACGGGCTCCCTCGGTCCTCACAGCAGTCCTACGAGGGGTCACCCCTACCTCCACAGGGGCAGAAATAGGCACATGGGGACAGACCTTGCCCAAGGTCACCCAGGTATAATAAGTGGTGGGGCTGGGATTTGACCCGGGGCGGTCTGGGTCTGTGTCCCTGTGGATGCCTGGGGGCAAGGGCGTCATCGCTCCCTTAGCCAGGACAGAACAGGCAGCCACGGGTTCCCAGCCCCACACGAGGGCATGCCGCTCTTTGGAAGTTGTAGACTCTTGTGTCTGTGTGTGTGTGTTTTGTTTTTTAATTTATTTGGTGGTACCACATCTTTGTTGTGGCATGTGGGATCTAGTTCCCTGACCAAGGATTGAACCCAGGCCCCCTGCGTTGGGAGCGAGAAGTCTTAGCCACTGGACCACCAGGAAAGACCCTGACGTCATAGCCTTTTAATGCAAGTGTTTGGTCCTGAAGCTCGGGGTGAACGCAGAGGACAGGAAAGAAAGATGACCGAGAACCCAGGAGGGAGGGAGGGAGTCAAGAGGTTTATCGCATTACCTTGCTTCCAGCTCCTCGTTTTCCATCTTCCTCTGAAGGGCCGTTGCTTCATCTTGCAGCCTGTTTTCCTTTACTTTCTCCTTGAGGGTTTCTTCATGTTTATGTGCTTGGAAGAGAGTGTTCACAAAAAAGACGTACATATTACTGATCCATGTGTTGAATTTTTCCTTTTGTTCATCCTTGGATTTTTCTTTTTTCCCTGCAAGAAAGGCTGATTGAAGTGAACATTGATATAGTCTTGAGTAACACTGGGAGTGTGCGTTCCCGTTCCCGGTTCTGTCACTAGCTGTGGTGGGCTGAGTGTCCTCGTCCCGCATAAGAGTGATGCTGTGCTCTTCATGGGCTTGTGGGTGTTAAGGGAATGCAAAATGCTTCAGGGACCCCCCAGAACAAGGACGGCATCAGCTGACCCCAGCTATGATGGTCAACACTTCCTTCAGGCCTCCTGGTACCTATATTTTTTTCTAAAATAGCTTAACTATTTCGGTTTTCTAAAATTAAAATCTTAGAAAACTTACAACATTCCAATATTTTCAGAGAAAGGGAAAAAAAACCTCTTGGCTTTTGACTACAGTGTCTTTAAAGGTAAGTTTTAAGAAAAAAACGTTAAAGGATTTTAACTCTGAATTGAGTAAGAAGGTAGGTAAAATTACTGACTTGATAAGGAATATAGCTTCACATCTACTAAGGCAGCAGACACCCACCCTGGAATGTGTTTAAAATAGTTGATTCCAGGAGGATAATGCTTTGGATAGTTCTGTAATATCAGGAAGACTGGGGATCTGTCAAGACGGCATTTGTTTTTTGATTGTGTCTATTGCTTCGGCTCTTGGGCTCTTTGATGGCGGGGATGGGAGAGGAGTAAGGGCGCAGGGCCTGTGGAAACGCTGGGCTCTGTGAGTAGAGCAGCCTCCGCCCCAGGAGCCCTTGTGAAGGGCCCAGAGCAGAAGACATGGGGAGAGCCTTGATGCCAGTGCCAGAGTCTACGAGGGCAAAGGGGCACGAAAACCCAGCCACAAAGACTGGCACACCAGTGTTCACAGCGGCATTCTTCACGGCAGCCAAAACTGGAAACCACCCGAGTGTCCGTCAGCTGACGAGTAGGTAAAAATGGGGAAGAGCCGCACAACGGAATACTGCTCAGCCATACAGAGGACCAGAATACTAATACGCGCTGCCACGTGAAAGAATCCCAAGACAACTGTGAGTGAAAGAGGCAGGTGTAAAAGACGGATGATTCCATTTATATGAGGTGTCCAGAAAAGGCAAATCCGTGGAGAGAGCAAGCCGCGGGCACCAGGTAGCCCACAGGCGCCCCCAGCGATCCAGGTGCCTCACCCACACCTACTGCCACCCCGAGGCCAGCTCCCCACGGTGGTGACATGGCTGTACCTTTTAATAACCATGATGTCATTTACAAGCAACAGCTTGCTAGTACCAAGGTTCTAGAATTAAAATACTCACCACTTTGAGATAAAAAGAAGGTCAGCCCTTTGCCTGCAGATTTAAAATTCACTTTGGAAGTTTTTCCGTCACTTACAGATTTCTTGATTTGGGGCTTTTACGTAAAAAAAAAAAAAAAATTTAAAAGAGAAATCATAAAGCAAACTATGGCTTCTGCATCATCATAGACAAACACTAAGTTTCTATGTCGTAAATAATCAGAAAAGATTCACGAGGCTGACATCCTTACGCTAGTTTGACTGTTTTTAACCTGCATAAAATTTGACTTTTTAACCTGTATATTGGCCCTGTTAAGGAAATGAGGAACAGAGCTGCTGTATCCACTGGAAGGCTCCTCCCCCAAGAAACCAAACACGGGACACTCCACCCTGGTCTGCTGGGAGAATGTTTCTTAGCCACCTCTCGGTGGCTGTAATCACCTCACACACTCTGTATGCACCCACATCTCTGCCTCCAGCAGATCTCGCCCTTGAACCCCAAACTGCCTCCAGCTGCCCGTCGCTGTCACCGCTTGCACGTCTCCTCAGGCACCTTGAGTTCGCATGTGTGCAAACCCAGCTCCTTAGGTTTTCCCCCCAAAACTCCTCTCTCCGTCGAACCCTGGTCCTCCCCTTCATGATAGACGGCAGCTCTATCCTCTCAGTTCTTCAGGCCCCCAAAAAATCTTAGAATCCTCCCTGCCTTCCCTTTCCCTCTCAAATTCCGCAGCACTCAAGAAACATGGGCAGATAACCCCAAGCGCTTCCTCACGGGTCTGTCCTCAGCCCAGCGGCCGGGAGCTGACCGGCTGCCCTGCTCACGGGCCTCCGTCTCTCTCCAGCCGGGCGCCCCTGGCCGGGCGCTGCCTCCCCCGGTGCACCTTCCTGGCCCGCCCCGACGCGGCTGCCCCGGCTGCCACGCTTCCCGCCCAGCCACCCAGACCCACTCCCGCCTCAGGGCCTCCACGCAGGACAGACTCCCTCCGCTGACCGGCAGCTGCGCTCAGGGGTCGCTTCCTCCCAAGACCCCCCTCCGCCCACCCTGTCACTCAGCCTCCCCCGCCCGCCCCGCTCCTCGTCACACCCCCGAGGCCTGAGTGTGAAGCAGCAGAGATACTGCAGTGGCGGGCGCGCACCCTGGTGCGGGACTGCCCCAGCGCCGCTGCTCAGCAGCTCTGGGACGCTGGGCGAGCCACCCTGCCTCTCTGTGCCTCAGCTGCCCCCTGGAGCTGACGGCAGCACCCACTGGGCGTCTGGGCCTTGGATGAGCAGGACCCTGGCAAGCGCGTGGCACCGGCTGAGCGCCCCGCAGGCGTCGCCGCCTCCTGTCCCTGTGCCACCACTTCCCTCTCTCCCCCAGAAGGCGAAGCCCACGAGAGGACAGGCCTCCTGCTCCTGCCAGACCCCGGGCCCCAGAGGCGCCCTCACCACACAGCCAGCGCGTGCCCATGGCCGATGCCGCAGCCTCGTGCCCATGGCCGATGCCGCAGCCTCGGCTGTCTTCCCGGTTGCCTGTCAGTACACACCTCTGACTTTCTTATCTTGCTGATGTCGAGCAGGACACCCAACTTGCTCGAAGATGACTTGGTGCTGCTGAACTGAATGTCGGATTCCTGGCTTGCTATTGCGCTTGGACTCCTGTTCTGGGTGTCCTGACCAATGACAGACACACACGAGGGCTTCTGGTTTCCATGGAGATGCACAGTTCTTTAATGCAGTATAACTGACTTACGATATATGACACCTAAAGCACGCCGTGACGGTAAGTACGGACGTGTCTGCACCTGTGAACCCATCACCTGGGACAGTGAACGTGCCCATCGCCCCAGATGCTGTAAGCCTCGGGGTCCACCCAGTGCTCCCTGCCCCCGAGGGTGTCAATAGGCACTCTGACGCTTGTTGACAGAGCTCCTTTAGCACGGCTAGGAGTCTGCTTCCTGGGTCAAGACCAGGAAATACATTTCCCCTAACTTACAAAATAAATAACGTAAGGGACCTTCCCTGGTGGTCCAGCGGCTAAGACTCTGAGCTCCCAATATAGGAGACCTGGGTTCGATCCCTGACTGGGGAACTAGATCCCACATGCTGCAACAGCCAAATAAATAAACACATTTTTTTCAATAATAAATAAATAAATACTTTAGGACTTCACTAGTTCTTTCCTGAAAGGTTACACAGCCCCAAGATAGTTCTGGTGACGGTTTAACCATTCCAGAATAAAGCCCTTCCTTACTCTGTCAATTCTAAGATATTATCTGTTACCTGAGCTGTCACTGGGTAAGTGCTTCCAGCTTTGTTAACAGACAGGTCATCATCTGGGAAATCTGAACAGAATTTAGTTGCTGGCTCAGGAACACAGATGAGGGCGAAGCTTAATAGAGCTTCAAAGAATTCCAGGAAAACCAGCTGAAATATAAGAAAATATAAAAGGGTCAATGCTGACACAACTCGAGGTGGGCCAGAGGCTCTTCTGGGTGTTTGTCTCTATTCTCCAGGAAACGCCACCTTGTTCAGCACTCGGATGCCACAGGAACACACCGGTTTGCAGTAAAAACTACAGCCTTTAAGAGATCTATGAGGGTGTATGTTCTCTCCTTAGGTTCTAAGTCACTTTTCTATCTGATGGGAACGTGTTGCTGCATATTCACTCGTTGAGGACTGTCACTATAAGAAGTATTTCCTCTTTTCCTGAACAACGGAGAGAAGTGGCACCGGTGACAGCTGACACTGGAATGGCTAAGAGACCCTAAGACGGCATGACCATGTTCTGCACGGAAGCAGCACGTGAGTTGGTGAGGGGTAGACTGGGAAAGGAAGACTGTTGTGGTTTGAACTGCGCCTCCTTGGAAAAGGGGTTGGGAGTCCTAAGCCCCAGGATCCTCAGATTTACGGATAATCGAGCTAAGCTGAGGCCGCTAGGGTGGGCCCCAGTTCAGTATGGCAGCCGTCCTCATAAGAAGAGGGAGACCGCGGCCCCAAGACAGGCACACAGAGAGAAGACGACCACGACGGGCCAAGGAGGGGGGCCTGGAGCCGACCCTTCGCCACAGCCTGCAGCAGGAACCAGGCCCACCAGCAGCTTTCTGATGCCAGCCTTCAGAACTGCAGGCAAGAAATGGCTTACACAAGCCAAAAAAAAAAAAAAAGAACGTGGGGGAAGGTGTGCATTGAGTACGAATGTTCAGAGGCAGGAGTCTGGTGGGTGTGACCGGGTGGTCAGGCCTGAGCTCCGAGAGGCGGCTGTGCTGGAGACAGGATCTTGGTCGTTGGTACCCAAGGCAGAACAAACAGCCTGAGTTGGATCCGGGCCGTTCGTGACACCTCTTTACAAACCTCAAGTTCAAAGTTACTGTCGATTCCATCATACATGGAAGGGTTATCCTCTGCTATGACCTCCACAAACTTGGTTGCTGTCAATTCTTTATTTATCATCTTAAAGCTCTGCAAAAGAAACAGCCAATCAAACCATAATGGCTGCTAACTACAAACAGATATATATATATATATATATATATATATATATATATATATGTACTTTTAAAAATGTCACAGTCCCGCTGAAGACGAGAATGAGGGGAAAATGCATGTAGGCAGGGCCCTCCCTCCACACTGACCCTTCCCTCCAGACTCTGTCCTAAGAACCCGGAAAGCTGGGTTCATGTCCCCAGGCTCGAAGAGTCAGGAGAATTCCTCCCTTGGAAACCTGAACATCCTGGAGAAGAGGTCTATGGACAGTGGGCTGAGGGGTGTGGGGGGGAGCTGGGGTGGCTTCCTGGCTCACTTACGCCACAGTGAAACCCAGTCCTGGACCGGTGCCGCTCATCCACAGAGTTTCCCATCAGCCTTAGCATGCTACAGTCCTACCTGTGCGTGGACAGCCCAGGAGCACTACTCACTTGTTCCTTGCACATCACAGCTAGACTATTTTGCCTTTCCTAAATTAAAACTCAAAACGGCTACAAACAGAAAGCCACGCTCCACCGTGAGTGGTTACCCGCAACATCCAGAGGAAGTGTCTCACGTTCATGGTGAGCTCGTGGGGAGGGGCCGCGTGTGGTCTGCAGTGCGCCGCGTAGATCTCCCAGCACTTGTCCACGTAAGTCATTGAATAGAGGGTCCGCTGGGCCTCGCAGAATAAATGGCCTGAAGACGGGGTGGAAACACCGACACTCAGAATGATGATTACAGAACTCGACATGGGAAACAGTTAAGGTCCATGTAATCCTGCGGGTTCTGTATTTACCTTTCACACGGCAGGCATTGGGGCGGATGTTCTCATTCATCACTTTTTTAAAGCACAGAAAGAGCGACGGGCTTCGGTCTCTGTGGTTAAAAGGAAACCACCGTCACGCCTCCGTCCAGGAGATGGAAATTAGTCCCCCGCTCCTGGAGGGCCGGGTGGACCTCGCGACTGGCTTCTCTGCCAAGCAGACCGGGCACAGAAAGGGGAAAGCAGTAAGTCTGCTCTAGAAAACCTGGCTGACAGTGCTGAGTCACGTGCTCACAGGTAACACTGCCAGTGATGAGACAGACTGATGTCACGCACTGCTGATATGACAGTATTCTTCCCCCAAACCCATAACCTCAGGGTGATGACAGAAAAACATCAGCAAAGCAAAATCGAGGGATATGTCACAAATTAACCAATCAATGTTCTTCCAAAGTGTCAAGGTCATAAAAGACCAAAAAAAAAAAAGAAAACCGATCACAGTTGTAGGGGACTAAAGAGCCAAGTCAAAGGAAAACACTCTCATCCTGGGAAAGACTAAAGACAAGGAAAGGGGGCGGCAGAGGATGAGACGGCCGGATAGCATCACCGACTCAATGGGCATGGATTTGAGCAGGCTAGGGGAGATGGTGGAGGACAGGGAAGCCTGGCGTGCTGCCGTCCATGGGGTCGCAAAGAGCTGGACGTGACCTGGTGACTGAACAGAGATAGGACAACAAAACAAGGTGTGACCCTGTATTCGGTCTTGGAACAGACGAGTGAAAACCTCAGGAAGCCCTAAGAAACTCTGAAATTCAGTTAATCAAATGGTAGCGATGTTAATTTCTTCATTTTAAGAAGTGCACCGTGATTCTGTAAGACGTAATCATTTGGGGAAGCAGGATACAGACTATAAACCAATTCTCTGTGTTAACTTGGCCACACTCTTGAAAGTCCACAATTATTTCAAAATCAAAGGCTTTTATTTAAAAAAAAAGATGCAGTATCAAATTTGTTCTGAGAAAGACAGGAAATTCTAAGGAAGAGTTGGTGGTGACTATTTCTGAGTAAAAAACTTGAGGGCTATTTGCAATACTGACACGTGACCTGCATCGGAAGGGTTTTCACAGTTTTTAATTTTGCTTCTCATGGTCTGGGTGGCTAACGTTTGTAAGAAACTTTTGTTTCTAATACTTCAAGAGTACGAAAAATAATCATGAATATCCGAGGAAAGAGAACAATATTATGACAATCGTGACGGTTCGCTCAGCCCCCATCCTACACAGGGGCCCAGAAGGAGAACTTACTGGTATTCTTTGTGATGAATGTGGTAAGCCAGCTGCAAGAGGTAGTTCAAAAATGTCCTCAAAAGTAATGTGGTAAATGGAGAGTGAATTTCTTCCACTGGTATGTCATTATTGGCTAAAATAAGAAAATTGGAGAGGACCTGACGGCTGAAAGGGTGAAGAATCCACCTGCCCATGCAGGAGACACAGGAGATGTGGGTTCCATCCCTGGGTCAGGAAGATCCCCTAGAGGAGGAAATCGGCAACCCGCTGCAGTACTCTTGCCTGGAGAATCCCATGGACAGAGGAGCCTGGTGGGCTACGTGATTAATGCTGCTAATTTTTAATGGGTTTGAAGTATGTTTCAAAAACTAAAATTTGCAGTTGATACACACACAAAGAACACCAAGTGAGCAAATGCCATTGGTAAATGCCACCCATAGATTTGCTTGACGCACATGTATTAGTTGCTGAAACGTGTCCGACTCTTTGTGACCCCATGGACCGTAGCCCTGTAGGCTCCTCTGTCTATGGGATTTCCCAGGCAGGAATACTCGAGTGGGTTGCCATTTCCTCCTCCAGGGGATCTTCCTGACCTAGGGATCAGACCCAGGTGTCCCATGTTGCAAGCAGATTCTTGACCATCTGAACCACCAGGGTTGATATTAGCTCTATCAAGTAGGTAATTTGAGACCTTCGAACCTGCCTTCTACAATTCAGCTATAGGGAGTAAAACCTTCAAAACTGTTAATTTTACTGCACAAAATTTTTAACCTGAAATCAAGCCCAACCTAAAATTACCTAAAGCCCTTTCTAGACTATTCCAAGCCCTCCCTGATCTTCTCTGCTTCTGACCTTACAATATGGTGTTTTTTAAATATATATAAAAACTATAGACCAGAGGACATATGCATGTGTACAGGACAGCATACTCTGTCACAGAGATATTTAATTATGAGTCACTGAGGCTTGGTGGGTTTTCAAGGAAACGGTCGGGGATTGGTGGGTACTGACATGGTAAAGGGCATTACCGTGCATGTCCTGTATGCTACCTGTATAGCTAGCATACTCTGTAAAGAGCCGGATGGTAAATGTTTTTAGGCTTTCTGGGCTATGGCACAGAGAGTCTGTGCCATAACCACTCAGGTCTGGTTTTGCAGGGCAAGAGCAACCACAGACAAGACATCAACAAGTGAACAAGGCTATGTTCCAATAAAACTTTATTTACAAGAACGCCCAGTGGGCTGGATTTTGCCCATGGACCCACTTTGCTGACCCTGCTATGGATGGTCTTCAACTACTGCTGTTATTTCACTAGATTCTGTCTTCAGTTGCATTTTAAGCACCTTGGGAACAAGCCCACATGTTGCTTCCTGGAACACCTCTCCAGACATGTGCCTTCCTCGCTCCCTCAACATTTCCTCACTGGTTTCAAGGTGCTGAGATGTTACACGACCCTTTAGAACAGACGGGAAGGACCTGGAATACTCACCACCGAGCACTCTGTCCATATCAGCAAGGGTTATGTTATGGTGATGGAACTTGCAGTCTTTGAGAAACCTCCAGAAGTGAAGTTTTGTCATCAGAAAGGTGTTATCCAGGGAGCGGTCACAGCCCAGGCTGCTGTAAAAGTTGTAGATTCTTCTTAATTCTGTAATGTTTCTTAAGATAGCATATTCTACCTGAAAAGAGAAAACCACACGAATCTTCAACTGACCTGATAAGAACCACCGTAAAAAGAAAACTTGCTTTCTAAATTAAACGAGGTCACACATGCAGCAGCATTCACCTCTTACCACTCACTATAAGAGCTCAGGGAATGTTATAGTCTCCCTAACCATTCCAAAGTCAATAACATGCAATTTCTGAATGAGAAAGTGGAGTTACTTTCCTATAGCTCTGTCCTATTCTACCCTGATTCATCCCGTCTCCACGGCAGGAACAAAAGTCTCTTGTCTACAGATGAATGGCTCAGGGGTGAAGAATCCGCCTGCCAATGCAAGAGACGTCAGTTTGATCCCTGGGTCAGGAAGATGCCCCTGGAGGAGGAAATTGCAACCCACTCCAGTATTCTTGCCTGGAGAATCCCATGGACAGAGGAACCTGGCGGGCTACAGTCCATGGGGTCGCAAAGAGTCAGATACGACTGAGGAACTGAGTGTGTACAAACACACACACACACACACACACACACCAATATCCCTCATGGACAGAGGCACAGAAATCCTCAGCAACTGAGTGTGTACACACACACCCCACACACACACACACACCCCCACACACACCCACCAATATCCCTCATGGACACAGGCACAAAAATCCTCAAAATAACAGCAAGCCAGGGACTTCCCTAGTGGTCCAGTGGTTAGGACTCCGTACTTTCACTGCCAAGGACAGGGGTTCCATCCCTGGTTGGGGAACCAAGATCCGACAAGCCACATGGCCAAAAATAAAAAGATTTTTTTTTTAATTAGCAAACTGAAGGTAGCCAATATATAAAAAAGAAGAATACATCAGCACCAAGTGGGGTTTATCCTGCGATGGCTAGGCTGGTTCAACATGTGAAAACTCAATCAGTGTAATTTATCCTACCACATAATCATACCAATCCAGTTGGCAAAAACTGTTAATACCCCTTCATGATAAATACCCTCAGCAAATTAGGAATAGAAAGGAACTCCTTAACCTGACAAACAGCAGACAGAAAAACATACAACTAACATGCCACGTAATGCTGAAAGCCTGAAATAGGCGACAGTCACAGTCACTGCTTTGCTCGCCACCCCCTCTGTTGCCATTCACCGTCTATCATTTTTCCCCAGGCCCGCAGTGGCCTTATGCTGCCCCCAGACTCCTCAGACCCACAAAACTACAGCCTACACAGTGTCCTGTTTCCCCAAACCTTGAGTCCCATGCGTCACCCTCTGAAAAAAAAAAAACATCAGAAAATGTGAAGACTTGGATTTGGGGTCCCTATGGAGACAGGGAAGTCCCAGCCGGGCGGCTCCATCACGCATGTATCACTCTCAGCAACAACTCCTGCCTTTGAAAATTCAACTCAATTGAATAAGCAAGTGGAGTTGGCCCTATTGAAAACCCTGCTCCAAAGGACACAGAATTTTCTTCAGGAAGCTGAAAATCTAGTCGATATCACAAGACACATATACAGGAAGGAAGTCTCCTTACAGAACAGAGTCAGGGAGGGACAAGAGACAGATTTAAGGACAAAGCGGCCTGGAGGGCCAGTGCCTGAGCTGAGCTCTGGAGAACTGAAGAGTGGGCTGGACTTCACAGTCCATGATCCTCAGGTGTAAACAGCTGGTTGGGATTAGACACATGCTCACGAAACGAGGTCCAGCTACACATAATTTTTTCTCTAAGTATTTCGACATTGTGAATAATTTCTAAGGGTCTGAAGTTCTTTTGAATCCCAGAAGCCTATGACAACACACAGCAGAATTAATGTCCTCCAGAGTGAGGTGACCACAGCCTTGGCCTTCAGACCAAGCCAGAGGGGCAGGGGTTGACTGACCCTTGGAAAAAAAGTGAAAGTGTTAGTTGCTCGGTTGTGTCCAACTCTTTGTGACTCTATGGATTGTAGCCCGCCAGGCTCCTCTGACCACGGGATTCTCCGGGCAAGAATACTGCAGCAGGCTGCCACTATCCATCTGTAGGGGATCTTCCCAACCCTGGGATCAAACCCAGGTCTCCTGCATTGCAGGAGATTCTTTACCATCTGAGCCACCAGGGAAGCTCTGGGTAATTCACGGGGTCCTTCCATCCGAACTTCCTTTTTCTCAGGAAGCCGGCTCACTCACATGGGATTCTAGAAAATTAAATGAGAGGATATTTAAGCCAAGTGACTCCCAGGTGTATAAAAAATACTTGATACAGAACAGCAGTCATCAACAGTATCTCCCCAAGACTATGGAGAGTTTGCTCAGATTTAAGCCCAAAATATATATATATATTTCTAACAAAGAAGGTTTTTACCTGCTTCTTTTCTTCTGACTGGTCTCTCTCAGGGTACATTTTCAGCAATAAACTGAGATCCAGCTCGAGGCTCGAGCCTAACAAGGAATTACTTTCATTGCCATCAAGCTTTCTCATGATTTCTAGCAAATGAAGGCAAATACAGGGGATAATTGTGAAAAGCAATATTGAAATGTTTCAAACGTTATGTCAAAATGATTTTCTGTAAAAGTGTGACATAAGAGTATTCAAAAACCTACAAGAAGGCAGTTGTGGGGACTTCCCTGGTAGTCCAGTGGCTAAGACTCTGCACTCCCAATGCAAGGGGCCAGGGTTTGACCCCTGGTCAGGGAATTAGATCCCATATGTCCCAATTTAACAAAAGATCCTGCATTTGTAACTAAGACCCCTCACAACCAAATAAATAAATCTTTTATATATATATATATATATATATTTTTTTTTTTTAAAGACAGCAGTTGCTCACAGGAAACTTGTGTTTTCTTCTGAAATATTAGGTACATGTTTTTATATCAGTGATAAAGAATCTGCCTGCAATGCAAGAGACCAGGGTTCAAACCCTGGTTCAGAAAGATCCCCTGGAGAAGGGAACGGCAACCCACTCCAGTATTCTGGCCTGGAGAATTCCATGGACAGAGGAGCCTGGCAGGCCCATGGGTTCATGAAGGGTCGGACAGGAGTGAGCAACTAACACTTTAAGTCTGATGCACTGTTACCCGTCAGCCTCCCTCCAGCTGGAAGCGGACGCTCCTACCAGCACTGATGGAGGGCTTGCACTGCTGGCACTTGAAGGCACCCTCTGAAGGTGAGTTCGGGTAGCTCATCACTTCCCCGTCCAGATTCGGAAACACCACTATGTGATCCTTGGAAAACAGGCCATCATACACACGCCCATTCTTGAAGGTTAATCGGCCCTGCAGAGAGAAAGACAGCTGTTTGCAGCTTAGGGAAAGATTTTTAGAATCCACTGGTAAATCTACATCAATATCTTTTCAACAGTTGGGAAGCTTTCATTTGTTAAGATCTGCACTTAGTTCACACAGAGTCAGGCTCATAGAGTCTCAAGTCACAGCGTAGATCCTCTCTCCCAAGTCCCCTTTTCCTCTCCTCTCTCTGTATCTCCCCCACCATCTCTCCATAACCCTGAGCACCCCTAGGTCACAGAATGTGCCTTATTAAATAATGACCAGCAGAGGTGCCTATTGCAGAATGGGGACTTATCTTGATATTTGTCACACCCAGGCCAATAGTTGGTCTGACTCAGAGGTGGGCAAATGACCCAATCCAGCTCAGTAAAGCTAAAGACATATGTGGAAAATGTCTGCGAAAGAAGTTTCTTCTCTCCTTCTACTTAGTGGGGTATGTAGGTGAGAAGCCTGGAACCACAACAGCTATCTTGCAGTCATGAGGGCGGAGCAGCATAATAGTGACACTGACATGGTAGGAGAGACGTGGATGGATGGAAGAGAAAGATTTAAGCTAGATTTTCTGTTACTTGCAACCAAAACCACCCTAACATACACATACACCACAGACTAATTAAATAAACTCTAAATATACAGGAAATTGATGATACGTTAGAAATTACTCTGGTGGTGCAGATGGTAAAGAATCTTCCTGCAATGCAGAAGACCCAGGTTCAATCCCTGGGTTGGGAAGATCCCCTGGAGAAAGGAATGGCTACCCACTCCAGTATTCTTGCCTGGAGGATTCCATGGACAGAGGAGTCTGGTGGCCTACAGTCCATGGGGTCACAAAGAGTTGGACATGACTGAGCAACTAACACACACTCAATCATCTTAAATCGGTAAGCTAGCCTACGCAGAACGGCTGATACAGTTTCCTAGGTAGAGAAAGTCATGCCTTTACATAACCTTCAAGATGCAACCTTCACAGGTCTGTACTTACCATGCCGTGTTTTTTATTGGAGACCCACTCTCCCTCATACACGGCTCCGCTGGCATAGTAGAACTTTCCATGGCCATGGCGGTATCCGTTCACAAACTCTCCTACGTATTCGTTTCTCAAAGGATACTGGGAGTAGGGGATTCTCTTTAGAAACCATGTGTGTGTGCCAAGGCCGTTCTGAAAAGAAGGCAAATTTCCATGAGAAATACTCAAAACATTTCCTCTTTTTACCTGAATCTATTCAAATAAGGTATGAATCAAATACAGGGGCTCATTTGAAGGGGCAAAAAGCATGGGGATTGGGGTCGCACAGACTCCGTCCTCACAGGAGTCACGGGACTGATGAACTTACCAGTCAAAGAACCCAACTTGTGTGCGAGACCTTTGGAGAAAAGTAAATGCTAACAAAACAGCGCTTTTTAAAAGGCTGATTTAACCACAGAAAGAACGGAATCATGATGCCATCAGCAACATGGATGGACCTAGAGATGACAGGACCTGGACTGAAGCCAGAAAGAAAAAGACAAACACTGTACAATATAGATCATATGTGCAATCTAAAATACAGCACAAGTGACTCTATCTACAAAATAGACTCACAGAACAGGCCTGTGGTTGCCAAGGGGAAGGGGGGGTAGGGGAGGGAAAGACTGGGAGTCTGGGATTAGCAGATGTAAACTACTACTTATAGAACGAACAGACGATACCTTTCCACTGTAGTGCACAGGCAACTATATTCGGTCATCAGTGATACACCATAATGGAAAAGAATATGTATACGTGGGTAACTGAATCACTAAGTCATCCAGCAGAAATGAACACAAAGCTGTCAATCAACTACACGTTAGTAATTTTTTTTTAAAAAAGAGGCTGATTTAGGGGCTTCCCTGGCAGTCCAGTGGTTAGGACTCTGCACTTCCACGGCAAGCAGGATGGACTCAACCCCTGCTCAGCGAACTAAGACCCCATATGCCAGGCGGCATGGCCAAGCAACAGAAAAAGGAAAAGAAAACTGAAAATTGTTTAAAGGCTGATTTAGTCGAGTGATCATCACGGGAGTTTCTAAATTTAACACTGCCTGAATTTCAGATTGCCACACGATACCCAAGAAACAAATCGCGGGCTGAGAGTCAGCAGAGCGCCTGCCGCTGGGTTGCTGCTACTGTTGTTACACGGTGGCTCGGTTGTGTTTGACTCTTTGCGACCCCATGGACTGTAGCCCACCAGGCTCCTCTGTCTGTGGGAATTCCCAGGCAAGAATACTGGAGTCGGTTGTCGTTTCCTTCTCCAGGTCATCTTCCTGGCCCAGGGACCGAACTCATGTCTCCTGCACTGCAGGCGGGTTCCTCGCCACTGAGCCACCAGGGAAGCCCCGCCTCTGGGCGTGTTCTGCGGAGACCCGCTGGTACCTGGACCCCGTGCCTCCACTGACCGGTGTACTCCTCGTTAGTCGTCAGCCACCTCATCCTACCTTCCCCGTGGCGCATGTTGTTCTCCCACTGACCCTCGTATATGTTCCCGGACTTGTAACTAGGGCCACAAACCAAACAGTTAAAACCGGTTATCTCATGTTCATTGACCTTGAAGGACTTTATCTTAAACTTTCTCCCTAAACACCTCTGAAGAAATCCAGCCCTTGTGCCCATACAATCTTCCCTGTATTTGAATTCAGTGGACAGGCATGAGGTTTGCAAAAGCAACTCTCCCAGGGGTGGGGGTTGTGGAGGGTGGGTGGGGGGAGAATAGGTCACTGTATAAAACCTTTTGATCATTAAATTATCTGACAAAGTGGATAAGAATAGTGCTTTTTCCTTTTTTAATCTTTTAAAAACAATTCTATTATGGTTAATACTTTGGTTAATGTTAAAATTAAAATATTTAATTAAAATAATTAAAACCAAAATACTGGTTAACATTTTGCCCCAGATATTTTATTTCTTTGCCCAAAATATTTGGCTCCATCAGCTGAATCTAAATATTCCACCCTGCTTATACAGCAAATGTATTCTCTGTAAGTTCTGCACCTTATCTTTAAATAGCCTCAGGGAAAAGCTATCTGGGGCCACAGATGCTTTTCACTAGCACCCGAAACATGGCAGGGGAGGGGAGGAGACCGCAGATACCTACCATCTTATCCCCCAGCCCTTTCTGATGTTGTATATCCAGTCTCCTTCATACCAAGAGGTGCCCTCTTGATTATAATAAATGGAGCCCTAGAACAAGGAATACCATTAAAAAAAAAATCAAACCTCATAAAACTGGTTTTTTAAAAAGGTAAAGATAGAAGTGTATGATTTTAGGGCATCTGAAGGATGTGGAGATGTCATCCTTACGACATCTTCGGTAAGACGTAAAACCGGGCTCATGCTTCCGGTTTGTGACTGAGGACGTGGTCACGTGTGTGGCTGCCTCGCCCACCTTTCCGTGTCTCTTGCCGTGGCACCAGTGGCCGATGTAGGAGACAGGCTGCGTGCTGCACTTGAACATGCCGAATCCGTGCCTCATGCCGCTGACTACCTCTCCTTCATAGGTGCTGCCATCTGGCCACGTGAAGACGCCGTGGTTCATGGGGACGTTCTTCACAAAGTCGCCCTGTGGCAACACGGCCATCAGAAAGAAGCAAGCGGGGAGATCCCTCACCTGGAGACGCAGAGACCACGCCGGCCTCTTTTCCCAAGGCAACGGCTGAGAACCCCCTGAGCCCCCAGCCCCCTCCTTCCGTCCCTGCACAGCCCAGCCTCCCTCACCGCGTCCCGGCACCGAGCAGAAATCCAGATGGAATGAATGACCGGGAAGGCTGTGAGCCGACAGAGCTCCAGCAAGCCGGCAGGAGACATGGTGCAGGGGCGCCTCCCAAGCCTGGCCTTGGCAACTCTGGACTCTGTAACCCGCCTCAAGGGAGACTAATTCACTGCTTCCCAGGAGATGCTGACCATTAGCCAGGCTCAGTGATGGCCGGTGGAAACTCCAACACTCTGCAGACACATCAGCTGACTGCCTGCCCCAGGGGTGCCTTTCAGATAATCCCCTGTGGTTGGGGCCCCGGAGGGGTGCACAGCACGAGTTCCTGCACATCTCAGCCTGGAGGCTTCGGGTTCCTCTCCAGGAACGTGAGCCTCTGGAGGTGAGATCTCACCAGACGTCCCAGGAGGCCAGGGACCTTCCTGAGCACGCGTCTGGGAGAGCAGGAACCCTGCCCGTAAACCCTCCTGACTGGGCTGGCGTGTGTGTTGGAGGGGGCAACGTCTACCGGAATCAGCCCCACCTGACCTTCCAGAGATGATAAATGAACCAGAGGCCAGGCCAGGCGGCAGGGTCTGGGGGAAGAGATGCGTTCCCGGGAAAGCCTGGCCTGAAATGGCAGTTGGCACCCAATCCTCTGCTGCCCTGGACCTTGGGTGCTCTCTTCCCTCCATGATGGTGACAGAGGACACCCTTCCCTCGCTCTGCCCAGCCCCGTCTCCCACTGCCCAGTCCACTCAATGCCCACCTGGCCCAGACATGCCTGTTTCCCTCCCGGGGCTGTTTGAGTATGTGCATTAGGCCCTCCATTTTAAATACTTTTATCACGACTTATAAACACCATGGCGTTAGCAGCTCTGCAACTGTGATTTTCAGAGCAGCGTTTCAGGCCCACCCACATTGTGCAGACACTGATCTAAAAATACATACTCCCCTCAGCCCAGCAAGATGGGATACGTGAAACCCATATCACGGAACATTAGTAGCCAGTAAAAATAGATTGATCTCAGCCAATGGATGTGATCTGATCTCTAGAAAAACACAGGGGCAGAAGAGAGGGTATAATGAACTATCTCTGGGACTTCCCTGGTGGCCTAATGGCTAAGACTCCGCGTTTCGAATGCAGGGGGCCAGGGTTCGATCCCTGGTCAGGGAACTAGATCCCAAAGGCTGCAACTAAGACCTGGCACAGCCAAATAAGTAAATAAAAAGTAAGTAAATAAAGTACCTCTGTTTATAAAAAGGTGGGAGAGGCTGAAGAATATCTCTAGAATATACAGACAGAACTGGAAACTGGTGACAGTTTCCAGAGGGGCCCCTAGAGTAACGACTTACTTGTCACCTCCGTTCTTTTGGACTGTGGATTTTTTTAACCCATGTGCTGAGCAATTTTTATGAAACTCGCTTTTTTTTTTTCCTTTTGGCTGCATTATGCAGGAGGCCAGATCTTAGTTCCCCAACAAGGGATCGAACCCAGGCCCCCTGCAGTGGAAATGCAGAGTCCTAATCACTGGACCGCCCAGGGAAGACCCTGATACTAGCTAGGAACCTGTGGGAACCCACTGTTAAATTACATAGTTAGTTTAGAACTGCAACATATTATACACTTTACCTCGTATTTCAATCCATCAGCCCAGATGTAAGTCCCCTGTCCGTGCATGAGTCCTTCGGAGAACATGCCCTTCAAAACAGAACAAAGCATCAGGCCCAATTTTGATTTCATATAACTCCCACCCAGGGATTCAGCTCTTAAAAGGGAACCGTGTTCCACAAAATGCTGGTCCAGCATTCAGCTGGGAGCTGGCACAGCACTGGCGTCCATCTGGTTCTAAAAAGGATCTGAGGAGTCCAGAAAAACCTAGGTCCCTAAAACTGACACCAGGCGGTGCTAAGCAGTTGTTAAACTGAGCTCTGAATTCAGCCTTCCTCTCCTAACTAAGCTGTTGGAAAACTACCATTCAAAAGAACTCATATGCTTTGGGTTTTGCATTTCAAACTTTTTTTTTTTAAAGGTTTTTTTTAAATTATTTACACCAGATGTCCTCAGTCGCTCAGTCGTGTCCAACTCTTTGCAACCCCATGGACTGTACCCACCAGGCTCCACTGCCCTTGGAATTTTCCAGGCAAGAATACTGGAGTGGGTTGCCATTTCCTTCTCCAGGGGATCTCCCTAGCCCCGGGATCGAACCCGAGTCTCTTGTATCTCCTGCATTGGCAGGTGGATTCTTAACCACTGAGCCACCTGGGAAGCTCCATCTAGACTTGATGGAACTGATTAAACCATCATCTGGATATCAAAAATGATGACATTTTCAGTGTCACATTTTGTTTTCTCTTATTGGAAATTGTAAGTATTTATCCCAAAGACAGATGGGACATTTTAATGAATACTATTCAACCATAATAAATGGCCTTTTTTTTTTTTTTTTGCCTTTACTCCCTGGCTCATGGGATCTTAGTTCCTCAAGCAGGGGCTGAACCTGGTCCCTTAGCAGTGAAATTGTGGAGTCCTAACCACTAGATGGGCAGGGAATTCCCATAAATGGCATTTTTAAGGGTTTTTTACTACACAGGACAAGAAACATGTTAAGGGGAAAAATCAGGGTATTGAAACCCATGCCTTTTGACCTCAACTACAAAAAAATCTGTTCTCCTACAACAAGCACATATTTCTTAGATAATCTCAATGAATGAATGAATACCTCCACTGTAGCCTCATGGATAAACACGCACAAAAAAACCCCCAAAATACCTCCAAAGTATCTAACAATTGTGGCGTAGCTCTGAATGTTAAATCAGAGCGCTATGCAATAATTAAAATACTAATTATGGAAGAGGGAATGGGGAGTTAGTGTTCAATTCAGTTTGGGAAGATGAAAAAGTTATGGAGATGACGGCTGACCAAGAAGGTGGATAGACTTAACATTACAGAAGTGAAAGTCGCTCAGTGGTGTCGACTCTTTGTAACCCCTCTTGGACTTCTCCAGGCCAGAATACTGGAGTGGGTCACCGTTCCCTTCTCCAGGGGATCTTCCCAACCCAGGGATCGAACCCAGGTCTCCTGCATTGCAAGCGGATTCTTTACCAGCTGAGCCACAAGGGAAGAATACTGGAGTGGGTAGCCTATCCCTTCTGCAGCGGATCGTCCTGACCCAGGAATGGAACCAGGGTCTCCTGCACTGCAAGTAGATTCTTTACCAACTGAGCTATCAGGAAAGCCCAACATTATTGAAATTTACACTACAAAATAGTAAATCTTCTTTCTTAAATGGTAAATTTAATGTACATTTTACCACAAACTTTTAACTTATGAAAAGCATACATCAATATAGCAATGTAGTCCTAAGTGAAAAAAAAGATTCAAGATGTTATCTACAAAATCAACACGCCCCCGTAAAAATACCGATTCACCCATTCAGGAAATAAAAGGGACACAGAAAACTGAAAAAATTTATGGCAAAAGGATGCTGGGATTTTAATTTTACTCTTTGTTATTTACTTTAGTGACCTTAAAGCCTTGTTTGTCCAATAAATAAAAATCAGGAAAAGGAAAAGAAATCTAAAACGATTATTTCAATTGTTCTGAGTCATGTTTTTGCCTTAAAAAATGTACTCAGAGTTCACAATAAAATCAGCATTAAGTATTCTGGAATTGGAATCAGAGGACGTTTCCGAAGACGCAAATCTAAGATGATCACCCCACACTGTCTGCCTTGCCCAGTCCCAAAACGTGTAACTCACCCGGTAGGTACAGCCTCCTCGGAAGATGGCAAACCCTTCTCCCTCATATAGTCCACGGACTTTTTCCCCTTCGTAGCTGCAATGACATAAAGCTCAAGGCAGTGAATCATGTGAGGAAACGCCAGTGACCGGGGGTTATAACAGAAAAGCAGTATCAGTGAAGACGTGCAAACGATCTCTCATGTTCCCCCAACAAGCATCACCCCCATGCCCCCAGGACCACTGTGTGCCTGCCCTTTCTGAGCACTAGGGCTTGGGCTGTGAACAAGTTCCTGCCCTCAGAAGTTTATGGTCCAAAGAGGAGAGACAGACAATCAAAAGGAAACAAATGAACATGATAATTCGAGAGCACATTCAATTTTTGTGAAAGAAATGGTCGGGGAAGGCGACCCTGAACGAGGAGGAGGTTACCTGGTAACAAAGAACCTTGAGAAGAGGATCCCTGGGAGGAGGGAACTGCAGGTGCCAAGGCTCTGAGGCAGGAAAGAGCCCGCTGTCTCAAGCTCAGCTGCATGGCTGGACCACACTGAGGAGGGGAGTGATGGGAGGGAGACCAGGGGAGGCAGAAGCTGGGTGGGCAGGCAGGTGGGCTGAGATAAAGACTTGCCATTAAGTACAAAGCTCTAGAAGGAATCATGAGAGGGTTTTCAGAACTGGGTTGGACAGGACCAGACTTACATCTTAAAAAGATCACTCTGGCTGCTTCAGAGAACAGACTTGGGGGGGAGAGTGAGCTGCTGGGAGGGAGCAGTGGGCAGTGAGAGAGATGAAAGCGTTGGGAATATTCCGGACAGTTTTCCATCTGGGGTGTGAAAACGTTCTGGAAATGGACAGTGGGGATGGCTGCATAACGCGGAGAGTGTACTTAATGCCTCTGATTTACACATAAAAGGATTTAAAATATGTATATTTCACTATGATAATTTTAAAACTTTTTTTAAGATATATTCTGGATGTAGAACCAATAGGGCTTGCTGATGTGCTGGCTTTGGGCAAGGGAGGTGCCAAGAATAGTGCCCAGATTTTTAGTTCCAAACTGATAACGTGTGACTTTATCACCTTGCTCACCTCCAGGCTCTGAGGCGAGTGAGGTGGAAAACAAATGGACCTGGAACAGCCCTGACCACAGTGGGCGTATTCCAAGAATCCAGAGAAGAGTAAATATTAGAAAACCTAGGATGAGGAGATTAGTTCTACGACTTCAGGCCTGGATGTAGGGAAATGGTGATGCCTGGGAGAAATGGGGACCAAGGGATGAACCCACAGCTGGGAGAGAAACAGCAGCATCCAGAGAAACCTTCTAAGGTGCGAATTCTCATTTATTTCCCCCCATTAAGAACCTGAGGCTCAGAAAGGTTTGGCGATGGGGCTGGCATCCTAGAGCTGTGGTATTTCAAGTCCTGCAGTCTTTGCCTTGGGACGCAAGATCAGTGGACGATGTCTAGTAGGGCATTAAAAAAAATGAACCAAAAACTCACGGAGACGGAACAATGCCAAAGGCATAGATGTTTACAGTCGTCTAGGGAGATAGGAAGGAAGGGAAGTCGCTCAGTCCTGTCCGACTCTTAGTGACCCCATGGACAGCGGCCCACCAGGCTCCTCGGTCCATGGGATTTTCCAGGCAAGAGGACTGGAGTGGGGTTCGAAGTAAAGCTATAATAAGAGATCATCCACAGACAGAGAACAGACAGCATGGAGGTCGCAGACACGGGAATGTGGAAGAGGCAGCTCATTAAATCACCGTGCAAGAAGAAAGAAAAGTCAAGACTGCCTGGTGATCCCGTGGCTAAGACTCCGTATGGGCTCCCAGTGCAGGGGGCCTGGGCTCAGTCCTTGGTCAAGGAACTAGACCCCACTTGCCGCAACTAAGACCCCACACAGCCAAGTAAGAAAAGAAAGAAACATTTAAAAGAAAGGAAGAAATCACCTTTCTACTATGAGTTTGGTCAGAACGGGCTCTTCATACTGGGTGGCATCTTCATTCGGCACATTGTCGCTTTTGGCCTCTCTCTTGCCTGCTGGGTCCTTGAGCGGCACGTCCAGTGGTGGCGTGGCACTCGGCGACGCGTCTTGCCTAGCGGCGCTGCCATCTTGTTTGGGAAACTCTGGATAATCGGAGGGAGAGGAGGGAGAACGGGCGGACTTGTCCCCCTTTTTATCTGCTCTTTTCTTTTCTTTCACCATGGCCTTTAGAAGACCTAAGGTTCACTTTATTTAGATAAGTACCCAATGACTCCTTCAGTTGAAAGCTGTGTGTTTCAAGGAGATGGGGAGTTTTATCTGAAAAATAAAAATTATGTCTCTGAATACTTGAGGGTTTCACTCATCGTTACAATTTTAGTCTTTTTAAAAAGTTATTTATATTTATGGATTTGGCTGAGCCGGGTCTTAGTTGTGGCATATGGGATCCAGTTCCCCAACCACGGATGGAACCTGAGCCCCTGGCATTGGGAGCACAGGGTCCTCGTCACTGGACCACCAAGGAAGTCCCTACAATTTTACAGCCCCAATGTCATTATCATTCTCTTCCTACAGCCTGAAAAATTAATTACAAGGATCAAGTATCACCAAGTTATAAAGTGCAATTTCAATATTGCATTGTCCTAAGATTTTTTAAATTAGAACCACCATCTATCATTTCTTTTCAAAGAGTGTTCCAGTGAGAAGGGCAACCCTTTGTGGGAAAAAAGTATCAACCTAACCTCTAAAATCTTACCTACCACCAGCTCATACTGTAAAACCCCCCTGTACGTCCCCCTGGCAAAGTGCTCAGGAGCTGAACCCAGGCTTCTGCATTGTCCCCTTCCCAATGGTCCTTCTGCTTCAGATGTCAAACGGGAATAATAGTAACTTGTCTGTGTGCCGCGATTCATGGGGTCGCAGAGTCGGACACGACTGAGCGACTGAACTGAACTGCACTGCTTATAAGGATTAAATAAGATGATGCACAAAATCAATTATTCTGTCACTTTCCTATTTTCAAACTTGCAGCCATCGGCTACCTACTCCCTGGGACAGCATGACAATACGTTGAGGCCTCCTAGGTCAGATGAGAAACCTTGTGTTAATCATTTGCCCGAGGTCCCAGAGCTGAGGGGCGGGGCTGCAAAGCCATAGTATTTGTGGCCCCCCAAAATTGGCCCCACTGAAGACATCCCAGTACATCAAGCAGGAGGCAGAGGTGAGTCCAGAAAGGCAAGGCAAGACCCTTCTTCCTGTGCCTGAGGCGGGCAGTGGCCGCCCCACGCCCTCTGCCTGCCTGGCACCCTCTGGTCACCTGATTTCCGCTCACTCCCCCCAAGCCCCCAGGCTCTGCTCTCACCAACATGGTCCTGCTCCCCTCTTCCTTCAAAACCCCATCACCCTTTCCAGCCCTGCACCCCCACCTCAGGACTGTCAGCCAAGCAAGCCGCTGAGGCTTCTAAACTTGTCTTTACTACAGGCTTTCCACTCCCCCATCACCGAAGTCTGAACTACTAATAAAGCAAACTTCCTTTCTCTTGGTCTGTTTCTTACCAGCTTTGGCGTATCTTCTGCTCTCTCTGAGTTGAGGCTGTATTACGGACCGTTCACTTTCCTTAGCACGAGAGGGGCTCGAATTCTCTGGGCCCAGGCTCCCAGCTCGGTCCTGTCCCTTCCTCCGCCCGCCCCGCCCACCGCTCACCGGCTCGGGTCCTCGGAGGCCGAGGAAGAGCCGAACCTGGCCGTCAGGCCAGCCGCGGCGCAAAGAGAGCCGCACGCCCGGGACCCCGGGTCCCCCGGAGGCACTCACCTCGGTGGAGACCCAGAGAGGATCCGGCCGGGACAGTGGCAGCAAGGCGTCCGGACCGGGCGGTCTCCAGGCAACCACGGGCCCCCCCCCCCCCCCGCCCCGATCTTAAAGGGGCCACTGCACGTGCTTCGCCCTTCAGCTGCTGCTGCTGCTAAGTCGCTTCAGTGGTATCCGTGTGTGCGACCCCATAGACGGCAGCCCACCAGGCTCCCCCGTCCCTGGGATTCCCCAGGCAAGAACACTGGAGAGCAGGTAGTAATCTGGAACCCAAGTGACCTGGGTTTTCCCTCCTCTGCTAATTGCCCTGAGGCCTCTCAGGCTGTATCTTCTCCTTAACACAAGACTAACTCAGGAACTCAGGGGTTACTCTTTCATAACTGGCATAAACAAGTTACCCCAAACTTACTGGCTTAAAGCAACATAGATTTATCATCTCACAGTTTCGGGAGAAGTCCAAAAGGATCGGGTCCCTTTGGCAGCTCCAGGGAGAATCTTCATATTTCTAGAAGTCACCTTCCTCCGTCTTCGAAATCAGCATCATTTCTCTCTCTGGCACAGCTGGGGAAAATTCTCCATTTTTTAGAAGACGTGGGCTAGACTGGGCCACAGAACCAACACAGGGCACGCCGCCCCCATCCCACCACCCTCATCCCACCACCCTTACACTGGCAGAGCCCCTTTGGCCACCTAGAGCAAGTATTCAGGGGTTCTAGGATTAGTACAGGGGGCTTCTGGGGAAGGCCTCCCTCCCTCTCGAACCCCAATTTGCAGAGTTCTTGCAAATATTAAATGAGATCTTTCAGGTCCACCAGCATAGTGCTTATATGAGTGACAATAATTATTACTTGACTGTCTCCTCACACCTAAGGACTTCTAAGTCTGTAAATGGACGGAAGCCCACTGTCTGGGCAGAAAAGTGAAGAGCAGGGTTAGGGTGGAAGGTCCACCAACCGCCATTTGGACCCAGCAGAGGGCATGCTTACTTCCATTTCGGGCAGAGTTCAAACAGGACGAGATTCTGTGAAAAACTGACAACAGACTAGGGACTCTCCCTCCAGTACAGTCAGTAACTAGAGCATCTTGCAGTCCACACGCCAAAGAAATCAAATCACAGCATCAGAGTTACAGAAAAATCAGAATCTTTTATTCCCCCTTGCTTACAAAGTCTTTGGGTTTCCCAGGCGGCTCAGTGGTAAAGAATCCACCTGCCAAGCAGGAGATGCAGGAGTCTTAGATTTGATCCCTGGGTCTGGAAGATCCCCTAGAGAAGGATATGGCAACCCACTCCAGTATTCTTGGACAGAGGAGCCTGGCAGGCCACAATCCGTGGGGTCACAAAGAGTTGGACACGACCGAGCAACTGAGCACGCACAACAGTCTTTGCCACTCTGGCTGCAGCAGGGAACATTTAAAAAGAGAGATCCAGGAGCTCCCTGTCGGTTCAGTGGTTAGGATCCTGGGCTTTCACCGCGGTGGTCCAGGTTTAATCCCCGAAAACCTCGCGACACTGCCAAGAACAAAACAAAAATTACAACAACAAACAAACAAACAGAAAGAGAGACCCCGATCCACCAGCTCGACTTCTTCCAGCTGGACAGAGAATCCCCTTGGGTTTTCTAGGATTCTTTTCTAAATTTAATATGCAGCAGGGTTCAGAATGACTAGCTCCAAAGAACCGTAACGTTAACTTTATGAAGTGAAACCATTAGGAAATCAATCATCGTTAAGGGCTGAAAGTTACAGACCAAAATACATCAGGCCACAGCAGAGGTCCCAGTGACTTCTAAAGTGCTCTATTTCTGTAAAATAGACTCTTGCCTCTCTACACACACAGGCTCGCGTTTACATGCAAAACAAAACCAGTATTGCAAGCAATGCTCCAGGTGGATCAAAAAGTCGAGATCATTTCTAATTGGATCTGATGCCTTCGGAAGGAGCAGCTGCCTTTAGAAACAAACCCCCAAAACGGCTCGTTAAAGCCCTGCCTTGCAAAACACCTGTAATACGATCAACAGTTCTCTAAAACGAGAAGCGCCGTCAGCTCTGAGAAATGACATCCAGGTTGGCGATGTGTCTCATGGTGGGCCTTCCGTGGGGACAGTTCCAGGGATGGTCCATCTCCCCCATGTGTGTGATGAGCTTCTTCATCTCACTTGTGTTAAGAGGGGTTCCAATCATCACCTGCGTGTGAGACATGATGGCTTCAGTTAAAGCTTTACTGGTCTGGGTTAGAACAGCCACACTTCAGACATCCCTAGCAGCTCAGACGGTAAAGAATCCGCCTGCCAGGTGGGAGACCTGGGTTCAATCCCTTGGTGGGGAAGATCCCCTGGAGGAGGGCATGACAACCCACGCCAGTATTCTTGCTGGAGAATCCCCCATGGGCAGAGGAGCCTGGTGGGCTACATACAGTCCATGGAATCACAAAGAGTTGGACACAACTGAGCGACTAAGCACAGCACAGCCATTCTTCAGAAGCAGTGTTCTCTACAGAGCCTGGACAAGACTTTGTCTTGTGTTCCTGCAAAAGTCCTGTCTGGAAGAACCCTGCCCTCTAGGGGCCCAGCCCTCGGGCCCCTTTGTGAAATCCAGCCCCTCCGTGGCTCCTTCCTGGTGGCACATCCTTGAGAGAGCTGTGGCCCACTCCCATCCAGGACCAACCAGTCTCACCAGTTTCACCAGCACCCATAGCCCCGCTGCCATGACCTCCCACCCTGGCGACCGCAGCGGTCTAACAGGTCTCCCTGCACCCCCAACCCCATCATCCCTTCAACCCATCCTCCACTCAGGGCCGGTGATTCCTCTTAAAAGTCTGTCAGGAGCTTCCCCCGTGTCGCAGTAGATAAGAGTCCGTCTGCCAAAGCAGGGGCCGTGGGTGCGATCCCTGGGCCTGGAAGATCCCACACACCACAGGGCCTCTCAGCCCCTGCGCCATGACTGGCCCTGAGCTCTAGAGCCTGGGAGCCACAACTGCTGAAGCCTGCGTGCCCAGAGCCAGCGAGCTGAAACCACGGCACCGGCGTGCCGCAAGCACCGAAGCCTGGGTGTCGACAGCCCGTGCTCCACGACAGGGTAAGCCGCTGCAGTGAGGAGGCCCCGCTCTCCGCAACCAGACAAAGCTGGCACACAGCAATGACAACCCAGCTCAACCAAAAGACCAAAACCCCGAAGCCACCCCCAACCCTTATAAAAGACTGAGTGCACCACATGACGTGGCCCTCACTGGCCTTTGCACCCACATCTGCGAGCAAGCAGCCCTTCCTCCCTGACTCCAGCCTCACAGACACCCCTGCTCTCTTGCACAAGCCCATAAAGCAAGTACCTGCCTCAGGCCTTTGGCACTGGCTGCGCCCTCTACCCGGCACACGCTTCCCACAGGCATTTGTGTGTCTCAGGGCCCCTCTCCCTCAGGCTACCGCTCAAATGTCCCTGCCTGCCCTCAGTGGGACAGCTCGCCCGTCTGTCCTCTGCAGCGCCATGGGGAGGCAACTTCAGTTGGGTGGTCAGGGAGGGCAGGAAGGCACCAGGCAGGTGAAGAAGGCGTGTGGAACAGGGCATACAGATAGAGGGCTTGTGGCAAGAAGCAGATGAAGCTGGCATGCCTAGAGCCAAGGGCAGGACATGGGCCCCTGGGTGCAGAGGAGACAGCCCCCAGTCTGCGCTGTGTGGGGACAGCAGCGGGGCCCTGCCAGTGTCGGGGGGTGGCAGCCGGAAAACACACACTGCGGGCCCTGGGGGTCCCTGCAAAACACATGCTGACCGCAGGGCCTCCAGACAACCTCTCACAGGGTCAAGAACTGGCAGCACCTACTCCTTCTCCACCAGGATCATTAATACCCCTCAGGTCCACAGATGAACAACGAGGACAAACGGCTGACTACGCGGGATTGCTGGAGGTGCTGGGAGGACGCTGCCTGGGGGAGGCAGTAATTGTGGGTCAGGGCGGCCGTGCAGGGCTCAGGGTTATGCTGGCTGAGGACAACAGGACCCTCTAGGCACACGGCCCAGGGTGACCATCGCCCACACTTAACGGGGCTGTATGCGGCTGAACCGAGGACTCCTGAGCTGGAGCAGACCGCTGGGGGCGCTGCAGGCGAGCATTCCTTACAGACTTGCGACAGGCTCTGGAGGCGAACATCTGCCGGACGCGGGAGGGCCGGCACATGACCCCGGGGCTGTCGCTCAGCATGAAGAGCAGCTCGTCTATGTCCTGGGGTCCAAAGGTCCAGTTCTTACTGGTTGGCAAGGAAATCAACTTGGCTCTTTCAGTGACTGGTGCTGAAAGAAGAGAATTCGGGGGAAAAGCCATCATTTGAAAAATGCGTTTCAATTGGGTGCTACTTGTCAGGAACATCTGAAAGACAGGGTGCATGCAAAGCGCTCTGGGAGGAAGCCCGTCCATCTCTAAAAAAAACACACTGTGCAGGGCCTCAGAGATCGTTCTCGGCTCTACAAGGACACAATCCTACCTTCTAAGTAGTAACTTACCGTGTTCGTCAATAACAAAGTCAAAGCCATTCTTCCTGAATATTTCCAGATTTTCTATTAGAATTGCTTCATTGACAGCCGTTAGGCTGAGAGTCTGAGGTCTGAAAAACAGAGACCCAAACTAGATCTTGAAGGCTCTAAGACAGAAATGAAATTAAGACAATTTTGTGGTTTATTCAAACATAAATAACATGCTTTCAGCTGTGAACCTCTCCTGTCACAAAGTTCCATTTCCTTTTTTAAAAAAATTATTCTTTTGGCCACGCCTCATGGCATGTGGGATCTTAGCTCCCCAGTAAAGGACTGAACCTGTCCCCCTTGCAGTGGAAGTGCAGAGTTCTAACCACTGGACCGCTGGGGAAGTCCTAAGCATTTCCTTTTAATTCCTACTTTGTTTTTTTTTTTTAAGATCTTCTTAGAAGTCAGAGTTAACTGCAAAAGTAGTTTGTTTCCTCAATCTGCCATCCCACCCCAATGACTTTTTTTTTTAAACAATAACAATAATCTAAAAAGGCTATTTTTCTTCCTCATAATAAAGAGAGTTTGAAAACTTGGCTTCGGTCATGATAGACATTTGAAAACAGAGGAAATGACATCTCTTCCACTGTCCTGCTCCTTCCTCTGCCTGCATCCTTCATCCAGCCATCTCTCCTTCCAGCGACCCACCCGTGTCTCCGCCTGGGTTTATAGAAACCACTAAGAGGCAGGAGCTGTGGAGGTGAGCAAACACAGACCTGTTCTCTGCTCTCTAGTGGGGAAAAAGACACGGATGGAACAGTCACACACACTATGATCACAAACCACACAGAGGATCAGAAAGAAGAGACACTCAGAGACTTAGGAGCACGGAGCAAGTGAGACTTGGCCTGGAGAGTGGCGGCGGGGTTGGTCACAGAGGGCTTCTCTGAGGAAGTGACCTTTGGGCTGAGATCTGGGGGTGAGAAGCAGTTACCAAGTGATGGGGGTAACAAGTGCTCTAGGCAACAGTCTGTGCAAAGGCCCTAGGATGGACCACGGTGTTCCCAGAGCCACACACACAGATCTGATTCCTTCCGCTTGATGGCCAGGGAGGAATTCATCAGGCCTGTTGAGGGAACACAAAGGATGGCCAGGGTGGCTCAAGCATAGAGAAGAGGGGAAGAGGGCTTAGGACAGCTGAGAGGTCGTGAGGGCCAAGCGAGGCAGGGCGTGGTAGGAAAGGAGGCAGCTATGCTCTTTACCCTTTCATCCCGAAGTGTGGTCCACCGGGAACCCACCGTGGCCTGGGATTATCCAGGTCAACTTGAAATGCCACAAACCAGACTGTAATTATGCAAAATGGCTAAAAACTAAATGGCCTCTGTGAGAGGGATAGGAGTAACTCAGTATTCTAAAGTGGCTCATTCACTGTCTTTACTGCTCCTACTGAGAATAAAGGTAATTAGACCATTCTGCGGGAGACGGAGGAAAGAGTACTCAGCAGGTAAAGTGGGTAAGGGCTCCAGCTCAGAGACGGCTTCAGCAGTAACTTCTTCATGCTGGGATCTGCTGCTGCTGGGATCTGAGCTGATTACATAGTTTAATTTCCCAAATGAAAACCCATGACCTCTCCTTACGACTCTACTAAAGACTTCTGGTTTACGTGCTACACAACCAAACCGCCTTGTAAAGTGGTCAGTGTAAAACATTCAATTTGGCTAAATAGAGAGAAATACCAAATTCTGTAGTGACTAATTACTGGAATTGCTCTAGTAGCTGAGGACAGACACACAGCCACCACTGACCTGAACACGTGACATGAAGTGAAGTGTTAAGTTGCTCAGTCATGCCCGACGCTTTGTGACTCCATGGACTGCAGCCCCTCAGGCTCCTCTGTCCATGCCATTTTCCAGGCAAGAGTACTGGAGTGGGTAGCCATTTCCTTCTCCAGGGGACCCACATACTCTAAATAGACATACTATAAACTGTCCTTCATCAAAAGGATTTCCAAGCCAACCAGTGATGGGCATTTTTGAATAGCTCAAAAGGCGTGATTGTTAAAGAACCTATCAGCTGTGTAACCTCGGGCAAGTGATTTAACCTGTGTGCATCTTCAGTGTTATCACCTGTGAGACGGTGGTACTACACAGTAACTATTTCAAAGGGTTGTGAGGATTAAATGCAAAATTTTCAACAGTGCCTGGCACAAAAAAAGCACTGCATAAAGGGCAGGTATGACTATTAACATGCAAAACGTTGTGAAATCTGCTTTAAGGATATTTAGGACCCCAAAATATAGATAAATAAAGATTTGTTGTTTGCCAAGGAGTATCTGACTCTCTATGACCTCCCCTCACAGACTGCAGCCTGCCAGGCTCCTCTGTCCATGGGGTTCTCCAGGCAAGAACACTGGAGTGGGCTGCCATTTCCTCCTCCAGGGGATAGTCTCAGACCGGGGACCAAACCAGAGTCTCCTGCCTTCGCAGGCAGATTCTTTACCACCAAGCCACCAGGCAAGCCAGAGATAAAGACAGAAGACACACCTATAAGCTAAGTCTGGGATGTGAACTGACACTGAATTCTGAGCACTGATATGCACTTACGCTATAAGCCTTTGACCCTGGAGAACAGTGTGCTGTTGAAGCATCTCAAAGTTGTATTTCTCGTCCGTGGCATGCTGGTCCACTATGAAGATATCTGCATTCAGCTTGGTGATGATAAACCCCAAGTTAAACTGGCCAATGATTTCCATTTCTGCAAACATCGTTTTGCTGTGTGTAGAAAGTATCAATTAGAAAAGTTTGGGTTTTTTTTGGGGGGGAGGGCACACTGCAAAGCCTGTGGGATCTTAGTTCTCCCACCAGTGATTAAACCAGGGCCGAGTCCTAACTCCTGGACTGCTAGGGAATTCTCATTTTAGAAGAGATTTTAAAAGATTCTTTCTCTAATTAAAAAAAAAAAAATACAAAAACACAAAGTCCCTAATAATCACACTTTCTAAAGATAACATTACTTATTCAGGCTTTCATCTAACTGCCCTGTGACTTAGTTACTAAATTATTAATGATTTGGTGCATATGCTTCCAGACCTTTGTCTGTACATTGTTTAAAATAAATGGAATCAATTCTTCATACTCCAAGCACTTAACAGTGCATCTCAGACATTGTAGGAAGACAGGGCATGACAGAAAGCAAGGGGGAAGCCGCTGCTCCCACTTGGTCTTGCAGAGTCCCTCCAGCGCCCCCTGCTGATTATGTATAACAGTGCACCAAGAGAAAGGCTATTATGATCCAGCCTCCAGGACTGCAACTGAACACCAATCAGGATCGCAAAAGCCGGGCTAAGCGGGGATTTGGAGCAGAGAGGCAACAAACTGGTATAATTTGCAGAAATACCAATTCCCTGGATCTAACTGCTCTTTCAGGAACTGTCTGAGTCAGCTCTGGTTCCCCAGGCAGATTCCCCACAGGAAAAACCTGTGCCAGCCTGAAGACCCTGGTCTCTTCATGTCTTTGGCAGGTGTTATCTCCCAACATAAACCAGAACTATAACCTAGCATCTGGGTTCAAGAAACAAAGCTTTACAGCTTGGTGTGTGCTCAGTTGTGTCCAAATCCTTGCGACTCCATGGACTGCAGCCAGCCAGGCTCCTCTGTCCCTAGAATTTTCTCTGTCCAAATATTTTTAAAACAAATTATAAGAAAAGTACAAGTTAAATATTTTGGCCTTCCCTGGCTCAGTGGTGAAGAATCCTCCTGGCAATATAGGAGACACAGGTTTGATCCCTGATCCGGGAAGATCGCACATACCTCGGCACAACTGAGTCTGTGCTCCAGGGCCCGGGAGCTGCAACTACTGAACCCTGCTCGCCCCAGAGCCCGTGCTCTGCGACAAGAAGCCACTGCAGAGAGAAGCCCGCAGACTCCAACTAGAGCAGCCCCTGCTTGCCACGAGAGAAAGTCTACAGGGCAACGGAGACCCAGCACAGCCAAAAATAAATAAATTAAATATTTCAAGAGAATTCATCATTTTTTAAGAATCACAAGGTTAGACATGATTATTGTCAAGAAAGTAGCAGTGACTAGTGGTTTTTTTTAATCTGTATTACGGATATTTTACTTTAAACTGCTCTTACTTAACCTTATCTGATACCATCTTCTTGAAGTCATAGCTTTGGTAATTCTCCCTCATACATATTAAATGGAACGATGGAAAATACCAATAATGTTCCCCAAAGGTGCCCTGAATTCAATCAGGGATAAGTCACCATGGGCTGAAAACCTCCAGGAAGGGGAATGAAATGGAGGTCAAGAAGGCTTTGATTTGGACCAAATCTGCTTGAAATATAAGGAAAAAAATTCTTGCAAGGTTTCAGGTTGCAGAACTGCATGATAGGAGTTCTTTAAAGAAAATTGTTACCTGATCTCTTTTCTTAGTTCGTCTTCTGCTGCTTGATTTTCTCCAGGGCAAATCTTTGCCCGAAACTTCCTATAATTCTGCTGACTTTCTTGTTGCTGTTCTTGCTGACACAACTGCTTTATTCGTTTGGCTAAAGAACTCATGGAAAAATCAAGGGGCACTATTTTCTTGTTAATTTTCACAGCTACATCCACCTCGGACGCTGCCGCACTCTGGGTTTTCACCGACTCTGGAAGGACATTGGGATTTAAAGGAGTCCCTTCGTTTTTAAAACGCTTTGCGTTTGGGGATGAGAGCTTCGCGGGCTGCGGCAAGACTCCAGATGCAGAGCCGCTTTCTTCTTGGTTTACATGGCACTTTGGGCCTGAAAGATGATGGTCAGTTTCAGGTAACTTTTCCTGAGACTCCACATTTTCTTGGGAAAATCTGTCTTCGGGGGAGCTTGCCACCCGGTCAGTGCTGGGGTGGCCGCTCGTCTCGGGGGTGCTGGATGCCTCCTCGGAGCCGGCAGATGCGCCGCCATGCCCCGAGTCCTCCTCCATCTCCACTCTGCCCATCAAGTCATGGGGCCCCTGAGCAGAAGTCCTCCCTTCCTCCCCAGGTTCAGAGATGCGCTTCCGGGAGCAGGGGGGCCCCAAAGCTCTAGGAAACTGGGCACTGCTTTTCTGTCTCAGAGAAACCCGCCTCGGATCGGTGGCCTTCGGACCCTGGGACTTGTTCTCAGTCGAGTGACGAAGGGAAAAGGCTTCTCTCAGCCTGGAAATGGTCACTACCCTTTTCTCTTCTCCAGGAGTCCTTAATGGGGCAGGATTATCCTTTTCTGGCTCAGGCTTCTCCATCTCTGCTGAAGGCCTCTTTATTAAGTGACCTAAGTAGATGCAAACAGAGAAGGGAATCAGAGGCTGTGCAGAAATGGAATTATTGTTGCTCAGTCGCTAAGTTGTGTCCGACTCTTTTGCAACCCCATGGACTGAATCCCAAGGCTCTTCTGTCCATGGGATTCTCCAGACAAGAACACTAGAGTAGGTTGCCAAGCCCTCCTCCAGGAGATCTTCCCAACCTAGGCACTGAACCGTCTTCTGCATGGGCAGGCGGATTCTTTAATGCTGAGCCAGCAGGGAAGCCCATGCAGAAGTGGAATAAGGGGATATTTTTACATGAACATGAACTTTGCACAAGAGGAGCTCTGTACGGCTGATCCAAGGTATGAAAGCAGTGCTACATGAACCAGGAAGGAGACGCGAATTAAAACCACAATGTGATACGGCTATATACTCTTCAGAACAGCTAAATTAAAAAAAAAATGCTTACAAGGTTGAGGATCCAATGGGATGCTTAAATACTGCTGGTGGTGGGGACATTGGTACAACCACTTTGTAAAACTCTCTAGGACAAGTCTCATCTCGACGTGCCACTCAGTGATGAACACACAGGGGATGTAAAGGCAAATGGCAAAGTAAGAACCTCCCCCCAAATTCCCTCCTCCATAAGAAATAGGAGAAAATGGCAAAAATTATCAGAATCAACTTGTTCAGAACTCTGGAAATGGACCAAAGACTTGCCAAAATCAGGGCACGTTTACTGAAAGAGAAGGGGTGAGTCTTGGTAAGAATGGACCCCTGTGTGGTGACAGAGGCAGCTGTGTCTCCTTTTACCCAGATTACCTTAAAATCTGCAGCAACATGCTTTCTAGGGTGACACATCCTCTCTGTCTAAAAAAGGAGATTTTCTTTCATGCCAAAAACACACTTCACCTCCAAAAAAACTGAGGACAGTACCAGGACAGCTGCAGGCTGTAGAAGCCATTTACACGTTGGTGTTTTTCTTACCTTCCACATCCAGCAGCGGCTGCTGGCTGACCTGGAGTTTGTTAACATCACTCTCGAACATTCCTATCAAAGATGTCTTTAAAACTGCCAACAAAAGCTTCTCCTCTTGCAGTAAAATTTGCCTTTTATCTGGAGTAACGTTAATGTCAACACATTCTAAAGCAAAACAGAAAAGATGCTGATTAAGTCCACCTTAAGCAAACAGATGAACTACGCAAGCACTTGAGTAGGGAAATTACAAAAGGAAAAAAAAGCACATAAACCCATGAAAAGATAGGTTAAAACTGCTAACTAAAATGTCATTTTTATCACCTACTGAATCTGCTTAAAACTTATCCCTAGTACGTTGTTGATAGATGTATAAACTGGTATAACAGGATCACATTCACTGACCCAGTGATTCTACTTTTAGGAATTTATCTTAAAGAAACAATTAAAGATATAGATAATGATTTATCTGTAAAAAAAGAATTTAAATTCCCCAAAGCTGAAAGCAACTAAAATAAGTACAGACATAAAAGTTCACAAATCAAGATACATCCACACACCGAAATACAATACAGCTATTAATATTAGAATTGCGTTTCTGAAAAGAAATGTTTACCTCTAAGGTTAAAGAGCACAATACAAAATTATCCAAAATTATTTTCCCATTCCAAAAAATATGGATATATATATATACTAGGCTTCCCTGGTGGCTCAGATGGTAAAGCGTCTGCCTACAATGTGGGAGACCCAGGTTCAATCCCTGGGTCAGGAAGATCTCCTAGAGAAGGAAATGGCAACCCACTCCAATATTCTTGCCTGGAAAATCCCATGGATGGAGGAGCCTGGTGGGCTACAGTCCAAGGGGTCACAGAGTCGGACAAACGACTGACTTCACTTCACTTTCACCACTAGGTATATATATTTTTGAGGTGTGCACTTATATATTTCTAAGCATCTAGACATCCTGGAATGTGAAGTCAAGTGGGCCTTAGAAAGAATCACTACGAACAAAGCTAGTGGAGGTGATGGAATTCCTATTGAGCTATTTCAAATCCTTAAAGATGATGCTGTGAAACTGCTGCACTCAATATGCCAGCAAATTTGGAAAACTCAGCAGTGGCCACAGGACTAGAAAAGGTCAGTTTTCATTCCAATCCCAAAGAAAGGCAATGCCAAAGAATGCTCAAACTACCCGCACAATTGTACTCATCTCACATGCTAGTAAAGTAATGTTCAAAATTCTCCAAGCCAGGCTTCAGCAATACGTGAACCGTGAACTTCCTGATGTTCAAGCTGGTTTTAGAAAAGGCAGAGGAACCAGAGATCAAATTGCCAACGTCTGCTGGATCATGGAAAAAGCAAAAGAGTTCCAAAAAAACATCTATTTCTGCTTTATTGACTATGCCAAAGCCTTTGACTGTGTGGATCACAAGAAACTGTGGAAATTCTGAAAGAGATGGGAATACCAGACCACCTGACCTGCCTTTTGAGAAATCTGTATGCAGGTCAGGAAGCAACAGTTAGAACTGGACGTGGAAAAACAGACTGGTTTCAAATAGGATAAGGAGTACGTCAAGGCTGTATATTGTCACCCTGCTTATTTCACTTATATGCAGAGTATATCATGAGAAACTCTGGGCTGGAAGAAGCACAAGCTGGAATCAAGATTGCCGGGAGAAATATCAATAACCTCAGATATACAGATGACACCACCCTTATGGCAGAAAGTGAAGAAAGCCTCTTGATGAAAGTGAAAGAGGAGAGTGAAAAAGTTGGCTTAAAGCTCACCATTTAGAAAACTAAGATCATGGCATCCGGTCCCATCACTTCATGGGAAATAGATGGGGAAACAGTGGAAACAGTGTCAGACTTTATTTTGGGGGGCTCCAAAATCACTGCAGATGGTGATTGCAGCCATGAAATTAAAAGACACTTACTCCTTGGAAGAAAAGTTATGACCAACCTAGATAGCATATTGAAAAGCAGAGACATTACTTTGCCGACTAAGGTCCGCCTAGTCAAGGCTATGGTTTTTCCTGTGGTCATGTATGGATGTGAGAGCTGGACTGTGAAGAACGCTGAGCGCCAAAGAATTGATGCTTTTGAACAGTGGTGTTGCAGAAGACTCTTGAGAGTCCCTTGGACTGCAAGGAGATCCAACCAGTCCATTCTGAAGGAGATCGGCCCGGGGATTTCTTTGGAAGGAATGATGCTAAAGCTGAAACTCCAGTACTTTGGCCACCTCATGCGAAGAGTTGACTCATTGGAAAAGACTCTGATGCTGGGAGGGATTGGGGGCAGGAGGAGAAAGGGACGACAGAGGATGAGATGGCTGGATGGCATCACTGACTCGATGGACATGAGTCTGAGTGAACTCTGGGAGTTGGTGATGGACAGGGAGGCCTGGTGTGCTGCGATTCATGGGGTCGCAAAGAGTCGGACACAACTGAGCCACTGAACTCAACTGAACTGAAGCATCTAGAAAAAACACTGGGTAACAATAAACCATAATAACAGCTATCAGAAGAAAAATACCTAGGTGAAATGAATTATTTTCAAAATCAGGGAAAACATTTAGTCGCCTTTCTCCCTTGGCTGACATGAAAAAGTCTCATTTTCCTAATAACACAATCAACAAAGTTCCAAGAAACAAGCAGGAAAGCCTGTATAAAAAAACGTCTAAAATAAAGTACTTTTTAAATTTTTAAATTTTTTTAGTTTACAAAAATGTATATAGCCATTAACTGTTCTATAAAAATTTTTCAGTCATATCTGAGCTTTATAATTTCATTTTATTCTTTCAGGAGTAAGTCACCAATTTTACTGAAACCTCAGCAGAACTTACCAGAATCAACAGAAATATTAAGAACAACAAATGGGTACTGATGTCGATTATACATGTGATAGACCTCGTTCACAAGTCTGGAAACCTACACAAAAAAACAAAGATTAGAAAAGAAAATGTTTCTTTCCCCAGTGTTCTAACAACACTCTAACCAACTATTAAAAGGATACATTTTTAACAGCTCTCTTGAGGTAGAGTTGGCCTACAACAAATTGAACTTAAAGTGTACAACTTGGTAAGTTCTGACATATACATACATATTCCAATGCATCCCCACAATCAAGCTAATGAAGATACCAATCACCTCAAAAAGGTTTCCTCTTGCCCCTCCAAGGGGTATTTTTAAGCACAGATTCATAAAACTGAATCTTTTTTCCAATATGAAGATGCTCTTAAAGAGATGGTCAGTAAAATGTGATGTAGTTTAAATGCTCATAAAATACATTCACATGTACATAAAAGTGTATTTATACGATTTTATAATGAGACTATCAAATGGCATTACAGATAGGCCATAAAAATCACACTCATTATAATACAGTTTAAAAATTTAGAAGCTGAATCATATCTGGTTGATAGTAGTAATCTGGAGGAATTCTCTGCCTAGTGGTTAAGACCATCCTTTCATTGCTGAGGGTGTAGGTTCAGTCCCTGGTTGAGGAACAACGATCCCAGCAGCCACGCGGCACAACAAAAAACAAACCAAGAAGTAATTTTGAACGATCACTGGAAAACAGAAACTATTACTGAGGGATAATGTTGCTGAAGATAAAAAGTCAAAACTGACCATTAACAAATGCTATAATCATATCAAGATGATCAGTTTTAGTTTGAAGCAGAAGCAATCTGGGCCTTATTTTCCTGGAAAATGGATAAAACAAAGAGAAAATACAGAGGCACATGCAGGTGTACTGTCCTACACCAAAGAGCCTAGATAATAGTGAATGTTTTAAAATGCTTACTGTCTTCTAACAGTGCTAATTTTTATGACAATAAATATATTGGTTATTAGTATATGTCCATATGTATGCACACACACCCACATATATAATTAAAACCAGTGTATGGTACATATTTTTACAGGTATGCCAACAAAGGTCCGTCTAGTCAAGGCTATGGTTTTTCCAGTGGTCGTGTATGGATGTGAGAGTTGGACTATAAAGAAAGCTGAGCGCTGAAAAATTGATGCTTTTAAAGAACTGTGGTGTTGGAGAAGACTCTTGAGAGTCCCTTGGACTGCAAGGAGATCCAACCAGTCCATCCTAAAGGAGATCAGTCCTGGGTGTTCACTGGAAGGACTGATGTTGAAGCTGAAACTCCAATACTTTGGTCACCTGATATGAACAGCTGATTCATTTGAAAAGACCCTGATGCTGGGAAAGATTGAGGGCAGGAGGAGACAGGGGCAACAGAGGATGAGATGGCTGGATGGCATCACTGACTCAATGGACATGGGTTTGGGTGGACTCCGGGAGTTGGTGATGGACAGGGAGGCCTGGCATGCTGCGGTTCATGGGGTCACAAAGAGTTGGACACGACTGAGCGACTGAACTGAACTGAAAATAAGATAATTTATACATAACCAACAAGGACCTACTATATAGCACAGGGAACTCTACTCAATATTCTGTAATAATCTAAATGGGAAAAGAATTTGAAAAAGAATAGATATATGTTATGTGTATAGCTGAACCACTCTGCTGTACACCTAAAATACAACACTACACTCCAATGTAAAATAAAAATCTTTTTTAAAAGAAAGAAACTAATAGCGAGACATTCTAAAAATATTTTTTAAATGACAATGATATAGCATTGCTGGTTTAAATAATATATCTGCATTAAAACATGTTTTTACAATAACACCAATTAGAAGAATGAAAGAAAAGACAATTTACTCATGTTTTTGAGTCAGAGTCTCAAGTTCCACATAAATTGCCTGTGTCAGAAAATGTTATTTAATTAAAAATAAAATTAAAAGTGAAAGCTAAAAGAAAAAAAAACCTAATCGTCCCAAATCTTGAAATACCTTTGCTGGGTCACAAGGTCGCCGATTGATAAAGAAAAACTGTCTGTCCGTTGAACTTCTTCCCACGCCATGAGCACAGTGCGAAATAAAACCTGAGATACTGTTCAATGTTAACACCATTAGGACAAGATTTCAGAGTGGAAAGGATCAGACACATATCACTCAGCACATTCTCAAAGTAAAGACTAAAAACATAATCCCCGGCGACAAGCTGACAGGTATTAACATTTCAGGTAATGTGTGTCTGTGCTCTATTCTGGTGAATCATGAAAGGAACACAGACCCTCTGGAATGTCCCAAGGTCCCATTACTGACAAATCCACCATGGTTAACTCAGCGGTTTCAAAACAGATTCATTTCGGCTCTCACTTTCCCTACTAAGTCCTCGGCCTCCACATAAGGAGCAGGTCTCACCCCATATTCACATTCTAGAACCTTCGTGCAGTCCCCAACGAGCTGTCCACAGAGCCCAGGGACCTGAATCCAGGCTCTTTGCCCACATTCTCCTTCCTTTTAAAATCTGTTCTCAGTCAGCAAACTTCTATCAACTAACGCACTGGTTACGGGCTTATTTCACCTGAGATCTACCCCTGGGATATCTGAGTTTCTGTAAGACTGATACTGTAACATAAAAAGGTGAATCTTCATCTTTAATTTCAGGCATAAGCCAAAGGCAAGTGGACGGATGGTAAACAACATGGGCTGTCACAAGGCCAACCGTATTTATGGAAAAGTGTCTGTATTTTTCTTACACTAAAAGTAAGGATGCTGGGGGACTTCCCTAAGATCCAGAGTGTGGGGTCTCAGCCACTGGACCACTGGAAGAGGCCCGGGCTCAATCCCTGGTTGGGGAATTAGATCCCACATGCCACAACTAAGAGTTCGCATGCTGCAACTGAGAATAAATAAATGAAGGAGCCTGCAAGCCACAATTAAAGATCCTGCGTGCCGCAACTAAGACCCCAGTACAGCCAAGCGGGTAAATCATTATTTAAAAAATGATGACGACGATGATGGATTGGACTCTGAGTAAGGCACCAGTGAAAATAAACTCAGCCTCTACCCCTCTCTGCCAGATCCCAATAAAACAAAACATATACATAATTTAACAGTTACCCTACTTGTTCACTAGACAGACCCTCTTCTACAAGGGCTAACTCAACAGGAAACCCCCTAAAATGTACCAGTTACCCAGAACACTGTTTGCATTTAGGACCTGACTCCTTCATATAAACCTGCTTCCTCAGCAATCATACTGCCTACAGTTTCACGATGGACATAAGAAACTATAAACTTTAAAAGCATGATCTTTTAAAAACAAAACCAAGAAAAAAAAAATCTCAAAAAAAAATGATGGTAATTTTCTGGGCAGCAATCTACTTACCAAAACAGGTTATGCAGAGCCTGGGAACAGCTCAGCCCATATTCTTCGCAGATGGAGTCACTAGGGGGCAGCTGCACAAAGGGGATGAGGCTTTGCAACTGAAAGAAGTCAAGGTTCATGGTGATTTCATGACCAAGTGAGAACTTCAACTTCCCAACTTCAGAAAGGAAGCTATAACGAGAGTTCTGTGTTTTCCTTCATAGCCAAGCTATCCATATTAAGAGAACAAAGAATATCAACAGTGGCTTTCTGCAGTTTTAGAGTAATTTTGATTAGCGAAGTGAAACACTTGGGGCTCCTACTCATCCATTATCAATACATTGCCCACAAGGACTTCCCTGGTGGGGGACTGGTTAAGAATCTGCCCTGCAATGCAGGGGATGTGGGTTCGAGCGCTGGTCGGGGAACTAGTATCCCACGTGCCTCAGAGCAACTAAGCACTCAAGCCACACTTACTGAGCCAGAACGCTACAAGTGGAGAGTCTGTGGGCCACACAAGGGAGACCCCACATGCCACAGAGACCTGACACAGTCAAATAAATGTTAAAAAATTATATGCCGACCCCATGGACAGCAGCACACCAGGTTCTCCTGTCCTTCACTGTCTCCCAGAGTTTGCTCAAATTCGTGTCCCTCGAGTCAGTGATGCTATCTAACCATCTCATCTTCTGCCACCCCCTTCTCCTCTTGCCTTCAAACGTTCTCAGCATCGGGGTCTTTTCCAATGCTCTATTCTATTGAAAAGGAACAAAAGAAACTTGCCATAATCACAAGAGGGAGAAAATGGTTTTATACAACCAGCCACCACTACCTGCTTCTGCCCAAACACCAATCCGATGTTTTCCTTCATGCTGGAGCTTCCGCTGGTGCACACCACAGGCTGCCGCTTGCCCTGCCCAACCTGATTGGTGCAACTTATACGGATGCCCGCTGAAATGATGCAGTATGCCTGTAACACCTGAACCATCTTGGTGAACTCCTGTTGAAAATACACAAACCCAAGGACTCAAGGTTACTTCAGTTTTACAAGAATCGTATGATGTTACACAGCCAACTCAAGGTTCTCATATCATCTTCCAATAAGACAAAACAATTTATGAGCTGAATCTCCCAACATGGTATTCAAGAGAAATCAGAGGATAAGGTTCTTTTGTGTGTGTGTATGCAATGCCAGCCAATGAAGTAATACCCTTATGGGCACTCTTGTTGTTGTGGAGTCACTAAGTCATATCTGACTTTTTGTGACCCTGTGGGCTGGAGCCTGCCAGGCTCTTCTGTTCCTGGGATTTCCCAGGCAAGAATACTAGACTGGGTTGCCATTTCCTTCTCCAGAGGATAAGGTTCTTAATGACATTTGGCTCCTTTCGAAAATGTCCAAGTTTTCTGCTATAAAAATTGAGACGTATGTTCCCTTTGACGTCAGAATCCTCACTCTGGAAATTTATCCTTGCAAAAAAAACAGTGGCCTAAACAATCAAAAATGTATTATGAAAATGTTTACTGAGACAATCTGTAGTTGTGAGAAATTAAAAACAATCTAAGCAGCGGCTAATTAATTACAGTATATCCATACAATGGTACCATGATATAGAATAATATAGTACCAGTCGACCAAAAAAGATATCTACAATATACTATATAAACATTCAAGGTATTGAACAGTGTATATAATATGATCCTAGTTGTTAAAAAAAAAAAAAAAGAAAGAAACATATGTAGAAAGGTTGTATATACACAAATGCATTAAAAGTCTAAGGAATACAAACCAAAGTCTGGGAGACAAGCAGAAACACCACGAACTTTCTGCCACACACAATTCCATGTGATTTAAACATTTCATATTCTGTATCACTTGATTTCCTAATATTAATATTTATCTTGAAAACTTTTCTAAGATTTATGAATACATGAAACTAGGAGGAGACTGGAAAGGCAAAGCAAACTGTTAACCATGGTCGTCTCTGGCAAGTACGAGTTCTCTTATGCCTATGTTTTTGAGGCACAGATGTGTTTACCATACAATACAAAATAATAATCAAAGTCTTCTCTGTATAAAAAAAGTTTAATTTTTAAATTAAAAAAGAAAACATTTTTTAAGTTCTTCTATGCTTTGCAAAATTTATAAAAGTTTTAACTAGCACAAATTGCTTTAGAGGTAAAGAAAGTTTTAAGCAGCATATGTTTAAGTAATTTTTTGGATTATAAAAAACATAGATACAAAACAGAAAGGCTCAAGGAAGACAGCAAAAATGATAGCAGATCCAAGAAAAACCACTGGTAGCATTCATGCGTCTACTCTCCCAGTCTTTTTTTCTATGCTGATTTAGGCAGTTGCTTTGTTTTTACAAAACTGTAATCATATATATACATATATATATACACACACACATACATACACATCCATGGAAAAGGAAATGGCAACCCACTCCAGTATTCTCGCCTGGGAAATTCCATGGACAGAGAAGCCCGGCAGGCTACAGTCCATGGGGTCACAAAAGAGTCAGACACAACTTAGCAACTAAACAGCAACTTACATACATGTGATTACATACATACATATTTACACATATACATATATACATATATAGACAATCTCCAACTGCTTTTTAAACACAACAGTTATATAATATGCAGCTATTTCATTTTCATTCCAATTCATAAAAGTTATACTGATTCACTTTTCAGGGAACCAAGAAAAATTATCTTCTTGAAAAATACAGAGAGGATCAAGAAATGGACTAATTTCCCATACTAGAAAACCTTCTAAACACAATTTGATGATTCATTCCAAAAAAAGAAAAGGATAGGGTCTGGCAAAAAAAAAAAAAAAAAGGATAAATCATCCGAAAGTTGGGTCTTTTAGGGAAAGAGATGAGCTAAGGACCTCTCCAAATATTAAAAAATTAAAGGAAGAGAATGAACAGTCGTGCAAACCAGCCTGATTGATTGTGAACTGCGTCTGGTCGCCACCCGCTCCAGACTCTGGCGAGTCAGGATTAGATTTATTGTATTTTTTTTTGGCTGCTCTGGGTCTCAGTTACAGCATGCAGGCGCTTTTAGCTGCAGTGCGTGATCTTTTAGCTGCAGCATGCGGGATCTAGTTCCCTGACCAGGGATCAAGCCTGGGCGCCCCCCCTCCCCAGGCACTGGGGGCATGGCGTCCCAGCCCCTGGACCACCAGGGAAGTCCCTTACCGTACCTTCTTAATATTCCTTTGAAACTCCTTATGGCGCACAGGAAGCGTATAAAACAGCTGCTGCACGGTGACCGTCGTCCCCCTGGGTCGTGGGTAGGGGGTTTTCTGGAGGATTTTTCCATTGTGATCAAACACCAATCGAGTTCCAACCTTCACAGACGTGTGGCAGGTAGAAATAGTCACGTCGCTATAAGAAAAAGGCAGCACAGCACGGTCAGCTACAGATGCCCAGGTGCTGGACACCACGTGCTCGTTTTCTCACTTCCATTCTCTCAAAACTCTCCTAAAAAGATGCTGATCCTTCCGAGATCATCAAGAGAGATTAAAGCAGTGAGGACTCGTCATAAAATCTAAAGCTTGGGCCCCAGTAGATAGTGAGAGAGTTCTGTAACTATTTTGTTTTGATAAAAGCCTTGATACTTGCTTTGGTTAAACTGCAAAATAAAAGATCTTAAAACTTCTGAATTCACCAATAAAGATTCATTTCTCTGTTTAGCTATCATACTACTACTCTAATAAAATCTTAGAAGATGCTGTGCAGCTAAATAAGTGTTTAGCAAATCTTTTCCTCAACATCAAAATAAATTAAAATCAATAGTACATGGCATCTATATTTATCTATATGTTACTTTTTTTTAAATTTATTTATTTATTTGGCGGCACCAGGTCATAGTTGCAGCATTCGGGATCTTTGATCTTTCATTGCAGCAGGTGGGATATTTAGTTGAGTGATGTGAGGTCTAGTTCCCTGAACAGAAATGGAACCCAGTCTCAACCACTGGACCACCAAGGAAGTCCCTATGTGACAGCCGCTCGGTCGTGTCCGACTCTTTGTGACCCCATGGACTATACAGTCCGTGGAATTCTCCAGGCCAGAATACTGGAGTGGGTAGCCTATCCCTTCTCCAACGGATCTTCCCCACCCAGGAATTGAACCGGGGTCTCCTGCATTGCAGGCAGGATTCTTTACCAACTGAACTATCAGGGAAGCCTAGCTATGTTACTTTTAAATTGAGAAGTTTCTGCTTTAACAAGGATAGCAACTGTTTTATAATATTATATACTATTGGCTTCATTTCATTCATTCATTGCTTACATTTCAGAAATATTACCACTTAGGTTGACAGTATGATAAAACAGAACAGAGAAGCTAGAAGTTGAGAATATTCCTATGGAAAAGTGAAAAAAAAAATGATTCTAATCAGACTTCTCAATTTTCAGAGAGATTTTTAGAAGGGGTAAAGTTAGAGGATAAAAACATTGCATCACCTCAGTGCACAGAGTGAGCTCAGAGCTTCCCCTCGAAAGCCAAAAGTTTCAACCTGAGTGAGGTCAGCAAACTCCTGAATCTTCGAAGTGTGATGTTTCAGAGCTGAGAAAGAGGTGAAGAGTCTAAGTCCAAGATATTACAAATGACAGAGCAATGAACACAGAGTACCCACCCAAGTGACTGGTTTTAAAAGCTGTTTTTGTGTTTCCTAAGACAGTGTTACCCCAAGTTCACAAATATTGGGCCCAAATATTTTAAAATAGGATTAGCAAAGTACCACTTACTTAAGCCTTCAAAATTTGCTTCTTCTACCCCACATCCGTTGTCTGAAACTTCGATGAGCTCCACTCCATAGTCTTTAAGCCTGAGATCTAAAAAGGTTAAAGTACTGACTTCTTAAATTGATCGACATGAAGAGACTTTAGAGTGAAAGACAATAGTTACAACTTACAAAATGCAACTCTGAGTCCTAACTGTATTTATTTAAATACACTACTGTCTTCTTGGGTATTTTATTCTTTAAAGTCCTTCTTGGCTGTTTACTAGCCCAGATAAAGTAGTTTCTTTTTTTTTTTTTTTCCTCTTTCCTTCAAGACGATAATTTTAACACAGCCTTCAAGAGAACAGGTTCTGGAATCAGACTCCCGGGGGTCAGATTTACTAGCTAAAGCTCAAAAAAGGCAAATTCCTTATGCCTTAATTACCTCTTTTGTAAAATGGAGATAATTATTGCAATAGTAATCCCCAATCTCATAAGATTACTCTGCAGACTAAATGTTACCTACACAGTTCTTAGCACAATGGCTGCCTGGCACATAGTAAGAAGACAATAAAAGTTAACTATTATTATGATTACTACCTAGCCAAGTACTAGGCACATAATAGGTGCTAAATTTATGTTTAAAAAAATAACAATTTCTCAGCATATCAATGATTGTCTTGCTACAGTCTTATTTTTTATGCTTAAATAATAACTTCACAGCATATCAATGAGCATCTTACTGTTTCTTGAATAAAATAGCATAAGCTGATTATTTCTTGTGGCTTAAAACTCTCCCAAACTTACCAATACTAGTTGCACCGGCATCCACACTATTTTCTACCAACTCCTTCACAGCAGTGCTTAGACCAAGTACCACTTGCCCAGAACAAATCTGATGGACTGACTTCCGATCGATAGGTCTGATGGCCTTAGCAAGTTCTGAACTAAAGAAACCAGTTACAAGAGACAAAGCAAGTAGGCAATTATATATTTTCATCCTGGTTTGAACTGTGGGAAACAATTCATCTCTGTTAACAGTTAACTGGTCTAATCCATCCATTAGATTAATATATCCAATAATTATATTCATAAATATAAACGTTGGTCTACAATCCTTAAAACATGTCAAAAATTTTCTGAATGGATACGTCAAGTAAAATAGATATTTAAAATCAAATTATACTGGGATCTAGATGGGGAAGACACATGTCCCCCTCAAGCTATGGGTCAATAAACACTTATAATAGGACCTTCTTTCTTGAAAACTGAAAGCAACATTGCCCCACAATTTGAAAAACCAAAAGTTTGCTGGGAAATCCAGTGTTCATGTCAAAATCAAAACCATCCCAGAAATCAGGTACCAGCTGGATAACTATTCCTAACGTTACCTTCAAATACCCACTCCAGGGGCTTCCCTGGTGGTCCAGCAGTTAAGTATCCACCTTGCAATAGGGGACATAGGTTCAATTCCTGGTTGAGGAACTAAGATCCCACATCCCACAGAGCAACTAAGCCTGAGAGCTATAACTAGAGAGTCTGTATGCTCAACAGAAGATCCTGCCTGCCACAATGAAGACCAAAGGGAGCCAAAAAAAAAAAAATCCCCACTCTGAATCCAGGCTGCCAGCTCTTGTCTTGGAAAAGCCCCTCAGAGTCATGACTGTACCTCCTTTCAGAATTTTCCAAAGGGTTTGTCTGTTTTCTCTCTACTTCAATTAATCCCCCATGATACCACCAGTTACTTTAGAAACCACAAAACTGGTCAAATAATTTTACTTTTTCAAGAACTCGCTAGCACCACACTGTGTGCTACGTGTGTGTACTGTCATGTCTCACTCTTTGCGACCCCATGGGCTGTAGCCCGCCAGGCTCCTCTCTCCAGGAATTATCCAGGCACAAATATTGGGTTGCCATTTCCTCCCACGGGGCATCCTCCTCACCCAGGGATCAAACCCACATCTCTTAGGCCTCCTACACTGGCAGGTAGATTTTTTTTTACCACTACTTGTCACCTGGACACAGTATATCCTCGGTGATAAACTGAAAGTCACTCAGTCGTGTCCGACTCTTTGCAACCCCATGGACTACACAGTCCATGGCATTCTCCAAGCCAGAATACTGGAGGGGGTAGCCTTTCCCTTCGCCAGGGGATCTTCCTGACCCAGGAATCGAACCCAGGTTTCCCGCATTGCGGGCGGGTTCTTTAACCGCTGAGCCACCAAGGAAGCCCAAGAATACGGGAGTGGGTAGCCTATCCCTTCTCCAGGGGGGATCTCCCGGATCCAGGAATCAAACCCGGGTCTCCTGCATTGCAGGCAGCTTCTTTAGCAATTGAGCCATCAGGGAAGCCCATATCCGCGGTAAATCCTTGTCAAAAAAAAAAAAAAAAATCCTTCCTCTTCATTTTACCTTGCAAAAAATTCTACTCAAGTTTGTCTTAAATGTAAAAACTGCGGACGAGACCACATAAAATGGAAAAAAGTACCTCTAAAAATAAGTTGATTTGGCAGGACATCCTATACGGGCGCAACCTTGACATTTGGGGGAGATACAACATTTAAACAAACACAGAGAATCTGGGATCACGAATCTGACAACTATGCAGCAACGCTACCCGAAGATCTGCTAACCCCGAATTCGGTGTCTCTGCGGGTAACCGTGTACTCGAGGAGATACGGAAGCACTGCGTCCTTTAAAACTGTGCGGCTATGCAAATTCGCATGTCTTGAAGCCGCCCCTAAAACAACCCTCAATTTAGAAAGAGAGAGAGCGCGCGCAACCAGTTAACAAGGAAAATAATTCCGTCTACTGGGATTTCAAGCTCCGGGTTCAGGTCCGCGGATGAGTGGCAGCGTCCGGAGAGGGGGCCGAATTCCCCGCGGACCCCGACCTCAAAGTGAACCCACAGGGCGGCGGGTGTGGGGCGCACTGAGGAGCCCGCTCCGGGGTCTCCGTGTCGCCAGCTCGTTCTGCGCCTCAGTCACTTTCCCCTCCGTTCCAGAGGCCTGGAACGCCGTGGGCCTTAGCCAGGGCGACCGCGAGAGAACCCAGCAAGCTCGGCTCACCTCGGCCCGTCAGCTCGCTCCATGGATGCAGAGCCTGAGGCGGGACTCGGGGCTCTTCGCGCCGCCGCTCCCGCGGACGCCCGGACGCCCATTGGCTGCTTCCCACACAGTGCCCTGCCCACTTCCGGGTAAGGCCGCGAACGCTTCCCACAGCTTCTTCTCGCTGATTGGCGGTGTCAAAGGTCGAGTCCGTGACGTCGAGATAGCAGGGGCCAATTAGAGCACAGAAACTGCGCTTTCCCGAAAGCCCGCAGCCCGGTCGGAAAGGAGGTGGCAGCAGACTGTCGTAGACTTGGACGGTTTGTGAGCGTTCGTGTCTCTCACCTGCCACCTTCCCTCCTTTGCTTCCCAGGATGCCGATGTACCAGGTAAAGCCCTATCACGAGGGCAGCGGATCTCTCCGCGTAGAGCTTCCCACCTGCATGTACCGGCTCCCCAACGTGCACGGCAGGACCGGCAGCCCGGCGCCGTCCGCTGACCACGTGCAGGTAGGAACGCGCGGCCCTTGCCCCGCCCCCCCACCATTTCGGTGCGCAGGCGCCAAGGCCCCGTCCCACCGCCTGCCGGTGCAGTGCGCAGGCGCCAAGGCCCCGTCCCACCGCCTGCCGGTGCAGTGCGCAGGCGTCAAGGCTTCGGCCCCACCGCCTTGCCTGTCCAGGGCTCAGGCGCCCTAGCTCCTCCGAGGCGCTGAGCCGCCGCCCTCTTGTTCAATGCGCAGGCGCTGCCGCGCTGGTCGGCGGAGTTCTGGGTCTAGGGTCCGCGGGGTCGCCCCAGGTCGGGACCGTGCGACCTGAACTGTGTCGAACAAAACCGTGGCGACTAGACTCGATCGCCTATCCCCACCCCAGCCTCACGCGCCCGCCGGCCTCCGAGTGACCATAACTTTTACCCATTGGAAGATCTATCCCATCTTTTTTTTTCCCCTCCGCTTAAGACTGCTTAGACTTTTTTTTTTTTTTTAAACCAAATTCTACCCACAGAAAAGTGAGGAATACATCAGTGGCGACTTCTGAGGAATCGTAAAGCGAATCCCAGGGTCACCCATTCAGGGCAACAAGTCAGCGCCACCACTTAAAACTTGCGCGGTCATTGTGTCCTACGTTTCTCTCTTACTTTGTCCCCTGGGTGTGCGTCCCTGGACAGTGGGGTCTTGGTGTCAGTGGGAGCCTGCAGTGCGTGCCCTGCGGTGTCTGGCTGCCCCTTCTGAACGTAATTGGAAGAATCGCTTTGCTGCATGAGAAAGCTTCGCTTTCATCCTCTGTAGTTTACTGCTCCTTGGCGCAACTGTGCCGCCACGTCTTTATCCATCCCACTGCCCACGGGCGTCTGCTGGTTTTCTATTTTAGGCCATTATGAACAGTTCTGCAGTGAATATTCTTGGACAAGAGCAGACATAGAGTACATACCACGGACATGGGATTGCCGGCTCAGTGGGCTGGTCCATATTCAGTTGCTTTTCAAAGCGGTCATCCCAGTTTATGCAGTGTAGGTGAACTTTTTTTTTTTTAAAGAGATTCATTTTATCTATTGAGTTTTAAATTGTTTTTAAGAACTATTTGGCCGCTGCTGCAGCACAGGGGTTCTTAGTTCCCCGACCAGATTCGAACCTTTGCCCCCTGAAGTCGGAGTGCAGAGTCTTAATCACTGGCCTGGCAGGGAAGTCTGTTATATTTGTTTTTTAATTTTGGAGGTATGTGAATTTCTGGTGCTGGCACCCTTCCCAAAGCTGGTTGGGAGTACAGTGACATCTTCATATAGTTTAGTTTAGATCTCCGAGACCTCCAGATCAGTTCAGCACCTTTTCATGTTTATTGGGCATTTTGATTTTGCCTCCTTTGTAAAGTAACTGCTCAGCTTTGACTCTTTTTATAAATTGCAAACACATCTTAATTTCCCTGCAGGAGAAACTTGTAGTCCATTCTGACTCAGATGAGTGAATAAAGAACTTTTGTGATTCGTTTTCCCTGTCATCCTTTGTCCCAAGAGTTTTCTGCCTCGACTGTAAGGGAGGTGGTTAGTTTAGTTTGAAAGCAAATAACACAAGTGTTGTCTCACTGCAGAGCTGAGGCAGTGATGCAGGTATGGTCCAGTGTCTCTTTACCTGGAGGTCCCCATGGAGACATACGGTCCAGTGCCTCTCGACTGGACAGACTCATGGAACTGAAAAGGAAACCCCAGAGTGGGGAGCATCACAGCTCTTTTGAGACCAAGTCCTTTTTTTTTCTTTTTTAAAGTCTGCTGCCTGAGTTCCTTTGGGCATTTAACTGTGAACTTGCAACCTAGAAGATAATAACCTAGCAGATGATAGCAATGCGGATAGATAATTAGAAACCTAGCATCTCCAGGGGAAATGAGAGCAACACAAAGAATAAATGACTTCTAAATACATGTAGATAACACACATGGATAAACACAACACGCCAAGTCACAGTCTAGCCCGAGCAAGCAAAACAACAGGCCAGCGCTGGAAAGAGTGGTAGGTTTGAGACTTCTGGGGGTCCACTGGTTAAGACACTGCCCTCCTAATGCGGTGGGTATACAGGTGCAGTCCCTGGTTGGGAAACTGAGGTCCCAAATGCCACACGGCAAGGCTTTAAAAAAAAAAAAACAGTGAGGCAGATCTCAGGTTCCTCAGATGAAGCTATGTTGGACTCTTGATCACAGATCACGTTCCACATGTAGTACTGGGTCTAGTCTTCAGTGAGTATCGATGGGTTTTGAATACAGTAGGTATTCCGCCCCTGGTCGGGCAGGGGCGCTATTGCCATATGTAGAAATGAGCAAAGCTGAGCACAGACGATGCGCACACACAGGCTGGATTACAGGCCTGGAAATACTACTCAGGAGGACTAATACTGAGTAACCTGAGGATGTCACACAGGTGGTGGCCTCACCGGTCACATACTTTGCCTACAGACATTTCCGGTCAGCGCCCCATTATGTACTTGGCACACTGAACTCTTTATTCTTCTTTATTCCACCGAGACCACTGTCATCTTGCATTTCTCTGCTGTGTGATCTTAAACAAGAGCAGCAGGCGAGGGAGCTGAGAGCGTGGAGATCCAGCCGCAGGGTAAATAGGCATTAACCTGCTGAGAGCTGGGGGAGGGGTGTTACAGAGGGAACTCCATGAGGAAAAGCCCTGGGGCAGGTGGGGGCCTGTGCGTTTTAAGACCCAAAGGACAGTGTGGCCTGTTTGCAAAGAGAGGGGGAGAATGAAGGGAGAGGAGGTAGCCAGAGGACCAACCGCTGGACTCTGCTTTTTAGCCTAAGAGGTTGTTTTGCTTTCTGGCCACTATCCTGGGGATGGGCAGGAGGGATGGATCAGAAGGGTGCCAGGTGGAAGGAGGCCAGGTGGAAAGTGGTGTCTCGGACTCAGGCGGTGACTATGGAGGCAGCTTATGAGCCACTAGATTCCGGAAAATGGACAGCAGCTGGTGATGAATTGGATATTTGAGGAGGGCAGTTATGAGCAGCGAGGGGAGGAACACAGTGTTCCTTAAAGTCACCAGCACACAAATGTGAGCAGGCGCTCTTCCCACCCTCACGTTGTACGGTGAGCCCATATTTCTGTAGACTCAAGGTCATGGCCTTGATGAGCCTTCTGTCTACTTACGAGCATCTTAACTCATGCTTAAGGGGTCCTTTCTTCTCTTGATTCAAATGAATTATCTTTTGTGAGAGCTTGAGAATCTAGACTAGAAATAGGCTGCATATTGTTACTACTGGGAGGCTTCTCACTATTGCTTTTTAAATAAGTATGTAGAGATTTATTCCCAGCAAACATTGTGTTAGTCTAACTCTTTGCAACCCCACGGACCGTAGCCCGCCAGGCTCTGTCCATGGCGATTCTCCAGGCAAGAATACTGGAGTGGGTTTCCATTCCCTTCTCCAGGGGATCTTCCCAACCTAGGGGTTGAACCCAGGTCTCCTGCATTGCAGGCCGATTCTTTACCATCTGAGCTACCAGGGAAGACCTCAGCAAATATTACTAGTTACTTAAGGTATACCAGTCCACCAACAGGCAAGAAAGATGCAGAGATTCAGTGAAGGAAGGATGTGAGTATTCCCTGTTTATGAAGTTATACATTTCAGCAGCGAAGAAGTTCTAGATAATTCTAAGGTAAGGGAGTGCCAGTACCGCCGCAAAAATGATTCGGGGCACGGATCACACACACACTGACACACACACACTACCACCACCACCCTGCCCACCCCGGATATACTTCCAAACCTAAAGACACTTTGTTTAAGTTGTGTGTGCCCCAGCTTTCCTTCCATTAGTATAAATTATTGATCACATTCTTATTGCCACCCCCCTGTCTTTATTCTGTTCATTTACGTAAAGTATTTTAAACTAGTTTGATAGAAGGAACAATCTGTGTGTGTTTGTTTGTTTCTCATTCGCTGTTTTTAAAGACTTAAGTGCCTGAAATAGGAGCCTTACAATTTCAAAGTGGTTTTCAGTCGCAGCGTGGTTTGTTTTATAGCATTTGGGGATTGATTTCAGGACCTATGGGACTGCGGAAAATGAGATGATCCTGCTACTTCATTTTGATGTCTTTTGAAAGGCAGGAAGTTTGATGAATTCATGGAACTAAGTAGAAGGCAAGTGGCCAAGTTTAAACAGAGTGCTTTGCCATGAGAGGAAGTGAATGTTCTGATGTTGGTCTGTTTAGGAAGCCTCAGACCCGTCTCTTCAAGCTCTTGAGTCCCGCCAAGATGATATTTTAAAACGTCTGTATGAGTTGAAAGCTGCGGTCGATGGTCTATCCAAGATGATTCAGACACCAGATGCGGACTTGGATGTAACCAACATAATCCAGGCTGACGAGCTGGCTGCTCTGTCAACCAGCACCGTGGACTTAAACGCCATGCTCGGACAGGTAAGTTCATTCAGCAAGCTGAAGAACATCACAGTGCTGGGTGGTGGTGGGTGCTGGAAGATCGTGCTAGTGTGACTGAAGCCCCAGTTTCCACGTTTTCAAAGACGGTACACAAAGCACATTCTTTTTTCCTCTTCTGATTGTACCTGCACGGAACAGATGCGTGAGCTGTGAGTGAAGCTAGGCAAGCGCTAATGCAGCTCTGCCGTTCTGGATGCAGAGGAGGGGCCCAGGCGTCCCTTCTTCCTGCCACCCGTGGCAGCTCCGAGCAGCCTCCGAGCCCTGGGGAAGCAGCTGTTGGGTGGCTTGCCGTGCTTCTCTAAGTTTCCCCCAAGTCAACCTTTGTTCCTCGGGAAGGGCCTGAATTTCAGAGCGTTGGCTGCCCAGGCACAGATATTTCACCAAACCTTCTGTAGTTTGTTGCCGCAAGCAAGTCACTGTCTCATACCTCAGACATATTTTGCTTAAATCCATTTGCTCTATTAAAATTCAATTGCTGCAGCTGATATAGGGAACAATTCGATACACAGAGAAAGAACATCTTGTTAACAACTGGGTACAGAAGAGTTCGCCCCAAGAATCCCCGCTAGCACCACCCCTAGAATTGACGGTAGAAATGGTCCTGCTTGAAAGCCTAACAGGTGAGGCCACGCTGCAGTGTCTGGCCCAGAGCTGTTTTTGAAAACATGCGTCCCTCTGCAGTCAGTGTCCCTTCATCACCCAGGTCACTTTTGCATGAGACTCCACCCAGCTAGTCCCCCGAGAGCCAGTCTGCGTAGGGGATAAATCGGTGAGCACAACCGTGTCGGGTGTCCCAGGGCCGGAGGGGCCTCCCCGAGCTCACGGTGCTTCAGATGAATTTTGATACTGCAGAAGGCAGGGTCAGGTAACACGATACGTTTGGAGAAATGGAGAGCATCCAGCCTAGGTCCACGTGAAGAACGTCAGTCAGGAGTGACCTGGCCAGACCAGAGGCCAGATTGTGGCAGGGCTGTGGACAGAAAGCCGAGCCGTTTGGCCTCTGCTGTATCGGATGAGTTCATTCGTTACGAAGCGCGGAAGTACAGAAATAAGACAGTCTGCATCTAAAAGGGCAGTGCATGTCGTAGTAAATCACCTGTAATTAAATTCAGAAAACAAAAAGGCAGTGCATTTCAGCACTCTAATTCACAGTCTCCCTTAGCCAAGACCCTTTTCCTCAGGGCTCTTCTGTGCTCAGTCACTCAGTCATGTCCAAGTCTGCGGCTCATGGACTGTAGCCCACCAGGCTCCTCTGTCCATGAAGTTTCCCAGGCAAGAATACTGGAGCGGTTTGCCATTTCCGACTCAGAGGGATCTTTCCAACCCAGGGGTCAAACCCATGTCTCTTGAGTCTCCTGTGTTGGCAGGTGGATTCTTTACTGCTAAGCCACCTGAGAAGCCCCAAGGGACTCCTCATTGGCACATAAACCAAATTGCTATAGAAACTATATACTGTTGAGCGTTCAATTTAGTAAAAGGAGTAATTGCATGTGTAACTGTCTTTTTAACTTGGGGAAAAACAGAAGTGTCCTGATGTACTGACTTGAGGGTAAAGTCACTTGTTTGTGGGAGCGTCCATGCAGGGCTGGAGGGACTAGAGTCTCTGCCGTCCCCGGTTCTCACCAAGCTGAGAGCCACAGGGGCCCCCTCCCACCTCGGCTGCGGCTGGGGTGTCGGTGGCGTCCCCCGGGAGGTGACACCTGCTCGAGCTAGCCTGGCCGGGTTCTGACTCCCGTCGTGGGGCGGGTCGCTGCCCCGTGGCGGTCTGCCGCTCCCCAGGACCACGGGGCGCTGAAGGACATCGTGATCAACGCCAACCCCGCCTCGCCGCCCCTCTCCCTGCTCGTGCTGCACCGGCTGCTGTGTGGCCACTACAAGGTCCTGTCCTCAGTGCACACGCACTCGGCCGTGCGGAGCGTGCCAGCCAACCTCCTCCAGTGCTTCGGCGAGCAGACAAGGCAGCAGCCCCGCCACGAGTACCAGCTGGGCTTCACCCTGATCTGGAAGGATGGTGAGCGGCGGGACGGGCTGACGCCCACCACGTGAACAGGAAGGGGCTGGGGGTGCTCCTCGGCCGTCCGCCCTCAGGTCTGATCCTCTCTGAGTCTGGGAAACCCCTGAGGGCTCTGCAGGAGCAGAGGCGTCCTTACCCAGAGATGCGCTCCATCCTCAGGGGGCTGCCGCTGGCACGTTCCAAAGCCTGTCATGATGTCGGGGGCGGGGGGACACTGGCATTCTCTCCTAACAGACGTGACCTGATACAGGACGGCAAGGCGCCTCTCCAGTCAGGCTTCCCAGAGGGACATGAGCCCATGTCCGTCCCGCGAGGCCCGAGAGTCAGGGCCAGGGCGGCAGGAGGTCTCGCTGGTACATGAGACCCCTGGTTCCCAGTCCCCATCGCCAGATCCTGGGGTACAGGGCCGGGAACAGACGGTTGGAGGTCCTTCCAGCTTGAATGCTGTCATCACCAAATACCAGAAATGGTTACTTGATAATATAGTTGGCACTCTTTTAACCTAAACTTTCTTGAATATTAGCAATCTTTTAAGTACCACTGGGTGCATGACTGGCAGGGCCCCCCCACTCCACCCCCCCACCCCCACGCCACACCGCAGGAACACGTCTCTGGTGATGCCGCCCTTTCTGACATCTCGTGTTTATTCCTTTCAGTGCCGAAGACGCAGATGAAGTTCAGTGTCCAGACGATGTGTCCCATCGAAGGGGAAGGCAACATCGCCCGCTTCCTGTTCTCGCTCTTTGGCCAGAAGCAGGATGCTGTGAACTTAACCCTCATAGACAGCTGGGTGGATGTAGCTATTTTTCAGCTGAAAGAGGGCCACAGTAAAGAGAAGGCCGCCGTGTTCCGCTCCATGAACTCTGCCCTCGGGAAGACCCCCTGGCTCGTGGGGGATGAGCTCACTGTGGCCGATGTGGTGCTGTGGTCCGTGCTCCGGCAGACGGGGGGCTGCGGGGGGACGGCACCAGCCAACGTGCAGAAGTGGATGCGGGCCTGTGAAAACCTGGCCCCTTTCCACACGGCCCTTAAGCTCCTTCAGTGAAGCTCGGCCGCTCATCTTCACAGGTTTTGATTTTAAGTATGGTGCTGTTTCGTGCCTATCATTGGTAAAGGGACTCGTACTAAAATCAAAGCCTTTATTTAGGCCAAGGGTCAAGTATCAATAAAAGCATCACATACTTAACTTGTGGTTTTCATTTTATTTAAAATCCATGGACACTGTGTGCGATATACCATGACAGCTGCCGGCAATGCATTGGGGTACAAACAGGAATGTCACGTTGCTGCCTTGAGGAATGTAGGTTTGGGGGACGCGGGTCTGTGAGGAGGAAGCCCACGGGAACCACGCAGGGCAAAGGCAGGGCTGCTGAGCGCGCAGCTGCCCATCGATGGTTTGGGGGCAGAGAGGCGCAAAGCTTTGAGGGGGTGTGGGTTTTGGGGTGATGCCCAGGTGAAAGTGAAGAGAACAGGAACAGGCTGGGTGACGTGCGCCATGCCACTGGCTGACGTCTCGTAGTGTGGAGGGCCGGGGGGCCGGCAGCTGTCGACTCAACAGCCCAGCAAGGCCTGGGCTCCGGCAGAGAGAGGTTCAGAGCACACCGTGTCCCTGTGGCAGAACATTCGAGAGGAGGATGTGGTCACGGCTGCGCTCAGAAGTGCTGAGGAAGCGGCCTGCATTTCACGGTCGGGTTGGAGGGATGGTGATATTAAGGTAAGAAATCCAGGAGAAGGAGTGCACGGGGCAGAAGGGAAAGACGAGAGCAGGTTCGTTTCCAGTTGTCTCACGTGCAAAATGCCAGCCTTAAAAGGCACTGTCAGAACCTCACTTTGATGAGTCCTATAGAGGATTCCTACATACAGTTAAGAGTTACACCAAAAAAGAAAAAAGTTACACCAGCTACACCCTAGTAAAGGTTGAAAATTCACACTCCAGTTGACTGTTTCGGTTGAAGAGTTTTAAGTCCACTTTCCTGTTCATAGAGCCCTTGCGGCTAGACGGGCACGCCCCCGTCTCTCATGTCACCCTTTACCCCTCTGTCCTGAGAAAGGAGACTTAGCTGCTTCCTTAGTTCCTGAATTTCTTTCTCTTGCTCGACTATCTTCATCTGTAAGGTGAGATTAACCTGTGAAGAGAGAAAATTTTAAGCTCCACTGCCTCAGGTTCTTCCTTTACTTTGAAACATACAGGCTGCCTCTGCACAGTGCTGACCCACATGGATTCCAGTTCCCACGGCTTACTACGCATCACCCAGCCATGTGGTGAGCGTCAGTTACCCAGGTACAGTGACTGACTGCCCGAGCACTTCAAGTCCACAGCACGCTATGTGACCCACCATGCGTCTCCTGATCGGGGACAGTGCTCACTTCTCTAGGAAGCCCTGGTGGCTGGTCGCCGAGTGAGTGAGTCGGTTCACACAGTGGCGCAGCCACACTGCCTCCTGTTTCCCACTGATACACCCACTGACGGTTTTGAAAGAGGGAATCGGCCAACAGATACGAAGGTGCAGCCGAGCAATGAGAAGGGACGGTGCTGGAAGTGAAAATCAAACACGCGGCATCCCAGACAGGACAGCTGATGCTGGGGCGGCAGATCACGCCACCATCCAGCGCCGAGTGAGGGCGGCTTATCAAACAGGAAGAGGACGCAGACGTCCCCAGGAAAGAACCCCTGGGGACAGATCCCAGCATCGAAAGTGCCCAAGACAAAATGCCAGAAGCTGATGCAAACTTGGCAAGCAGGGTGACAAGTCACCAGAGGAAAGGTGCTCACTCTGTATCCTAATCACGGGATGAGATGAAGGCGGGCACTGCTCAAACTACTGGAACACATTAATGCTCCATTGTAGTTTTATAATTTTTCATGTCTGTATACATCTCTAACTAGATAATGAGAGAGTTTTAAACATTTTGACAAACATTTTTAAAGGTCAAGGAGTAACTGTTGGCTTTTTCCCATCAGTGATTATGCTGTGAGCTCCGTGTGGTCATTTTCACAGCCCTGCACTACACAGAGTGCAAAGTGAGGGCCACGGGTATAAACAGATGTATCTGTGTGGAGGTGTGCAAAACAGTTCTACCAGGAGAAATCCTTACCATTAGTACCAAATAACGATGGTCTCCACTCACCATCCTCACGGGGAGTTAGAAAATCCCCTCCACACGAGGAGATCACACTAACCACCACATCTGCTCCTTTCAGAGGCTCAGAGAAAGCCACTGCACCTGTCTGCTTACTGTTCCATCTAGTAAAATTCCCTGCTTTGACTCAAAAATGAATAAGCCTTAAACAGGAGACAAACCAACTAACCAGCTGCCAGTGGGTCCCCAACTCGTGAGCCTCAGAACCCCTTGGAGGGCCTGTGGAAGCACTCATGGCAGCCCGTTCTCCCGCAGCTTTTGTTTTTAACAGGCTGGTGGGGGAGGCAGGGGGCTCCGAGAATTCTATCAAGTTGGTGGCGATTTTACCCGCTGGTGCGGAGTCTGCTCCCCGGAAGCAGCACGTTCACACACTGCTGCCCACATGCTGGGGGGAAGGCCCTCGGAGACCTTGTTACGAAGCAGGTCAGGGGCGCAGAGCCCCGGAGCCCGTGTTTCTAATGAGCTCCCAGGTGAGGCTGGTGCTGCTGGCCGGAGGACCCACTCTGAGTAGCAAAGCACCAGAGAACCTGTGAGTTTCTCTCTGAATCCAGACTTTTTAAGTCTTGGAAAGTTTCTGTTCATACCCGTGAGTGAAAACACCAAGTTGGGAAGGAGGGCGGGGAGGGGCTGCCTGGGGCAGCGCCTGCTCACGGGAGAGAAGGTCAGACTCCCGCGCCCGAGAACTGAGCTCTCAGGCTGGTTAAGCAGGGCCTAGCCAGACAGGCCGGCTCCCCTGGGCATCCCTGCTGTCCTGGATCCCCCGGTGCGTGTGCCTTTCTGATGTGTGCTCAGTCATGCCCGTTTCTTTGCAGCCCACCAGGCTCCTCTGTCCATGGGGTTCCCCAGGCAAGACTGCTAAAATGGGTTCCTCCGGGGGATCTTCCTGACCCAGGGATCGAACCACTGTCTCCTGCACTGCAGGTGGACTCTACCACTATGCCACCTGGGAAGCCCTTCTACCACTACACACTTTATAACAGTTCATAAAAGGCCACATACCACGGCTGGGAAGGAAAACCAAAACCTGACAGCAGGATGAGGCTCGAAACTGGAGCCCGAGGTGACCACCTTCAGTGTGGACAGCTGGCAGCGGTCACCTGGCTTGCCTGACAAGTGCGCCACTGGAAGCTCTGAGAATGTGTTGAGATATTTCGTTTCTGTAACCCTTATTCTAAGCTCAACTGCTCTTCATGAGATGGGATTCACAATTTAAACCATGTCTGGCCACTGCCTCTCTTGGCTTGGCCCACCTCTTCCTTGAGGTGCTTTCTCTTCTTTCAATAAACTTGTTTTTGCCATGGGAAAAACAAAACGATCAGCTCCATGTTGGACCTCCTGTTTTCCCCAGTATTAAATAAGTCATACATACATTTCCAGAATTTTGGAAGAGCTCACTCTGCAGCAGCTGGATGGCAGATGGCCTCTGGGCTGAGTTCTTTCTGGTTAAGTGCTGGATGTACTTGGCTTGGACGGGACACCTTTTACTGAGGGCCTCAGGGATCTGTCCGGTCCTCAAACCTGTTAAAACGTGTGCTCGCTCCATTTCTGTCCCAAATGGCTGAAAGAGCTCCAGCAGGATCACGCCCAAGCTATACATATCTGACTGGAAACAGGGGAGACAGTCATTGAGTAGTGGGATACACAGTGACATCTGTGACACCCGTGAATTTGAAAACCGTTGTTGACTCCCTAAGTCATGTCCAACTCCTTGCGACCCCGTGAACTGCAGCACGCCAGGCTCCCTGTCCTTCACTGTCTCCCGGAGTTTGCTCAGACTCACGTCCATTGAGTCGATGATGCCGTCCAACCATCGCACCCTGTCCCCCCCTTTTCCTCCTGCCCTCCCTCTTCTCAGCATCAGGGTCTTTCCCAACGATGCAGTTAGAAAGTGAGGCTTGCCCACTATGGCCGTTTGATCTGAGAGAGAATCTGCCTACCTCGCTCCACCATCTCCAGAATCACGTGGATGTCAGAGCTTCCCCTGCATTTACTGTACTTCCTGTTACTTCCGACTACAGGTAAACCCACAAACTGGGTAAAGGGGAACCAGTCCTACCTTGGCGTCATACTCGGATCCCTCCAGCTGTTCGGGGGAAGCGTACAGACACGTACCCACTCTGGAGGTGTGCGTTGGCGCCCCTGTGATTTGAAAAGTCAAAGATGAAGCCTGGCAGGGTTAGCACCGTCCACGTGAAGACCCCTGACCCTGAGCAGACACTGCAGCTCCCAAGGGAATGGTGCTGCTTCTCAAAAATCACACCTTTGCTATTAACTCTTTATGATTCTCTTTAAATACTGACAGTGTCCAACCGTGTCTCTCTCTCTCTTTTTAATGTAAAAACAAACCAACAAAAACCATCACCAAAACAAACTTACTCTCCCCATTTGCACTGCCCCAGTCTGTGTTTTTCTGGATGATGTCTGCACAGGCCAGGCCAAAGTCTCCTATTTTTACTTGCTGATCAGGGCCATGAAGGAAAATATTTCTGGGCTGTAAACAAACACAATACGTCAATTCCCTGGTATTCTAAAACGAACAGTGAAAATGAGTAGATGTTGCGACTTCTCAACTCAGGAGTCAGCAGCCCTTCATGAATCAGCAATGAGAACAGTGGCTCTCAAACTCGGCCGCACTTCACCGCGGAACCGGAAACAAATCTCAGTGTCCAAGCCACTCCCTGGACTAACAGAATTCCAGGGGGTGGACACGGGCACTGACATTGGTTTCAAGTCCCCAGCTTCTAACATAGAGCATGCTTGTACACAAGCGCACCTTAGCCCTGCTGAGACCTCAGAATCACTGAAGCTTTTAAAAAACTATTATCCTTTCAACAAGTCAAAGCTGTTGATTTTTCTTTTCTTAATGAAAAAAAATAAAGAAAACTGGTCTTTGTTTTTTAAAGCTCCTAGATGTCTCCTCTGTGTCAGCCAGGGCTGGGAACGACCAGGCCACACTCTGAACGTATACATTTTGCTCTGTCGAAGCAACCGCTGCAGGCCCAACACGTTTCCCTTGGAGCTACCCCTAGACCAGTGCGAAAATACCCCTCTGCTGGAGGCGGGAGGAATTCCTCTGAAAACTAAAAAATGCTCAGGTTAAAAGTCAGGTTTTCTTAATTTCAACATAGTCATTTGTTTGGAGGCTTCCCTGATGGTTCAGTGGTTAGGACTCCGAGCTTCCAACGAAAGGGACGGAGGTTCAATCCCTGACTGGGAAACAAAGATCCCACAGGCCTCATGGCCTGGACCAAAAAGTTTTATTTGAATGTGTAAATTCCCCTATTTTAGCTTCATCAGTTTTAACAGTGGCTGAATGGGAAGAGAAAACATAAAAAAAAAAATCTTATGTACAAGATGACACTCTGAATAAGTTTTTATGACTGAGGAGAAAGTCCTGGAAACAGCGCTTCTATTGACTCAACAGATACAGAACAGGTGAAAAAGCTGGACTCTGAGGTAAAAATGCGTCGTGTTCATGGATACGATTCTCAGCAGTTCTAGGTCAGTTCTAGAACTGAGCTGGAAGAACCCCAGAGAGTGGGACTGACCGATTCTGTACTGCACCTTCCCTGAATCCCTAGGTTCCCCACTGGAAGCTGTGCTCATGGGAAACATAACCAAGAGAGGCAACGAGGGGCGGGCAGCCGATGGGCCCAGGGCCCTGGAGGGCGGCACAGCGGCCACGCTGCACGTCCAGCTCTGCGAGGCCATCATGCGACAGGACTGCGCCGCGCTCCGGGCCCTGCTGAGGAGCCACCCCGTAAACCAGCCCATGACCGTCCCGGCCAGCTCCACGGGCTATAGCCTGGCCAACTCCAGGCAGTTCCTCAGCCAGGTACTCGCCTCCCCTGCCCGCTCACTCAGCGCCCTCAGCATGCCCCGGGCCAGGCAGTGTGCCCCGAGCCGTGTCCTGCCGAGTGTGAGCAGAGGCGGGGCTCGCCCGGCTGGGAGAGCCTTCATGTCATCCTCTCAAATGTGCCAAGGCTACATCTCTGTGCTGGAATCACTTCTCCCTTTCTTACACATACTTTTTTCATTGTCTGAATTTTTATACAGTGAGTAGTGCCTCTACAATTTTTTTTAAGCCACCCTCTGCCTTAATCTTGCAGTCATGCTGTAAGGCCACTACATACATCTTTTTTAAGAACTTCGGTAAACAGCTCTGCTAGTCATCGACAACATAAGTGACATTAACTTGGAAACCCTGAAAATGCAGAATTTACTAATGATACCAATGACTTTGGCAAAGCTGTAAACTACACAGAACCTACTTGGCAATGACCCTCTGGGTTCATTTAAATTCGAAGGGACTTGACAGCAATTACCATTAATTCTACACAATGAGCTCATCACAAGAAACGACTTTCAAAGCTTTAAGTAAATTGTATCTGCTCCCCTGGTAAATCTGCATTAATGTAAAATACAGATTTTTTATAATACAGAATTGACTAGCGTGGGGTCATTTAAAACAAGCAAAAGAAAAGGATACTTTCAGTGCAGATAGCAGAAAAATACTGAATTAAAGATATTCTAGACATAATTAATCCCTTTGAGGGGGATTAACACAACTGTTATTTCCAACTACACTGGGCTACTTGTAACGTACTTCTCCCCCCAAGGAGACGCTGTCCTTCCCCCCCATCCACCTGGCAGCCAAATACCTCAAGGCGCAGAGTCTGCTTTGCCTGCTGGAGCGCGGGGCTGACCCGGAAGTCCGGTAAGTTACCGCGACGGGCCACCGTTTTGAAAATATGAATAAATGAGGACACATAAGATCTCAGTGTCCTCTTCCCGGTCCTGTCTGGACTCGTCCATTCCACCAGGGACAGACTACAGGTTACCTACCACGTTTTGAACAAACCAGTTTCTTTACTGACTAGAGATCCTCTGAAAAACTGGAAATAATGCGAGAACACAAGTCAGTCAGCCCTCTTAATGCAGCGTGAGTATTAAGTGCTCAGCAATGGTTTGTGCAAAATGAAGTCCCTGGTCACAGCCCTCAGGGAGTTTAATGACCTAAGTTAGATAGGAGAGACAAGAAAATAGAAATAGGCAGAGATTTTCTTGGAAAGAAGTTTATCCTGCTTCCCGATATATCTTCACCACCTAAACCAAGGCTGATACTTCCTAAGTGTCCTATAAATACCATCTGAATGAATGGAAGAAGTACACGGTATAAACAAAAGTAAAGCCCCAAATCCTGACCGTGCTCCGGAAAGGCCCCCAACCCATCGTGCCCTCACCCTCCCCCATGAGCCCCACCGGGGTCTGCAGACCCACTTACAGGCCTCCCAGGACTGGAGCGGCAGCTCCCCCACCCCTCCACCAGGACTCCTCGGTACACCTTCCTCGCCTTGGGTGGGGCGCAGACCTCTGGAGAACTCTGCCCACCAGCCTGTTTAGTAGCTCTGTCGGCTTAATCCTTCCACATTCGACTGGAAGCTCTGCCAGGTGGGGATGCTGCTATTTCTCCACTTCCCTGTCGCAGGGCTTACGTTAAATCCACACAGGTGAACTCAGAGTTATCCAGTTCCAGGGGAGCGGTCAGATGTTCCTAAGAGACCTTCCCCTTTCCCTGCCAAAATCACGGAGTTCTGAAGGCAATTGTGAGAGACTTCAGTAACGAAGACGAGGGCTGATTTGTCAAACCTTTGCTTGGCCTGGGGTGGAGCAGGTTCTGAGAGTGAACTCGAGAGGCAGCCCCCGCCATCCGCACGTGGGTGAAAAAGCCAGGTTAGAGGAGCAGGCGCGGGGCCACCAGGGACGGAGTCAGCAGGCGCCCTGGCCCTTCACGGCTCACTTCAGTGGGAACCCCTGGATCATGCAGGAGTCCGGGCGGTTTTACTGAATGGCTGCTAACTCTGCACACTCCCCTGGGGAGGCGCTGGGACACAGAGGTAACTGAGATGCAGCCTGGAGGAGGCCACGAATCTAGCAGGACTTGCAGCTGACACAAGCTATAACAGGAAGCTGGGCCCCTCTGTGCTGTGAGGCATACCACCCTGTCCCCTCAGAATGCTGCAATACCCCAAGAAAGTAAAGAGCAATGCAGAGTGTCAGGCCCATCTTCCGGGTAATCACGGGGGACTATTGTAATCGTTTCCCTCGTAAGCCATAGCTCGCCATCCCCACTGTGAGCTGAGTGTAACCTGCCCTGAACGCCTATTCCAGGGACACACAAGGCTTCACCACCCTGCACCTGATGCTGCTGAACTGGCCCATCACCTCGACCACGGGGACGAAGCCGAGGAACAAGATCCAAATGATGCTGACGGACATCCAGAGCAACGCCGTCCTGTGCCTCCGCATCCTGTGCGCGCACGGGGCCCAGGTGAATGCGCGGGTGGACAGCGGCCACAGGCACTGCCCGCTGCACCTGGCCACCATCTACGGGACCCACTTGGTCCTGTCCATCCTGGTGCAGAACGGGGCCCAGGTCAATGCCCAGAATGGGTCCAGCATGACGCCCCTGCACATGGCTGCCGACATACTCAACAAGGAGATGATGGAAACTCTGATTGCCTGGGGGGCCAACGTCAACTGCGCCATCTCCTCCACAGGCAACACGGCCCTGAAGCTGGCGGTGTGCACCGCGTCGAGCAAGGCCGGCCGGCTGCTGGCGGCGGGCCTCGGCTGCATTCGCCTACTCCTGGTCCACGGGGCCCAGGTCAACGCCCGGGACCATGACGGTCAGGCCGCCATCCACGAGGCGTGTTTCGGAGGCAGGGAGGTGATCATCAACCTCCTGCTCGAATTTGAAGCCAACGTGAACATCTTAACAAGAAACGGGGAGTCTCCGATACACATGTACCTCCAGCGTGGCTCCAACATACGAGACACGGCCCTTCTCGCCAGGCTGCTCTTCCGCTCTTACCCTCTGAGGCTGACCAACAACCAAGGAAACCTACCTGCGGGGATCCTGCTCCCGGAATTCCACCTCCTAAGGGAAACCCTCCTAAAGCTATCTCAGAAGCCCTTATCCCTGGAAGACATCTGTAAAAGAAATGTCAGAAATATTTATGGGGAGAAGCACAAACAGCTCTTGAGGCGGCTTCTCCCGGGGGAGATGTGGAGCTCTGTCTATGGCCATCACGACTTAGCTCAGCTCCTGAAATAAGCCCTCCAGGCTGCACAGGGCCACAGGCTCCAGTGACTCCCTGCCCTTTCTGGCTAGACGTGAGCCCCAAATACCTACACCGTCACCTTATACAAATGTACAAACTACTGGTTCTTAAACCTTTTCAAAAAATAAAGTGATCTGCACAGTAACTTTTCCTTCCTAAACAGTCTTTTAAGAGCATTTTCCAGGATTTAACTTTTGCCCCCAAAAGGTAAGTAAATTAATTTAAAACTCTCTGCCAAAAAAGGAGGGCTTCTCCAATGGCTCAACAGGTAAAGAATCTGCCTGCAATGCAGGAAACATAGGAGACAAGGGTTCAATCCCTGGGTCGGGAAGATCCCCTGGTAGAGGACATGGCTACCCACTCCAGTATTCCTGCCTGGAACCCCACGGACAGAGGAGAGCCTGGTGGGCTATATTTAGTCCAAGGGGTCGCAAAAGAGTCAGACATGACTGAGCAACTAAGCACACCAAAGCAGTAAATATATATTTTTCTCTTTTTTTGGCCGCGCCAAGTAGCTTGTGAGATTTTAGTTCCCCAACCAGGAACTGAACCTTTGCCCTTGGCAGTGAAAGCATGGAGTCCTAACCATTGTACCACCAGTGAATTCCATTTTCTCTCTTGACAGTCTTTTATCAAAAATTGGAATAGTTACTGCAGTTTTTTAAAACAGCAGAAAAAAAAATTCCCATGTTAAATTTCCTTTAAGAGGAATAATTATAGAAACAGATTTTACCTCCAAGGCAGGAAAAAAATGAGCATTTTTGTCAGCATGAAATATCTTTAGCAAAATGAGTTATATTAGTACTCAGAGCACCCTCAGTATTAACACCTGAAATGAGCTAGAATTTTTGAATACCCAAAGATTATTCCTTTTAAATTTCCCTTCAAGTTTTCATGTTCCAGACCTATGGAACGATGACTTATGTAACACAGACGTAAGGATAACCTCCGAGGTAAATGAACAAAGGTACACAACCTCATTTAATTTAATGAACCGATACCCAAGGCATCCCAGTAAGCAGCTGTCAGTGGCTGAATCTCCCCCACTTACCTTCAGATCTCTGTGTACAATCCCCATGTTATGTATGTAAAACACACCTTCCACCAACTCCTGAAAAATCTTTGTTGCAACACTGGCCATAACATAAGGACCTAGAAGTTAAAAAAAAAAAAAAAAGTTTCACTTTTCTAATAGTTTTTCACTCATTAATTAATATCAAAATGTAATGAATGCAGTTACAAATACATTAACATGTGACACCGATACAACATTCAGATTTTCAGCACTTCCCTAAGGACTCATTTCCCAAGCAGAAGCTGTGAAACCAACTGCTCACAGGGCTGGGGTGAACCACGCTCCTCCCACAAAGACGAGTCCACAGCACTACAACGTACACGAGGAGGACGAGGACACATACAGCTCCTGGGGGCCCTAGACCCCAGGCGCCACCGCCCGTGACTGCGCTGAGCAACATCTGGAACGCTCTAGGTTCATGGGAGACAGGGACACTGAGGAGCTACTGGAGAGACGTTACATCTCCTCCTCTCTGCTGGAAGCCAGCCTTAAGATTCTGAGTAGGCCAACTAACCTGTGTTTTAGTCCAAATAGAGGGGCCCAGTGTCATTAGGAGTGAATAGCAAATGACTAATTATACTTAGTTGAGTCTTGGCCTAAAATCAAGTCGTTCGCATCCCCTATTTTGATAATCTATTATGATACAGTGAATCTCAACTTTGGACACACATCAGAACCAACAAGAGAACTTTCACAAAACAGACCAAAGGCCAAGCCCTAACCAAGACCAACTATATAAAAGTTATTGCTGTGGGCCCAGACAACATCCTTTTTGAAAAGGATTTCATTTTTTAGAAAAAACAGTCTTAGACTGACAGACAAACTGAGGCAGTGCCCACTTACCCCACACCCAGGCTCCCTGTCGTCAACACCTACATCAGTCTGGTACATTTGTCGCAATTAATGCACCGATCCTGCTAAGAGTCCATGGGTTATTCAGACTTCCCTAGTTTTTACCTAATGTCCTTTTTCTGTTCCAGGACTCCATCCAGGACACCACATTACATTTACTTGTCATGCCTCTTGAGGGTCCTCTGGTCTCAGACTTTTCCTGTTTATGATGACCTTGACAGTTTTGAGAAGGACTGGTCAGGTGGTTGGTAGAACATCCTTCAGCTGGGATGTGTCTGTGTTTATCTCGTGATTAGACTGGGGTTATGGGCTCTGGGGAGGAAGACCACAGAGATACCCTGCCCCTCTCATCAGCTCTTCTCAAGTGCACATACTAGCAACATGAGTTATCACTGTTGATATTGACCTTGACCACTAGCTTAGGGGGTGTCTGCCAGGTTTCTCCCACTGTAGAGTCATTCTTTTTTATCGACATGTTTTTGAAAAGTTCCCCCAGGTAATTTCAATGTGCAGCCTAAGTTGAGAACCAGTGTGGTAATATTTTACAAACGTTAACGTAACAGTTATTTCTAGAGGATATGCTAGAACCGTGGGGCGGGGAGGGGTGGGGGTACTCTGGCTCCTGAGGGAGACAAACTCCTGACTACATACCCTTCTGTAAGGGTTTCTTTCAAGGTCTCTTTTTGTAAAAGTGTCACAGTTTCAGGCTAAAAAGCTAAAATAAAATACTTAAATTTTTTCCCTTAAAAACATGTTAAAGACCTTCCCTATCTAAAATCCCTAACCTGAAGTCTAGCATATTACTCCTGTGCTGGGTGCTCAGTTCCTCAATAGTGTCCGACTCTTTGTGGCCCCACGGACTACAGCCCACCAGGCTCCTCTGCCAATGGGGACTGTTCAGGTAAGAATACTGAAGTGGTTTGCCATGCCCTTCTCCAGGGGATCTACCCAACTAAGGGATCAAACCCAGGCCTCCCGCACTGTGAGCAGATTCTTTACCATCTGAGCCACCATATTACTCTTAAATATTAGCAAACTATGTATCTATGACAGTGAATATTACTCACTCAATCGTGTCCAACTCTTTGCGACCCCGTGGACTGTAGCCCGCCAGGCTAATCTGTCCATGGAATTCTCCAGGCGAGAAAACTGGAGTGGGTCGCCATTTCCTTCTCCAGGGGATCCTCCTGACCCAGGGATCGAACCCGGGTCTCCCACATTGCAGGCAGATTATCGTCTGAGTAACTTCCAAGCAACCTACTTGTTTTTAAAACTGTGATTTTCCTTTGCCCCCCAGTCTCAAGCATCCAGAGGCAGAAGACGACCTGCCTCCCCCCGCCGGCCAGGCCCTGGGCCACGGCCTGGGTACTCACAGGCGGCCTCGTCCACACTGCGCCGGGCCCGGCCGTCTCGCTCCACGATCCAGTCCCACAGCGAGAGCCCGCACAGCTGCATCTGGATGTGCAGCATCAGGCGGTACGGCACCTGGGGGGACACGAGCGGGCTCCTGTCGCAGGCTCACTCGCAGCGGCCTCGAGAGGACCAAGGCTCCCCGCCTGCTCTAGGCCAAGCAGTGGGCTATGGGCTGTGGGCAGAGGCACTCGGACAGACAGGCCTACCCAAGAAGCCCAGAGGCTAGTGAAGGAGACGGGGGGAATGGAGCAACACTGGAGACGGGGTGTCATCACTGAGTGGGCGGAGGGCAGGCCCAGCTGGGCTTAGGCAGGTGGCAAATGGAAGAAGCTCTCAAATGTAACAGAGGCCATGGGCCCAAAACTGTTTAGTCGGCTCTCAAGATACAGTTTTTAAAGCTAAGATAGAGTACTGGACTGACTGTATGGCACTCCACTACTCTATGGATACCCCAGAGTGTACACACGCTTTGTTTGACTTCAGCGGAACAGAAATTAACCATTTGTCTAAGAAAAAAGTAAGCAACAATTAAGCTCACTGCAGCCCATTCAGGAAGATTTTCAAATGTATTACAGAGCAATGAAAGGATTTCTGATGAAAAGTCTCTCACACTCAACTCCTGTAAAATTCAGGGGGACCTACTCAAAATTTTGTGCATCGAGAATACATGCACAGAGCCTCGTGTTCCTGGACAGGCAGAATTAATTCTATGTGAATATATGGATGGTGTCTAAAGTTTTATGATCCCAACATGACAGATTATGTGTAGACCCTGTTAATGTTACTCGAGCATGTGGGAGTTTCACGAGCATTATCAGTGGAATCCTAATTAGTGTAATAAGACCCTGAAAGATGACCAGGTGACCCCACTAGGATGGTCTTCTAAAGTCAGGTTCCAAAAGACAGAACATCTTTCTCCATAAATACATTTTGACAGTATGAAGCTAACATACCACAGAAACAGAGCGTGAGAGATAATTTCTATCCCGAGGTATACATATGAAATGTCTAGAGAAGGAAAGGGCCCAGGGAAGGAGGTCAGGAAAGGGTGAGCGTGAACTGAGGGAAAAAGGGGAGACCAAACACAAGGGCCACAGGTTAGGAGGGACACGAGAAAAGAGACAGACCACGAGGTCAGGAGGGCTATGGGAGAGACGGGGAGGAGAAGCCGGGGAGGGAGCCAGCCTGGGAAGGGGGCGCCCGGATCCAGCCACAGGGCTCCGCGCCATCACCACCGGGAAACGGCAGATCGGCAGGTCCTGGGAGAGGCACCGACCTCTGTCTGCCCCAACAAGTTGAGGTTTTCTTCAGAAGACTCCTCAGTGGATGCGAAGTTCTCCTCTGGGTCAGAGTTATGCTGAAGCGGCAGCCGACGCCCAACAATGGGTCTGGAAGACCCATCAACCACGTCACTTTCGCGGAGCTCAAGTGATGATTCGAAGTCACCAGCATCTCTGGAGACTACATTGGAGCTGTAGTTCACCAATTCGTTATTCTGATTGTCTTCAACACCAGGTTTTGGTAAGGACTGTTCTTTTTCTGAGGTGAATTCGGCAAAAATAATGGATGAGCTGTTACTTTCGTCACTTTTAACATCATATTGAGCGCTGCAGGGAGAAAAAAGAAGTAAAGATAAAAATCAGTGTAAAAAAAGGTCAAGAGTACCACCTCAACTGTTCCTTCCAGGCTGCATGTATATCTTACTGGTAAACTAACAAAAAAGACAGCCTCTCTGTCTAGCAGTAGTAATTACTTAAAAATACTGACAGGAAACACTTGAGAGGAAAAAGAAAACAGTTTAACATTTTGTAATGAAACTAAGCAAGAAGAAAGTCTAAAACACAACCCAAGGAGGTAACAGGAAGTTAACATCTACTACGTGAAAGGACACAGCAGCCCAAGTACCTGGGGTCTTTATGGTCGGAGATCACTTCCAGGGACGGCAACTGAAGAGAAAGTCTATCTGCTGAAGAGAAAAGAAGAGTCTTCAAAGCTGCTCAGTTTTCTAATTTATAGTCGAAAGCAGTCCTAAGATATATAACTAATACCAAATGAGAATACAAGATAAAAAATGTCATGACCTTCTGGCAAAATGCAAATACAGCGAGCTTAGTCAAATGACTGGTGGATTTTAGGAAAGATAAACAGAGCTGTTCACCTATACAAGGGCTCAGTGAACTCAGTGGGCAGGACCCAACAGTAAGCATTTAAAGCTCTGTGGGCCCTGGGGGCTCAGCTGCCACTATGCCACTCTGCTCTGTAGTGCCAAAGCGGCGGCAGAGGACGCACTCCTGTGAGCCTGGCTTCTACACACTTTACTTACTGGCAATGAAATTTTAATTTCACATAATCTTTACAAAATATGCTTCCTTTGATTCCTTTTAACTCTTTAAAAAAATGTATATCAGCTTGTGGGATGCGCAAGAGAGGCAGGCCAGATGTGGCCCGTGGGCCAAAATTCATCAGCCCTTCAACTGTGTCTCCTAAAGCCGCTCACCTTGCCTGTGGGCCACGTGAACATGTTCTATCCAGGCCGTGTGATAGCCAACAATATTAGGATGCTGAAGACCGGCCAGCACCTTAACTTCCCGCAGGACCTGGAGAAGAAATATACTCAGAGCTGACTTCTACTGACAAATCTGTTACATGTGTCTGGTGTCAAATATGACTTGTTTCCTCTGTACGAGGAATCTAAACTATCTTAAAATGATGGGGATACTTCTGTGGGAGAAAAATGCAGTTGCTTAGCAACTAAAAACCTTACATGCATATGGTACTTTACACTTCTCATGGTTCATACATAATCATTCTCTCATTTCATTCCTTCAAGTCCAGCCCTCCAAGGTAAATAAACCATATTTGTCACCGCTATTTCAAGGGCAAGAGACAGAAGTGGCTTAGAGGACTAGGTCATTTGCTCAGGACCACCCAGCATGTCAGGGAGGAGCTGGACCTGAATTGAGCATCTGTGTTTTTCCTAAGAAGCCCGTTACATATTATATATGAACAGTTTACTTAAAAAATTAACTTCCCCAGCAATGACCCAGAAACGTGGTCAATCTGAAGTGCCTATAAAAAAATTAAGTCTTGATGTTTATTTTACTGTAACACAATCTTAGTAAATTGTTAATCCATACCACCTATTTGCCAAATACACACACACACACAAACTCTTTCAAAAGGACATAAATACTCAATTATTCAAAATAAGTAAATGTTTAAAATCATACCTTCATGCAATCTGTTTTAGTTGCACCCTTAATCAGGATTTTTTTAATTGCATAGTACTGACCATCTAATTTATTCCTGACCTAAAAAAGTAGATGAGAAGACAAAGTAAACTATACCATTAAATTCCAGCTGAATACAGACAGTTCTTTTCAACTTGACCTTAGATAAGCCAAACTAGACAAAGAGATAAAATTACACTACAAAGTAATTTTGAGTCCTCTTAACTACCTTTAGGGAAGTCAGCCGTAGTCAGCCAGGCTAAAAGTTTTTTCAAGTACTGAGAATGTCGTGGTTCTGAGAGCTGGACTGAGTCCAGCTCCTAGAAGCTCTATGTTTGAAGAATGGGGATGTTCACAAAAAAGCTCTGTGAAAAACACAGCAGCATAAATAACTGTTTCAAGTAATACATTTTTAAATAAAAATTAACCATAGAACAAAACTCAAAAGGTTTCCAGGCTCCCCCTAAATCACCAACGTGGTCAGGAAAAACTTAAAACCTGTCCACGTCCCTAACAAATGACAAATCTTAATAAAAGAAAATATACGATTTCTGGAAATTTCCTTTGAGCACTTTAAATGGCAATGAAAACATCTTCAAATACAATACGTTGTTTAGAGTAGAAGTCAGAATGAATACGTAGAAAACCACCTTGTATACTCTTCCGTATCCACCTTTTCCTAAGACGGCTAGCTCTTCAAATTCGTTTAAGTAACGTGAAGTCTGTGCTTCAAAGGCTACTTCCCTTGCTCTGAAAGTTAAACATAAGCAATCAGTCAATACCAAAACATGAGAGAACCACGACATTCCAAGATAGGTCATGCTCACTGTATTACTGCCCTGGGAATCCTCTAAGCTGGAATGGTTTGGAAAGGATGCGCTAAAATGAAACTCTCCATTCTCTATGAAGAAAGCCTCTGCTAATGAGCAAATCAATAGCATAGCAGAGAAAGCAGAGACAACTTTAACCTAATTTTAAGTATTTTACCAGCAACTAGTATTCCAATTAGAAATTATTATTGTTTTAAAACAGGAATTCTAAAGATGACTAACAGGCAGCAGCTGACTAGTTGAGTTTAGTGACAAATTTACTTAAATTTCTTAATGGTTCAGAACGGTTACAGGTTTTAAACTACCATTTCCTCCGTGAAGTTGAAATTCAGTGGTATTCCCCTGACAGGGACTGGATGTCAGTGCTCTGAATTAAGGGCGGGGCTTATAGAATCCCTAAGGAATTGGGGGGGGGAGCGGTCAAGAGAATGAGAAATCTTACAAAGCTTTTAACTTTCATGAACTACCCTAACTACATTATTTTTAATCCCCATACTAATTTCTGATTAATTCAGGATTACTTCTCCATACTGATTTCTTTTTGAATCAGTTTACTTCCTATATAGTCATAAAACTATTCAACACATACCTGATCTTCTGGATGTGAGAATTATCCTCACAAGGACCCTAAAATCAAAAAATTATTTTTTAAAAAACATTTTGAAAATTCCATGGAATAAGGAATCTACCCAAATTCAATGTTATATGACTACTCCCAAATGCTCATATTAACATTTAAAAAAATATACCCACCCATCCAATGGCTTTTTCAATATCACCTAAGAGTTTGCAATTAAAGATGTTTCTCCCTGAAAGAGCACTCACGGAAAAGCTATATTCTCGCCACCCAAAGGCCAGGCTGAGACCCCTCTGCATGGCTCAGTGCTCAGCTGCAGCTCCTGCCTCTCCTCTCAGCAAGGCCCACTCTGACACGCTATGCAGAGTTCACGCCACACCTCCCAACATCTTCTAAGCCCTCTACTCCTTGATGTTTCTTCTTAACACCACCAACTAACACCCCATGTATTTTTCTTTTTCTATTGTTCACTGCCTCCTCCTCAAGGAACATAAGCTCCCTGAGGGCAGGGACTTTTATTTTGTGCACTACTTGAACCCCAACTCCTACAAGATAGCCTAACACACAACAGCCATTCGATAAATATCTGTTGAATAAACAAAGTTAATATTAAACCTGTTATATAAAAAAAAAACAAACCACGTTATCAGGTTCTCATAATGCTTTAAAATAGAGTTCTCTTAAAATCAGGATTTTTTTTGTCACACATCGAGTACATTTATTTCTCCGTGCTTACCTGGCGAACTCTCTCCTTAGCTGACCTCATCAAATGCGTAATGGCTCTGTTGTGATGTAGCCGCAATGAGCTGAACTCATCGCTGCAGGTGAAGGACGACAGCAGCCCCATTTTGATAAAGGTCTGACAAAGCACTGTAAGGAGAGCAGGGAAAACAATCATTAGAAAGCCTGGCGATAAAATGTCTCCCTGGGCGCTGTGAGCTGCCACAGCAAATTCTCAAACCTGAGGGGCAACGGGAACCCCCAATTTGGAACCAAGTCAGCCACAAGCATGGGTAACCCAAGCACCCAGGGACCTCCTGCTTGCAACTGGCATCTGAAATGTGGGCAGTCTTGGGGACTAAGCCCTTCAATTGCGGGAGCTGACTCGAACTTCAGGGAAACAGTGCCAGGCGTGAACTGTGAGACACCCAGCTGGAGGGTCAAGACAACTGGTCACAACTGTTTCAGGGTTTTGGTCGAGAACAGATTCAGAATCAGTACCTGGGATTTTCATGCATCTGCTCACCAACTAAACCATAACAGATCTTCAAAAACTCCATGAATTATCACGTTATAAATCAAAAAGACCTACCTTTTATTTATTCAGATACACACAATTTTATGGTGATTAATCTTTTTAGGTGTTCACAGCGATGACATTCATAAGGAATTACCCAAAGGAAAATACAAAATAAATTTACAAGATGTATTATTAAGGTTTATTTCAAATTTTTAGACACAGGTTGCCTCTCAAACTGATGGCATTAAACAACATAGAATTTGTACAAGTTTTACTTAGCAAAGTTAATTCATTCTTACTGACATTTAAACACCTGTCTGGAACGAAGTGGGTTTGGCTCATGGACATGGCTCAGGTGCTCCAGCAGCGAAACCAGCAACAGTTGGTTGGCAACTGCAAAAGGGAAGGTGGGCTGCTGCAGGGGTCCTTTCAGCACCTGGAGTTCCGCGGGAACATCAGATTCTGCAAGTGAAAACGGGAAAAAAAAATTTAAGAAATGGTAAACCGGCCAATCTTAATGGAAATCAACTCTGAATAGTCATTGCAAGGACTGATACTGAAGCTCCAATATTTTGCCCACCTGATGGAAAGACCACCCAATGCCAACTCACTGGAAAAGATCCTGAAGTTGGGAAATATTGAGGGCAGGAGAAGGGGGGGACAGAGGATGAGATGGTTGGATGGCATCATGGACTCAATGGACACGAGTTTGAACAAACTCCAGAAGACAGTGAAGCCTGGCATGATGCAGTCCATGGGGTCACACAGAGTCAGACACAACTTACCAACTGAACAACAACAAGCATGTCTCACAATGAAAAAAAAAGCATATGCTAATTAGTAAAAGACTCTACTTAAATTTAAGGAAATAAAGAGCAAAACATTAGTTTAGGTGACTGGAGTTAATCAAGACAGAGTGTCTGGAATTGAGCTTTGAGTTGAAATCTGCAAGTCTGGAAGCACTAGCAGAAAGATGCCACTGCAGGCAAGGAGGACGTTTTGGTTAATGATGTGTGCAAAGGCAGAAATGAATAAATGGAAAATAAATATTTCAGCAAGCAAACAAGCAGGAACAGGCTTCCTTCTGGCCAGAGGTACCAGAAGTCTGGCCGTGGAGAAAAGGGAGGAAGGATGGAACCTTTATGCTGAGTGTGTGCTACATACGTTTGGACCAGGTGTTTTATTTGCATGATCTCATTTAGTCCTCACGAAACTCTATGTGACCATTCCCATTTTACAGATGCAGACGCTGACCTCATTGAGAGGTTGAGGAACAAGTGAGCAGGCATCTCAGGCAGACTCCCAAGCCTATCCTCGTTCTACTAAACAAGATCAAGCCGGCAGCTGAGTTGGCACTTAAAGCAGAAGGTCATAAGTTCTCATGCACCGTTTATTAAACACATCATTTAATAGGCCAAAAACACAATGCAGGAAAACAGTGAGGAAACTGTTCTGGACATGTGACGGGGAGCCTGGAAGGAGGCACGCAACCACCAACGCCAAGTCAGGATGAGCCTAGCAGAGGAATTAAGTGAAGAAACTTGGAGGAAAGAACAAGTTCCAGAGATAGTAAGAAAGAAATGGACTAGCCAGGATTCAAATACTAGGAATGGGAAGGAGAGGTTAATGCGAGTGAAACCTGGTAAAAGGAGCTGTTGGAGGAAAGATGAGGCACTTCAAACTCTCAAAAGCTGCTGACCCAATTGGCTGGAAATACTCTGCAGAACGGGGCCCATTGTACCCTACACCTTCTATTAACAAAATCGTCCCCGTCCCAAACACTCTGCTCCGAGCTTCTCTATAAACCACTGAAGGTCCTGAAGAGCCAATGTTTTTCAAATTGAGAGTTCATTCACCAATTTCCTCTCTGACCTGTAGGTGGGCTCAAAAAAGACCTGCATGAATGGCGATGTGCTATTCATTTTAAATGAATAATTATTATCTGAGTATGAGAAAGAAAAAGAATGGAAAATGTGCCATGTAAAAACGTCTCTATATAAAGGTATCTTCAAGTTAAAACACGAATCACAAAATCAGATACAGTAATCTGTACTGTATGTGTCAAGAAAGAAAAGGCGACAACATTTATACAGAGCTCTTACACGCTAGTAAGAAAATGAAGCACAGTTAAAATTCAAACAGGCTTAATACAGCTAGTAATACATATATATTATGAAACGGAGGACCTTAGATTATGTGTAACAGATACACAGTAAAATAACCACAGTACCAGAGTTTGGAAACAGTGCCACCAGATTGGCAACTTTTTAAAAATTTATTTTTATTGAAGTATAGTTGATTTACAATGTTGGGTTAATTACTGCTATACAGCAAAATGATTTAGTTATACATACATACATATATATTTTTTAACATCCTTTTCCATTATGGTTTATTCTAGGATATTGAATACAGTTCTTTTGTGTGATACAGAAGGACCTTGTTTATTCATTCCATATATAAAAGCTTATCTGCTAACCCCAACCTACCACGTCATTCCTCCCACAAACCCTTCCCCTTGGCAACCACAGATTGGTAATTAAAGTCTGGAATCCTTGGTATGGTTAAGAGCACAGAAAACTAGACACTTTCAAACCCAAGGGGTAAGTGTCTACAACCTTTGGCAATACACTGTAGAATTTCAAACGTGCAAACCTTAACCCAACACTTCTACTTTTGGAAAGATAAACCAAGGAAATAAAGAAAACACAGCAAATATGTATGTCCAAGGTGATCAGGGCAACACCTTAAAATACTGAAACTTTGTTAAGTTATATCCAGTACTCTTGCCTGGAAAATCCCATGGGCGGAGGAGCCTGGTGGGCTGCGGTCCATGGGGTTGTGAAGAGTCGGACACGACTGAGCGACTTCACTTTCACTTTTCACTTTCATGCATTGGAGAAGGAAATGGCAACCCACTCCAGTGTTCTTGCCTGGAGAATCCCAGGGACGGGGGAGCCTGGTGGGCTGCCGTCTATGGGGTCAGGTAGAGTCAGAAAGGACTGAAGCGACTTAGCAGCAGCATACATAGAATACTATGTAGCTGTTGTATCAATAAATGACCCTATACAGAAAGATAATCATAAATAATAATGTAGCAAGTCAAAGAAGTAGGCCAAGCAACAAGGACCTCTGGTACAGCACAGGGAACTCAAGAATCTGAAAAAGAATGAATATCTGTACATGTATAACTGAATCCCTTTGTGGTACACCTGAAACTAAAACAACCTGGTAAATCAACTATACGCTAATAAAATTAAAGTTTTTAAAAAACAAAAAGCAGCAGGACATAAATTAGTAACGCAAACAAAGGTGAGCAAGACAGTTTCATAGAAACCAACACAACCTTTCTGGTCACCATTTTAATAAAACATATCAAAACTTTTTAAAAAAATGTTTTCTTTGACCAAACAAACCCTACTTCCATGGATCTATTCCAAAGAGATAAACATGTATTAACAAAGATTTATGAATATAGATATCAAATAGAGGTCAAACCCTATATTATTTCTAATGGTTAAAAAAAAAAAAGATAATCCTGTTTTCTAACAACACAGCAAAGATTAAATAAATGATAGTACAGAATGTGATCATCTTAAAATAATGTTCTTAAAGGCTAACTTATCACAAGAAAATGCTAATATAAGTTCACACTTAAAAAGTAACCTGCTTATCAAACTATTATGATCACGATTTTAAAATATATTTATTTTACAGCTAAGAACAGAAAGATCAAAACAGACAAAAGTCTCTGCCCCCTGTATTTTCAATGACACAACGACAGAAGCTCCCAAGAGTGAAATTACAGTGAGCAGCAGTTTTATAGTCTGCCTGTTTGACCACTAGTGTCTAGGCATCCACCTGGTATACAGCACCTCTCAGGAAATACTACAAATAAAAACAGCAAATTTTTAGCAGTGAGGTCTCCTCAGAGACATGAGTAAACGGGACCTTCCCCCCTCCTTCCTTTATGCCTTTAAATTTTCTGATGCTTTCTCTAAATTTTTATCCTATTCAGACAATGTTTCTATCATACTCTGATAGAAACGTTTAATCTATTCGGAATACCTTTCTTTGACAAATATTTTAAATACAAAATTCACCCAAAAGTTGTCCCTAGCTAAACCAAAACATACTGCTTGTAATTTCCATTTACAAACAGTAACCTCAGGGGGATGAGATCATGGCTTTTTTAGTTTCTTCTTCAGACTTCTCTACCTTTTCAATATATTCTATAATGTGAAAAAAAATTTTTTTTAAGTACTGAATTGCCAACAGTGGTGAGATTTTTTTTTTAAGGAGTGTTTTCTGCTTGTATATACCCTTATCCCTATCCTCTATGATAAGAAAATTCTACTTTTTAATAAAAAACAAAAAATAAAAACGGTTGCTCAGCAGAGTCAACTGAACCTAATAAGAAAGTGACAACTTTAAAAAGATGATGGACAGACACCCAAACACAGGAAGGAGTAAAACTGACGGGAAATGAAGGTGGAGGCTGAAAGCCTCTCACTTCACAATTATGGTCCAGAGAAAAGGAAGAGGTAAGGGGCTGAAAGGAAAGGTGAGGTCAAGTTCTCCCATAAAAGAGGAAGAAACAAGATCCAGGCCCAGTGTGAATTAGAGCTCTAGAATTCTGCCAAGTAAGGGGGGAGTAAGACAAATAGGAAGGGAATCATGTGATTCAACCTCCTGAGGAAAGTATGATCCAAATTAAAGAATCTGAAGGATTAATCAGAGGTAAAAATTTGGAAATACCTGTGTCCGATGAGAGAAGAAAAATTAATGAGCCTGACAACAGGTTTCCTGTCGGGCCTCCTTCTAATGCGAGCTTTTCCACAGGGGCAGGAAAAAAGACATGCAAGAACTTTGATCAAAGACTGATGATGCTGGTTTGAGCAGAATCCCTACTCGAGCTGCTGAAGGACACAGGCGCCGGTTACGTCCAGACTGTGACTTTTCTAACACTACCACTGTTGGGCACAGTGACCTCCTCACATCAACACAGACACCTGCTGAGAAGTCATCTACCTATTCTGTTTTTACATCAAGAAATTAAACTAGGATTTCTCACAGATCTAACCTTTCATATTAAAAAGACAGTGTATGTCTGGCCATTCTGGGCTTCTCTTTTTCTCTCTGTGAAAGAAAAGGCAATATGTAAACACAGCAGTATCATGAGTAACCAATGTAAACACAGCAGTATCATGAGTAACCAAAAGAGAAGGAAATTTTTAGAAGCTTATCGAAGATCACTCCCTTCAAGAATAATCTTCAGTGTGCAGAAAACCTTATCACAGTGTTACAGAACAGACTTGCCTGTTTACAGCAGGGACTTTGACATAACACTACATATTACCAGCTACTAGAATATGATACATGTGGGGAAAAAATCAGTTTTTCCTTTAAAAAATAGTTATCTTACAACCATCCTATGCTAAGAACCTACCTAAATCACTATCACAGTCTCCATTTGTTTCTCTTTATCAAGAATTGTAGGTAGTAATAAGGGTGAAAATTGAAGAATTTATGGAATAAATTAAGACCTTTTCAACTCAGCTTCCACCTTTAAATCCCCTGCAACATGTTAATATTTGTTTCAGGCTTCAACTTAACGTATATTCTCTATAATCACTCTATTTGAACTACCACAAAGTAAAAACCTTTCTGAATCAATGATTCATTCATTTATGGCACAATTTTATTTTTTAAATGGCCATAAACCCTACTATATATAAACAAGGACCTACTTTACAGCATGGAAAATTATACTCAGTATCTTGTAACAACCTATAATGGAAAAGAATATATATACATATATGTGTGTGTGTATATATATATATTGCTGAGCTACTTTGCTATACATTTGAAATTAACACAACACTGTAAATTAACTATATCTCAATTTTCTTCAATGAGTTCATCCACTAAAAAAATACATTCTAGGCACTTGGGATATTTTTTGCTATTGGATTACAGAATAGCGATACCTATACTATCACCATCAATATATTTACTGAGGAAATGAAACTTTTAAAGTATTTTTAAACTGTTTTTATAGTTATCCAATACTAAGTAGAGCAAACAAATACTACCTATCATACGCTCCATTTGGGCCCCTATTTAATCTTCAGTTCAGTTCAGTGTCAGTCGTGTCCGACTCTGCGACCCCACGAATCGCAGCACGCCACGCCTCCCTGTCCATCACCAACTCCCGGAAAATTATACCGCTGTCATGATCACTACAAATCCTTATGTTGATGTCTGCAAGGGCTCAGGCAATTACAAATGTTACAAGGTAAACAGTCCACACCAAACCACCCTCCCTTCTGACACCAACTGCAATTCTGGAAAAGTTCCTGGTATCACCCTGATGTTCAAGAAAAAAGAAGAAGAAAAAAAAAAAAACCTGCCCAAACAACTGGTTACCACTGAAGAGCCTTTCATTAATATATGAGATATTCTGAACTGGTTAGACTCAGTGTTATAAGCACCCCTCGCTTTATGAACCACCTGACGAACTTACATCCTATCTCCTAGTAACCAAAAGCTTCAAGAAAACTTGGGTTTCTTCCTTAACAGAAAAGGATGATGTCCTTACTGCTTCACTATGAGAACTCTTCAGCTACGCGAAAGTAAAGCAAAAGACAAAGAGAAGCTACCATGAAAACTCAACCCAAACTGCTCAGCGCATAGGGTCTGCCAAGTTGCAGTCGACTAGTTTGCAACGCTGAAGCGCATCATCTGAGCCCCGGCGCTCAGGAGCTGGAAAACAGCCAGAGGGAAAACAGCCTGGCGCGTCGGTAGCCCCGAGGCCACAGAGGAAAACCGCGGAGCAGAAAGGGAAACGATCCAGGGGGCTGTAGACAACTGTTTCAATACGAGCTCTCCTAATCCAGACAGCCCGCCCGCCCTCGACACTGCACCGCTGGGCCCCGTTCCGGCCAGGATCCAGCCGAACTTGTCCAGGTCCTGGCCCAAACCTCGCAGCCACCTGCGGCCCCGAGGATGAAGGCGGACGGGGGCGGGGAAGGCCGCCGCATTCCGTGTTCCTCACCATCATACTTGGGGTCCGAGCCCTCGGCGGGGAAGTCGATGGCGGGCGGCGCGGGCACAGCCCCCGCCGCGTTGCCCTCCGCCTCGCGCTCCGCGGCCCCAGAGACGCCCCCCAGCATCGCCGGGCGCGCGCGAGAGACGCCAGTCAGCCAGCCCTCCCGCCAGCCAGCTTGGCGCCGCCGCACTCTGCCCGTCCAGCGGTCGCCACCGGATCCGGAAGTAGCCCCGCGGAAGGCGGAACCTGTCTCGCCCCCGCTCCGAGCGACGCTGTCGCAGGCCACGCCCCGTATCGGGGCCATGCCCCCCTGTCGTGGAGAGAAGGATGGGCTGGATCCCGCGCCGGCGCATCCTTGGCGCCCGGTGGGCTGGTCCTCTCGCCGCGGCGGCGGTGGCGAGATCCGCCCCCTGCTACACCGGAGTTGACCCGGGCCTGCCCCTCCCCGCGGTCCGGCTTCACTGCCCTCGGGACCTGAAAACCCAGCTAGTCAGCACTCTCACATCTCCCGCCAGGACTCCGGTGCTAGTCTTAAGAATCCGGCGTCTGCAGGGACCCTGATCCAAATGTTTACTTTTTGCGGACACTTCGGTGACTTTGTCATTTGTTGTTGTTATTTATTTATTTATTTATTTTAGAAAAATCAAAAGCATCTACAGGATTCGTCTCAACGAGAACTGAACCTGTTTGGGCGAACCGTTAGGTCACCACAAAACGGGAAATGCCAGCTAGATTCCAGAGTGAATCAGTCTCATAAAACTTCCGCTGGTTTTGAGACAACTTTCAACTGAGGTGATTTCAAACCTAGACAGCCTTTTCGAAGTGATCCCATGGCCACACCGGATCAACGGTAGTTTGAAGCCACTGGCTGCAAAAATCCTCTTTGCTCTCCGATGCCTCTGATGACTTGGTCGCCAACGCAATGCTGTTGGAGGTTAATTCTTAGACCGCAGATCAGATAGCATAGCTGGAATAAAAAGTCAATCAGGGCGTTTCCTGGCGGTCCAATGGTACTTTCACTGCCATGGCCTAAATTCAATCCCTGGTCACAACTAAGATTCCACAAGGGGCCTGGCGCAGCCAAAAAAAAAAAATTCCTTTCAGATTTGTGTGTTCAACTCCAGTGCCATGTGCAAAAATGGTATTGTTTAAGAATTGCATTTGAGGGACTTCCCTGGCGGTCCAGTGGTTAAGACTCCACCCTTCCAATGTCTCAGGGTGAGGGTTTGATTCCTGATCAGGGAAATAAGATCCCATATGAATTTTTTTTTAATCTACTCTTTAAAAAAAAAGGTATTTGAACAAAGCTTCCTCATAGTCTACTGATGTATTCACCCTGGTAGAAGCAATTAAGGATGTAGTTCTCCAAATAACTCCAGGGACTAGGGATTTGCCTTTCCATGCCCTGCTGATGGAACCAGGCATAGCCTTTCTGGAGGGTGATTTATCTATACATGTGCAGAGCTTTAAAAATGCAAATACTTCTGATTCATCAATTCCACTTTTGGAAATTTATCGTAACGAACAGGTTAAAACTGAGCAAGAAGATTTAGCTTAAAAAGTATTAATTGCAACACTATGATACCCAAAACAGGACAATATAATTGGTTAGATAAATAGTGAACCTCAATACAGTGGCACACTTTGCAACCATTAAAAATGTTGGTATGCATTATCTGATTCTCACCACTTTTTTCAACCACCACCAGAATAGAGAAAAAAATCAAACTCATTCTGGTGGGAATATAAATGAAGGCAACCTTTCTAGAAAATGACATGCGATTTATAGTTAAAAGCTTTTAAATAGGCATACACATCTACCTATATATAGATGTATAGCCAAAGCAAATAGAGTGGTAAAAAAAGATAAATACAAGAATGTCCACCAAAAGAAAAAAAAGCCGTGTGTGTGTGTGTGTGTGTGTATCTACCAAGGAATAGTTTATAATAGAAAAGCACTGAAATAAATCCAAATTCCAAACAGAAGAGCAGTTAGGGTACAACCGTGCAATGAAACCACATGCAGGCAAAAATTGGGGTGGGGGGAAGGTACACGTTCCTCTCTCGGCTTCCATGATATCACACAATTCTAGTTCTCTGTTTCACTGGTCCTTCATCTCAGGAAGATACTCATCCAGTATCTCAGTATCCCTTTCTGGACCCTCCTTCTCCAAACGTGTAACTTTGTAAGGCTTTTGTCATGTCACCCCAAATTCTCAGGAGATAACCACGTGCATCGCTATCAGTTTACATACCACCAATAACCTGACAACTCCCAAATGTATCTCTGCAACACAGACTTGTTCTCTCAGATGGCTTAAAAGCTTCTCGAATTTGTCAGAAAGTGAAATGTTAATGTTCCTCCTAACACTTTTATACTATCCTTCTCCATCTATTTAAATTAGCACACAATGCACCTATTTTTCCAAGTCTAAAACATGAGTCAATTTTTATTCCATATACAGAATATATCTAAAGTGAAAATGGAAGTCACTCAGTCATGTGCGACTCTTTGTGACCCCATGGACTGTAGGAATTCTCCAGGCCAGAATACTGGAAGGGGTAGCCTTTCCCTTCTCCAGGGGATCTTCCCAACCCTGGGATCGAACCCAGGTCTCCTGCATTGCAAGCTGATTCTTTACCAGTTGAGCCACAAGGGAAGCTCAGAACATATCTAGGCTGCCTATAAATTAATTTTTAAAAAATAGAAACATGATACAGATAAACATGCAATACTAAACCAAAAGGAATTCCATAAGGCCCATAACATAGAAGATGCACAGACTTCACTAGTTATAGGTAAAAGTTGCATGCCACAACGAAGACCTGGCACAGCCAAATAAATAAATCTTTTAAAATGAAATAAAAGATAAAGAGTACTTACTCTACCTGTGGGCTTTACTGCTGAGTGGCTCAGCAGTAGAGAATCCACCTGCAACTCAGGAGAGGCAGGTTCAATCCCTGGGTTGGGAAGGTCCCCTGAGGCCATGGCAACCCACTCTTGTCTGGAGAATCCCATGGACAGAGGAGCCTGGTGGGCTACAGTCCATGGGGTCGCAGGGTCAGATGTGACTAAGCAACTGAGCACCCAGTCTATGGGACCACACACACTTTGTACCTATTTCTTTAAAAAAAATCATCAATATTAAGACCTGGGAGGTAAACTGAGACAGAAAGAACGTACAATCACCCAAGAGTAGGACTGAATGTAGTTCATTTCAAAGAAAGAAAGAGGCGATAAGAGGAGAAAGGAAGCAGGAGTGGCTGGACAACTGGTTAGACCTTGTGAGAACAAAATTTAGACCCCTCTGTAGGGCCCATAGGGCCTTTTAAGAGCTGCCCCAGGGTTCCTTTCCCATCTTCACTCATCACTCTCACGGCAGTCATGGGACCACACAGATGACTAAGACTCATGACCTCAGCATTCATGAGAGGGGGCCAGAGCAGCGATCGTTCCTGAGGTCACAGCTTCCAGAGCAGGGACAGAGTCACACAAGAAGCAGGACACAGCCTTAGTGACTGAACGCCTGGTGGCCGTTGGCTGCACAGGGCGTCTTCGCCCACCTTCTCCACTCACACTGCATGCACAGTGGAGCTTTTTCCTCTTGGTGAAGCAAAGACAGAACTTTCTAAAGAGATGGAAATTTCTTCATGGCAGGGGTGGGGATCTCAAAGTGGGGGCTGGCATCCCTGAGGAAGTTCAGTTCAGTTCAATCGCTCAGTCGTGTCCGACTCCTTGCGACCCCATGAATCACAGCACGCCAGGCCTCCCTGTTCATCACCATCTCCCGGAATTCGCTCAGACTCACGTCCATCGAGTCCGTGATGCCATCCAGCCATCTCATCTTTGGTCGTCCCCTTCTCCTACTGCCCACAATCCCTCCCAGCATGAGAGTCTTTTCCAGTGAGTGAACTCTTCGTGTGAGGTGGCAAAAGTACTGGAGTTTCAGCTTCAGCATCATTCCTTCCAAAGAAATCCCAGGGTTGATCTCCTTCAGAATGGACTGGTTGGATTCCCCTTGCAGTCCAAGGGATTCTCAAGAGTCTTCTCCAACACCACAGTTCAAAAGCATCAATTCTTCGGGGCTCAGCCTTCTTCACAGTCCAACCCTCACATCCATACATGACCACAGGAAAAACCAAACCGTTGACTAGACAGACCTTAGTCAGCAAAGTAATGTCTCTGCTTTTGAATATGCTATCTAGGTTGGTCACAACTTTTCTTCCAAGGAGTAAGCGTCTTTTAATTTCATGGCTGCAGTCACCATCTGCAGTGATTTTGGAGCCCCCAAAAATAAAGTCTGACACTGTTTCCACTGTTTCCCCATCTATTTCCCATGAAGTGATGGGACCAGATGCCATGATCTTCGTTTTCTGAATGTTGAGCTTTAAGCCAACTTGTTCACTCTCCTCTTTCACTTTCATCAAGAGGATTTTTAGCTCCTCTTCACTTTCTGCCATAAGGGTGGTGTCATCTGCATATCTGAGGTTATTGATATTTCTCCCAGCAATCTTGATTCCAGCTTGTGTTTCTTCCAGCCCAGCATTTCTCATGATGTACTCTGCATAGAAGTTAAATAAGCAGGGTGACAATATACAGCCTTGACGTACTCCTTTTCCTATTTGGAACCAGTCTGTTGTTCCATGTCCAGTTCTAACTGTTGCTTCCTGACCTGCATATAGATTTCTCAAGAGGCAGGTCAGGTGGTCTGGTATTCCCATCTCTTTCAGAATTTTCCATAGTTTCTTGTGATCCACACAGTCAAAGGCTTTGGCATAGTCAATAAAGCAGAAATAGATGTTTTTCTGGAACTCTCTTGCTTTTTCCATGATCCAGCGGATGTTGGCAATTTGATCTCTGGTTCCTCTGCCTTTTCTAAAACCAGCTTGAACATCAGGAAGTTCACGGTTCACGTATTGCTGAAGCCTGGCTTGGAGAATTTTGAGCATTACTTTACTAGCGTGTGAGATGAGTGCAATTGTGCAGTAGTTTGAGCATTCTTTGGCGTTGCCTTTCTTTGGGATGGGAATGAAAACTGACCTTTTGCAGTCCTGTGGCCACTGCTGTGTTTTCCAAATTTGTTGGCATATTGAGTGCAGCACTTTCACAGCATCATCTTTCAGGATTTGAAATAGCTCAACTGGAATTCCATCACCTCCACTAGCTTTGTTCGTAGTGATGCTTTCTAAGGCCCACTTGACTTCACTTTCCAGGATGTCTGGCTCTAGATGAGTGACCACATCATCATGATTATCTGGGTCGTGAAGATCTTTTTTGTACAGTTCTTCCGTGTATTCTTGCCACCTCTTCTTAATATCTTCTGCTTCAGTTAGGTCCATACCATTTCTGTCCTTTATCGAGCCCATCTTTGCAAAGACTAATAGAGTTTTGGCAAGAAAACACACTGGTCATAGCAAACACCCTCTTCCAACAACACAAGAGAAGACTCTACACATGGACATCACCAGATGGTCAACACCGAAATCAGATTGATTATATTCTCTGCAGCCAAAGATGGAGAGGCTCTATACAGTCAACAAAAACAAGACCAGGAGCTGACTGTGGCTCAGATCATGAACTCCTTATTACCAAATTCAGACTTAAATTGAAGAAAGGAGGGAAAACCGCTAGACCATTCAGGTATGACCTAAATCAAATCCCTTATGGTTATACAGTGGAAGTGAGAAATAGATTTAAGGGCCTAGATTTGATAGATAGAGTGCCTGATGAACTATGGAATGAGGTTCATGACATTGTACAGGAGACAGGGATCAAGACCATCCCCATGGAAAAGAAATGCGAAAAAGCAAAATGGCTGTCTGGGGAGGCCTTACAAATAGCTGTGAAAAGGAGAGAGGCAAAAAGCAAAGGAGAAAAGGAAAGATATAAGCATCTGAATGCAGAGTTCCAAAGAATAGCAAGAAGAGATAAGAAAGCCTTCTTCAGCCATCAATGCAAAGAAATCAAGGAAAAAAACAGAATGGGAAAGACTAGAGATCTCGTCAAGAAAATGAGAGATACCAAGGGAACATTTCATGCAAAGATGGGCTCGATAAAGGACAGAAATGGTCTGGACCCTGAGGAAGGCCCCCTCTTTTTGGCAGAATGGGCGTGTGTATGCGTCTTGATGTGTGTGTCCCTGTGTATATGTGTGTATGCACAAATGCCTACCTAGTCTCTCCCTTACCTTCCCCATCACTAAGCACCCTAGTGAAAACTTCACATCGATATGCAGATAGACCTTGTCACCTATTGGGAGAGACAGATCAGTAACATCAGAGAATGTCTCCAATAGCTACCTTTATCAATTATCCTGTTACATCAATGATGATTACCAAAGAGAAGGTCAGAGAAGGCAATGGCACCCCACTCCAGTACTCTTGCCTGGAAAATCCCATGGATGGAGGAGCCTGGAAGGCTGCAGTCCATGGGGTCACTGAGGGTCGGACGGGACTGAGCAACTTCACTTTCACTTTTCACTTTCATGCATTGGAGAAGGAAATGGCAACCCACTCCAGTGTTCTTGCCTGGAGAATCCCAGGGACGGGGGAGCCTGGTGGGCTGCCGTCTATGAGGTCGCACAGAGTCGGACACGACTGAAGTGACTTAGCAGTACTTAGCAGTAAAGAGAAGGTAAGTGCTATAAACCTTAATAGAATTAGTGGTCTATCCATGCATGTTTGCAGGTAATGAGATGGGAGGAGATACAAATTTCTCATCTCTGTGGTAGGGAGTTAGAAGATACTGCTTGATGGATCAATAAACAGATATTTGAGTATATAAGGTGACTAATAAGGTGCTTAGTGTACTGTGTAAAACTGGGCATTGGATCCATTTTATCATCTTTCCTAACTACTTATTCATCTCGTGTTAAGGAATTGTCCAAATCACACACTGGGACCCAGTCTTATCCAGTTTGTCTCTAATTCTAGTGTCTCTAATTCCTCTCTTTTTACTCTAACAGCTCCAACCACCTGTAGGTATCTAGCAATGATCAGGGAGTATGAGAGTTTGACCGAAGGTACGACACCTTGATAGGCAGCCTTCCAGATGGCCCCCACAGATCTCTGCCTACCGGTCTTCACACCCTTTTCAAGTTCCCACTCTGTGTACTAAGGTTAGTTTGTATGATGGTTAGCATATGGAGAACTGATGGTCTAAGGTGTCCAAGATTAGTTTAAAAGATGCTGTGACTCCCACTCTGCTTTCTTTCCCTCATCCCTCCTTGTGGGGGAAACACAACGCCATGTTGTGAGCGAAGCCCAGGCGATGAGGATCCGAGCCTGTCAACAACATGGAAGTGTGCTTAGAGCAGATTCTTCTTCCCTAGAACCCTAAAATGTCTGCAGCAAGACAATGGTTGGACAGCCACCTTAGGAGAGACTGAGCTAGGACCGCCAAGCTTTGCTGCTCTCAGATGCCTGACCCTCAGAAACCGTGGGAAAAAAATAAATGCTTGCTTGGGGGGTAATTTATTACACAGCAATAATAAATACATATGCTTAACTAGATTTCCAGCCTCTTATTAGGGTAAGGAACAGCCTAAGGTAATGCCTTGTGAAGATTCTGTTGATCTGCCTGGCTACCAGGCAACAGCTGTGATGTCATCAGGATTAGAACCCTCACTCCATACCGTCTTGCCAATGTGGGATGACAAGTCCCAGATAAACAGACTTTTCTGGTAAGCACATCTATTTCTGCTTTCCTCCTTACTTCCCCAAACAAGGTCAATTACTAAAGGGATCATCAAGCCAAAATCGTTTCTTAATATTCCTTTTGTCAACAGACACAATTGAAATGGTGATTTACCGTGGTTATTGGCAGTTAAGAGTGTGTCACTCCCATTTCAATCCCTGGACTTCTCTCTTTAAGTTTTGGGGCCTCAACCCCACTGCAACATGCAACAGATATTAAATGTTTTTAACAATTTTTATATAGGGCTAGTCAGATATATGATTTCAGTGAGTTGTTACTATTAAAAATGAATATATAAATAATAATCACCATTTGATAAAGTTAAGCTATAAAATATCTCAACTGAAAATATCAGGATGCATATTTGAAAAGATATTTAATTTTACTTAACGCCTCTCAGTTTCCATCCAATATAAGCCATGTAATGTGGAACAAGGGCAGTTCTGAGATAACTTTCCTTTTTTTTTAAAGCTCCTTGAGACTAATGAAATACTGCACTGTTGAAAATGACTTTTAATGTTCTTTGGGAGTCCCTGAGAACTTTTATTTTTATGTCCATATTCCAATAACCCTTGTATCCTCACTCCATCAGATGGATTTTATTTTTCAAATTATTAAACTTTGTAAGAATAAAGTTCTGTTCCACCATGACTCTCTTAAATCCCTATGCCCCCCCTTCCCTCCTCTACACAGTTGTCTGTTTAGTATATATTACTCCAATCTTTATTCAATTACATAGGTAAGTGTGTACTACAATAGAACAGCATTGTTTCGAAAGGGTTTGGTTTTACAAAAACAATGGCTAAAAACACATTTTTCTGCAACCTGCATTCTGTTTTCCGCTCCGAACTATGTCCTGGGCAACTTCCATGTTTAGTGTAACACAGTATTTTGTAACTTGATATTCCATAATTTGGCCATGCCTCCAGCTGAGGGAGAAACAGACGTCTCCGATAATATTACAAACTTGATAAGTAACATCTGTATCCAGTTTGTTTACACGGAGTCCCACCACTAGTAGCTGTGATTTTTAAACAAATTATTTAACCTGTCTCAGTTGTTCATTAGTAAAGATTCCACTTCACCCAACCTTACAGGGTTACATGAGAATTAAATGAATTGACCTATTTGTGGGCAGCTCTTGGTAACTGTAACCCAAAGCCGTTATTTTCTTCCGTTAGCTTCGATCCTACAGCTTCGGCTCCTGGGAGACGACTCCAGGGGCCGTGCGCTCAGCATCATTTTCCAAATCAGAGTAACTCTGAACCGGGTGGGAGAGTCTTCCTCTGACATCTCTTATTTTCCTGGTGAAGGTGAGAGGATTTTCTGACGGTTATGGCTTTTCTACTCAAAGGTTAACGGAAGTGAGCTGGACACACATTCTCCAACCCACGAGCTGCTCCTTGTACCTAGATGCCCAGGCCGGTCCCTCACCATCACGCTTGGGGTCCGAGCTCTCGGCCCAGAAGTCAATGGCAGGCGGCGCAGACAGAGTCCCCGTCAGGTCGCCCTCTGCCTCACCCTTCCGCCTCGAGCTGCGGCCCAACATCCCCGGCGATGCGCGAGCCGTAACTCAAATCACCCGCCAGGGCATCGCGGCTCTAAACTGACCCGGCAGCTGTCGCCACCGGGTCCGGAAGTGGCCCTTTGAGAGGCGGAAGTCCCGCCCCAGCTTCCCGCGCTCCGCTGTCGCGGGCGGGCCCTGGTTGAAGTCCCGCCCCCTCTCCGTCGACTATGGAGGGCAGGGCTGGTCCAACGTGGATGCAGCCCTAGAGCTCGCGGCCAGGTGGGCTTCTCCTCGGTCGACTGCCGGGGATGCAGGGCTGGCCTGGGTGCGCCCCCGCCCGCTTGGTCGCAGCCTTCGCTCCCGGCAGCCTCTCCCCGCTGCCCTGGAGAAGGCTAAAGCCCCCCGCTGACCCTCAGACCCCATTTAGGTCTTTCCTCCCCAAGTAAGCAGAACTCTTCATGTCTAACTGGTCCATCATTTCTTTTTCTCCCTGGTCTGCACATTGCCTCATAAGGAAGACCCTGCAGTTAAATGGGTGAATGAATGAGTTTATTGCTCAGATGAGTACTTAAAACATTGTAATAAGTCTTGAATGACTCCCCTTAGTAAGCAAAGATTGTAAACATTAAGCGTAAAGACAAAATTGTGAAAAGGAACTTCATATTATTTAATACCTCCCTGTTCCCAGCAGCTGTCAAGTAGCTCCTCGGGGAGCTGACACATCAAATTTGCTGCCGGGGAATCCCAGAACCAATCTTTAAAATTTTACACTGTTGAAATTATTTTATCTATTATCATTTGGAATTACCTCAAGGCATTTTCTTTGTTATACTCACCAATGCCTTAATGGTGCATTTATTTTCTGGAATCAGACATTGGCCTTCTAGAGGTTAGCATAGGTGAGTAGGAGTGAAAGCTAAAACAAATCGTATCTTTGGCAAAACAAAAATTTTATTGTTAATAGTATTGCACAAGGAACTGGCAGACTTTTCCAGAAAACCTTTTGAGTCAGATTCCATTTGGCCATTATACTCTGTCCCCTCTTCTTTCCCCTTTCTGGAATTAAGCAGTCTTCACTTTATCCAAATCTTTTTCTATTCACTTCTGTACCTGGCCATGTGCCCCTAGAACAATGTATATTTTGGACTTTAGTTTCTGGATTCTCACTGAATGTTGTATTATTGTTCTACAACTTGCTCTATCAACAATGTCACTTTGAGAATTTTTTCATTACTGCATTTTATTTTATTAATTTTTAGCCACACCTCACAACATGTGGGACCTTTGTTCCCCGGCCAGGGATCAAACCAGTGCCCCCTGCATTGGAATGGAAAGTTTTACCCAATAGACCACCAGGGAAGTCCCCAATTACTACATTTTATATATTACTCACATGCAAAGCTTCTATGACCGAATTAGGTGAAAATATTTTCAGATTCCCCAGCAAGAGTGGATTTGCTTGCCCACGAGGCCCCGTTCTGACCACCGTTGCCACCTTTTTATGCTAGTGTTCCCCACACTCCTTTTATTTGCCTAGTAGATCTTTCACACTTCTGTTTGTTAGCCATTCCCTTGTATTTGTTGGAACCTGTAAAATGCAAATCTAACTATCCCTTCCTCATTGTGTTGTTGAATGTAATTAAAGAGTTAACATATAATTCAGATATACAGAAGATGTACTGAGCATATAATACCATGATAACAAGTATTATTATTATCTCCTATGTATATATTCCCTTATTGCCCTAGAAGCGACTCTTCTAAGAGACTTCATTCTGCCACAGACACTGACAACACCAAGATCAGAGAAAGCACTCTGGTGGTAGCAAAACTTCCTTAATCCTCCTTTATTGTACTAAGCTGGGATATTTTTCAGAAAGAGTTGTGAATTTTTTCCAGCAGCGTTTTAAGACAATCTACACACTGAGATCTCCCTCTGTCTCCTTTACTGCTGCTTTTGCACACGCTACCCCATCTGCCTAGGAAATCCCACGTCCCTAGCCTTTTCTGGTCTTGCAGTAAATCCATGTATATACAACTTGATGCTGGGGAATATATGTTCTGACACTAACTGTGAGATCACAAGCGACGTACTTAACTTCTAATCTATAAAATGGAAATAGTAATTGTACCTACTTCATAGCCTTATTGTAAATAGTAAATGAGTTAATATTTTTAAACCATTCAGAAGAAGTTCCTGGGGGCATAGGGGCCTCTCAGCTATTAGCTGGTAGCCAGTATTAATGCTACCAGCAAAGGCTCAGGGACTTCCCCTGTGATCCAGTGGTTAAGACTTCACCTTCCAATGCAGGGGTTTGGGGTTGATCCCTGGTCGGGGAGCTGAGATCCCACGTGCCTCAAGGCCAAAAAACCAAAAAATAAAAAAACAGCAACAATATTGTAACAAATTTAATAATGACTTTAAAAATGATCCACATCAAAAAAAAAAAAAAGAAAACAACTTAAAAAAATAACTTTGCTTAATGCTCATCCTTCCTCTTTGCTCCTAGGAGGCTGATCTTCCTCCCAGCACTGACGGATATCACTCAGGTCGGACACTCTTATCCTGGTGGGAGTGTCGGTGGTTCCTTAGCCTTTGACCATTAGACTCTCCCTAACAGGAAGATTTCTTCTGAAAGTATATAATTTGTGTCTTCAGCACTCACTGAGGTGAGTTGGACATTCTTCCTCCTTTCTCCCCATTTCTTTCCCTTGCCCCTCTCCTTCAAGCCTGCAGTGTCCTAAAAATATAAATGTCGGGGACATATGGTGAAGTTGGTGCAGCCACAGAAGGAAACGAGAGCAAGACTTGGAAGAAAGTCGATTATACTCCCAGGTCCCAGAGCAGGGTCACCGCATGCAGCGCAGGGGCAAGGAAAGCATCAGGTTCTGGTTAAGGGGCACAAGATAGGAGTGAGGGGAAAGCCTGAGCCCAACCTTGATTGGGTTGTTTTTTTTTTTTTTGATTGGGGTTTTATTGGGAGAAGCAAGATACAGCAGAGTGAGCAGCTTAGGATTGGCTTGTTGGAATAATTCTGGAAGGCTTTACCATAGGGGTATCTCAAGTTTTCCCTGGTGGCTCAGATGGTAAAACATTTGCTTGCAATTTGAGAGACCTGGGGTTCGATCCCTGGTTTGAGAAGATCCCTGGAGAAGGAAATGGCAACCCACTCCAGTACTCTTGCCTGGAAAATCCCATGGACAGAGGAGCCTGGTGGGCTACATTCCATCGAGTTGCAAAGAGTCAGACTGAGTGACTTCACTATCTCAAGTTGCCTGGCAGCTGGCCCTGGGGTAATTTAGGGGACAGGAAGTATTGACTCCTGTGTGAGAGTGAGATAAGGAAGAGGTGAGGTCTTTAAGCTTGGGACGGGTTGGTTTGCATGGGTTAATGAACTCTGCTATCTCTATGAGTTGGCTAGCTCTGGGACAGTCTCTCCTGGCCAGCAAGCTTTTTAAGATGTCAAAGCATCAGCATCGTAAAATATAGAAAATAAGAGCAGGTGATCCATCGATGCAGATCTGGTTGCTTCTGCTCAGAACGCTCCCCCGCCCCAGCCCCCACTTCACCCGACTTCCGGTTACTATCCCTCAGGTCTGTAACAAAATGCATTTATACATGTCATAGGACCTCCCACCCTTTGTTAGTTTGTTTGAGCCCCACCATAACAAAGTGCCACAGAGTGGGTGGCTTAAACAACAAATGAATTTTCTCATAGTTCAAGAGGCTGAACTTCCAAGGTCTTGGCCCACAGGGAAAAAAACAAAAGATATCCATAATAACCTAAGCTGGTAAAGAATCCGCCTGCAATATAGCAGACCTGGGTTCAATCCCTGGGTTGGGAAGATCCCCTGGAGAAGCAAATGGTGACCCACTCCAGTATCCTGGCCTGGAGAATCCCATGGACTGTATAGTCTGTCGGGTTACAAAGAGTTGGACATGGCTGAGAGACTTTCACTTTCATCTGGGGTCTTAATTGCTTGAGCAGGGACTGAACCTGCTCCCCCTGCATTGGAAGCGTGGAGTCTTAACCGCTGGACCGCCAAGGGAGTCCCCACACTTCCCCATTTTATAAGGATGCCTGTTCCTGGACTACAGTCCTATTCAAGGACCTCACAGTAACTAGATTACCTTTACAGAGACCCTGTCTCCAAATAAGGTCATATTCTCAGGTGGTGGGAGTGATGACATGAATGTGTTGCAGGAAGGGGGACCCCTTCGAGGGCCCGAAACTGGGCTCTTGTCTAACACTCAGAAATGAATTGTCCAAGAAGACCCATGTGCTGACAAAGCAAGAGATTTTATTGGGAAAGGGCACCTGGGTGGAGAGCAGTAGGGTAAGAGAACCCGGAACAGCTCTGCCACATGGCTTGCAGTCTTGGGTTTTATGGTGATAGGATTAGTTTCCCGGTTGTCCTTAGCCAATCATTCTGACTCAGAGTCCTTCCTTGGCCTTGTTCTGCCAAGATGGATGCCAGAGAGGATTCTGGGAGATGGTCGGACAGGTGGTGTCTGCTTTTGACCTTTCCCAAACTCTTCTGGTTGGTGGAGGCTTATTAGTTCCCTGTTCCTTACCAGGACCTGCTGCCTAAAACAACTCATGCAAATGGTTACTATCGTGCCTGGCCAGGGTGGGCGGTTTCGATCAGTGTGCTTCTCCTAACAAATGTATCTACTGTGTGTGTGGGGGGGGGAACACACTTTAACCTAAAGCAAACACTCCCCTCACAGCTTTCTCTTCATCCTACTATGCACAGCCTCCCACTCTGTACTTCATAGCACTTCATCCATCTCCCACACGTGCTACATCCATCTCCCATGTGTGCCAAGTCACTTCAGTCATGTCCAACTCTGCAACCCTAGATCTGTAGCCAGCCAGGCCCCTCTGTCCATAGGATTCTCCAGGCAAGAATACTGGAGTGGGTTGCCATGCCCTCCTCCAGGGGATCTTCCCCACTCAGGGATCCAACCCACGTCTCTTACATCTCCTGCATCGGCAGGCAGTTCTTTACCACTAGCAGCATCTGGGAAATGCCTCCATCTCCCACAGCATTTAGCATACCTTCATTCTAAATGTTGCATTTTTGAAGCCAATTTCTCTTTCTCCCTCTAAGTTCCCTCCCCATAAAAGCACAGTGAAAACCCTGTTAACACAAGCACTGTTTATGTGTCTCTTAGTCATTTTTCTCTGTATGATGTACACCCTCTGATGCTCAGTGGATACTCAATGAAAAATTGATGAATGAATGAAAGTGTGAACTGTTTGGAGGGGAAGGTGATCCATGTAAATAACTATACTCATAAATTAATGTGTTTGTTGCCTGGAGAACATTTAAATCATTTTTACTAATTTCCAGAAGTAATCCTCTTAGGATGCATGTAACTTAATTAATACTTGTAACTTAATTAAAAGGATTTATACATTTGCCCTGTAAGCAATTTATTACGTTCCATAAAGAATCCCCTTGGAATCAATTTCATCACGGTTGCAATCTAATTTGAGATAAATGATACCTATTCAATATTGTGTTATAACTCTGCATTCAGCAAGTATCAGTTATGTTTGATCGTGTTCTTCATATATGCACTAAAGTTATTTTTTATTATTTGCTATTTTGTTTCATCTACTGTGATGAAAGTCACTGTTTCAAGCATTTCTAAGTTGTTACTGCTAAGACTTAGAGACCAATTGACTTTACATACCTATCTTTTATCATCAGCCAAACTTTTATACTCTAACTGGGTTTCCATTGATTGTATTGACTCTCTCTCTCTCATCTTATTTTTATTCTTGTTTTTGTTTTACATTGGTCCAAAAAAAAAAAAAGAACCATATGAATCATTATGGTAATAATACACACTATGGTTTTGTTCAAACATAAGATGTTGTTAAATATCTTAGTTGACCAGCCAGCTGCACCCTTATCTCATAGTCAAACATGTTTTCACAACTATTTCTCCTCCCTTGTTTGAAACCTGAGGTCATCACATCACTGTCCGTTTCTCTGTCTTCATCTTCTGACTTTTGTGACATTCCTTTCTGTTCATGGAAGGCTGTAGTCCCCGACTCTGTTTCAGCCATCCTACTCCTCAGTCAGAATTATCCCTCCCAACTTCACCATCTGTATGGATGACAAAGTCACCTTGATATATAGTTTGCACCATTTGTCAAAGAGAAGTGGGGGAAATGGAACAATAGAAGAACCGAGAGACTGGTGAACTCTCTGGAGAACTCCCTCCTCTGCTCCCATGACCGTGTTCCTGTATTTTCCACGCGTGACATCACTTCTATGTTATGCCCAAACAAAACTGGCATTAACAAAAGAAACTCTTAAGAGTGACATCAGCAAAAATGGTAGCGTATGAACCTCAAGGGGCCAACTCTAACGCTGAAAATCCTGCTCCAAACTGTCAGAATCACCCTTATCAAAGCTCCAGAAGACAGTCAAAGGTTTTCAACAACATGCTTAATGGCTCCCAAGACTCCAGGTTCCCAATGCAGAGGGGCCAGGCCACTCTCTAGCTGCAGAGCACACGTTTCTCATTGCAGTGGTTTCTCTCGTTGCTGAGCGTGGCCTGGAGGGCTCCCCAGGCTCTAGATCACAGGCTCAATAGTTGTGATGCATACCGGATTAGTTGTTCCGAGGCATGTGGGATCTTCCCAGATCAGAGAAAAGCCTGCTCAGCAACAGAGACCCAACACAGCCAAAAATAAATAAAATTACTGAAAACAATGACTGGTATGATCATTTGTAAACTACTGTCAGCATTGACTGTCATTCTTCTTAAAAAAAAAAAAAGTATTTATTATTTATCTTGGCTGTTCCAGGTCTTCGTTGGGGCATGCAGGATGTTTAGTTGGAGCATATGAACTCTTCGTTGCAGCATTCAGGAACTAGTTCCCTGACCAGGGATCGAACCCCAGCCCTCTATATTGGGAGCACAGACTCTTGGCCGCTGGACCACCAGGGAGGTTCCCTGATTGTCATTCTTCAAGTCAGAAAAATGCTGAGCCTGGTGGTAGCCTCTTCCTTTGGCATCCTTCACTTTGTTCAGCTCCACGTTGAGATATTTTTCTACTAAAGCTGTGAATTGTTTCTTTCAAATGCGTATCAAGGTGAATTACACATTCACTCTTCCTTTCCTCGCTTGATTTTCTTTACCATCTCTGTCTTTGAGTCTCTGTGTCCAAGTCTTCAAGTCACCTTGCTTATTGCCACTCAGCCCTCAGGCTTCAATCTCTCTGTACTTTCTGCAGGAAAACTGAAAGTTGCTCAGTTGTGTTCAACTCTTTGCGACCCCATGGACCACACAGTTCATGGAATTCTCTAGGCCAGAATACTGGAGTGGGTAGCCTTTCCCTTCTCCAGGGGATCTTCCCAACCTAGGAATTAACCTGGGTCTCCTGTATTGCAGGCGGGTTCTTTACCAACTGAGCTATCAGGGAAGCCCACTCTGAACTCCCCCTCCCATTTACCCATGCCCTTCCAGGTGAGTTATTTTCTCCCACTCTTCTCTTCTGGAAAATTGTCCTTAATTGCTTAGCTGTTTTATATAAACATCCAAAGCTACTGAAGGCAGGGACAGTTTAGACTAACTCATCATTTCTCTTTCCCTGACTTCCAAAATAGTACCCGTATCTTTGGTTACCTAAGTGGATATTTGCTGAATGAATGCAAGTGTCAACTGTTTCGGGAGAAAGGAGCTAGACACAGCTAAGTGTTGAACCTGTGAACCAATGGCTTTTTTGCCCAGATGAACATTCAGAACATTATAGTAAGTGCCACAGGAGTCCTTTCAGAAGGCACTGAAGGTGAAATCACTCAGTCGTGTCCGACTCTTTGCGACCTCATGGTCTGTAGCCTACCAGGCTCCTCCGTCCATGGGATTCTCCAGGCAAGAATACTGGAGTGGGTTGCCATTTCCTTCTCCAGGGGATCTTCCTGACCCAGGGATTGAACCCAGGTCTCCCGCATTGGAGGCAGATGCTTTAACCTCTGAGCCACCAGGGAAGCCTTTGTAAATTTATTTTTATCTTTATATTATAGGCATTTTATTAAGTTCTGGAGAAAAATCTCTTTGGGATCAGTTGTTCGTTTGTTTAGTTGCTAAGTTGTGTCCGACTCTTTTGCGACCCCATTGGACTGTAGCCCACCAGGCTCTTCTGTCCATGGGACTTCCCTGGCAAGAATATTGGAGTGGGTTGCCATTTCTTTCTGCAAGGGATCCTCCGACCCAAGGATTGAATGGAATCTCTTGCATTGGTATGCAGATTCTTTCCCACTGAGCCCCCAGGGAAGCCCTATTCTTAAAATCTTTACAAACTGAAGTGTGTCTCTTCATTTAGATAGTCTTCCTTTGGGTCTTGCATGTTTTTCAAACGTTATTATTTATTCTTTAGTATTTTGTTTAGCTCTTGAGAGTTTTTTTTCCTATTTTTCTAATTTGGATATTGCTATATGTAGATTTCAGGCTTCGCAGGTGGCACTGGTGATAAAGACCCTGCCTGCCAATGCAGGGGACAGAAGAGATACAGGTTTGATTCCTGGGTCAGGAAGATCCCCTGGAGGAGGGCACGGCAACCCACTCCAGTATTCTTGCCTGGAGAACCCCATGCACAGAGGAGCCTGGTGGGCTACCGTCTATTTGGTGCACAGAGTCAGACACGACTGAAGCCACTTAGCACGCACACATGCATATACAGGTTTCAGCTGACTTTTTTCTTGTGGTAAAATATATATAAGATTGATCATTTTAATCATTTTCAAGTGTATAGTTCAATGGCATTAAGAAAATGCACATGCAGTTGACTTTTTAAATACTCATATAAATCAGTCACTTTTCTGGAAGCTATTCAATGGGTCTTATGTATTTTCTCCGTTTCCCCAAAGAGAAGTATAACATGCTAATGAGAATAAGGTTGTCTCCACTGAATACAAATATCTTGCTTTGATGCTGGGGAGGGGCAGACTTCCAGAACCATGTTTAATCATTGTTTAGGATAGTTTGCATTCCTTTTAAAAAAATTTCTTAATACTTATTTTTCACTGTGTTGGGTCTTATAGTTCTGACTCATGGGCTTAGTTGGCCCGAGGCATGTGGGATGGAACGTGAGTCCTCTGCACTGGAAGTCTGTCGTAACCACTGGACCAGAAAAGTCCCAGTGAGGCCCAATCTTAGTGATCGGTCTAGCAGCCACATGGGGCTTTGGGGCAGAGGCTGGAGAGCGCATGGTCCTGTGGGGCACCTGCCTCCTTCGAGGCTTCCGCGTGGTCTTCAGGTTGTGGGGGTGGGATGGGAGCGGGCCTTTTCTACAGGCCCCAGAGCTTCAGACAAGTCTGAGGTTCTGCCACTTAGGTTTTCATCCTTAGTCTCGGGGTCCCACCTCTTCCTTATCAGAGCCCTGACTGTGGTGCTGGCGAGTAACCATGACTGAGGAGTTGACCATTTCTAAAGTTCAGCTCCTTTTTAAAAAAATTACTCTTAATTTATTTATGGCTGGGCTGGGCCTTCGTTGCCGTGTGAAGGCTTTCTCTAGCTGCGGCGAGCGGGTGCTCCTCCCTAGTCGCCACGCTCTGGCTTCTCACGGTGGCGGCTTCTCTTGGCGCAGAGCACAGGCTCTAGAGCGCAGGCCTCAGCAGCTGTGGACACACGGGCTTAGCTGCCCCGCAGCAGGTGGAGTCTTCCCGGACCGGGGCTCAAACTCACGGGCCCTGTTCCGGCAGGCGGATACTCAACCGCTGGACCGCCAGGGAAGTTCCACAGTTTTAGTTCCTTTTCAGTGAGTCTGAGCCTGGTCCTCAGAAGTGTCTGCCCTCTGACTGCAGGTGACTGCTGCTTCAGTTCAGTTCAGTTCAGTCGCTCAGTCATGTCCAACTCTTTGTGACCCCATGAATCACAGCACGCCAGGCCTCCCTGTGCATCACCATCTCCCGGAGTTCACTCAGACTCACGTCCATCGAGTCTGTGATGCCATCCAGCCATCTCAGCCTCAGTCAACCCCTTCTCCTCCTGCCCCCAATCCCTCCCAGCATCAGAGTCTTTTCCAATGAGTCAACTCTTTGCATGAGGTGGCCAAAGTACTGGAGTTTCAGCTTTAGCATCATTCCTTCCAAAGAAATCCCAGGGTTGATCTCCTTCAGAATGGACTGGTTGGATCTCCTTGCAGTCCAAGGGACCCTCAAGAGTCTTCTCCAACACCACAGTTCAAAAGCATCAATTCTTCGGCGCTCAGCCTTCTTCACAGTCCAACTCTCACATCCATACATGACCACAGGAAAAACCATAGCCTTGACTAGATGGACCTTAGTCGGCAAAGTAATGTCTCTGCTTTTGAATATGCTATCTAGGTTGGTCATAACTTTTCTTCCAAGGAGTAAGTGTCTTTTAATTTCATGGCTGCAGTCACCATCTGCAGTGATTTTGGAGCCCCCAAAAATAAAGTCTGACACTGTTTCCACTGTTTCCCCGTCTATTTCCCATGAAGTGATGGGACCAGATGCCATGATCTTTGTTTTCTGAATGTTGAGCTTTAGGCCAACTTTTTCACTCTCCACTTTCATTTTCATCAAGAGGCTTTTGAGTTCCTCCTCACTTTCTGCCATAAGGGAGGTGTCATCTGCATATCTGAGGTTATTGATATTTCTCCCAGCAATCTTGATTCCAGCTTGTGTTTCTTCCAGTCCAGCGTTTCTCATGATGTACTCTGCATAGAAGTTAAATAAGCAGGGTGACAATATACAGCCTTGACGTACTCCTTTTCCTATTTGGAACCAGTCTGTTGTTCCATGTCCAGTTCTAACTGTTGCTTCCTGACCTGCATACAGATTTCTCAAGAGGCAGGTCAGGTGGTCTGGTATTCCCATCTCTTTCAGAATTTTCCACAGTTTCTTGTGATCCACACAGTCAAAGGCTTTGGCATAGTCAATAAAGCAGAAATAGATATTTTTCTGGAACTCTCTTGGTTTTTCCATGATCCAGCGGATGTTGGCAATTTGATCTCTGGTTCCTCTGCCTTTTCTAAAACCAGCTTGAACATCAGGAAGTTCACGGTTCACGTATTGCTGAAGCCTGGCTTGGAGAATTTTGAGCATTACTTTACTAGCATGTGAGATGAGTGCAATTGTGTGGTAGTTTGAGCATTCTTTGGCATTGCCTTTCTTTGGGATTGGAATGAAAACTGACCTTTTCCAGTCCTGTGGCCACTGCTAAGTTTTTCAAATTTGCTGGAACAGGCTGCTAAGCAGATCCTTTTGGCTTTGCTGTATATTGCTAAGAAATTGCCTGGAGGCAGTTGTTTTGCCTCTTTCAAGCATAAGTGGCCACCTAATTTCAGTTTTAAAAAACTTCCCCCACGTCCTCAAACACCAGAGATTGGATAAGCCAGTGCACCCCCATCTACCACTCTCCCATCCAGGTGCCCCAAGATAATGGTCATCACACAGCTGTCAGCTTCCTAGCAAGCACCTGAAATCCTATCCTTAAGACTCTGCTTCTTAGGACCGCTCCGTGTACCGACTCTCTGAAGTTGGGCCACCAAGAAGCAAGGCTTGAGACAGAACTCCGATGCCTGCGTTACATGGAGGGGGAGTGTTCTGGGGAGAAAGAGAATGGAGGAAGGACGGTCAGGAAAAGGAGTTAAGTAAGGATGCAGTCTCAGGGGGAGATGAGCTTGCTTCTGATTTCATTGGCTCTGGACCAATTTCATTGACAGCTGGCCAAGCACACCTGTTAGAACTGGGTAGCTCTGCGTTCTTAGCGGCCAGCACACAGAGCAGCTGGGAGTGGTCGGGCGCCTCGGCCAGCCAAGGGGATCTAGATGGGACATTAACAGCACCCACCACAGGCTCCCTCGGTATCTAGAGGTGCTTGGAAAACCTAATTTATTCCTTTTGGACACCTTTTGCTCTTTGATCACATGATTACCTGGACTGGGAGGCGGAGCACTTGGTGTCACTTTCTGTGCATGCGCTCAGTCATGTCCAGCTCTTTGCGACCCCGTGGACTGTAGCCCACCAGCCTCCTCTGTCCATGGGATTTTCCAGGCAAGAATACTGGAGTGGGCTGCTGTTTCCTACTCCAGGGTATCTTCCCAATGCAGGGATGGAACACAAGTCTTCTGCACTGGCAGGCAGAGTTTTTAACCACTGAGCCACCTCGGAAGCCCCTGGTGTCAGTTTACCTCTCGCGTAAAGACAGTGTCGGTCAAGGTAACCAGCTAAGTAACTCGTGTAGGTCCCACGGCTTGTAAGAACAGAGGCAGAGTGAAACTGTCTTCCAGCAGCACTCACTTTGGTTGAACTCTGGTCTGGAGGAAAATGAGTTTCTGTGGCAAAAGCCAAAGACCTGGCTGTTTGAAGGCCATCCTTTGTCAACTTCTGCACTTAAGTCATAGGTTTGCTACAGTAAGTGGCCCTGAAGTTCTTTAGAGGAATAGGGCCTCTGTGTTTGTTTTCAAGGCATAGAGGAAGGAGGAGGTAGAAGGCCATGGGACAACCCCGCCTCTCAAAATAATTCTGTTCTAGATAGAGAATGCCAAAGGATTAAAAAAAAAAAAAAAAAATCCCTGGGGCAAGAGAGGATGAGATGGTTGGATGGCCTCACTGACTCAATGGACATGAGTTTGCCCAAACTCCTGGAGATAGTGAAGGACAGGGAAGCCTGGCATGCTGCAGTCCACGGGGTCACAAAGAGTCAGACACGACCGAACGACTGAACAACAATTCTACTATATTAAGAGGCTGGTGGCAGGGGCAGTTTGTCAATAGGATGTGAAGTGGTAGATGAAATTAGAAGCCAGACTTCTTATGTGGCTTCCAAAGAAAGCATTTTGAAATAATCACAAAGCTCAGGTGACTGTTAGGCATTTGACTCCTTAATTCCTTTTCCTTCTGTTTTTAATCACCTGAAAGTGATTTGGAAAAGGCAAGCAAATTACTGGCTCCATCCCTATGGCTGGTCTGTTCTTACAAATCTCTTAATAGTGTTGCCAGGACCATGCAGGTGAAATTTCATAAGCATTCTTCATCAGGAAGTAAATTGTGGTGTTAATCCCCAAGTAAAGTCGCTCAATCCGGTCCGACTCTTTGCAACCCATTAGACTGTAGCCCACCAGGCTCCTCCGTCCATGGGATTTTCCAGGCAAGAATACTGGAGTGGGTTGCCATTTCCTTCTCCAGGGGACCTTCCCAAACAGGGATCAAACCTGGGTCTCTGGCATTGCAGGCAGATTCTTTACCGTCTGAGCCACCAGAAAGATCTTTAATCCCCAAAGTGGGTCCTGAATTTTGGAGGCTTGAAATTCACTTTTTCCTTTCTTGTTTCCTTAAACTTCAGTGTTCTAATCCAAATGTACAGCTGATCACTTGAGTGACTTTTCTTAACGGTAAAATTAGAGCTACTTAGATATAGGGGGAGCAGTAAGATTCTGATGGGCGGGGGGGTGCGCTAATGGAAGAAGAGGCATGGAGTGGGATGTTTGTAGGCAGTTTCGGCTGGGCCCTAAGAGGAAAGGGAACTGGAGGCCTTCCATGCCAGGAAGAGCAGACTTTTCTGTGGGTCAAGAAAGTAGCTAAAGGCTCTTAGGAAGGGAGCGACATCTGACCTGTCTTTTTTTAAAAAGAGGATCCTGGCCTGTGAAGGTTGAAAGTGGGCAGCAGGGTGACTGGAAGGAAGGCGAGCGGCCAGGCTAGGAAGGGACGAGAGCCCCCCTGGGTAGGTTCAGGTGGAAGTGACTTAATGTAGTAGGGTCAGGAGAAGGAGACAGAGGAAGCACTCAGGTTAGTGCAGGAGAGGGCCGCGTCTGCTCATCAAAGCAGGGAACCACACGCGGAGGAGCAGGATGGTGGTGGTGGAAGGGAGATGCCACAATCAATTCTGTTCTCTGCTCGGCCTCGCGATGGAGACATCCAATAAGCGGCTGGATCTGGCCCTCGGGAACAAGAGCCGGTCTAGCTGCCCCCAAAGAAGGTGCCCGGCTCTGAGCTGAGATGATCTCGTGGCGGGATGGGCCGGGCCGGGGGGGGTGGTTGGGGGTCTGCCTCTTCTGGAGCTCGTGTGGAAAAATTCTCCGCTTGCAGGAACACAGCTGGCGAAGTCCGAAGGTGCCCCGCTGGCTCCGGCGTCCTTAAATTCCGGGTCGCTAGACCGAGGAGAATCTCTTCCGGAGACCGGCCGTTTTAGGGTTGGGGGAACCCAGGTGTCCCCGCGTGGTCGCGTCCCCCCGGCGGGGGCCAGACCGGGCGCACGCCGGGCAGAGGCGGGGGGCGCTCCCGGGCCTCCCCTCGCGCTCCGCGGCCGCTGGGGAAGGACCTCAGCGCACCCGCGCCGCGCGCGCGGCCCGGCGCCGCCAATCAGCGCGTCGCTCCCGCGGCCGCCCCGGCGCTCCAGTGACGCGTGCGCCAGCCCGCGCCCGCGGCGCTTTGGGCGACGGCCCCTCCCGCGCCCGCCCGGCCCGTTAGCTGCGCGCCGCGCCTCTTGTGCGACGGCCCCTGGGCGGCGGCGGCGGCGCGTGCGGGGCGCGGCCTTGGCGCGCCCCCTGGCGGCCCGGCGGGGCGCTGCGGCCGCGGCGCTGACCCGGAGGCGGCGGCGGCGGTGCCCGGATGGAGGCACGTCATTGTCCCCCGCCGGGCGGCTGGGCTGTGTGCGGCGGCGGCGGCGGCGGCGGCGGCCGAGGGGGATGGAGCGAGCGCCGAGCCGGGTCAGGTAAGCTCCCGCCTCCTCCCCGCCCGCCGCCGGCCGGCGTGGGGCCCGCCGATCGCCCGGCTCGCCGCGGCCGCCGCCGCCGCCGCCCTCTCAGCCAGCGCGGCCCGCCGGGGGGCTGGCGCGGCCCCTCGCCCGCCGTCCCCGCTCCGCAGCGGGCTGGGCCGCCCGGGACCCCGCCGCGCGGGTGGCAGCGCTGCCGCCGCCGGCCGGCCGGCGCCAGGCCCGCCGGGGAGGGGGGCGGCGGCCGCGGCGCCGCGGGAGCCGGGCTGCGCGGGGGAGGCCGGGCTGCCCCCCGGTTGCCATGGACACTGCCCTCCCGGCGCCCCCGCCCGGCCCAGCCCGCCCACTCGGGCCGTGGGCCGGGTCCGGGGCGGCCGGGCCGGCACCGGTCTGTCCCGGGTGGGCGTGTGCCGGCCGCCGGCCGCGGAGCACCCCCCCACCCCGCGTGGCTGCCACCTCCCGCCCCCCTCCCCGCGCCCCGAGCGCCCCCCGGAGCCCCGGGCTCGCCTCCCTGCCCCCTCAAAGAGACAAACTTTCCCACCGGGTCGGCCCGCCGCGCCAGCGCCGGCGCGCTCCGCCCTCACGGGGCCGGCCACCTGGCCGGGTCCCCGCCGGGCGTCCCGAGTTGCGCACGCCGGCCGCCGGGCGGAGCGGGCACCCACTCGCAGGGAGAGGTGGGGGCCGGCCCGGCGTCGCGGTCCCCTCTCCTCCCCAAAAGCGCGTGTGCCGGGGTCCTAGTCTTTTATCTCCGGGGCAGGAAGAGCCAGGTTACCTGGAGAGGGGGTGGCGGGAGAGGGCAATCAAGATGTTTGAGAAGATTTGCCAGAACCCGAAGTTTTTACGGTCTTAGGACTTTAACCTCGCTTTATGATGAATGCAATCGAGATCGTTTTTGGTGAATAGCTCTTTTATTTTCCGGGAGGCCTATAAGGAGGGCTGACTTGTTGATGGGAAAAGCACGTTGGTTGTTTAAAGTAAATAACACTCAAATAACAGGAAAACTGGTTGAGAAACTAGTTAGCACCTGTTTTTCAAAGTGAGCCCACTGTTTTAGCTTCTTCCACGTGTTAGTGGAGTCTCAAATCTTAACTTGTATATTCGGAACACCATTCTCTTTTGACTGTATTTATTCATTCAAAATGGATTGGTGATAATGAATCATCTGTCTCACTTGTTTGTGTTTAGAGCCAGTTTCACTTTCTTTTCTGTGTCATTGAATTAAGTCTACAGAGTTTGGTTTGTAGAAGTTTAAAGGTAGTCGATGTGTTTACTTACAAGTAATTAAAACCCAGGTTGTGTCTTTTTAAAGCATATGTGTTTGAAAATGGAAATACAGCTAGAAGGTGGATTACATTGTTAATATATTAAAAACAGAATGTAACAGTTTCTTTTTGCATGTATTGATATTATTACCACAGTGTATGAGGAGAGCCATAATGTTCAGAGAGATGCTTATTCTTCTAAAAATGAAAAAGAAACATATATTCTAGCCTCTTGCCACCACAAGGGAGAAGACATACCATAGGAGGGACAGCATTTTAAGACTTTCAAGTAAAATATTGTACTTAGAGCGAGTTACGCTCAAAGGAAACACTTGTGAAATCACCTTGTCTCATTCCTCCACACACCATCCAACCTTGATTCTTGTACCCAATTTTTTTCAAACATGCTTTTGTAATTTTTTATCTGCCATCAGAAGATGTTGAGAGAAGTTTAAACTGTTCATTGAAGTAGTTGTTTAAAAGTCCTGAGATTTATAACAGTAATGTTTAAAAGCTTTCCTGAGAGTAAAGAACACGTTACATCTGAATCCTACACAGCATAGTTTGGCTTCCAGAAAGGTTTCTCCGTAGCAGATGGAGTTCAGTTGAATGCCTGATGGTTTCAGGGTAAGAATTCATTGGCTGAATACACGTCATGAAGGAGAATGGATGGTTCTGGTTTTCCCAAGTTGTAATGCTGTTTGGTTGCCAGTGACTGAGTTGTATGTTTTACTTATTTTTTTTTTTTTTAAGAGTTGTTCCCCCTGACCACCAAAAAAAGAAAAAAAAAGGCAATTGCAGCAAGTAAAATAGTTTTATTAGGTCATTAGTGAATGATTGTCCTGAAAGGGATGTTCACCCCAGAAAATCAAGGGTTTTGCTATTTAACATTATTGTAAATAAGGCTAGGTTAATTTGCTTCTTCCTTTTCTTCCTCCTCGACTCCTTCCTCTCTTATTTTCTTAGTCTTGCTTCTTGTTTCGTAGTTTCTTTTGACTGTCAAATGAGGAAAGTGTAATTTTTATTTGGATAATGTGGCTCCAGCTTTCTTCCTGAGTAAGGGTCCTGTACTATATTTTACTTAGATTGACTTAACACTTCAATTCAGTTTTTCTTTTTGTTAAGATCTAATTAACATCTTCTTTTCTATTTTTACAGAAGATTCCACAATTTTTTCTTTATGGTTGTACTTTTTAGGGAGGTGATAATCTTGCTTTCATGTAAAATCACAACAAAATCAAGGCTTTAAAAAAACCCTTGTTGTGAGTAGACAGTGCATCATAACATTTGTTAAGGTGTCATATGCATGGGTATTTATTTCACTGTTTTGAATAGTTTTTGAAACAAGTTTTAATTCTACGTCAGAGTCCTTAAGGATTAAATGAGATACTTTATACAAATAGTCACCTGCAGCCTGGTGCAAAGAGCAGACACTGGTTCCATTCTCTCTTCGCAGCTCATTCACCTGTTCAGCACGTGTGGGGAGAGCTTTCCCTGTGCCAGGTGAGGGTGTACAAACAGGAACGCGAGGGAGAGGAGCGTGGCAGTCTCCCCCGGAAACCAGCAAAGGGTGCCCCGCTGCTGGGGAGCTTCCAGGAGGGGTTCTCAGCCCGTCTTGGGGGAGGGGGCTGTCCAGGCAAGTGTCCCAGAGGAAATGCCGTCTAAAGGGAGCCGGGGAGTGTTCACTGGCTGGAGGTGGAAGGGTGGGAGAGACCTGGGGGAAGACCAGCCTGTGCAGAGCTGGGGAGAGCAGGTAGGAGAGGGCAGCGGTGCCTGGGGGGGCTTCCGGGGCTGGCAGAGCGGGGCTGCAGGGGTCGGGGAGCCGTGAGAGGCGGGGCTCACCTGGAGGGTCACCTGCAGGGCAGTGGCCTGCTCGGCTGGCCGCCGCTGCGGGGCTGTGCACTGGGCCTTGGTGGAGCCCGAAGGAAGCGCAGCTGGGAGTGTGGGGCCTGGCGCCTGTGCCCAGCGGTGACTAGTTTGGGTTAGGGTGGCCCCATTTCGTAGGCCCGGTGGATTCTGTGCAGTCTCTCATAGGTCCCTACGAATATTAAGTTAGTGACTAACACAATGCCCAGCATGTAGAAAGTGCTTAATTAATGGTGGTTCTAAGATTTTAGTAGGGTTCAGAGAGAAAATTATAGTCAAGTACTTTTATAACACTTGTTTGTTTTCCAGTTTGATGTCAGAAATGCCTTAACCGGCTTCATTTTAAAAAGTCATGTATACCAAATAAATGAGCCTCTTCAGAAAATATGTTTCAAAAGTGAGACTTCCTATATTTTTTTAAAAAGTAATACAGTTCAAACAATGTCATTTTGAACTTGAAGCTTTAAGTTAGGTTTTCTTTTCAGGTAGTTGAGACTTTTCCCTGAGGAATTATATATGAATTGAAAATTGAGCCAAAGGTATTAGTGCATTTCACATTCTAGGTTTAAGCAAAAGAGAGAAAAAGACAGTTACTTCGTGAATGTAGAGAATTGAAAATTGAGGTACTTGATTGTAAATCAAAATATTAGATTTTCAGAGGGCGTGAAATAGAATGACATGATCTAATCAAATACTTCACTGAAGATTTTATGATGAAAAATTGTTGGCATGTTCCGATTAGCACAGTGGTAAATACCCCAAGAAAATTATTACAGAGCTAAAAAAAGATACTGTTGCCTTTATATTGGAGTGATTTATTGGAAAATTAGCCTGCTTTTAATTATTTTCCAAGATTTAATGGTAGAATAAGTAGATTACTTTTCTTGACCTTATGAAGCAACTGTATGTTTTTTGTCTTTTACAGAGTTGAACAATGACCATAGTTGACAAAGCTTCTGAATCTTCAGACCCATCAACCTATCAGAACCAGCCTGGCAGTTCTGAGGCTGTCTCACCTGGAGACATGGATGCAGGTTCTGCCAGCTGGGGTGCTGTGTCTTCGTTAAATGATGTTTCAAATCACACACTTTCTTTAGGACCAGTACCTGGTGCTGTAGTTTATTCAAGTTCATCTGTACCTGAAAAATCAAAACCATCACCACAAAAGGATCAAGGTATTACTTTTTAAAAGACGGAATCACTACAGGAAACTCCTGTATAAATGCTGTCCATAAGTTGGTAGTTTCAGAGAGGGGCTTATTTTGCAAGATAAATTATTGCCACCTGAGTGGCCAGCAGAGTTATGTTATTTGACGGGCTTCATTTTCCTCTGCTTCTGCTTCATGATTAACAAACGTATCATAACAGGGTAAGATTATTTTTAGTTACTATTAATTTCTTTAATTATCCTAATTTTTTGAAGGATAAACTTTATTCTGGTGAGAATCGAGATGGACAAGCGTTTCATTAACTTGTCAATTAACTACCGTGCCCTAAGTAAATGTCTGCCTCTTAAAAATTTAAAAACAGTTGACTTTTGACAAGTGAGCTCTGCCCAACTTTGTTTTCAATTTTTTTTTTTTTTTTCCCAGTTAAGGTCATCTGTAGTCATAAAGCTCTTTGAAAGAGAGCAGATCACGTAAATATTACATTATGTATCAAACCATATAGATGTGGTTACATGTGTTAAAACTCATCCAGTTAAGTAAGATGGGGACACCTTAGCTGGCGCTCCTGACACTCGGGGATTTGAAAGCTTTGAAGTTGTGAGAAAAGATTGATTCCCACTCAGGACTCTGTGCACGGAGGATGGCTTGGCCCCGGGATTGTTTGAGTCCTCTTGGTGCATGTGATGCTGTGATGTGGGCTGGGGGGTGCGATTTGCTGAAGGTGTTTGGTGGGGACTTTTTCTCACAGAACAGTTTTACTGACTGTTGTCCAGAGAGGTTTAGAGACCTTTATAAGCAGGACTCTGCCACAGGGCGTCTTCTCGCAGACCCAGCCTCCTCTCGCCTTACTGGGGCCCCTCTCCCTCAGGACTGACTTGGTGTCGCCCCGCCTGGCCATTTTTGGGGCCCTTGCCACACATTTTCAAGGCTCATGTCTCTGTTCCTAACTTGGCTCGCCCTTCTTCCCAAAGCTGAAGCCTGCCGTTTTGCGTCCTTAAATGCTCAGGATCGCTGTTGCAAGCCGAGAACCATCTAGTGTGCGTCTTAGTCGGGTGGCACTGAGAAGCTGGCAGACTTCTGAGAAACACTCTGGCTGAGGATGATTTTGGCCTCTCCTAAATAAGTTGTTTTTGCGCTTCACCTGAGTTTTATTAGCGTAGTTGTCAATCGGCCATTTGAGTCTTAAAAATAGATAAAAAATTGTTCGTGTATAGTATCTTTACGAGTATGTTATCCTGGTGCCTGAAATCCCGCTTCCTTACTGTTAAAGCTGGGATGACGTCACTACCAGCCTCTAGACTCGAGACTGACCCACAGCGAGTGAGGACTGAGTGAGACGGCGGGCGGCGGTGCTGGGGGCCGGACTGTCTGCGCCCACGGCAGGTGTCACCGGGCATCGACTTGCCTGCGCTTGCTGTTGTGGGGGTGTTTATTTCAGTAGATATAAGAGGATAACTATAATGAACTCTCAGGCACCCGTCGTCAGCTTTGTTTATCGACTCCTGGCCACTCATACCTCCACCCACTTAACTCCTCTCCTCACTTCCCAACCGTTTAAAGCAAATCTAAGAATTTCTACTTCATCTATAAATATTTTAATGTGTTTATCTAAATCATTCTTTTCTGAAAATTAGAATGTTTTTCTATGAAAAGTCCAGTCAATATTCAGACGTCCCCAGGTGTCATAGAATGGTTTTTAACAGTTGGTCATTGAAACCAGCTTCCAAACAAGGTCTACCCTTTGCATTTGGTGAATGTCTTTTTTAAGTTTTTTAAAATCTGTTAAATACTGTCCCCCCTCCCACACACACTCTTGTCCTTGAAATTTTTTTATCAGAAAAACCAAATCATTTAGAATTTCCCGCATTCTAGGCTTTCTTTTAAAATGTCCCTTTCTCCACTGCGTTTCTGGTTAGCTGGTCATACGAATCTTGGTCAGATTCAGGTGTGATGTGTTGTTATTTATTTAGCTTCAAAAGTGTACAAAGCTTTCGTTTTAAATGTTTATTTTTCTAGCCCTAGGTGACGGCATTGCTCCTCCACAAAAAGTTCTCTTCCCATCTGAGAAGATTTGTCTTAAATGGCAGCAGACTCATAGAGTAGGAGCTGGGCTCCAGAATTTGGGCAATACCTGTTTTGCAAACGCAGCACTGCAGTGTTTAACTTACACGCCACCTCTCGCCAACTACATGCTGTCGCATGAGCACTCCAAGACATGTAAGTGTCCTGTGTTATGTTATGCGTGTGCTGGTGTTTCGATATGCTAACCTACTTTCATTTTTCTCTCTGAAAAAATTAAGTCAAGAATTTGGTCATCACTAAGTTGGTGTCTTTTAGAAACCACGGAGGAAGACTCAAAGGTTTGCATGCAGGTTGCGTGAAAAACATTTTGCATGTAATTTAATCTGTGGAATTATTTAAGAAGAAACGTGTATTTTTTTCAGCATTTGGCGTTTCTGAATACACTGCTGACTTTCTACACTTGCTAAAAATCTTTCGATAAATATCTGCTGCCAACAGCTTGGGACAAACAGGGTTGAGTCCTGCCTCTCCTGGCATCCATCCTGTGTTGAAGGCTTGATTCATTTACAGGCTTTAGGCGTAAGAGGAGCCTCTGGTCACAGCTCCTAACCCCTGGAAATTTGTGCAGGACTTTCCCTTTGGTGTGTGAGAGCTCAGTTTCCAACCTAGAGGGCAGGAAATTCGTTAAAACATGTTATGTCTTTAAAAACATGTTATATCTTTCAAAGAGCATGTTTTACTTTAACTAGGGGAAAGTCAACTCAGTGGTCAACTAGTGAAATTCAGAATTTAGAATGTATCCATTTTTTGTTGAGGTTTTGAACTTCTACATAAAGTATTATAAATGCACTTCACCTTTTATAAATGAAAACTCCCTGTTCTTTGATCTATGATAATGTGTATGTTCAGGTGCTAGGCCTTCATTATTGGGGTGAAAAAAAAAAGCCCTTGATTTCTTTCTGAATAGTTCTTTACTTTTTTGTGTGTGGCTTGTGGGATCTTAGTTCTCCCACCAGGGACTGAATCCCGGGCTCTCGGGAGTGAAAGTGCTGAGTCCTAACCACTGGACCACCAGGAAATTCCCGAATAGTCCTTTACTTGATGGAGAATTTAGACGCATTCTTTTAAAACTTTTTTCCCCCCAAAGAGCAAAATAATGGCTGTGTAAAGAATTTGGAAAGTACAGAAAATTTTAAAGTAACCAAAGGAAAATCACTGAGACTGTCAACCACCAGGAGATGTTTGCTCTGCCATGGGGTTCAGATTACAGAACGAGGAGCTCTTTGCCCTCATTTTTTCCTTTTCCAAGTCCATAGTTGATCATTATGTTAATATGTAATAATTGACATAACACGGACAGCTTTCTGATCATTTTTGCACTTAATAAAACGGGGGTGTGAATGAGAGTCCAGCCCTGGCACCTGGACGTCGAGAGAGAGGGATGGAGACAAAGATGCAGCTGCCTGGGGTTTCAGAGTCAGGTGCTCGTCTTTTACAGGCCATCACTAGTTTTCCCTCATTATCAATGAGCAAGAAACTGCACATCCGTAAAATACACAGTTCGATGCATCTTGACGTTTGTGTGCACCCATGAAACGACTACCACAATAATGAACTCTTTCATCGCCCTGGAAAGTCTCAGTGTGTCTTTGAAATCAGTCCTTCCAGCCCTTCCTGCCCCGCATTCCTTCCAGGCCGTGCAGCCACTGATGGGCTTTCTGTTTTACTGCAGATGAGCTTGTATTTCCTAGAATGTCATCTGTGGGGGATTACACAGTATTCATGTTTATATTGCCTGGCTTTTTTCACTCAGCAGTTATTTCAGTATCAGTCTGTGTCGCTGCCTGTATCAGTGGTCACTTTTTATTGCTGTGTAGTATTCCACTGTAGGGATCCATGTACCACAGTTTGTTTCTCCATTCACTTGTTGACGGACCTTTGGGTTATTTCCCTTTCGGAGTCATCATAAGCGAAGCTGCTGTGAGGTTTCTGTAAGGACGTGTGTCCGCTTCTTGTGGGTAAGCATCTAGAAAAGGAATGGTCTGGTCCCATAATATGGGTGCACTGCACTTTAAGACACTTCCAGACTGGGAAGAGGATTATGAGATTTCACATTCCCACTAGCAGTGAACAAAAGTTTCATTTGCTCCACATCCTCCTTGAGCCTCTGTGATTTTAGCAGCTCTTCACAGGTGTGTACTGTGATAGTATCTTTCCGTGGCTTGAGTTTGCATCTCTGTTAGTGAATAATAGTGTTGAACACCCCTCCATATGGTTCTTCAGCTCTTCAGCAGCTGTGTGTTTGCTTTGCTCAAGGGCTTGCTCCTATCTTTGGCCTGATTTAAAATTGGATAATTCTCTTGTTGTTGAATTTTGAGAGTTCTTTATATATGCTGGATAGAAGTCCTTTATCCAGTACATGATTTGCAAATGTGATTTCTCAAACTAGAGAAAGTAGCCTCTTCACGCTGTCTTTCAAATAACATGTTTTATTTACTTCAGTATTTTTCTTTTTTGTCTCTTGTGCGCTCAGTGTTGTATTTAAGAAATCTTTGCCTAACCAAAGGTCGCAAAGATTTCCTCTATTGCTTTTTTTTAGCAGTCTTATACTTTTAGTTTTTATGTTTAGGTCAGTGATCCATTTTGAGTTAATTTTTGTCTGTGGTGTAGAGTTCATGTTTTTCAATATGAATATCCAATTGTTCCAACGCTGTTTGTTCAAAAGATAGCCCTTTCTCCGCTGAATTATTTTTGTACCTTTGTCAAAAATCGATTGATTGTATCCATATGGATCTGTTTCTGACCTGTTTTGTTACACTGATGCACTGTCTGTCTTGACTCCATAACACAGTGTCTTTTAAACACATTCTTTCTTTTATTTATTATTTGCATTTTGGACTGCGCTGGGTCTTCATTGCTGCACCGGCTTTCTCTCTTTGCAGCGAGCGGGGCCTGCTCTTTCTTGGGGTGCTAGTGCTTCTCATGAGGTGGCTTCTCATTGCAGAACACAGCTGTAGGGCCCTCTGGCTTAGTTGCCCTGCAGCCTGATAACAGCAGTGTCTGGTTACTGTGTATTTAAAAGTTTTGAAACTAGGTAGCTTTTTCAACTTTGCTCTCTTTTTTCAAAGCCGTTTTGGCTATTCTTGGTCTTTTGCACTTCCAAATTAACTTTGAAATCGGTTTGTCAATTTCTACAAAAAAGCCTCCTGAGAGCTTGGCTAGGATCATGTGGACTCTGTAAATCAGTCTGAGACGTATGGCGGCTAAACTGTGTTGTCTTCTGACCCACAAGCACAGGGCGCGTCTCTTGTTTGTTCAGGTTCGCTTTGGTTTTTCTTGCACTGCTGCGTAGCTTTCAGTATACAAGTATAATGTGCACATCTTACAGTCGGATTTATTGCTAAGTATTTCATATTTTTGAAAGCTATTATAAATGGTAATATATATTTTGACCTTCCAGTTTTGATTGTTTATTGCTAGAACGTAGAAATGCAGTTGACTCTTGTTTATTGATCTTGTATCCTACAAGTTTTCGAGCTCCTTAATTCTAGTATTTTCTTTTTTTTAAATACAGTTACCTGATTGGTTACCCATGTGATTGCGTAGAGGCATGTCATTCAGTTGCCAGATGTTTGGGGATTTTTCAGAAATTGTCCTGCTACTGATTACTAATTTAATTCCATCGTGGTCAGAGAAGATATTTTTATTGTTTGAATCCTTTGAAACTTGAGACTTGCTTTATGCACTAGAATGTGGTTTAGTTTGTTAAATATTCCACGTGTGCTTAATAAGGATGTGTATTCTGCATTGGTTGGCGTTTCTGTAAATGCTGATTATGTTTAGTTAGTTGATAACGTTAAGATAGTCTTTTATGTGTCTCCTGCTTTTCTGTCTACTTGTTCTATCAAATTTTGAGAGAGATACATGGAAATAAAATACATGGAATAAAATTCTTATAAATAGCCTATAGTTCTTATTTTTTAATCCAGTCTTACGGTCTCTATCTTTTATTTTATTTTGTTTCATTTTATTTTTTCCTATCTTTTATCTTAGTGTAAATCATTTATATTTAATGAGAGTATTAATATGATTGGGTTTTTTGTTTACCATCTTGCTGTTTGTCTTATGTTTGTCCTGTATCCTTTGCTCCCTTTTTCATCGGTTTCTGCCTTCCTTGGAATGAGTGATTATATGATATTTCCTCTACTTTACTGGCATATCTTCTCAACTTTGTTTTCTCCTTTTAGTGGTTGCTCTAGGGTTTAACACGTATCTTTAGCTTATCGTAGCCTTCTGTACAATGCTGTTCCACTTCTTATGTTTCGTAAGGACTGTGTGACAGCACACCTTGACGGCCTCTCCCTGGGAGGCGTTTGTGCTACTGTTGTCATGCATTTTATTTTTACTTATCTTGTTACCACATAGTATGTTGTGTTATTTTGCTTTAAATAAAAGTTGAAAGTTTTAAGAGGTTTGTTAAGGTTTCTTTACCAATCTTTTATATTTTCTTACTCTTCTCATTTCCGCTGCTTTTAATTCCTCTGTGTAGATCCAGGTACCAGCTGAAATTTTCTTATGCCTGGAGGAATTCTCTTAACTGTTTTTGCTGATTTTTGTTTTGTTTTTTTATTCCTGGTCCGAAATGTCTTTATTTTGCCTTGTTTGAAGTTAAGCTTTTTATTTTAAGGTAAGTTTAGATTTCCACGCAGTTGTAAGAAATCGCACAGAGACTTCCCACGTACCCTTTCCCAGTTACCCTGAGTGGTGACGCTGCACTTCAGTCTGCAGCCAGGATATTGATACTGATACAGTCAAGGTATGGAACATTTCCATTCCTAAGGAAATGTTTCCCTTTCACAACCAAGCCCATTTCCCTCAAGCCCCTACATCCTCTTTAATTCCTGGTAACCACTGGTTCTCAGTTATGTTATTTTGTTGTTTCAAGAATATTGCATCTATTGAATTATATAATAGGGAATTGGCTTCTTCACTGAAGCCTAAGTTTTTGGATATGTCTTCACTTTGTTGTATATATCAATAATTTGTTCCTTTTTGTTGCTGAGTCGTATTCCATGGTATGGATGAACCACAATTTGTTTAACCATTCATCCATTAAAGGATGTCTGGGTTGTTGCTAGTTTTGGATATTATGAATAGAGCTTCTGTAAACATTACTGTGTAGAGCATATGTGTGATCACAAGTCTATTTCTCTGGAATAAGTGCCCAGACTGCCATTGCTGGGTCACGAGGCAGTTGCATATTTGGTTTTAAAAGAAATTGCCTAATAGTTTCTTAGATGGCTGACCATTTTGCATTTCCACCATCAATGTATGAAGAGTTCCAGTTGCTCTTCATTGTTGCCAACATTTGATGTTGTCACTATTTTTCATTTAGCCATACTTTAATTATGCATACAATGATATCTTATTGTGGTTTTAATTTGGATTTCCCTAATGCCTAAAGGTCCTGAACTTCTCTCCATGTGTGTTTATCATCTGTATATCCTCTTTGGTAAAATGTCTCTTTGTGTCTTTTGTTCGTTTTCAGTAGTGTTCTTTTGTTTTTATATTGTTGTTTTCTTCTTTATGTATTCTAGATAGTAGGTCTTTTGGGTATGTATTTTTTTTTTTTTTCTGAAAAGTTTTATGTTTTATGTTTAGATATACGATCCTTTTTATGTCAGTTTGGTTTTTTGTTTGTATGTTTGTGGATGTTCATTTGCTCTTGCAGCGTTTGTTGAAAAGGTTAGCTTCTTCACTGAATAGCTTTCATACTTTTGTAAAAAATCACCTGGGTGTGGGTCTGTCTCTGGGTCCCCTGTTCTGTTCTGTTAAGGTACATATCTGACCCTCAGTATGGTCTTTTGTTATTGTGACTGTGCAGTAAATCTTGATATCAGATAGAGTGATTCCGTCCACTTACTCTTTTTCAAAATTGTTTTTCTCTATTCCAGTTCCCTTGTTTATCTATAGAAATTATACAATAATCTTATCTGTATTTACAAAAAAACTTACTGGGATTTTGATAGGAATTTTGTTAAGCCTGTATCTCAGTTTGGGGAGAATTGGCGTCTTACTGTGCTGACATTTCCAGTCCGTGGATGTGGTGTGTCTCTTCATTTACTTAGGTCTCTGTTTTGCTTCGTCAGTGTTGCATAGTTATCAGCATGTTTTGTTTTGTTAGTTATACATCTAATTATTTTAATTTTTGAGGAATCAGAAGCATCACTATATTTTTAATTTTGGTGTTCATCTATTTATTGCTGGTATATAAAAATACATTTCATTCTTGTAAATTTTTGAATGTTGACCTTGCTGATTTCACTCAACAGTTCTAGGCTTTTTTTTTGGTGGAGTCCTTGTATTTTTCTATCTAGAGAGTCATGCCATATGTAAATAGGGGCATTTTTACTTACTTTTTACTGATCTATATCCTTTTGTCCCTTTTCTTGCCTTATTTCACTGGCTAGAACTTCTAGCACTGTGTTGAATCAGTGATCAGAGGTGACATCCTCGCCTCATTTCTGATCTTAGGGGAAGAGCATTCAGTTTGACATTAGCTGTAGGTTTCTGGTGTGTCCTGTTTATCAAGTCAGGGAAGTTCTCTGTTTCTTCTTTTCCCCCTGTTTAAGCAGCTCCTGCTTTTTATCATGAAATAGTGTGGATTTTTGTCAATAGCTTTTTCTATATCAAATTGATACGATCATGTGAATTTCTTCTTTAGCTTATCATGGTGGAATATTCTGGTAGATTTTCCAATATTGAGTCAGCTTTGTATCCCAGGAATAAACTACATTTAGTCATGATGTTTAATTATTTTTATTTTTATTTTTTTTAGTTCTACCAGTTTATTGCTACCAACCCATCACCCTCCACCCTCCTGCACACATGCTCAGTCATGTAACCCCATGGACTGCAGCCCGCCAGGCTCCTCTGTCCATGGATTTTCCAGGCAAGAATACTGGAGTGGGTTGCCATTTCCTTCTCCTGTTTTTGTATTTTGCTGAATTTTTATTAAGGGTTGTTACATCTGTTCATGAGATGTATCAGTCTGTAATCTTCTGTTTTTATACCCTTTGTTTGGTTTTGGTATTAGGATAATACTAGCTTTATATGATGGGCTTGATAAAGGACAGAAATGGTATGGACCTAACAGAAGCAGAAGATATTAAGAAGAGGTGGCAAGAATACACAGAAGAACTGTACAAAAAGATCTTCACGACCCAGATAATCACGATGGTGTGATCGCTTACCTAGAGCCAGATATCCTGGAATGTGAAGTCAAGTGGGCCTTAGAAAGCATCACTACGAACAAAGCTAGTGGAGGTGATGGAATTCCAGTTGAGCTATTTCAAATCCTGAAAGATGATGCTGTGAAAGTGCTGCACTCAATATGCCAACAAATTTGGAAAACTCAGCAGTGGCCACAGGACTGCAAAAGGTCAGTTTTCCTTCCAATCCCAAAGAAAGGCAATGCCAAAGAATGCTCAAACTAACGCACAATTGCACTCATCTCACATGCTAGTAAAGTAATGCTCAAAATTCTCCAAGCCAGGCTTCAGCAATACGTAAACCGTGAACTTCCAGATGTTCAAGCTGGTTTTGGGAAAGGCAGAGGAACCAGAGATCAAATTGCCAACATCCGCTGGATCATGGAAAAAGCAAGAGAGTTCCAGAAAAACATCTATTTCTGCTTTATTGACTATGGCAAATCCTTTGACTGTATGGATCACAATAAACTGGAAAATTCTTCAACGGATGGGAATACCAGACCACCTGACCTGCCTCTTGAGAAACCTATATGCAGGTCAGGAAGCAACAATTAGAACTGGTCATGGAACAACAGACTGGTTCCAAATAGGAAAAGGAGTACGTCAAGGCTGTATATTGTCACCCTGCTTATTTCACTTCTGTGCAGAGTACATCATGAGAAACGCTGGGCTGGAAGAAGCACAAGCTGGAATCAAGATTGCCGGGAGAAATATTAATAACCTCAGATATGCAGATGACACCTCCCTTATGGCAGAAAGTGAAGAGGAACTCAAAAGCCTCTTGATGAAAGTGAAAGTGGAGAGTGAAGAAGCTGGCTTAAAGCTCAACATTCGGAAAACAAAGATCATGGCATCTGGTCCCATCACTTCATGGGAAATAGATGGGGAAACAGTGGAAACAGTGTCAGACTTTATTTTTGGGGGCTCCAAAATCACTGCAGATGGTGACTGCAACCATGAAATTAAAAGACACTTACTCCTTGGAAGAAAAGTTATGACCAACCTAGATAGTATATTCAAAAGCAGAGATATTACTTCGCCAACAAAGGTCTGTCTAGTCAAGGCTATGGTTTTTCCAGTGGTCATCTATGGATGTGAGAGTTGGACTGTGAAGAAGGCTGAGCGCCGAAGAATTGATGCTTTTGAACTGTGGTGTTGAAGAAGACTCTTGAAAGTCCCTTGGACTGCAAGGAGATCCAGCCAGTCCATCCTAAAGGAGACCAGTCCTGGGTGTTCATTGGAAGGACTGATGCTGAGGCTGAAACTCCAATACTTTGGCCACCTCATGCGAAGAGTTGACTCAGTGGAAGAGACTCTGATGCTGGGAGGGATTGGGGGCAGGAGGAGAAGGGGACGACAGAGGGTGAGATGGCTGGATGGCATCACCAACTCGATGCACATGAGTTTGGGTGAACTCCAGGAGTTGGTGATGGACAGGGAGGCCTGGCGTGCTGTAATTTATGGGGTCGCAAAGAGTTGGACACGACTGAGCGACTGAACTGAACTGAGCTTTATAAAATGTGTTTGGGATATGTTAACTCCTATTTTTTGGAAGAGATTGTATAGAATATTGATGTAAATTTTTATATAAACATTTAGTGTAGAATCCATCAGTGAAAATATTTTGGCCTTGAGATTTCTTTTTTGGGGGAGTTTTAAAGTTGCAGATTTAATTTCCTTAGTAAGTATAGGGCTATTCAGATTATTTTATTTTCGATGGGTTATGATAATTCCACTTTTCTGAGGAGTTAGTCCATTTCTCCTAAGTTGTCAAATTTACATGAGTCAAGTTAATTACGGAATATGTTTATATATATTCTCGTGTTTCTTTTGATGTCTGCAGGGTCTGTGTTGATTTACTTGTTTTTGTTTCTGATATTGTTACAAGTGTAAATTTCCCTTTGGACACTGCTTTAGCTGTGTCTCCAAACTTTTGATACGTTGTCTTTTCAGTTTTTATTTTAACCCTTTGAACCATGGGTTGTTGAGAAGTGTTACTCAGTTTCCAGGTATTTATAGACTTTCTTGTGTTCTCTCTCTGTCTCTCACTGATTTTTAGGATTTTCCATTCCGTACTTTTTATGGTTTCTGTTGTCTTATTTTTTGAGGTTTGTTTGTGGCCCAGGATATAGTCTATCTTGGTGTATGTTCTGTGAGCCCTTGAAACACACGTGTTGGGTGGCATATTCTATAAATGTTGATGGAATCTCGTTGGCTCTTGGTGTTGTCGAGTTCTCCTTGCTGGTTTTCTGGTTAATTGTTCAGTTGTTGACAGAAGGATGTTGAGGTTTCCAGCTCTAGTTGTGGATTTCTGTATATCCATTTTCAGTCCTGTCAGCGTTTGATTCATGTACTTTTCAGCTTTGTTGTTTGGTACAAACACGTTTAGGATTGCTTTTTCTTTCTGATGGACTGATCCTTCATATAATGTCCTTTTCTCTGACAGCTTTCTTTGCTCTGAAGTCTGCTCTGTCTGCCATTAACATGGCCATTCCTGCTTTCTTTGGGTTAGTGTTTGCATGACATATATTTTTCCGTCTTTTTTCTTTGAGCCTGTTTGTCTCATTACATTTGAAGTGAGTTTCTTAAACAGGCAAAATAGTTGAATCATGTTTTCAAATCTGCTTTGTTAGTTTAGATCTTTTAATTAGTATATTTATTAATATTTAAGGTAGTCATTTATACATTAGGACTCAAGTTTACCATTTTGTATTTTGTTTTCTGTTCAGTTATCCGTTTGTCCTATCTCTCTGCCTACCTGTGGGTTACTTGAGTATTTTAAACTTTTGTTTACAGTTTGTTTTCGTGTTTATGTTTTTGAGTAGCTCTCTTTATATAGTCTTTTTAGAGGTTCCTCTGGGCTTACATTATGTGTAGCTTTTCACAGTTTACTAATGTTGTCATTTTACCAATTTAAGGGAAATGTAGAAACTTCACTTTTTGTCTCCTTTATTCTTCCCTAGTTACCATGTAATTAAATATTTCCTTTACATACATTTAGAACCACATTTAGAGACAGTGTTATAATCCTTATTTCAATTGTCACATAATTTAGAAAACCCAAGAGAAGGAAAATGTATTTATCTATAGGCGAGAAGGCAATGGCACCCCACTCCAGTACTCTTGCCTGGAAAATCCCATGGATGGAGGAGCCTGGTAGGCTGCAGTCCATGGGGTCGTGAATAGTCGGACACGACTGAGCGACTTCACTTTCACTGTTCACTTTCATGGTTTGGAGAAGGAAATGGCACCCCACTCCAGTGTTCTTGCCTGGAGAATCCCAGGGACGGGGGAGCCTGGTGGGCTGCCGTCTATGGGGTCACACAGAGTCGGACACGACTGAAGCGACTTAGCAGCAGCAGCAGCAGCAGCATATTTTTGATTACTATGTTTTTTTTCTTCCTTCTTGATGTTCCAGGGTTGCTTAAAAAAAAAAAACAACCAAAAATCCAAATCACTTCCTTTTTGTTTAGAGAGCTTCTGACTTAGGGAAGGCGTTCTTTAAGTTGTTCCTGAAGTCATTCTTTTAGGTAAGTCTACTGGTGACAGATTCTCCGCGTTTTGCTTCACTTGGAAGTGTCTCGATTTCATCATCTTCCTGGAGGACCTTTCCCCTGGCCATAGGATTCTGGGTTTACAGCCCCTTTCTTTCAGCACTTGAAAATTTGTGTGCGACTTCCTTTGTCCTCCATGGTTTTGGGTGTGAAATCCGTTTCTAGTCAAGTTTTCTCTTACAGGTGAAGTGTTTTTCTGCCGCTACTTCCAAGGTGTTTTTCCGTGTCTTTAGTTTTCACAAGTTGGATGTGACGTGTCTTGGTGTTTATTTCTTTGCTCTTTTTCCTGTTTGGTATTTGCAGCGCTTCTTGAATTACATCTTTTGCCAAACTTGGGGCAGTTGCCGCCTTCGCTTCTTCCACTTTGCACCCAGTCTTCCTCTCCCCTGCTTCTGGGACTCTGGTAGCGCGTGTGTTGGACCTTCTGTTAGAGTCCCACGGGGCCCTGCCTCGGCCTCCTGTCTCTCCCAGTCCGCTTTTCTCTGTTGCTCAGAGTACGTGAGTTCTGCTGTTCTGCGCGCGGGTTTCCTGGCGCTTTCCTCGGTCAGTTCCGTTCTTCTGCTTAGCTCGTCCACAGAGCTTCTTACTTGGGTTATTGTGCTTCCATTCCTAAAATTTCCGTTTGGTTCTTTATTTCTCTCATTTCTTTGTTGAGTCTTTCTACATTGCTTTATTTGTTTCTAGTATATCCATAACTACCTGTTGAGGCATTTTTGCCGTGGCTGCTTTAAACCTTTGTTAGATAATTCTAACATGTCTTATTATCTTAGGGTTGGCATCTATTCATTGTCTTTCATTCACCTCTCCAGCATTCAGAAATTCTTGGTTCTTAGCACGATGAGTGATTTTCGGTTGAAAGCTGGACATTTTTGTGTTATGCTATAAAATACTGGATCTTATCTGGCCTGTGTTTTGGCTGGCTTTCTCTTGACACCATTCTGGCAAAGGAGGAAATATTAGGTGGAGATAGAAGTCCAGACTCCACAGTTGACAGCCGAGGTGGGGGTTGGGCTCCACGTTCCTGCTGGATGGAGGTGGGGGTTTCCGCTCCCTCCCTCCCCCCCCCCCCCCCCCCCCCCCCCGTCTCCAGGGAGACTGCAGTGGCTTTTTACCACTGGCCGATGGCGAGAGTCCTGCTTCTGACACTACCCAGTGGGAAGCTGGACAGATGCTTCTTTCTCTCCCTCTCTTTCTTTCTTGAGGTATAATTCATTACAGTGTTACATGTTATTGTTCAGTCACTAAGTTGTGACCAATTCTTTGTGACCCCACGGACTGCAGCACCCCCAGCTTCCCTGTCCTTTACTGTCTCCCGGAGCTTGCTCACATTCACATCCTTTGATTTGGCGATGCCATCCAGCCATCTCACCCTCTGTCGTCCCCTTCTCTCACTGCCCTCAGTCTTTCCTAGCATCAGGGTCTTTTCTGAGTCAGCTCTTTGCATCAGGTGCCAAAGTCGTAGAGCTTCAGCTTCAGCTCAGTCATTCCACTGAATATTCAGGGTTGATCTCCTTTAGGACTGACTGGTTTGATGCAGTCCAGGGGACTCTCAGGAGTCTTCTGCAGCATCACAGTTCAGAAGCATCAATTCTTCGGCGCTCAGCCTTTACCAGGTGTACAGTATAGTGACTCCCAGTTTTTAAAGGTTATGCTCCATTTATAAACACGTTTATTACAAGATGCTGGCTATGTTTCCCGGGTTGCACACTGTCCTTGCAGCTTACTTTACACCATAGTTTGTACTTATCAATCTCTTACTGCTGTCCCGCCCTCCCCGTCTCTCTCCCCGCAGGTAACCACTGATTTGTTCTCTGTAGCCGAGTATGTTACCTTTTTGTTGTTCACTAGTGTGTTGTAGTTTTTTGATTCCACATGTACGTATTACCATAGCAGCATTTGTCTTTCTGTGTCTGACTTACTTAAATTGAGCGTAATATGGAGGGATGCTTCTTTACTACTGGGTGTGGAGGTGGAAGTCCAGGCCCCTCTTTGGATCTCACTGATGTGAGGTGGGGGTGTGGTTTGTTATCACTCAGCATGGATGAAAGTTCCCATTCCTAATCTGCTTTTTTTTAACACTGTGCCAGAAGCTTTCACTGTGGATTTGTTCCCCGCTTTTATTGCTATTTCCAGGTTGGTGGCTTCTTCTGCTCCAAGTCAGAAATATATGAAGCAGAAAGCAACCCAGAAAACTCACCGCCGTGTCATTCTTTGGGCTCTGAAACTGTTATTGTGTCTCTTTCTCTCTACCTTTCCCAGCTTTCTCACGTCTGTTTCATATGCCATGGCCAGAGGGTGTTTGTTGTTGTTGTTCTTAGTGGGAGGAATAGGAAGAAGTACCGCCAGTGCATCTGAGACGTTCAGCTGTGTTTCTGAAAGATGTCCTCCTGGGGTGTGGAAGTCCTGTGCTGACATCCTTCTCTTTACACGTGAGAGTTGGCGCTCTGCTGCCGTCTCTTGCGTCGCTTCTCACAAGTCTGTTGCCAGTTGTACCTTTGTTCTCATATACACCATTTATTTCCACTTGCTTTAAAGTTTTGATTTTTATCACTGTTATAAGTAGCCTTCTGTCTGGGTTTTGTTGAAGTTGTTAGATCTATAAATTTACTCTTTGTGTTTGTATGCCTTTTTAGTCATTTAAGAAACTGTTTATTATAATTGTGCTAAGTCACTTCAGTTGTGTCCAGCTCTTTGTGACCCTGGGATCCTCCAGGCAGTAGTGGCGTGGGTTGCCATGCCCTCCTCCAGAGGATGTCCCCAAACCGAGGGCCAGACCTGTGTGTCTCACAGCTTCTGCACTGGCAGACAGGTTCTTTACCGCTAGCATCACTTGGGGAGCCCCCAGTATTTATTCACATTAATAAATTAACATTTATAACAATTATTATAGTTACTATATGGTTAACTTCTTTAGTGTACATGTCTGTTAATTTGGGAGGGTCAGTTTTATGAATTTTAATACAGGTATCAGTTCAGTTCAGTTCAGTCGCTCAGTCGTGTCCGACTCTTTGCGACCCCATGAATTGCAGCACTCCAGGCCTCCCTGTCCATCACCATCTCCTGGAGTTCACTCAGACTCAACCGAGTCCATGTTGCCATCCAGCCATCTCATCCTCAGTCGTCCCCTTCTCCTCCTGCCCCCAATCCTTCCCAGAGTCAGCATCTTCTCCAGTGAGTCAACTCTTTGAGTGATAGGTTCATGTAAATCAGCACCTCAGTCAGAATGCACAACTGTTCTGCTGCTCTTAAGAAAAAACTGCCTTGTGCTGTCCCTTTGGAAACAGTCATTTCTTAAAATATTTGTCCTGTCTCTTCTTCTTCAGACTCCAATTACATGTGTACTGGGGATAGCTGGAAGTAGTCCCATAGGTCACTGATACGCTTTTTTGTTCTTGTTATTTTGAGAGGTGTTTTTTGTTTTTTTTTGAGGTTTGTGTTTCATAATAGATAACTTCTGCTGCTAAGTCTTCAAGTTTGCTGATCTTTCCTTCTTTCTAATCTGTTATTAAATCTACTTGTTGTGTTTTTCATCTCAGAAATCCTACCTTTCATCTGTAAAGTAGATGAGGTTTTATTTCCGTGTCTCTCCTTAACATGCCCTTGCTTTTTTCTACATCCTTGAGCATAGAAATATATATATATATATAATAATAATAAAAAAGACATTATATATATATATATATAATGTCTTTTTTATTGTCCTTGTTTTTGAGGACATTTCCAGGTCTATTTCTGTGTCATTTCCGGGTCTATTTCTGCTTATCTGCTCCCTGTTATTGGTCTTTTCTGCATTATTGCATGCCTTGTACTCTTCAATTACAATTTTATGTTGCTGGGTGCTAGGTTTTCTTTTTATTCCTGTGAATATTTTTGAGCTCTACTCTGGGACACAGTAATGTTAACTGGAAACAGTCTGGACCTTTTGAGACTTTAAAAGCTTGGTTAGGCAGGACTGAGCTGCCTTTAGTTTTAGGCGTTTCTTGAATTCAGTGTAATTGACTTTTGGGGCCACATAATTCTTTATGGTAGAGGCTGCTTACTGTAGGCTGTTGAACAGCATTTGTGATCTCTACCCACTAGATGCCAGTAGCACCACTTAGTATGCGCTAAGGTGGTTTTCATATTTTTAAAAAGCTGTTAAAAAATTACAGCAGAGACCTTTGTATGTGGAAAAGCTAGAACACTTGAGATTTTGAAAGGAGACATTCCTTTACTGTTTGAGACAAATGGTAGCATACGGAAAAAAACTTCTAATTTCTCTAGTATAGACAATAGTTAAGAGCACAGGCTTCGAAATTAGAAGGGTATGATTTGAGCCCAATTATGTGCCTGCCCCTTAATCACTATTTGGCATTGGGCAGATTTTTAACTCTCTGAGCCTCAGTTTCCTTTCTTGTAAAATAGAGCCAATATATATTTATCACTTAGGTTTGTTGGAGAATTAAATGGAAACGAGTAAAAGTATATAGCTCAATAACAGGACACATAGTTCCGCTATCCTTGTTTCAGGAGTGTGCTTGTGTTATCTATAATACTCTTGATGTACATATGGTGTCATATTTTGCTAACTTGGAGGATTCTCATCTGTTATCTTTCAGGTCATGCAGAAGGATTTTGCATGATGTGTACAATGCAAGCACATATCACCCAGGCACTCAGCAATCCTGGGGATGTTATTAAACCGATGTTTGTCATTAATGAGATGCGGCGTAAGTATCCTCTCTAGTAGTTTATATGAATATTCGTTAGCCAGTTGCTCTTAATGATCTGACTTGTAAATGATGAGCTCCTTTGGTACTGCAGCAAACAGTTTATTGTGTATGAATATGTCTTTAACGAATAACAGTTTTTTAGCAAACCATTTACTATGTAAAAACATTTTGAAACCTAAAGCAAAAGATGACAATATAGTAAAGAAGGTGGTATTCAGTTTGATATATAAACAAATCAAAAATTATAAAACCCTCAAATTTGTTAATAAAATTGATAACTTTTGCAGCATTTTCCCTAGATATTTGGGTTTCTATGCTGAGTAATACTAACTCTAAATATTGTCCCACCGATTTCTTTAAATAGTTTTCAGTTAGCTTTAACTCAATGAATAAGTATTACACTATACATAGTGACAGGAATTATCAAAATAAAGTTAATTATATTCTTAAAGAACATTTTATACTCAGAAGTTAGCAGATTTGTGGATAAATTTCACAAGTTTCTATATAATTTTTAATGACTTTAAAATCTCCTCTTGCATTATAATGATTCTGATAGGTTGCATGAAATTTTTTATGCACTTTCTGCATGTTTTTTGCAGTAAGCTTTTGTATTATCTTAATTAACTGAGTTGGAATAAAAAATGCTTACAAATAAAACGAAAACCTGACTCTTAATCTGGTATCTAGCTGGGTAATTGTAGGGGTGGATAATTACACAGTGACAATTTATAATGCTTTTGCCTAAAAAGCTGCTGAGGATGAAGATGATCTTGGCCTTTGGTGCTATTAACAGGCTGGAGAAGACCATGAACGTTTTTTTTTAAACATTGCTGGATCTTAGCAAAATTTTACCCAGGGGTGATTTTGTTTGAATTATATGTGTATATTATATATGCTGGTATGCACATGTATACGCACGCACACATACATGGCAGACATAATTAATTTTTTTAAACCTAGTTCTTTAAGAGAACGCTATTGGTGTGTGTATGTACATACATCTACAGACATACACCCCGCCAACTGTAGACATACATGGTTAAATAATGAAATTGTCATTTTTGTAGGTCAGAATTTGTGGAATGTGGTCAATTTCATATGATTCAAGTTAATACGTATCTATATATTCATTCACATAAAATTGTATGTGTATTTATGCTTCTGTATTGTTTTTCATTGTCATTTTGGCTTGTGGTATTTAGTCAATTAGAAATAGGACTGAAATGTTACTGTGCAGTGGAGAATATAATATGTTCTCTAGGTTATTGGGATAGAATTAGATAGGTTCACACTTTGTGTTTTATATAGATTCTCTTAGGGAATTCTTGCACCCCAGTTAAGATATATGCACTAACATAACATTTGAGACAAAAATTTGAAACAATAACAGCTAAAGTTGAGTTTATTCAAGAATCATTTTATCGCTGAAGACAGAGTCTCTGGGTTCTCAGAAACTCCAGCCCATGTGGGCTTTTAGTGGTCTGTAGGGCTCATCCTAGCTGTTCTCAGGGGAAACTTATTAATGCTATTTCCTCATAAAATAGTTATTTAACCAGTATACTGTCATAAGATACAATCAAGGGGAAGTACAGCCTGGGCGTATGATAGGTGGTGATAAGGCTTTGTCTTTCCTCAAACTCTACAGGTATAGCCAGGCACTTCCGCTTTGGAAACCAAGAAGACGCCCACGAATTCCTTCAGTACACTGTTGATGCTATGCAAAAAGCATGCTTGAACGGCAGCAATAAGTGAGTCCGCAGCATCAGTCGCCCCCGCCCCCACCCCGGCCGCCCCGCTGGCACGGCCTTCCCGGAGGGGGGCCTTCCCGGAGGGGGGCCTTCCCGGAGGGGTGCCCGCTCCCTGTCAGCTTCACCTTTTGACTTTGTGCCGCCTCTTCCTCAAGTGGTTTGCCTCACTTTAAAATGGTTGAAATGGTAAAGGTGTGCTTCCTGTCTCCAGCCTTTGAAATCTGTGTGTGTCCCCTTTGTCATTGGGGTCAGTTACCAGTCCCTGCAGTTTCTTCTTTAAAATCTAAACGTGGGCTCAGGGGAAGGGTGGAGAAACAGACAAGTCGTGGCCCACTTGCCGTTGCTTTGACACCCCCGCAGGCCTGCGTTCCCTTCCTCTGGAGGGTGCTGGGCTGCAGAGCAGGGTCCTCACGCTTGGGTCCCAGTCCTGCTCTGGGCGACTGCCTCTTGCTGCCTGCCTCGGGGCCAGAGTCCTGCCCTGATTTCCGAATCCCTTCTTAATACCGTCCGACCAGTTCTCCTCCTTGCCCCAGACATGTCTTTGATTGGGCAGGGCTGTTCTTTGGCTGTCTCCATATTGTGCGGCTTTCTTGAGTGAATTCTCATTCTTTAATGGATGTACGTGATTTTAGCATCAGGTACAGCGCCTCTTATTTTTGCAGAACGCTTCTCTCATCTCACTCTTTTCTTTTTTTTTGTTGTTTTTTCAGATTGGACAGACACACCCAGGCCACCACACTTGTCTGTCAGATATTTGGAGGCTACCTAAGATCTAGAGGTAAACTCTTGGTTTTGAAGGTTGATACTTGTGATCTGGCATGTGGTGTAAAAGGATGCAAGGGCTCCGAAAGGGTTAAGAAGGGCCCGTGTGTCTCCCTGCCGGCCCAGGCTCCCATCCCCCATCCTCCGTCAGCCCCTGGCCCAGCTTGTGGCTATCCTCCCAGCAGCTTCTTGTGCGTGAACAGCCTGGGTTCTTTTCACACTGGAAGCTTTCTAGCGTTTTCTGCACATGCAGGTCTAACACAGCCTTTCCCTGTTGCAGGAGTGTTCCGTTTATTTCACTCCCACCAGGGAACTTTTAGGTGGTTTCTAGTTTTTTTGTTGTTGTTACCACTAGCGCTTTATTCGGAGAAGGCAATGGCACCCCACTCCAGTACTCTTGCCGGGAAAATCCCATGGACGGAGGAGCCTGGTGGGCTGCACTCATGGGGTCCGGAAGAGTCAGACACGACTGAGCGACTTCACTTTCCCTTTTCACTTTCATGCATTGGAGAAGGAAATGGCAGCCCACTCCAGTGTTCTTGCCTGGAGAATCCCAGGGACGGGGAAGCCTGGTGGGCTGCCGTCTATGGGGTCACACAGAGTCGGACACGACTGAAGCAACTTAGCAGCAGCAGCAGCAGCACTTTATTGAGCACCCTTGTCTACACAGACCTTTATATCTGTGTAAAAGTGTACGTACATACGATAATTAGTTAGAATTTCTGTATCAAAGGATATGTGATTTCAAATTCTGATTTTGCCATATTGTTCTTCCAAGAGGTTATACTAGTTTACACTCCAGCCAGCAGCATACGTGGACCAAGTTAGTGGCTCCCAGTGTGTAGTAGGAGCACGTTTTGCCTGGTCTGATAGGCGAGAAAAGTAGCTTATGGCTTTTGTTTTGTAAATGTGTGTGTGTGTTCTGTCATTTCAGTAGTTGATACTGCCATGCTGATTATACTTTCTTATCTTTTGTGTTTTATTTTTATTTCAGTCAAATGTTTAAATTGCAAAGGTGTTTCAGATACTTTTGATCCCTATCTCGATATAACTTTGGAGATAAAGGTAAGTTTGGTATTTGTGGTAATAGTCAAGTTAAACAAAAATTAGTCATAATTTATTTATAGTTTATTTATTTATAGTTCTTTTACAATTTAGACTACACTTGTTAGAGAATATGAATTGAAAACTTTAATATGCTAAGACTTCATTAGAGGAGCTTATTGAAACTTTGTATTAGGCATCATAAAAAACTTAAAACATTTAATAATTTTATTAAATGTTTGACCTTTATTAACATTAAAGGGTTAATGTTTATTAACCCTTTGACCTTTAATCTTAATAAAACCAGATTATGATACCAATATCAGCCAAATTTAGGTGGTGGTTATTCTTTAGAAACTGTTTTTTGCTTCTTGCATTTTCTGAGCTCTCCCATTTTTTGTTGTCTGAAGCTTTTGTTTTTCTGATCTCAAGTGTGATACACGCTAACGATAAAAATGAGAAACACTTCAGAGACATGTGTGAGCCTGTCCCCCGGAATGAACACTTGTTAACAGTTTGATATAAACTGTTCCAGAGTGTCTGTTTACTGTTTACACTGACGGGATTATACCTTTAGTCTGTTGGGCCACTTGCTGTTTTCATTCCATTTTGCTTGGGCCTGCCGTGTGTCGTGCTTCAGCCAATTTACATGCCTATTTCGTTCCTGGTAGATACTTTGATTTTGTTTCTGTTTTATGCTACTGTAAATAATGCTGCAGTGGGCGACCTCTATTTTTTGTTTTGGCCACACTGTGTGGCTTGTGGGATCTTAGTTCCCCGACCAGGGATTGAACCCGGGCCCTTGGCAGTGAAAGCACAGAGTCCTAATTACTGGGCCACCAGGGAATCCCCTGCTTTTTTTGTTTAATTGGGGGTGGGGAGGGCAATAACTTGGTGTGTACATGTGTAAAACTGAACACCGTAATGAAAAAAGTTTCTTTTTACATAAAATTTGGGCTTGGCTTTGCCCTTGGAGTCCCCTTTCCCCTCTGCCGACAAGCGGAGTGCGTGGTCATTTCTTTTCACACCAAGCTTGCACTTTTTCAGCCAGGTTTGCACTTGGCTTTACCCTTTGGAGCCCCCTTGCTTCTTTTTGCCGACAAGCGGCAGTGCGTGGTCATTTCTTTTCACACCAAGCTTGCACTTTTTCAGCCAGGTTTGCACTTGGCTTTACCCTTTGGAGCCCCCTTGCTTCTTTTTGCTGACAAGCGGCAGTGCGTGGTCACGTGCTGCTGGTGCTCTTCTGTCCCCAGGCTGCTCAGAGTGTCAACAAGGCATTGGAGCAGTTTGTAAAGCCGGAACAGCTCGATGGAGAAAACTCGTACAAGTGCAGCAAGTACGATGGTGGTGCTGGTGGGCAGGGCAGTGGGGAGGCTTGGGGTGAAAGGGTTTGGCGTGTCTGCCTGACCAGCAAGGTTCCTGTTAGCTTCCAGGACCGTCTGGGAAGACCCTGGCTCTGTTCCCCGAGGGCCAGGGCACCGAGTGTTAACACTCCTTAGACCCGGGGGAGGCGGGTCCTCACTCCTGGGGAGCTGGGTGGAGGGGAGGGGTAAGACCATCCACACGTTAGTGCCCCTGTGTGTGAAGGTGACTGGGGTGGCACATGTATGTCGAGCAGCATCTCCAGGGACCCCGGCGTGGAGGGTTGGGGTGGGTGGTGCATCGCTTTCTCCCAGAGCAGTCAAGGCTCTCTCCTTCTCACGGTGGTTTCCCAGGATTGGGGTCAGTACCTGCCGGAACCCTCAAGTTTGAGTCATTCTGTAATGTTTCCCCGTGAAGTCAAGAGGGCCTGTTTTAAGAAAGCCCTGTTTCTTGTGGTTTAAGTAGATGTTCGCTTTAAGTCAGGTAATATGGGTAAGCGTTGTTACTGAGTAGGGCCAGACCTCAGGGATAGCCACGGGTTTGGTTCCAGACCAGCACAATAAAGCGAATCTTGAAATAAAGCGAGTTGCATGAATTTTTTTGTTTCCCAGTTTATAGAAAAGTTACATCTACCTTATACCGTAGTTTTTAAGTGTGCAATAGCATTACATCTAAGAAACAGTGTACAAACCTTAATTTAAAAATACTTGTTTAAAAATGCCAAAATAGCTAGAGGAGTAACAGCAAAGGTCACTGATCAGAGATCATCATAACAGATACAATAATAGTGAGAAAGCGTGAAATACTGCAGGAATTACCAAAATGTGGCACAGAGACCTGAAGTAAGCACATGCTTTTAGAAGGATGGCCCAGTAGACTTGCTCCACGCAGGGTTGCCGCAAACCTTCAACTTGTGAAAAATACAGTATCTTCCAAGGGCAGTAAAATGTGGTGCCTGGGTTCATTGTTTCGGGGAGAAGGACCCCTTTCCTCCTAAGACCAGAGGGATGCTTCCTTTGTTTTAAACCTCACGGACGTTTCTAGTATTTACTTCTTTGCTTCTGTATCTGGGCTTTGTTTTCAGAGTTCTTCTACCAGCCAGTTTTTCAGTTTGTTTTGAATTAAGAGAAACTTCTATAAATCTAATTTTTAAGGTGTCAGTGGCCTGACATTTCAGAACTGCCCTGTGGCTTTCATTCATGTTAATTAAGCCATCCCTCAAATTTCAAATTTTAATTTTTTCACTGTTGGATGAAAAGGATGGTATTTCTCATCCAGTACCCTTCTTTTGGAAACTTAATTTAGACTGTTTCAGAGAAATAACAAGGGTAAGACGAAAAAACAAAAAATAACCAACCCACGTTAATCTTCTTAAACATCTGTTTTTGTTTTTTTTCCCAAGGTGTAAAAAGATGGTTCCAGCTTCAAAGAGATTCACTATACATAGATCTTCTAATGTTCTTACACTTTCTCTGAAACGTTTTGCAAATTTTACTGGTGGAAAAATTGCTAAGGTAGGTAGATAACGTTATTAACAACTGTTTTATGCTGAGCCTTTCAAGGCTTAACTGTCCAGCAGCTACATGGAAGTTTTATTACCTGATGTTCTAAGTTCTTCCAGCACTTGTTAGTAGAATAAAATGTCAAAGAACTGAGCTCAAAGTTTGATATGTGTGTTTACAGAGTGTGTGTGTTCTCGTCTGTATCCCTTAGCTGGCTAGACTTTCTGAAGGTCACAACTGGTGCTTGTTACCCACGTTTGGGCATCATAGTCAGTGAAGGTGCTGAGCGTTGAGGGAACGCTTTTGGCATTTCAAGTCCAAAGATTTCCTAGCCAGACCTTGCCATTCCTTCACCAGAGCTTGTTTTCTTGTTTATTCATTTGTTTTCTGATTGGTAGTATACTGACCTTTCCCATTTTCTTCCCACTTTCTGAAACTGAAAGTGGTCAGAAATCCAGTAACACGCGGAAGAAATAACCTGCTCCTGAATTGTTAAAAATAAGAGATGACTTCAAGTCCAGACTTGTGATTGTTAACTGTCTGCTTTGATGAGTTTGGAGAATTCACATAGTCTGGGTCCTTACTTGCGTAAAGAAGGAAGAATACGGCAGGATTGCAGTAAACACACTTAGAGTCAGGCGCGCTCCGGGTTAGACCTGTCTTCTGAAATGAGGCCTCGGGTGTTGGGTCCCTGCTGGAGCACCGTAAGGCGCCCTGCTCCGTGAGCCTCCTGCCCTGCGCTGCGTGTATGGACGGGATGATCTGCACCTTCAGAGATGACGTTCCTTTTTTCTCTCTTCATACTTGTGTAGGATGTGAAATACCCTGAGTATCTTGATATTCGACCGTACATGTCTCAGCCAAATGGAGAGCCGATCATTTATGTTTTGTATGCAGTCCTGGTACACACTGGTTTTAATTGCCATGCTGGCCATTACTTCTGCTACATAAAAGTAAGTTGTGTGGGTTTTGTTAATTACTATATTTACAGTACACTGTAAGATACCACTGGCATTCTTGGGAGGGAACGGGGCCTTTTCCAATTGATGTGTGGTAGCCCCCTTTTCTTATAGGTCTCTGGATTGGGGTTCCCCATGTACCTGATCGAATCTAGTATCTTTTGTTGGCTGTCTTACAGGCTAGCAACGGCCTCTGGTACCAAATGAATGACTCCATCGTGTCTACCAGTGATATCAGATCGGTACTCAGCCAGCAAGCTTATGTCCTCTTTTATATCAGGTATTGTCAGGAAAGTGCACTTCCACCTTTTCTGTTAAGTCAGAAAGAGCGCTTCACTTCATCAGCATGCTTAAATTCCATTGTTTGGTTAAACAGCATCTTGATGGTGGGGAGAGTAAAGAAGGTGTGTTTGAGAGTGGGCCATGCGTTTACTGTAGCTCCCAGCTCTTTGGCAGGTTAAAGAAATTCACAGAAGGGAGTAGCCACAGAGGGCTTCTGCTGCTGGCAGCAAACCAGGTGGGCTGGCGGGCCGGGGAGGCAGTGAGCAGAGGCCTCGTAAGGGGAGTCCTGAGTACCCAATGTGGTCATCTCTCAGCCCCGGGCAGCAGCAGCCAGCCACGCCCCTGGGCAGGCCCGGGCCTGCCCCGCCTGCTGCTGCGTGTTACCGATTCGATAATTCCTTCTGGAGATGTGGGGCCTTGGGGCAGTCTGATGAGTGCTCCAAGGTATATCCATTGGTAGTAACTGGAAATTCAGAACATCCTGAAATTGCCAACAATAGCAGATCACATAAATGGTAGCGTGTGCATGTCAGGAAATACAATGCAGCTGTTGAAAGTGTTTTTTATGATGTTTTTAAAATGCTCTGAGAAAGTGCTCTATATATGGAGGATAAGCAGTTTGAAATTTTACACGCTGATGTCGAGGAGATCAGTCCAGGCTAAAGCCTGGAGGAAAATCCACAAAATCTGGATAGCAGGTTCCTTGAAGGGGTGAGGGGAGGCAAAGTGTCTTTGTTTCTTTCTAACTTTTCAGGATAGCACAGATCTTTCTAAGTGATACGTATTTAGAATTAAAAAAATGGAAAACAAAAGTAGCTTTAAAAAAATTACCACCCCCCCAAAAAAACCCTTTCAGCTAGAATACACAGATATCAGATGAGAATCCACAGTGACCCTTTGTGTGCTGACCTGAGCTCCAGTGCCAGCCTGGGCCGGGCCAGGACTGTGTGCACTTCCCCAGGTCGCGTCTCCTATTGCCGAGGGTGGGGTGTGCGTGAGCTCTTTGGGGAGGTGTCCCATGTTACCCTGAGCACTGTCACTCTCTGTCCCCAGGTCCCATGATGTGAAAAATGGAGGTGAACTTACTCATTCCGCCCACAGCCCTGGCCAGTCCTCGCCCCGCCCGGTCATCGGTCAGCGGGTTGTCAACAGCAAACAGGCAGCCTCAGGATTCATAGGCCCCCAGCTCCCCTCGCACATGATGAAGGTAACCCTCCCGAGCAGAGCGTCCAGCCCTCTACTTAGTGGCACAGTGGTGGCCTGACCTGCACAGCTGAGTTTCGTATCCACAAAAGTGGATTCAGGCCATTTAGTATAAAATACTTCAAACATAGGGGACATCTCTGAGGACACACAATGTGATCCAGAAGGAAGCAGGGGTGTGAGTCTGTCTAAACACTGGGGACTTGATCTCCCACCCTGGACTCCGTTCACTTTATGGAGTAAATATTGAGGGGTTCTTGATTCATGCTGGCCTCCAGGAGAGAGATGCTTGTACAGAAAGAACACTTCCGTTGCCTCTGTTTAGCCCTTTCAGGGGTGTGACGTTTTCTGCCTGCCGTCTGGCTGGGCCCAATCACACCCCTGAGGGCTGCCCAGAGCGAGTGGAGAGTATGCTGTCTGGTTCCTGTGACATCGGCATCCTCAGTGGAGGCCTGGCTTTTGCTTGACATAAATGTTCAAACTGCAGACATGTTGGAATAGCCTGTACACACCGTGGAAGAATCCTGCCACCTGTGCCATCGTGTCATAACAGCCTTTCAGTTTGACAGGGAGTCACAGCCTCAGTGCTGTAGGAAGCTGGACAGGCAGCAGGTCCTGTGCTGGGCTCGGCCTGAGTGATGTGGGACAGACCAGCTGCAGAGCGCCTGCCCTGTGTGGAGGGGCCGCTGCTGTTGATTTGTCAAGAGATGTTTTTGTTTAACTGTGAAGCCTTCCCTTGTAGCTCAGTCAGTACAGAATCTGCCTGCAGTGCAGGAGAGCCGGGTTCGATCCCTGGGTCGGGAAGATCCCCTGGAGAAGGAAATGGCAACCCACTCCAGTATCCTTGCCTGGAAAATCTAATGGACAGAGGAGCCTGGTGGGCTGCAGTCCATGGGGTCTCAAAGAGTTGGGTACAAATGAGCGGCTAAGACTTCCGGTGTGAAAGTGAAAGTCACTCAGTTGTGTCCGACTCTTTGAGACCCCATGGACTGTATAGAGTCCATGGAATTCTCCAGGCCAGAATACTAGAGTGGGTAGCCTTCCCCTTCTCCATAGGCTCTTCCCAACCCAGAGATTGAACCCAGGTCTCCCACACTGTAAGCAGACGCTTTATCAGCTGAGCCATTATCCAGTGGTAAGTTAGCAACTAATTCAGATACTTAAGAAAACATTTTGAAGGCCAAACAAAGTTCCTCTATGAGGCAGAATTCACCCATGACCACCGGTGTGCAACTTCTGGATTTTAGCAGCAAAAGCTGGGATGTGGAGCGAAAGAACTACTCAAGTAAGGGTGGGAGGTCACAGAGGCAGGGATGGCTAAGCGAGCGTGTCCGGCCACGTGACTGTCGCCGCATTCCTGGGGCCTTGGGAAGTCGCCGGGGCTGGCCGCCTCCTGCCTGAACTGCCAGGGGCTCCCAGAACCACAAAGGAGAACCTGTTTTTCTCCACGCCCAAGAGGACCTGCTGCTTTCTGCCAGAGCGGGAAGAGTTTGGTCTGGGGGTTGTTTTCTGACAAAAGCCATTGTCCCTGTTTACCAGAAATTAATTCCCAGAAAACGGGGGCCTGTGAAAGGTCTGGGGCGGGCAGGCCCACGTGAGAGGGGCGGTGTTCCTCATTCCTCATAGAGAGAAAAGAGGGCCAAAGTGGGAAAGGCCCGCCGCCTCAGGTCTCTGAGCCTGGCGGTTTCTGGAGCTCTCACCTGGCTGTGGTCTGCTTGTCCCCAGAACCCCCCTCACCTGAACGGGACGGGACCACCGAAGGAGACGCCGAGCAGCCCCATGTCAGGCCCCAGCGGGAATTCCAGTGTCAGCAGGACTGTGAACGCCTCCCCGTCTGTTCAGAACTGGTCAGTTAGCAGGCCCTCAGTTATTCCAGAACACCCCAAGAAACAGAAAATCACGATCAGTATTCACAACAAGTTGCCTGTGCGCCAAGGTCAGTCTCAGTCTAGCCTTCACAGCAATTCTTTGGAGCACCCCAACAAGCCCGCCCCCTCTTCTACCATTACCGCTTCTTGTGCAATACAGTCTACCTCGAGTGCCCCCACGCCGCCCGCCTCTAGTAAGGTCCCAAAGCAGACGGCCCCGAGGGAGGCCTGCTCCAGGCCCGTGATGAACGGCAGGCCCAGGCTGAGCGCTGGCGTGCTGGTCCCCTACGGCGCCGAGTCCTCCGAGGAGTCTGACGAGGAGGCCAAGGGCCTCGGCCAGGAGAACGGCCGCGGGCTGACCGAGAGCGTGTGCTCCCCTGCTCCAGACGCCGAAGACGGCGACGCCTCCCCGCACGAGCTCCGAGAGCCCGTGGCTCTAAATGGTGCTACTGGTCCGGACAGCGACCCGATGGAAAACGGCCTGCCCTCAGACGGGGCCCCTTGCCCAGGCCAGCCTGCGCTGCACTCAGAACACCCCTTTCCCAAGGCAAACGGCCTCCCTGGGAAGGTGAGCGGCTGCGGGGTGGCGGGCAGGCGGGCTTCCTTTTTGCCCTCGTGTCCGGCGGGTCACATGGCTGGATTTCAGGAGGGACGGGCGTGGCACTCACAGCTGAAAACCATTTTTTTTTTTAATCCTAGTTGATGCCTGCTCCTTTGCCACCTCTTCCAGAAGACAAAATCTTAGAGACCTTCAAACTCGGCAACAAAGCCAAAGGCTCGGCAGAGGAGACTAGGTAAGACGGCTGTCCCAGGGCAGCAGGATGCGGGAGCAGGGCGCGGCTGCTCACGGAAGGCCCAGGATGAGCCTTCTTGAATAAGCCTCTGTAGAACTCGTTGATTTGCCTGGTGGGAGAGTCAGGTAAACAGTTACCGGGGCCTGTTAGTCCAGCGCCCACCTCCTCTCCCGCAGAGCCTCCTCCCGTGCTGGGTCAGTACATGTCTGACCAGCCAGCACGTCCCACTCAGCGCCCCCAACAGGCACCCGAGGGTGTGCAGAGGGGCTGGGCTGGGAGTCTTGCTCTGTCCAGGAGCAAAGGCTTTGTTATGCTCTCTCTAGAGCTCTGAGATTAAGTTAATAGTCAGTGCGGTGTGTCTCCATGCTTAAAAACACACGTCAGTGTCCTGACCTCAGCGTACATAACGTGATGGGAGTAAAGGCAGGGCCGTGAGGCGGCAGCCATGGTCACCAGGTGGACAGCCCGGGAGCCAGCACCTCACAGAGGTCAGGTCACGTCACCTCACGTCAACGCCATGATGGCCTCCTGGAGGACAGCTCTCGGCCAAGGTGTGACTGTCTTTAGCTGGACACCTGGGGGTGTCTGTGAAGGGGCCAGTAACAGCTGAGGTTTTCTCCACGTGGACCTCGGGCCGTGGGCGCCTGGCTTGTTCTGCAGAACTGCCTGCCTCAGCCCCTCCCTACTGGTGCGCTGGTCTCCCCCATCACAGGGACAACCCCAATGCACTCTGTGTCAGAAGGGCCTTTGAGGGGGATGTGCCCTCAGCAAGAACCCCAGTCAGGAACGTTCCCAGTTGAGCCTACAGAGGGGGCAGCCTGAGCACTCAGTCCCTTGCAGCACGGCTGTCCTCGTCTCTCCCCTTGTCTGGCTCAGCTTGTCTTCAGGTGGAACGTGCGTGAGCAGCATGACAGGTGACCTGTGACGGTCACACCCCAGCCATGCTCGCCCCAGCTGCACGTGCGACCTTGAGCCTCTGTAGTGACCTCGCGTGTTTTCTCTCTCCCAGACCAAAAAGGGGGCCCGCTTTAGGGTTTTTCTTGTTTTCTGGCAGCTTTCCTTAACTTGAGGAGTCCGTCAAAAGCATGGCAGAATTCGCTTACTGCAGCAGTGGTCCCTCACAGTTTGTTGGTAATTCAGGGAGCTCTTGGCTCTGTTGGGAGGTAACTACTCTGTCTCTGAGGCTCCAGGAAAATTCGGAGAAAAGGGATCCAGAGAAAAAGTAAGCGCCCTGTCATTATTTGACTTTTTTGATGGTCTGGACTTAGTTACTGAGAAGAATTAGAAAAATACCTGAAAACCAGAGGCACTTAGAATTGCAGAGTTATTACTGAAAAATTAAGTAGGCTTGATAGAAAGTTTTACATTTATGTACAATGAGAAAACTTGAAGTTTCCAAAAATGATAAGCCCAGTTTTAGGTTTCAGCCAGATACAGTAAAGCTATAGAATATTCAGTAAATGAATGAAGTGTTTGTCCGTCCCTGTAGCCCACTGACAAAAACCCAGAGAGTAAATGACCCCTGTCCTTTTCTGTCTCTGCGGCGCTGCAGGACACCTGGCTCAGAGGAGAGGCCTCTGGAGCATCTGGAGGCGGAGCTGGAGGCCGGCTGCTCCCCTCCCAGCGATGCCCGGGACAACCTGGAGCCTGTCTCGAATCTCAGCAGCAAACTCAAGAAGGCTTCGCCGCCCTCGGACCCCAGCATCAAACCTACCAAAGAAGAAGTCTCGGAACATGTTTCGGCAGAACCCGAGGAGGCTGTGCCGAGTGTCAGCACCTTTTGTAACCCCGACAAGGATGCCCTCGGGGACGATCAGCTTCCAGCACCCTGTGACCCTGGGAATTTAACAGATGATCAGAGCAAACCGTCCCCAGACGTGGGAGGGACGTTACCAGAGCGGCCCCCGGACCCGGTGGCTGCAGAAGCCACAGGGAGGCTGAGCCCGGTTCCCTCTGTGCCTTCCGAGGGCGACCGTGAGCCTGAGCCCTTGCACAGCAGTCGGGACAGAGGCTCAGAGGTGGAGGGTCCCGCTAAGAGCACGGGGGTGTCCACAGATGAGGTGCCCTCTCCGCAGCTAGACATGATCACAGAAAACCGTCCTGAGGGGCCCCCCGAGCGCAGCAGCAGTGAGAGAGGGGAAGACAGTAAGGCCGGGCACAAGGCCCCAGAGCCGTGTCCGGTCCAGGAGAAGGTCAGCAGCCTCAGAAAGGTTGACCGAGGACATTACCGTAGCCGAAGGGACCGCTCATCCAGTGGCGAGCGTGCACGGGAGAGCCGGAGCAGGACCGAGGTGCAGCATCGGCGGAAGCGGCCCCACCGGGAGCATGAGCGGCCGCGGCCTGAGCGGCCCCGGCTGGAGCCCTGCGCCCTGGCCCCACAGCCCCCCTGCCCCAGCTCCCTGGCCAGGTCGGGCCACCACCACTCCCGGAGCAGGGGCGCCCCCGACCAGGAGTGGGGCCGCTACCACCATGCCGAGGGCGAGCACGCCTGGGCCCGGGAGAAGTACTACCCAGACAGGCTGCGCTGGGAGCGCTGCCGGTACCACCACGACAGGTCCCCCCTGTACCCCGGCCGGGAGCCCCGGGACTGGCGGCCCTTCCACGCTGAGCGAGAGTACGAGCGGGCCGGGCCCTACAGCGGCCGGCCCTACAAGGACCACTACAGAGGCCGCAAGGGCTACGAGCTGGCGGCCAAAGAGAGGGACCGGCACCGCTTCAGCAGCCCCCGGGCGGGCATGGCCCACGCGCCCCCTCCACACCCCGCTGCCAAATACGCCCACGACAGGCTCGGCTTCGGGGCTGAAGATGGCAGCTGCGACCTGGCCACGCGGTTTCACGAACACGACAATGTTAAGTCACGGAAACGGAGATACGATAGCCTCGAGAATGAGAGTCATGTAGAAAAGAAAGCTTGGAGAAGCTTACAGAAGGACCCTGTAGAGGAGCCCAAAGTGAAGAAGCACAAAAAGTCGAAGAAGAAAAAGAAATCCAAAGACAAACACCGGGACCGAGACTCCAGGTGAGGGGCGGCTGTGCGTGGGGGGTGCGCCCTCTGCACCCAGCCTGCAGATGGGTGAGGGCTCTGTCGTGCGTAGCTTTCATCTCGGGGGGGTTTGGGACTGCCCTGTTTTTATCGATTCCTAAACCTTAGCTCTGTTTTAAGCGGTATCTTATTATGTGGTTTTATAAAACACCCAAAAACCTGGTCTTTCAAGACGTGGCTGTGTTTAGTTGGTGCTTTGTAACTCTGAGTACACATGTGGCATTCAGGAGGTGAAGCTTGGGGCTGTCCAGCTTCACAGTGGTGGTGGTGGTTAGTTGCTCATTTGTGTCCGACTCTGTGACCCCATGGACTGCAGCACTCCAGGCTTCCCTGTCCTTCACCATCTCCCAGAGTTTGCTCAAGCCCATGTCCATCGAGTCAGTGATGCCATCCAGCCATCTCATCCTCTGTTGTCCCCTTCTCCTCTTGCCCTCAGTCTTTCCCAGCATCAGGGTCTTTTCCAATGAGTCTGCTCCTCATATCAGGTGGCCAAAGTATTGGAGCTACAGCTTTAGTATCAGTCTTTCCAATGAATATTCAGGGTTGATTTTCTTTAGGATTGACTGTTAACCTATTTATTCACAGATGTAGTTGTAATTCTATGTCTGTTGATACTCTCCAACAAATTGTCCAGTGAGATTTCAAGCTGAGTTTCCATTTCTCCATTTCTCAGTTTGAAATCTCATTGGGAAGTTCTTGTATTTTTTAAAAGCTAAATTGGTCAGCAGCTTTCTGGAAAATGACTTCTCCGTGAGGAGAGGACTGAGCACACAGTTACTATACACTGGTGTCTCTTAAGAGCGAAACCCTGGGAAGAGGTTACCTACCAGAAGCCACAGGTGAAGAGTGGTTACTTGAAGGAAAAGGACATCAAACCTCCTTCCTTCTGTGTGCCTGACACACCCGGCAAAGATACTTTTTCCTTTAGCCACTAACTAGTTTCAGGAAAAGGTGGTGAGTGGAGTCCTTCCTTCCTCTGGTGCTTTGGCCAGAGCTCTTCTCCCCAAAGTTGAAGGCTGCGGTGGGGACAGGTTGAAACTGGTGAGTTTATGACCCTGGACTTAAATTACTGCAGTGAAAACCGCATGTGTAATCAGGAGAGCCTCACGTGTGTGTGCGTGCTGAGTGTCCGCAGAAGTGGGTGTGGCTCAGAGCGAGGACCCGTTCGCCTTGGGGCGGTTTGCTTTCCTAGTGGCCCTAGTCCTGGCTTTGTCTTCGGCAGGCATCAGCAGGATTCAGACCTTTCCGTAGCGCACTCTGACGCTGACCTCCACAGACACAAGAAGAAGAAGAAGAAAAAGAAGAGACACTCGAGGAAATCAGAGGACTTTGGGCGAGATTCGGAACCGCGCTTGCCCAAGGCAGCCAGCTGTGAGACTGTGGACCATTTCCGGAGAGCCGACGGCGCCTTCCCCCTCGCAGACGGCCTGCCGCTGGAGGGCGCGGCACCTTTCTGTGAGAAAACCAAACGCTTCAGGATGGAGAGCCGGGAGGTCAGGTGTCGGCTGTCCGAGTGCGGCCAGGGTAAGGGGGCGCGCGGGGCGAGCGGCCGCGGAGGGGGCGCGCTGGGAGTGGCGGCCACAGGCGCCCTTCCCTCGGCAGGAGGCCGGCGCTCGAGGAAGGAGCCGCGCGGGGCGGGGCAGCTGTCGGTCTCGCTGAGCCCCGCCCCGCGCCCTCACGCGGCTCCCGCGAGGCCTCGCGCGGCGCCTCGGGGCTGGCGGGAAAGCTGAGCGAGGCGGAGCCGGGAGCCTGTGCTGCGTGTGGCTCTGGGCGTCTGGCTGGGGGCAGAACTGTTCAGACGCCATGTTTGACAGAAATACTGTTGTGGTACCTCCTTTCTCTCCCGGGTCCTGAACCCCTGCCCGTTATGAGGAGACCCTGGACGTTGTCTGGTGACCGGTGCGCAGGCGTCACGCCTCTGGCCCGGGTCTCGGGCTACGGCTGCAGGTGGGGGTCCCGGGCGACCGCAGCCTGCCGGGCTCTGGGATTCCTGTCTGCCCTGCAGGGCTTGGCCCACTTGTAACTTCCTAGCCTCTCCTGCTCTGACCGCCCTGTACGCAGCCCTTCTGGCTTTCTTAGCTGTTCCCCTGACCGTCGACCCTAGAAGGAGTGCTGAGCCTTGCAGGGGGCCGGGCCGAGGGCGGGATGCGACCTTCACGTGGCCCGCCGGTTGGGAAGGATTGGACATTTTTAAATGGTTGCCGCTGCTGCTAAGTCGCTTCAGTCGTGTCCGACTCTCTGCGACCCCATAGAAGAAAGCCCACCAGGCTCCCCCGTCCCTGGGATTCTCCAGGCAAGAACACTGGAGTGGGTTGCCATTTCCTTCTCCAATGCATGAAAGTGAAAGTGAAGCCGCTCAGTCGTGTCCGACTCTTCGAGACCCCATGGACTGCAGCCCACCAGGCTCCTCCATCCATGGGATTTTCCAGGCAGGAGTACTGGAGTGGGTTGCCATTGCCTTCTCCTTTAAATGGTTGGAAGAGTCCAAAGAAGACTTGCATTTCACATGAAAATTTTGTGAAATTGATGTGTCAGTAAAGCTGCGCTGCAGCCCAGCCAGTCTGTGGCCCTGCGGAGCTGGCGGAGCCCGGCCTGGGCCTTCCATGGACCAGCTTGCTGACCCCCCACCCACCCTGACCCGCGAGGTGCCCCCTTGTGACCCTGCCTGCTGTCCGGGAGCCCCGGAGACCATGGGTTCTCTACTGTGTTCTGGACCCAGGGAGGTGTCATGCTGGTTAGGGGAGGACCCCCTCCCATGGCCCACAGTCACGTCATGATTGGTGGAGGAGGGACAGATGGCCACACAGCGCACTGGCGTTTGGGAGAAGCAGAGATGAGGATAGGTGGGGTGTTTGGGGAGGGGTGGATGCCAGGGGTGCTTGGAGCAAATTAGAACACTCGTGAGGCCATTAGGAAAGGGAAGCTAGGTGTCCTTTGCTGTGTTTGTTAAGATGGCAACAATGTGCATTTCCACCTTGGTTTCCACCAACATCTCCACGGTTTGGGCCAGGGGCTGGATGAGATGAGTCCCTTCTGACTGCGTGTGGTGAAGGTCGCATCCCGCCCTCGGCCCGGCCCCCTGCAAGGCTCAGGTTAGGGTCCGGGCAAGTCCTCAGGATTCTGCATGTCTGCCTGAATCTTCCCCTTCAGGCTGCAGTCTGTGGTGAGGACCACAGCCAGAGGCCGCCAGCCCACCATGGGTGCGGCTCACCCACAGAGCTGGCTCGGGGGACAGTAGGTGGCACGCAAAGCCCGGTAGTGGACATGTGGTGGCCCACATGCAGGTCTCCAGGGGCTGCAGGCAGCGGGACCCTTTCCTGTCCTCGATCTGATGACGCTCAGACGCCCATCCTGTCCTGACCTCTGTCACCTTTCAGAGGACGGACCTCTTTACCTGCTGGTGCCTTGACCTTTCCTCCAGACTCCTGTTCTCTGGCACCATCAAGCTCTGGATTTCTTTGACCCAGCGTTGAAATGCTGATGGGTTTGCTGGGATCAGATTGGGCTGTTCCCACGGGGACATGGCCCTCAGTCACCATGTAAAAGCGTGTTTTCAGTGAAACCCTTGGAAGCACAGCTCGTGTAGGACTGATTTCAGGCAACGAGCCTGTTTGAGAACTGCTTCTAAGTTAATGACGTGATACGCACAGAGCACAGGTGCTCAAATTTTTGCCAAAACATCATTAAAATGTTTCCTAACCTTTGCTTTCTAGGTGATTGAAAACTTGGCCTCAAAACAAAAACTTCACTAGTTATGGTGAGCTCTTTTCCTCTCTGCATGTTTGTCCTGACCGTTTGTGGAGCCGCTGAGGGGCCTGAGGAGGGAGCTTGGGGCTGCATGGGAGCAGGTGGGGAGTCAGCCCTTGAGGGGGGTGAGGTTCAGGGCCTTAGACACACTCTCCCTCGCTGGAGAAAACGAGGGCAGGTCAGAAGCTTAAGTCATTTGAAAGATGGAGAAGCCATTGCTTCACAGCCCTACCTGAGGGCCTGAGGGAGGGGGCCCTTCCCAAGACCCCTGTCCTGAGCTCTGGGCGCCCTGCTCCTCCCCACCCTGCGCTTCAGACGAGAAGGGCTTGGCTTGATCTGAATGAGGTTTGGGTGCTTTTTTACAGCAAATCAAAGCCTCGAGCATCATCTCCAGGCCTGGTGCTCAGTGGTGCCAGTGGGGGTGGGGGAGGGACTTTTGCCCAAATGTGTAACTCCTCCTCAGCAAGGTGAGGTTTGAGTGAACTGTCTACAGAGGACCACCGTTCGGCCAGTGAACGCTTAGCAGCGAGTTCTCAAGGGGAAAGCCCCTGAGCCCCGCTGAAGAATTCGCAGACTTTCTTCCTAGGGCGGCGGCTCCGAGTGCCCAGCAGAGGGCGCCCTCCCCACTGGCCTCCCAGCTACTGCCCGCAGGGAGGCCAGGGGGCTTTCCTAGAGACCTGGGGCATCTGCGAAGGGGTGGGGGGACGTGAATGGAAGACAGCCCAGCTGGGGCTCACCAGGCCCTGGGTTCCACTTCCTGCCTCTGGATCACTGACGCGGCTGCCTCTTGTCTTTCAGATTCACCGTGTTCAACAGAAGCCATCCCCAACCCAGCTTAAATTATAAATAGAGAAAATAACTTTGTTCAAATCTGCGTGGTGCTTCTTTAGTAAATACTGTACAGATTTTACCATGGAGGACGTTTTTTTTTTAGTTTTTACCTTTTCTTAATTACCCTTATTCCAAACGGATGAACACTTTCTACAACTGCTGACCATTGTAAATCTATAAACTGTGTATATAAATCACATTGAAAATAACGCCCTGGACTAGAACATCTCAAATGCTGCTTAATCACAGACTCAGGTTGATCACTCGTATTCCATGCAATGCTCCTCCAAGTTAGACATCCGGTGCAAGACCAACCGGGAAACCATGGAATTATTAAAAGTACAAACTGACAGCGTGTATATTTAATTTAAAGACTTTATTTAAAGATTCACAAGCTCTCAACTAGACTTTTGAGAGCAGTCTGTTTTCTGTAATGTCTGATACTAGAAACTAATTTGCTTCATATTTTAGTTGTATTCAAGATTTGAAGATGTATTTTATAGACAAGTTCTGTTTTTGAACTTTGTGGAACTATTCCAATCAATTTACCAGTTATGATGAGTATTTACATTATGAATGTATAATCCAAACATTATTTGTAAGGCCTACAGTATGTTTTTATTACATAACACTTTTTTATACAGTGTCTCTTGTCTTGACTATGATATTGGAGTCTGAGTTGTCAGCTTGGTCCCTTAAAGTTTCTAGTTACAGACAAAATCATACTGTGATTTTATTTTTAATATGGATATGCTATCAAACTGTGATACACTTATAATTCACTGGTCCTGCATCAGGAGATGGAGTGGGGAAAACTGTATTTAATACAGTTTGTATCTGAATAATCTGTATGGTTTATACAGTTTGTGTTGTTCAGAGATGTCTAAAGTTTGATCTTTGTTTTTTTAAAGATTAAAAAAGCACTTGCCCCACTGTAAATATACAGCATGTAAAATTTATATAGTATATAAATGGCAGCAAATTAAACCTTTTGTGTCTTATTTTTTTACTGCTGTTTCCGCATTTGCTTGCAGACACTTCTCACGGACTTCTTTCTCTGCATTTACTGTCTTAAAACTTCTAAAGCTCCAGCCATGGGCTCTCGGCCCCACTGGTGAGAGCGTCCGGCGTGGGCTGCTTCACCCACACTCCCCCTGTTTTAAAGAACCCAGCTGTAAGCAATCTTATTTTAACAATGTGTTTTTATTTAATGAACATAGTATTTGCCATTTGACAACCATACACTCTCCAGGCTTACCATTCACTTTACAACAAAATTATCAATAGATAAAAGGATATTTCTTCATGCACGTTGTAGGAGTATGTACATTGAATAACAAACACTCCAGAAATCAACATATATGTACATTATTTACATATTAACTATTTACTGTAAATAGAAATGTTTTCTAAGAAAAAATAAAACGAGAAATCACAATGTGTGGTTTCTGGTCTACAACAGACCTAACTTCTCAGCAAAGCACATCTACGTAGATATATGCATTTTAGCTTGAAAAATATGCATTGCTTTATATGCAGCATTAAATGCTGCTTCATCTATAAATAGCTCCTATTTGGACTTCGTTTGGTACCACATTAAACTGCTCAAGGATGTTGTGATCCTGAGGACACCTGCCTGTATGGGCCCAGGGTGTCCGCTTAAACCCCACATGTCAATGGGGGCGAGTGGGGCTGTGGAAGCCATGCCTCCCACCCAGCAGACCTTCCCTGCCTCCAGCCCTGTCGCTGGAGGGAAGCTCTCTGGCCAGAGTTGGGACAAGGCAAGTAATTCAAGCACTGAGTGCAGACAGGAGGGTGGCAGGGGGGTGAACAGGATCACCCTGAGGTCCAGGCAACCAGGCCTGCCAGCCACAGACCTGTCCCCGCACAGCCCTGACCCAGCAGGGCTTCTGGACCAGGCCATCTGAGAGCTTAGTGGGGGGAGGACACCTTAAGCCTGTCAGGTTAATACTGTCACAACAAAACCTGCAATTTCATGACTTCACTAACACTCCTAGGGCAAGGGACAGATCCTGAGCACCACGGCCTTCTGCATCTTTCTGGGCAAACAGCCGTCTGGTGAGGCTCCTTCACAAGTGGTCAGAGAAAATGTCTTACAGAGGTTTCCTTCTGCTCACTTCTCTCAACCCCACCCTGATGCAGACCCAAAAGACAGAAAGTCCTGTATCCCCAGGGTTCTACCTGGATCAAACAAAGGAGAGAGAGATCGGTTGTCCCACACAAAATACTGATGGAGCCGGTGCCCCAGGCAGCCCAGGAGCGGGGCGGGCGCTGCTGGTGTCGTCAGCAGTGTTTGGTCGGGTGGTCTGGGCAGCGTCTTTTCACAGAAGACTGGGGCCAGAGTTGCATATATGCCAGTCAGGCATTTCAAGAATGCTGACTTGCCTTTCTCAGAACTAGAGGTTTGAATCTGAGGTATTGCTACAGTAGCAAAGCCTAAATGCTTGGGAATGAACCAAAAAAGTCAGTTTGATGCCTGGTGGAGGGTCCTGGGCGTGGCCCCCATGCAGTTTAGCGTGACTGCAAGCTGCACGAGGCTGAGAGCCCACAGCCATTCCGTCTCAGCATCGAGGCAACTCCCAGGAAACATTTTCTCTGTTTTACCTCTCTATGCATAGGCTGAGGTGGTCTTTCTTGAACTTGGCCTTTGCACAGGAGAGGTGATGACCTCTCAGGTGTACAAACTGAACAAGGTGGGTGCCTTCGCAGTGGGGCAGGGAAAGGTCCCCCAGGGAAGGGACCCTCCACCGAAACAGCCCATGTGGGCGAGGGAGTCCTACATATAATGTGCGGGGGTTCTGGTGGTGGAAATGAAACTTACAACAAGAGGCATGGCACTGGCCCGGCCCTGAATGCCCCACCTGTGCACCCTTGGGCCATCTCTGCGGCGTGATGGGCCCAGCTCCTCACTGCACGCTTGAGCACCTCTCCCTCAGCCAGCGGCACCTGGCAACCTCCTGGTCAGGGATCTTCGCCAGTCCGACCACCAGTGCATATTTGGGGTTTTAAACTATTTACAGAAAAGCGTAAGTGCTATACACCTTCATCCCCCAGCCTGCTCTTTCCCTTCCTGTAATATATCAAATCTCTCAAAACACGGAGGAAGATTGTCTCTAGTTCCTTATATGTCTACACATTACATTAATATATCTGATCATTATAAGCATTCGTTTGGCCAACAGGCCTTAAGTAGTGAAGACAGGGGTCACAGCTGGCCTGAACCATGTGTTTGGTTGGACCATGTGACACTGCTGTTTGTGGGTATCAGAAAGGGGTCAAATGTGAGCAGTTTCATGTGGTTCAATACATACACTGTCCGTCCTGGGATTCAGCAGTTACAGGATAAACACCCCAAACCAAAATTTAATGATTTGTGTCTTTGTAAAAGTTATCTGCGGGGCCACGAAGACGGAGCTGGATGACTCAGGAGACGGGACCCCTGGAGCCACCCTGCCCAGCGCGCGTCTTCAAGGACGCGGGCGTCTCCCTCCACCAGGGGGCGCCCTCGGGTTCCCCTTGAGCACGGCACCCCACTCCCCAGTTGCTGCATATGTGTATATGTAACTTGTTCTCAGTGCACAGTATATACGTGTGTCCAGAAGTTAAATTTATAGCTGCCATTCTAAAAATACTACTGTTAGAAAGTATCTTTCATTATAATTTCAGAATATAAAAAGGCGTATAAAAGCTATAATCCTATGTATCTGAGAAAAAAACTCAATAAAAAAGTGGTAGCTTTTCCTTTCCTGTTATGACACAAAACAGTGGCTTCCAGAACGGCCAACACCGCCACTGCCACCAAGGAGCACGTGTGGCCCCTAGTCTGCCCCGCGGATATTCAAGGCTGGACCACCAGGCACAGCTGCAGGCCGGGGCTTCGAGAAGGATGTACCCGGAGCTGGGAGGGCGGCGGCGGGAAGGGGTGACGTGAGGCCTCTTGAGATCAGCAGGGGCTGCTGTCCCGGAGGAGACAGGGCAGGCCGTCGGGGTGGTCCAGGGGGTCGTGGAGGGGCCCCCAGTCACTCTGCTGTGGGGTTTCAGTTTACTTTTACCTGCTGCTCAGACCAGGAAAGCTCTATTTCTTATTGGCAATCCTCCTTTTCCTCGTGGCCAACATGTCATAGAAAGGATCCCTGCTGATACTCGCTCTGGGAGAGGGTAAAAAAAACTGGGTTAGGATGGGAGGGGCAGTCCCACACACAAGGCCCCATCAAGAGCGCCACTCGCGCTCGACAACAGCCCCGCCCCTCTGACAGCCCCAGCTCGGGCCTCACCCGCCCCGACCAGTCGAGAGCCCGACCCTCCCGGCCGACCTAGCGCACAGGCCCCGCCCTGACACGCCCACAGCACAGGCCCCGCCCGCCGGGCCCCGGCGCACCTGATGGACTTCATCCACTCCTCCTTCTCCTCCGGGCTGGGCGCCGAGATGCGGTACACCACGTGGTTGCCCTCCACTACCCGGCCGTCCGCCTCTGTCTTACAGGCTTTGATGACCTGCCCTTTGTGGCTGGGGTTGTACAGCTCGAAACAGTTCTGGTGGAGACAGACAGGACTGTCACCTGGTGCTGGGGGAGCGGGAGGGAAGGGCGGGCGGCGGGGAAGCCAGCTTACGGGTTTCCGCGGGTCCTCCACCTCCCTGATGCTCAGGTTCTCCAGCGGGATGATTCCCCGGGGCTCCTTATCCTGCGGGACAAAGCGCTCAGCCAGCCTCCCTCGCACCCGCCGAGGGTCCCGCGACCTGGAGGACCCGCAGCCCTGCGCTTACCGTCGTGTATTCAAAGTAATAAAGGCAGTTGTCGGTGAGGATGAACCAGCGCCGCTTCCAGGTCTTCACGCGCCCCCCTAAGAGCAGAGGGACCCCGTGAGTCTGGGCAGAGCAAGCCCTACACGAGCTACTGTGCTTTTCAGAAATGCCACTGGGGCCGAGCTGGGTTTTACACCTCCTCCTTCGTGAAAACGTTTCACATTCTGCCCCAGATCCTGGCCACGGTGTGCGGCCTGGCCTGCCCGTGGCTGCTGGGGCCCGCATGCACCCCCGCCCGCCTGCAGGGCACCCAGATGACCCGAGCGTTTCCCAAGTCTGCTTCCTGGAAGAGTTAGTCGTGATGAATGGTCTTAATTTCCCCACATGGAAATGACAACAGGATGAAGTCAGCGCCGCTGCCGGTCTGTCCAGGACTTAATCCCGTTACGTCAGGACCGTCATCGCATTACTGAGGACTTGGGGCGGCCCTGGGATCCATCAAAATCGATTATGGCCTTGGCCCAGGGAATTATTAGATTGAATTAATCTCTTAACAAGATCTGGGACACACATGCGCACACACAGCTCATCTGCACCCACTCTCCTCAAACTACAGAAAAGAAACCTTTCACTCTCAAATATTCAGTAGAAACCAACTGGCTTCCATTTCTATTTCTAGTCTCTGCTTCCGACATGAAGTTTAAAAACAAAAGTTGAAAGAGAGAACATGCGCCTGGTGACAGATGTCTGCGATCCACCAGCATGAGGTAAGCAGCAGCTGCCCCGCCCCCTGGCTCCCTGGTGCAGACAGGTGAGACCCTTGTGGCTGAGGGTCACGGATCTGGTCCCTGAGATTGAGGAGCCCAGACAGGGACATGGGGGGACATGAAGGCTGTCCAGAAATTGAGGCACCAGGCCTGACATTTGGGGAGATCTGGGGGGAGGAGACACACGCAGACACCCAGCTGCAGGGAGGGAGCCCCGCCTGCGGTTTCAGTGCCACTGAGGGGTCCTCGGAGACTGGGACCCTCACCCTTGGGTCACTGATGAGATGTCTGTCCTCATGATGGCCACAGGCTGGCTGGGCAGGCAGGGCAGGTGTGTGGGGCGGCAGCCTCAGTTATGCCGTGAAGAGGGTCCCCAGATTCCCCTGCTCCCCTAATCTCACTTTCCATCCCCGTCAGAAGCATCTGTCCAAATTCCAGTCCTTGGGGGCCCTCAGACCCTGAGGCCCCTTCATGCCTCCAACCCCCAAGGCCTCCACCCCCTCAAGGTGTGTCTCGAACCATGGGCAGGGCTCTCTGTTCTCCTGGAAGGCCTCGAGACTCTTCTGCACCTAGACTCCTGCCCTGCTACACCCAACTTCAGTGGCACGTCTGGAGGAGCCCAACCCCTGGTCCAGGTCTTGAGACCAGGGGAGCCTCTTGGGCCAGGGGCAGTGGGCATTGAGACGGAGGTGTGTGGTCAGGTGGACCCCTGAGCCTGGCCCAGCCCCAAGCCCCCTTACAGGGTGGCGGCGGTGACAGTCTTGGTCTCTGAGCTCCAGCAGGTTTTGCTGCAGGAGATGGACCAGCTCTGCCCAAGCATGTGTTTGTGACTGGGCTTCAGGACAAGGAGACACACATACACAGACACACACACAGACACACACACCCCTGCAGGAAGGAGCCTGGCTGCTCCTGACTAGCATGGATAGAAGCAGCCCTCTTCTCTTTGTAAACGCCTGCTGCCTGCATAGTTGTTAGCAGACACGGGCTCTCGTGCATACCACGCAAGCCTGTTCTGCACGCCAGCTCTGTGCCAACCAAACTCTTGTGTTAACACATCTGACTCACTCTCAAAACACAGTGACTACACAGTATTTACAGGACCATCATGAAGCACCATCACCAGGCTCTGCTCTGGCGGGACACCCTGGCCTCCTGAAAGCACGCTCTCCACTAAGATTAACTTACGACAACCAACCCCCAAGCGAGGTCATGCTAGGACCTCCGGTTCCTAACTTAGCACATACACGGCCACAGTTCTGGCTTCTCTGCCTGCGTGTGTAGGCCGTTCAGGGGCCTAGGGCTGTGTGTCCTCACTAAGTACAGGTGTGCACCCAGGCCCAGCCTAACACGGCCTCAGCACCCGCCTCCTGGGTCCCTAGGGGACCGACACCCAGGGACCCTTCATGGGGTCAGAACCGTAGGCAGGAGTCTGGCGCTCTGACCAGCCAGCTGTGCACTGGACACCCTGGGGGACGCTAACAGCTATGAGAGCAGAACAGCCCCAGGGGCTGAGGCTCCGGGCTGCAGGCGCGACCTGAGTTGTCACCAGCTCTGTGGCCCTCAGCCTTGGGTCTGAGGACACAGCGGGGGCCGCGGGAACGGGTGAGCAGCAAGCCCTGGGCCCCTGGCCCCTCCTGGGCACCAGCCGGCCCTGTGCCTGTCGGTGCCCTGGCCCAACGCTGTGGTCCGGTCATCTGCTCGACCAGATGACAGGCTGGAACACGAGCCCTGGTGTCAGACATCTAGTTCAGTCTTTAGAGTCACCCAGGGGGCACTGGGGGCACCCTGGCTGCCAGGCAGGCCTGTGCTGTCACCATCCCGGGGGGCCCTTGCTGGCGACAGAGAACAGGAAGAGCCCAAGTGCAGCTGCTATTCTTCTGGGCACCTTCCTCGTGCCCTCATCCCAGGCCCACAGGCTGGATGGGATCTCAAAGCCAGGTGTGTCTGGAAGGTCACTCAGACATTACCCAGGGCCATTGCTACGCTTCTGGCTTTTTAGGCAAAGATCCAAAAGTCTTCCGAACCCTGGCACAGCCAGAGAAAGGTGAGAGCTAGATCCCAAATCAGGACAGCTGCCCCATGCTACAGACTCTTACACTGGCCACACTGTCACCAGGCCCATGTTCATCCCCTCTTGGTTAAAGACTCAAACCACCAGCATTCCTGTAGGCCCTGGTGTCTGACACACTGTCTGCAGAGTGCCTGCGTCATCTGGCTCATCTCACAGGCTCTAATGTCACCAGAAGAAGGAATCTCAACCCCCACCAGAATGATAACTCCCTACGGATCCCTAAGATGGCCCAGAATATATAAATGCTCTTCTGCTTGTTTGTCAATAGTCAAGAGGTTCTTAACACGCTTCTCCCATCCAAGTACTAACCAGGACTGGCCCTGCTTAGCTTCCGAGGTCAGACGAGAGCACCCGTGTTCTAACACACGCGCCTGGACTCTGCACAGGTGGTGCAAACACGCACTGCCTGGTTAGCGGGACGGGCGGCGGGCGATGCGCTCAGGGCCAAGGACGCGGAGGGGCGAGCTTGTCTCCGCCCGGCATCTCCACGCGCCTCGGTCCCTCACTCCTCGCCCAGCCGCGGAGGGGCGACGCGGCCGCGGCACCTTGCCCTGCGTGGAGGATGAAGTGAGCCCGGCACGTCTGAAGCCACGAGGGCCAGATGGATGGCAAGCAAGTCGGAGCTTCACACGAACCGACAGAGAGACAGGAGAAGAGAGAGCAGCTGGCAAAGGGCAGGAAGCCGCTGGGTACGTACCTCCTACGCAGGACAAGCAGGGACAGCCCATCACAGAACAGAAAGGTGGGAGCCACAGGCAGAAGGAAAACAACAAGAAGGCACATTTAAACCACGCATCGAAAGTCAGCCACACCGAACCAAGAGAGGCGGCGGGCGCCCGGGGGCGGCGCGGCCGCCGGAGCAGACGCCGCGCGGGCGCGCCTGGCCGCCAGGGGCCGCTGTGCGGGGACCTCGGGGAGCCGCCGCCTCCGGCCGCGCGGGGAGGCGCACCGGGCGCCGCGGGGGCTGCGGCGCGGGCGCGGGCGGAGGGGCCACGGCGGGGTCCCGCCCCCGGCGCCGCCGCTCACCCAGCTTCAGGAGCCAGCCCTCCCGGTCGGGGTTGAAGAACGTGTGCGTCAGGTCGTTGCCGTCGTCCTCGGGGATCTTGAACGGCTCGTTCTTGATGCTCTCGTACAGGTTCTGCGCAGGGAGGGCGGCCGGGGCTCAGGCCGAGCGCCACCAGCCGCCCCGCGAAGCCCCCCAGGGCGCGCCCAGGGCCCCTCTAAAGGCCGTCGACTTGGGCGCAAGGGCAGGGCCTGACGCTCCTGAGCAGAGGTGGGGACGGGACGAGGGGGACACGGACCGGGGAAGAGGAACACGGGGCGGGGACGGGGGGCGGCTACCTGGGGAGGGGGCAGGGGACACGGGGGTACACGGGGAGGTGGGGTGCACGGGGAGGAGGGGCGCATGGCGGGGCGGCTCACCCGCAGCAGCTCCTCGGGGAGGTCCCCGCCCTCGTTGATGCCGCGGTTCATGGTGACGAAGCGCTCGGCCGTGGGCTTGTCGCGCACGTTGTGGTTGTGGAGGCTGGTGTTGAGCATGATGATGGCGAAGGACAGCACGTAGCACGTGTCTGGGGGGGGTCAGCGCCGCGGGCCATCAGCACGGGCCCAGCCCCGGCGCCCGCACGTCACCCACCCGCCGCGCACTCACCCGTGGACTGGAAGACGCCGGGGTTGCACAGGCAGTAGCGAGCAGCGAAGGCCTCCATCATGCGGTCGATCTTCTGCGCCTCGCCCGGCAGCCTGAAGCTCCAGAGGAACTGCCTGCAGGGGCGAGAACAGGGGGGTGGGTGGGCATCTCCAAGACCAGAGGCCCTTCCGGGGGGCCGAAGCGCACTGACCCCCTGGACCCCGAGGCGCGCCCGCTGTCTGCAGGAGGTCCCGCAGCTGATGAAAAGAACAAGGTCCTCGTGGCCGCACCCCAGGCTCGCCAGGCCTGCCCCTCCCCAAGACACCGTCTTCAAAACGCATCATCTCAAACTGGACCCGCCAGCGCAGCCCTCAGCCAAGGCCAGGGGCTGAGCCCACAGAAAGGCAGCCGGCCACCCCAGTTCACAGCTGGGGGAGCAGTCACCAGGAAAGGGGGGGCGCTGCAGCAGAGGACACAGGAGACAGGCTGAGACCAGCACCTGCCAACGGAGGCTGGGATCCTGGGCCAGGGCGGCCTCCCGGGCACAAAACCCACACCCTGCTGGGCACACCCTGGGCCTCCACGTGGCTAGTGGGCAAAGCCAAATGTGGCGTAAAGTGGGCCCAGGCACTGAGACCGCACCCAGAGGTGGGAAGGGGGACACCCACAACTGCCGAAGACCAGGCAAAGAGAGAGAAGGCAAAGCGACAGGAAGCGGAGCCAGAGCCTGGGCCACGTGGAGGCAGGAGAGGCCCGCCCCCGTTTCTCTCTCCGGTGGCTGGAGTTACCTGGAGGGTCACCGCCCAGCGCTGCCGGGCCACTCTCCCGCCCAGCCTCCCTTCACGCGCAGGGCATGAACGCTCACCTTAAGGCTTGTACGAGGTTGAGATCAGCAAACTCGTGGAGTTCCACAAAAGCCTGAAGAACTTTAATGTTAAATTCATCCCTAGGAAAGAAAATGGACTTTACAGCCTCACTGCATGTCATTTCAGTCGTTTCATTAGACATTTCCTAAAGCAAGTGAAAGTTATGACCAACCTAGACAGCATATTAAAAAGCAGAGACATTACTTTGCCAGCAAAGGTCCGTCTAGTTAAGGCTATGGTTTTTCCAGTGGTCATGTATGGACGTGAGAGTTGGACTATAAAGAAAGCTGAGCGCCAAAGAATCGATGCTTTTCAACTGTGGTGTTGGAGAAGACTCTCGACTGCAAGGAGATCCAACTAGTCCATCCTAAAGGAGATCAGTCCTGGATATTCACTGGAGGGACTAATGTTGAAGCTGAAATTCCAATACTTTGGCCACCTTATGCGGAGAGCTGACTCATTTGAAAAGACCCTGATGCTGGGAAACATTGAAGGCAGGAGGAGAAGGGGACGACAGAGGATGAGATGGTTGGGTGGCATCACTGACATGAGTTTGGGTGAACTCCGGGAGTTGGTGATGGACAAGGAGACCTGGCGTTCTGCAGTTCATGGGGTTGCAAAGAGTCAGACACGACCAAGGGACTGCACTGAACTGAAAGCAAGTGTTCAAGAGATTTAATGTCATATGACTAAAAGACAAGTTATTTTTCACAGTGCGTTTGTCTTCAAGCTTAGCTCAAAGGAGACGACCCAGTAGGATGCGGAGTTTACTTCACAATCAGTACAAGTCACGGTAAGACCCCAAATATAAGCCCGACTGCCAAGGTTCAGAGTCCCCTGTGCTGAGCGCTAAGGCACCCACCCAGGTGCGTGGTGCAGAGCCTCGACCTCAGGGCCACCACGAAGCAGGCGCTAGTCCCGTTCCCACCTCCCAGGCGGGATTCTGAGGCTCAGAGCGGGGAGACGGCTCCTCCAGGGTCACGAGCCAGAAAGCAAGGTCCTGGGCTCAGAGAGGAAGATGGTTTGGAAGTGATGCCTGCCATTAATAACTAGCTTTTAAAAACTAAACCGAGTAGTTTAGTAGAATACCAGCAGAGTTACTGGGTCACATGGTAAGTTCACTATTTGGAAGAACTGCCAATGACTTTCCAAAATGGCTGCACCATTGTTGTTTTCTTACAGCCCTGTATGAGGGTGCCAGTTTCTCCACATCCTCACCAACATTCATGATCTTCTTGAAGGACAGCCATTCCTAGTGGATGTGAACGGCTACCTCACTGTGGTTTGATTTGCATCTCTCTGATGACTCATGATGTTGAGCATCTCACCATATGCTTACTGGCCACTGTGCTTATGGCCTTGTCCTATGCCTGTTTATTCTGGCTGCACAGGCGCTTTGCTGCGGTGCGTGCGAACAAGCTTAGTTGCCCCATGGCATGTGGGATCTTCGTTCCCCAACGAGGGACTGAACCTGCGTCCCCTGCACTGGACTAGCAGGGAAGTCCCCTATCATACACCTAGGTATGTATATCCTCTCTGGATGAATATCTATTCAGACCCTTTGCCCATCGAAGACTGTCTTTTTATGGCCGAGTTATAAGAATTCTTTTTATATACTGGATACAAGTCCTGATCAGATTTCTGACCTGCAAATATTTCCTCCTATTCTGTGGGCTGTCTTCTCCCTTTCTTGATGATGTCCTACGAAGCAACTGATGTTTTGGAATTTAATGATTTTGTTTTTCTCTTCTGCTGTCATATCTAAGAAACCCTGGCCTAATCCAAGGCCAGAGAGATCTATCACGAGGTTTTCTTCTTAGGGTTTTATAGTTTCAGTGCTCATATCTAGGTCTTTGGTGAGAGATCCAGTGCCGTCTTTCTGCGTGTGGATATCCAGTGGTCGCAGCACCATGTTCTGAAAGGACTATCTCCCCACCCGAACAGACTTGGCATCTCGTTTGATGGTCTACGTGAGGGTCTATTTCTGGATTCTCAACTCTGTTCGATGACCTATATGTCTGTTCTTACACCAGCACACCAGACTGTCTTCGTTAGTGGTGCTTTAGTCTGTTTTATAATTGGGAAGTGTAACTTTTCCAACTTTGTTCTTCTTTTCCAAGATGGCTATGGCTATTCTGGGGTCCTTGAATTTCTGTATGAATTATAGGATGAGCTTGTCAACTTCTACAAAGAAATTAGCTTGGATTTTGCTAGGGAGTATGTTAAATTTGTTTATCAAGGTGTAGGCAGTTGCCATTTTTGCAACATTAAGTCTTCCTCATACCCCCAACTAACAGGGGCAAGACAACCGCCGAGGGAGCCGAGGCTTCTGTGCAAAACATCCCAAGAAGGTCACGATGCTTTCTGGGGCAAGCAGCGGCCTCCTGGGTTCTGCTACAGTCCCCGGGGTAAGCAGAGGGCCCCAGAGGAGCGCAGACCCCACCTGGCCCCAGGACTGCCCCCTGCCCCTGCTCACGAAGACACAGGGGAGGATGCGGCTCCGCGGGGCTCGCTCAGTCCTGGGGAGCACAGGCACCCCCGGAGCCCCCGTGACAGACCCCAATGCAAGGGTCGGCCTGGGCAGGCGGGTGGCCCTCTCCCCTTGAGCTCACCTTTCACCCAGGTAGTCCCCGATGACGGTCTTATTCAGGCCTTCCCCTTTATACAGGAACTGGGCCACGTCCTCCGGGGAGCTCTGCAGCAGGTCATTCTCTATTAGAAACTGGATTCCCTGGAGAGGAACATGACGGAAGCAGCGCTGAGGAAGGTCCAGAGACCACGTGCCACCGCCTCGCTGGTTTGGACACAGCCGAACTGACACGAGAGCACGGTGGGGTGCTCCCATCACTGAACTCATCTCGCCCGTCAAAGAAAAGCGACCAGGCTAAGGACAGACAGGCTGTGGAATAAGCCCTCCTAAGTCACCAGACATTATAAAGGCAGAGGGAGTCACGACACAGAGCTTCCCCAGCTCAGGAAAAGGGTCTGTGCTGCGTGTGAGAGGAGCTCGTCATATGCCGCTGGCCGACCCAACACCAGTCCCAAGCACCCCCTCTCCATCCTCCCCTGCAACTTGAAACGACTTTGTGAACAGATCGGGTCAAAGAAACAGATTAAGTCTGTGAGGAGGACCCTGGAGAGCTGCTCGTTTTTTGATAGAAGGGGACTCCTGAGCAGCACGGCTCCTCCCTCCTCCTTCCTGCCGTGAATGCAGACGTGATGGCAGGAGCCCTGGCAGCCGCCAGCACACAGTGAAACGCCCTGGGTCCTGGGAGCCACCTGACACTGCGGCCACCTCTGCTGCGAGAAACGCCCTGGGTCCTGGGGGCCACTCGGCACTGAGGCCACCTCCGCTGCGAGAAACGCCCTGGGTCCTGGGGGCCACTCGGCACTGAGGCCACCTCCGCTGCGTGAAACGCCCTGGGTCCTGGGAGCCACTCGGCACTGAGGCCACCTCCGCTGCGAGAAACGCCCTGGGTCCTGGGGGCCACTCGGCACTGAGGCCACCTCTGCTGCGAGAGGGCAGCCTGCAGGGTAAGCTGTCTTCATGGATGTACCGCCACCTGTGGCTGAACACAGTACTCGGTCACCGTGCCAGTGAGCTCGGGCAGCCAAATCCGCGGCCACGGAGAGACCTGCGGGAACCAGCCAACGGTCCCTGCGAGCGCCTGCTGGACCCACACTGGCAGTGCTCTGGCTCGGAGGAAGCCCCAATGAGAGCACAGTTTACCTCCGACACAGCTGCTGAGCTGGTTTCAACATACACACTAGGAAGCTTTTAAAAGAGGAGGGAATCCTGCCGTCTGTTTGCCCAGAGATTGTTTCTACAAATGCAGAGAGGGCCTAGCTTTTAGCCTAAAGGCCCAAGGCCAGGGCTCCCTCACATGATCCACCTGAAAAGCCTATTAATTTTTTAAACACGTGAACGGCCCCAACAGCCTCATGTGGAATTTTTAAAAACTGGCAACAACCCAGCAGCCAGTAAGAGAACCATCAAGTACATTCTAGCACATTCACATGATGAAAGGCCACAGAACCAGATGGAACAAACACAGGCACGGATAAAATCTATAGACGTGACACGGAGTAAGAAGACTCAGTATATTGTAATTCCACCTATGTAAGCTTTTAAAAAGGCAACACTCAGGTGCCCTGCATCTTGGTCTGGGTTGTAGTTACATGCGTATTTGCATTTGTTAAAATTCTTCAAGCTGTACGTTTAAAATCTGTGTACCATGTCATTCTTCAAAAGAAAAAAAAAAGTTTACTGAAGAAACACAGTAAGTCTGACAATCCTAAATTAACTGCCCTATATTTCTGGTGGGAGCTTAAGTGGGTACAGCCACCTGGGTACCATTTTCAGAGTGTGAAGACACACTGGGACAGAGTGTTCTGATGAGAGGTGAGCACAGTCCTCACCCAGATTCCTGGAAAACAATGCCAGGGACGAGGGTGGTGCCCGGGTGAGGGATGGAGTGAGGCGGGGAGGCGGGCTGGGCAGAGGCTGTCTGACCTCAAATCCATGCCAAGGGGTCAGGGGCAGGGCCGCCCCCCGTGGCCTCGCTGGAGTCCTCATCGTGAGGGCTCGACGGGCTATGGGCGAGATGGTAGACTCTGTGCCCCCAACACTGCAGGGAGCGGGGCTCCGAGGAGCCCAAGGTCCAGGATGTAGACCAGCAGAAGCTCCCCGGGCTTGCGGCCGTGGGCCCACGGTGGGGCCGTGGCTGCCAGATTTTACTGTGAGCTCTGGTTTCTTTGCTCTCTCTCTTTTTTTCGGCTGTGCTCTGCACAGCTCCTGACAGTTACTTCTCAGTAAACCTTAGTCCTCGTTATTGCAGGTGTGATGCAGAGTTCATCGGATTCCTAGGCCCTGACAGCGAGCATCTCAGGCCGAGCGGGGATACTACCCTACCTGTCTGTTATGAGAGAAAACCTGACTCTCTCCACGAACTGGACGGCCTCCCCCGTGCTGCCCCCAGAACTTAAGGCCTGGTTTTGAAAACTTCCACCTGTTAGATCATCTCCCTCCAGTGCTTATTACGTCTACTCTGTAAACTCAACTTCCAAAGGGAAAAAAACACAAAAGCCTCTTGTTACAAATCCCAAATATCAGATCATCACCAAGTTCACAAAACTGTTGCCCTGACGATCTGGAGTTGACTCACACCTTGTAAGCAGAGAATCAGGAAGCAAGAGGAAAACTCTCACGGCGGCCGGAACACCCAGCTAAATGAGACTCTCCTGCGCCTACAGACGTGCTATATCTGAAGAAAACTCCCTTTGGAGACCCTTGAATAAGGACTCATGGTGTGGATATCTGTAAATAACATGGGCAGCCGTGCTCGTGGCGGCTGCTTACCTTTTTGGGATCCATGTTGAACTTCTTCCTTCCCATGGCAATCTGCTTGTTCCTCTGAGTTGTTTTGCTGTGCGTGCGGAACAATGAAGAAGCTGTTACTGGACGTCTGCACAGAGCACGAGGAGTTCGTGTCCTGACAGGACAGCTCGGGATGGAACGGCCACAGCCCCCCAACGCCCCTGCCTGAGGGGCCCCCAGTCTCCTGGGTGGGTGCAGCTCAGGGCAGCCACAAGGCTCCTTCCCTTCACAGTGACAAACTGCTAAGCGGAAGCAGAGCTCCCCGTTAGAGAGAGGGCACGTCGGGGCAGGGTGCTTCTGAGGGGCTGTGCCTGCGTCCTCAGTGGCAAGGCCAGACAGTGAGGGGTGGCGGAGAAGGGCCAGCCCCCCACAGGCGTCCCCGGCCCGGCCCCCTCTGCTGCCGTCACCACGGCGGCCTGACGGGGCAGCCACGCCGCTCACCTCTCCTCCACCGACGTGAGGTTGTCAATCTCCGTCATCACTTCTGCGATTTCATACTTCAGCCTCTATTGAGACAGAGAGCGCGCGCTGTGGGGCTGACAGAGGGGCCTCCACCTCCCGGAGACCTTTCAGGCCCCCAGGTTCGAGCCGCCCTCGGGTGCGTTGGGCCAACACAAGTGTAGAGAAACCAGGACCTCTTCTTGACACAGAGCACCTCCCAGTCAGAGGCACCCCGACTCAGGAGCAAACAAAATGACCGCCTGTCCACCTCCCATCAGAAGGAGAGCGGGGGGGCCCAGCAGGCAGAGTCTAGAGTGTATGTGTGTAAGATCACAGAGGTAAAAGGATACCAACAGCAAAAGGAAGCAACAGGTCCCACCACACGCACACCTGCCAGCGCTGGCACCCAGGTCTCAGGATGGCCTGGGCCAGACACACACAGGTCAGTACCAGGCCCCCAGCCACCGTCTCCGGATGATCCTGTCACCCTGGGTGAGACGCGACACCGTGGACAGAGCCCAGGAGGCGTCAAGGTTCTTGCCTGTGGCCTCGGGCAAACCCAGGCCTCATGGAGGGACAGGTCCTCCCCACTGAGCCGGCTCTGAGCTCCTGGGCCTTGGTGGCCTCAGCTCAGAAGTGAGGTTGTGAGAACCACACGAGGCTCCGGGGGCACTGTGATCACTAACATCCACGCTGGAATGTTAGCCTTGAAATATACTTTCAACCAAAGCACATATTCTGGGTTACCTGATTTTTCCAAGAATGACAGGTAACCATAGAAGAAAAAGTTTCACAAACTCTCTCTCAACTACAAGGAAATTTTTATCAAGCCCCTATGATTCTTAGGTGCCAAGAAACTCCAGACTCCAACCGTGAGCACCTAGAAAGGAGCTGCTGTCTGGACATGGCTCGGTCCCACGGGCAGTGGCCGGGCAGGCGGAGTGGACTTGGGCTCGCCAGTGGTTAGGAAGCTGCTCAGAGAGCAGCCGCATGTCCGATCGGTTTCTACAAGTATTATGAATGTACCAACTCGGAGACTGTGGCTGGCTCCCCTGCACCTCCCATGGGAGCCCTCCGCTCCACCCTCTGAGCACACAAGGGCAGAAGGCGCAACGCCCGTGTGTCTGCGTTTATCCGTCATTCTACTCCCACCAGCTGGTAGGTGCTGGGTGCACGGCCAGAACTCGATATAGGTTTAGCCCTTTATTCAAAAGATCCCTGAGTGCCAATAACATGCTAGGCAGCGTCCTAGGTGCTGGGGACACTGGTCGAGACAGGGGCTCATCCTACAATTTCCGAGGGCAGTACGTGTGATGCCCTCTGTGACGCCGGCGTCAGGAGTCACCCGCTCTAGACTCCAGTCAGGCCTTCTCCTCCACCCCAGAGTCTGTCTGCCCGGTGAGTACCAGTTCTGTTCCACCAGCCTGGGTAACTCCCACTCCCTGCCTCCCCGTGTGGTTCAAATATGCACACACTAGATATCCACTTTTTCACATTTTCATGAAGCTACTCGATTTACAATTTTACCCAAGAGCAAAAATGAAAAGGCTTTTTTTTTGGTTTACCTCGATGTCATCAATCAGTTCCTTTTTCCTTCGACGGATGTCTAGAAGTTCTTCTCTTTCTTCTAGTGACAGGTCTTCAGGCACTGAAATTAAAAAAAAAAATCGAATTAACTCTGGAGAACCATCTGTAGACATCCACTAAGGTTGAAGATGGGCATACATGCAAGCCAGCAATTCTGTGCCCAGGTTATTTATTCAAAGGAACCAAGGAACCCTCGCTTGCAGACCACATGTAGGACACACGTAGCAGCCCTGTTTTGATAGAAAGACAATCTGAGTCACCACTAAGAAAATAAACTGTGGCATAGTTATGAAACAGAACCTCGCACCATCACCAAGGGCTGAGCCCAGGCTTTCACACCGACGAAGCTCACGCTGAACGAAGAGAAGGTAACGGCAGCAGACAGACACCGGCTGTGGCGCCCTCAGGAGCGACACGTGTGTGCAGCAGGGCGCCAGCAGCGCGCCACACTCCCGATGCCGCCTCCCTCCGAGCAGGCCGGTGTGGCAGAAAGTACGTCTGTGTGTGTCTGTGAGGGTGTGTATCTGTGTGTGGGTCTGTGTGGGTGTGGGTGTGTCCGTGTCTGTGTGAGAGTAGCTCAGTCACGTCCAACTCTGCGATCGCACAGACTGTAACCTGCTAGGCTCCTCTGTCCATGGGATTCTCCAGGCAAGAATACTGCAGTGGACTGCCATTCCCTTCTCCAGAGGATCTTTCCAACCCAGGGATTGAACCCAGATCTCCTGCACTGCAGGCAGATTCTTTACCATTTGAGCTACAGGGAAGAAGGATATTAGGAAGCATCAACACGGTGGGTGAAGGCTGGCTGGCGCGCGGATATTTATTTGACAGAGTTCTTCATAATATCCTGGTATTAATGATTGACCCCTGTAGTATTTTCCATTCTTACGTCTATATTCTCTTCATTTTATGCTATAATTGACTTATTTCATAAAGCTTTTCAGAGAAACAGCCTTTGATTTTAATAACCCTCTACTGTATGTTTAATTTCTATTTCATTAATTTGTTTAAAGAAACAAGAGATTAAGAATCTGAGCCAAGAGCAAAAGAACACACAGAGCATCTTCAAGTAAGATAACGGGATCATGGCACAGGGTAGACAACTGGACCGATGCACTGGAAGACAGTAGCCAGAGATACACCAGACTCACAGAAACTGATTCAGCACAGAGCGGACGCTGCAGCTCAGAGAGACAGGGCGGACTCCTGTGCGCGACATGTGCTGTGTCAGTTATCTCCAGGTGAGAAAATGAAACTGAATCCTGATTATCGTCATATTTTTTATCAGTTCCAAGTAGAATAAAGGCTTAAGTTCACATAATTTCTTATAAAGAAAGAATGTATTTATAAATTCAGGGTAGGAAATTGTATCGCACACCCCACACCCTCCCTCCACACCAAGTAACTTTGAGAGCAGCCATTCTTATCCTAATTTTATAATTAGGGAAACAGGCCAAGAGACATCTAATGATCTTCCCTGATAGAGAAAGAATATTTGAAGAAGTAATGGCTAAAATGTTCTGTATTTGATAAAATACATGAATATACATGTCCCAGGTGCTCAAGCTCCAAGCAGGATAAACCTAAAGACCCACAAGGTCCCAGAGTATGTTACACGTGGGCCCAGGAGCTCACGAGTGTCACCATGGACACAGTCTTTCCATCCTGGTGTCCAAAGTGTCAGCTTCATCCTAAAGCTGCTGCTAGTGGCTTCCAGAAGCTTCTTATTTATGCATGGGGGGTAGGGGTGGGGGAGTATCCAGATCAAGAGAAAAAATAAGAACCAGCAGAGAATGATGCTCCCCAAACCAAGACAGGAAAGATGTGCCAATCCTTGAACTCTCCAAGGAATTACTCTTACCAGCAAGCATCTTAATGAAATTAAGAAGGAAATCTGAAAGTAACAAACCAGCTGGGTGACACTATCCTGTTATGAAAGAATAAAGATACCTACAGGGCACAGACTGGGCTCCCAAAGGGGACCTCGTAATGAAAAACACACACCTGTTCTGCTGAGTTCACCTGGGCAGATATGCGAGGACAAGAGTCTGAAAGGGTGGCACTCTAGTTCAATCATCAATAGACTTTTTGGTTTAAAAAAACCCACCTCCAGCTTCTCCCCTCCAACCCTGGTAAGTAAGGCTGGCCGATAACAGAATGAAGGTACATCCTAAGAGAATCTAAACACGGGGTGATTCAACTCAAGATCCTGAAGCTTCTAACCATGATCATCAATGGATTTCCTTGACCTTCTCTCAGTAATGCCCATCTTGTCCTATACGATTAAGGCCCGAAAGAGTTAAAGTAATAACCATTTACTTTACAGTTACTCTGACCAGAATTTGTACCTCTAAAAGAAAGATTCTGTAAGGGGGGATAATGACATTGTGACTATGTTAAAAAATGTCCTTATTCACACTGTAGAATTGACGAGCTGTGATGTTATTACATCCATACTTAGAAATAATTCAGCCAAAAAGTAATTAAGCAAAATGGTAACAACTGTTAAATCTATTGGATTGATATATGGGTATGCATTATCTATTTTATACTTTAAGGGTTTAGAATTTTTCATAAGTTAAAAAAAAAAGGTTTCAAGTACAAATGGCACCTTTTCAGGGTGTTTGGCTAAAGTATTAATGAGAAATAATGGGATGTTCCCTGGCACACTTGAAAGAATTAGTAAATAGAAAGAATAGAAGCAGACAATGAAATACTCGGGGCCAATCTCTTCAAGCTGTCACTGAAATACCTCGCTATCCTATTATTTCCATCACCAGCCAAAATGCGCGGTGGATACCAACGTTCTGCGGGTAGTCAGAGAGAGTCTATCAGTATCTCTTGGCGTTCGAAAGAACTTTGCGGTCACAGACTCTGCTCATGCACAGGTTATCACGTGCAAGTGCCATGGGAAAAAAATGGGGAGATAAGCCATGTTCAAAGAAAGTGTTCTTAATTATCACCACCTCTCCCACAACTAGGCAGCCTTCTCCCAGTGAAGACAAAAATTGGGTTTGGCTTGCTTATCATCCACATTTTCTCACTTTGACTTCGTTAGGTAAAATGAAAGTCTACAGCTGATTTTTCTCCTAAGAAGCTAGTTTTTTTTTTTCTTCATGAAACTTTTTCCTCAATGAAAAAGTTATACATGGATATGGTTACACACAGGCACATGTTCTCTGAACATATACAAAAGGGCATGCAATGAGACATTTCCTTCCAATCTCAATAAAAGCTCTTTTTTTAAAAAAGCAAGTTAACTGGAACTTGCTGGTAAGAATTCTTTGCAATTCACTGTAGCTGAACGCTCCAATCATGATCACAGTCTTCCTGATTTTCCAGCAATAAGGGTCTTGCTCAAGTCTCAACACAGAGATGGGGAGGCAGAGACACGGGGTTATTCTTCATGTCCCTTCAGGCCAGTTCCCTTAGCCACGACCAGCAGGTGTAGTTTCTACAAATACAAATGTTTTCACGGGGGAAAAGCAGCGTGGAAAGGTCGTGAGAAATTCCCCGTTTTAGTACAGAGGTGCTGCCAGTGAGGTTTCAGATTAAGTATCAGGAGCAATTTGTGTAATTCAGGCCAGGCCCCCGCCTTTCTTGAGAAGTCACTACCTTCCCACAAATGGAGGCTCGTGGGGGGAGGGCGGTGTCTGGGGTTCGGGACATGTGATTTAATTAAAGGACTAAAGTGAGAGCTTCTGCTTTCAGCCCAGACGGAGTAACAGGGATAGACTTAGCCTCCTGTCGGAAACAACAGCAACAACGGACACAGCTTCGCGCCCTGCCAAGGAGCTTTCAACACGAAGGTGAGACAGAGCCGTCTTCAGACATTAAAACCTTAAGGAATTTGTCACGAGTTGACCTGCGCGATGTGGTGGTGTAGTTGCTCAGTCCTGTCCAAGTCTTCGCGACTTCATGGACTGTAGCCCGCCAGGCTCCTCTCCCCAGGGGCTTTCCCAGGCACGAATACTGGAGTGGGCTGCCATCTCCTCCTCCAGAGTATCCTCCTGACAGGGACTGAACCTGCATCCCTTGCACCCCAGGCAATCTTCTGCACTGCAGGTGGACTCTCTACTGCTGAGTCACTAAGAACTGTTTAAATGTCCTTCCGATGGGATGGGGGGGGTGGGGGCTGGACAGACACCAGAAGAAAATCTGCATCTACATGGAAGAATGGAAAATACTGTAAAGGCCAACTATGGGAGTAAACCTCTTCCGCACATGATATGAATCTCTTAAAAACATTTACAGCTACTGTTTAAGGCAAAAATAATAAAAACGTGTGTTAGGTTGATAACACATGAGCACAAAGGCTGGAAGGCGAGAAATGCAACTACAGTTAGGAGCTTCCTACGCTGGATGTGAAGTGGTGTGATATTATTTGATAGTAGAGTCTGATAAATTAAAAGTATCTAATATCCAAGAAGAAATACCAATTAAAAACTGAAATAAACCACAAACACAAAGCACGCAAAAATCGCTTATTAATAAGAGTGGCTCAGTAGGTAAAGAATCCGCCTGCAATGCAGGAGACAACACAGGTTCAATCCCTGGGTGGGGAAGATCCCCTGGAGAAGGGAATGGCAACCATTCCAGTACTTCTTGCCTGGGAAACCCCAGGGACAGAGGAGCCTGCCAGGCTACAGTTCACGGGGTCGCAAGCGTCAGACACGACTTAGTGATTAAATCACCACTTTATGATGTTTAATAAGACCTCAGATCCCATCAAATATAATGTCCATTTCAGTGATGTCAAGATTTGGAAATTTTTTGCAAATCAGAATCATTGGAAAAGGGAGATTATTATATATGCTGATCAAAGCAGAAGCAGATGGTATCTCCAAGTATGTCCTAATTTTCAAATTATATTAATAACCTATTTAGCTAACAGCTTCCAATCCACCAAGAAGCTGCGATTTGGTTTATTGCTATAGTCATCTAATGACTGCCTTACAAATCTTACACACACACAGCCCTCTATAAGGTTAATCAGTAGCTCTCCTAGAAGATGATAATGCGCCACAGATGTGAGCTACAGCCAGAAACCCTCACTGTTTTAGCCACTCAACATCAAACTGATAATTTAATAAATTTAAATTTGATAATAGGTGATAAGACAGAGTTACGCAAGCACATGCAGATGCCTCACAACTGTGTGTTTTCGGAACCTAGCCCTAATGGAAACTGATGTCACCTAAACCTTACTGTCACCTCGGCTACTGATCAATACTAACTTTTCTGTTATGATACGGTATTTTTCAGAGTTTTGGTCAATGCTGCAGCACTAAGAATGCTGGGAAAGCGAGAGTTGGGCCTCTGGTCCCGTTAATTCACGAGGTGGAACTCTGAGACTCTACAGCGGAGTGTGGTTTAACCCAAGCAAATAACACCTCCCTGGAGCACTATAAAAACGCGACAGACAGTTAAAGCAGGAGGGGCCGGCTGCCCTGAAGGTGCGGCTGCACCGAGGGACACTGCGGCCGGCGGCAGCTGGACCTCCGGGTCTGGTCACCCTAAGGACTGGCTCCCCCTCGTGTGGTGACGGAGGAGTCCACGTGGCTAGCGGGGCCAGCAGTATGTCAGCCACATCAGGGGCCCGGTCAGCGGAAGCCACCGTTTTGCTCATCCATTCATCTACTGATGGATGTTTGGGCTGTTTCTATATTTTGGCTGTTGTCAACAATGCTGCTATAAACGTGAAGAGTAAAATTTTTGAAATTTAAATCCACAAACATGGATTTGCTCCATAATCCAATGTCATACATCACCGCTCTGAGGACGTCATGGTGCAAGTTAACATGTTAGAGATGCCATGAAATCTGTAACCAGAGAAGAAGCACCAGGAAAACTAACTGTATTGAACTAAGAGGGTTCTTTATTCTGCACATTTTAAAAATGTACTTATTATTTTTGGCTGCGCTGGGTCTTTGTTGCTGCGTGAGGACTTTCTCTAGTTGCAGTGAGCAGGCTTCTCACTGCAAGGGCCTCTCGTTGGGGTTTGCGCACCGGCTTACTTGCCTGTGGCAGGTGGGATCTTCCCGGACCAGGGAGGGAACCTGTGTCTCCTGCATTGGCAGGCGGATTCTTAACCACGGGACCACCAGGGAAGTCCCTAAGAAGATTCTTAACTGACTTGATGGTGGACTCATTTTTTTGTTTGTTTGATTTTTACAAAACAGGACACCTCTGTGCTATGTAGCCTGTTGAGTATAATTAGGGACAAACAGGCCTGGTTTTTTTTTTTCCTTTTAAAATTAATTTCCATTGGAGTAAAGTCGCTTTACAACGCTGTACTGGTTTCTGCTGTACAGCAAAGTGAATGAGCTGTGCGAAGACACAGATCCCCTCTTTTTCAGATTCCTTCCCCTTTAGGCCACCACAGAGCAGAGTTCCCTGTGCTCTACGGCAGGTTCTCACTAGTTATCTGTTTTATATACTCTAGGGTATATACGGCAATGCCAATCTCGAAGCTCATCCCACCTCCACCTTCCTGCACCTTGGTAACCGTTAAGTTTGTTTTCTACATCTGTGACTCTATTTCTTCTTTGCAAATAAGTTCATCTCTACCATTTAGATACAAGAGGCTTATTCAAAACGTAAGAACACATGACAATTGAAGGCAGAAGGGTAGGGAGTGATAGACCAAAGGAACGTTGGTCCTGCGACGCGAACGCAGGCAAAAAAGAGATAAAAGTCACCAGATACTGACGCTGTTACATTAATCCCCAAATTAACAAGTCTGAAATCCACTCATCTAACACGACAGGTTCAAAACATACACAGCAAAAACTGACAGGTGTACTTGTAAAAATGGACTCTTCCTAAAGGCGAAAGAAAGAGCTATAGATTTGACTAATTAACAAGCTGAACTAATAGGCATCCTCCGCTTCGTCAGTTTTAAGAGGCACATCTTCGCATCTATGAAATCCAATGTGACACACACGGGTCACTGCCTTCACGTCTGGGAGTGAGCCTCCCACCGCCGGGGGCGCTGCGGACGTGCCAGTCCTTGATGGGTCTGCGAAGAACACGACGTAAGAGCCATCTGATGAAGAGACAGGAGGCTGGCTGCTGCTTTGGAACGTGCATGGGTCCCCTCTGGTAAGGTCCACCAAGTCTCAGCACGATAACCTGCAGAACTGGAGAACTCCCCGAGACAGCACAGGAGGAGCCATTCAAGAAGGGTCGGGTCAGCCGTGCCTTGAGCAGCAGAGGACGCCGCCGCTGTGTTCCCGAACACCTACTCTGCGTGGAGGGCGGCTCCGATGTGAGTACGTTTTAGAACCACCTCAACCAACTTATTTGGGTTCTATTTTACTCTATGTATGCATGATAGTAAAGGTTATTAGTAAATAACCTAATCTACTACTAATAAAATAATTAGTAAATAATTAGTAAAGGCTATTAAAAAAAATTAAACACTTCAAGAAGTTCAAAGAACCCTTTCAATTGGTATAAATTTTAAAAAGCCTAAGGGAGAAGAAATCATTAAGTCTAGTTTGACAGATTCTTCCTTAATGGAACATAAAATGATGACGCATCTTACAACGACTGGAGACAGAGGTTCAGTCACACCCCTGGAGCTGGGCGGTGTGCGGTCTCGCAAGAGGATGTTTATGCAAACTGACTGCACGCTGTCCCTCAGCAAAAGTCGCGCGAACTGTCACAGGACCAGAGTGGCGGAAGCAATGAGCTGGCTCTGCTCCACTGAAAGGTCAAAATTACACCCCTGGACTCTCTCACGTTTAGACTTCTGAGGACGAAGCAGGCTCTCCGCGTGGGACGCACCGCCCAGGAGTCCACAGAGCAAGGAGAAGCAGGGGTCCTCCCGTGTGAAAGAAGGCTTCCCGGCCGGCCAGTGAGGATGCGGAAGCGGAGGGTCTCCGGCTACAGCCTCCTCGCGCTCCTTCTCCAGGGGCTGCTAGGAATCGAGGTGGGGCTGCAGCAGAGAGCTTCCGGATCCAGGCTTGTGGGCCGACCCCCGGGGGACCTCCATGGTTCCAGGGGCCGCCTACGAGGGTCTCCATCCATGACTCAACTCTGGAGACCTGGCCAGACTCCCGTCCTCCAGCCATTCCAGGGCTGTGAGAAGCACCTGATTCCCTATGATATTTTCTTTTCTTGCTCCAGACACTCACCCGGGCTTCACGCATCTCAGGTGGCACTCACTGCAACAATGCTGCCGTAGAGACCACGTTCCCCGTTCCCCCGGCACACAGCAATTATGTTAGAAATCAGCAACAAAGTCACTAGAAAACCCCATTAAACAGACGGGAAGTTAAGGAACACAACTGTAAATAATTCCTTGGTCAAAGAAGACACCATAAGATAGCATTTTCTCAAAATGAGAACATTCTGAGAATGATGATAAACAACTATGTGTCAATACTTATCCGCTCCAGCTAAACCAGTCCTTAGAAACTCACAAGCTAAAATGCTTCTTTAGGAATTACGCTGAAGATGAAGAGAGAAGCATTCACCTTAAAGTAACAGTTTAAAACCCAAAGGAGAAAATAAAACAGAAAAGAAGTTCATTTTAAAAGGCAGTGAAGTGCAGCCACTCTGGCAAACAGTCCGGCAGCTCCTCAAAAGGTTCGACACTGAGCCTGCGTGGGATCCAGCAAGTGCCCCCACAGGTGCTCACCCGGGAGAACTGAACGCGTGTCCACACAGACACTGGCGCATGGCTGTCCACAGCTCCAGCACTCCCAAGAGGGCAGAAGCGGAGACGGCCTAAGGCCCACCCAGTGATGAGTGGATGAACAGAGTGAACCCAAAAAAGGAATATTATGCAGCCACAAAAGGAGCGAAGTCCTGAGACTTACACATGTTATGCTCAAGGGGAAGGAAGCCAGCCACAGAATGCCACACACTGCATAGCTCCGCTGATAGGAAACGTCCAGAACAGGCTAAGAACAGAAAAAACGAACGGGTGGCAACAGAAACCGGAGGACGGGTTCGTCCGGGGAGGAGGGAGCCTGGCGCGGGCCAGCACACGCCCTGCATTTGGATCTGGGTGGCGGCTGCGCATGCGCTTACCACGAGAGCAGCTCTGCGCGCTTGGGCGCGGGGCGGGGCGCTCACCGCCCTGCAGGTCCGCTTCTGGAGGAGTGGCCCCGTATAACCCTCAGCAGAGTGCAGGCAGAATTTCCTTCAAAAGACACCGGAAGAGCATTCGCACCTGCCGCGTGGACAGAAACGGACGCGCGCCCACCTGGGACGACGGCAGGGTAGGCTGGTCTGAGGTACAAACCTGAGTCGGTGGCCTGGCTGCAATGTCTCCAAGGTTAGCCTATTTCAGAAAATTGAAAATCCATCCATTATTTTTAAAATTCTTTTTAGACTTTTAAAATTGGAATACAACTGCTTTACAGTGCTTCATTAGTTTCTGCTGTACAACAACCTGAGCCAGCTATTTTATATATATATAAATATACATATTATATTATATATATATGCATACATCCCCTCCTCTGGAGCCTCCCTCCCGCCCTTCCATCCCACCCCACCAAGGTCATCACAGAGTCCACTGATTATTCTTTTGCATCCTGTGAAGAAGGAAAAAGCCCTAAGACTACCAAGTTTAATTTTTAAGATGCCCAACTGTAAGAAGCATTCCAGTTTTAGAGAGGTTGAGATGTGCATCCTAGGATCAATGGCAGAAGAGCTATGAAGAACGCTTACTTTATAAAGGAATAGGATTCCTCAACTCTAAGTTGCTTTCAGAGCAGATAAAAACCACTGCTAACTACTGTAGAAGGTGAAACCTTTGAAAACGACGGCTGTGACTCCAAAGGCCCCCTCCCCTCAGGTGTCAGCATCAATTCTGGGGTGGGCCCATTAAGAATCACTGCTCAACAGAAATGACAGGACAAGTCAGTAAGAAGCTAGGAATGAGAGCAGGCCCTGCGAGCTTTTTGAATACATGGGGCTGCGCTTCACCAAACAAGCTTCGACACTCATATATCAACGTGCTCTGGATGACCACTTGCCAACCCACAATGGGCGCTTTTCCCGGTGGGTGAAGAGCCAACCACCACCACGGGATGGGAGGACTTCCGCAGCGGCGTGTGTACCACGGAAAGCAGTGGCGAAGGGCAGTGACCCCCTGGCTCCATCCAGCAAAAGTACACGTACAGCCAAGACTCAGCCAGCTCTCTGGAAGCCTCATCAATCGCGTCTCATCTGCATCAGCAATCCCAGCTCATTATCTACAGCTGTTCTCACTCAACGCGGTCCACAGGCCTTCTCATCAGCAACCCGTGAAGGCAGTTGGCTAAAATAGGGTTCCAAGGCCCTAGCCCATGCTTATCAAATCAGAACCTCTGGGTAGGAGGCCAGGGACTCTGAATTTTAATGAGCTTCCCAAATGACTCTGTTGAACATTGCTAAAATGTAGCTATGCGCGGCTACCTCCTTAACACAAATCAGGAGTGCAATGCATTAAATACATACAAAGTGGTTAGGAGCCTAGGTCCTGCAGCCAGACTGCCTGTCTCAAAGCTTGTCTCCGCCACTTACTAGCTGTGTGACCTTGAGCAACTTACCAACTCTCTCTGTGCCTCAGCTGCCTCACCTGTGATAGGATAGTCCCCACATTACTCATCAAAAAGCTAATCAAAATTTAATGCTCTTCTTGAACGTTGCTTGAAATTTCAAGATAAATATTGTATCTTGAAGCAAGAACCATTTAAAGATCCTGAAAGATGCATTTTAACCTCAGTCACGAATAACTAATAATAAACAATGAGACTTTTTATTTCTACCCTGGATAACTGAAAAAGCAAACAACTTTTCACATCAGGCCTGCAACTGATTCTTTTTTTTTCCCCAGGCAGAAGCTGCGATTGGTGGTGGAGGACAGAGTGGGAACAGCTTCACAAATACACATGAATAAAAATTGTGTGAAAACAGTTTGGCAGTTCCTGACAAGGCTAACCACCACCTTACAATACGATCCAGTAATCATAGTCCCAGGAATTCACCCGACTGAGCTGAAGAATCCCTGGCCACAGGAAAACTTGCACACGAGTGCCTGCAGTACCTTTATTCAAAACTGCCCCAGGGAGTTGGTTCCCCTGGAGATCCAGTGGGTAGGACTCTGCACTTTCACTGAGGGCGCAGGTTTGATCCCTGGTCAGGGAACTGGGGTCCCGCAAGCCAAGGGGCATGGCCAAAAAAACACAACAACTGCCCCAAACTGGAAAACAACTAAGACATCCTTCAGGAGGTGAACAGGTAAACTGTGGTACAACAGGCAATGGAATGTTACTCAGCATGAAGAAGAAATGAGGATCCAGCCACGAAGACGCGGAGGAATTGGAAATGCACGTCACTAAGGGACAGAAATCAGTCTGAAAGGGGGGTTCCAGGCACGTGACCTCTGGGACTACGGAGACAGTCAAAGCATGAATGGTTGCCAGGGGCTCAGGGGAGGGGTGAGCGGGTGTGCACCGGACGCTTAGGGCAGCGAATCTGTTCTGGATGATGCCCTAACGGTGGAGAAGTGTCATTATGCCTTTGTCAAAACTCCCGGAACCGGACAGCACCAAGAGCGAACCCTACTGGAAACTACAGGCTTCAGGTAACAGTAACTTACTGGTCCATCAGCTGTAATGTGACCACACTGAAGTAGTAACAGGGTGTTATGAACAGGGACACCTGACATGGAGGGGACAGATGGGAACTCTGTACTATCTGCTCAGTTTTTCATTTTTAATGTAAATCTAAAACTCTCCCCCCAAAAACTCGATTAATAATGTTTCTAAAAAAAAGATCATGACATCCAAAGCTTCCAAATAGTATTCTTTAAACAATTTTATGGGCGTCAGCGCTGGCATTTTAATCGGCCCCGACTTCCAAGAAGTTCCTCTAAAGATCAGACAGAAGATGAAAGAGGTACCTCATCAGATTCCAAATGAGATTTTCAACCATGATGTCAGAAGAACATCACCTAAAATTTAAGATGCCCTTTTATTCTTTTCACTTAAACTCTTTTCAAAAACTCTGCCTTTGAAAGCTTCATTAAGTTGGGAAGATAAGAACATTTTTATAACCAGTTAGCTGAAAATGCATAGAATTTGCATCAAGTAAGCATGTCCCCAAAATAAACCTGCCTATGTCCATCTTCTTTCCAATCCATCTGACCAGTTCTGATATGAATACTGACACCACCTCAACTCCGCCTTGAGCAGTGGCCCCCACGCTTAAGGAAAGCCACTTTTCTCCTTCCAACTTTACGTATCTTTCAGAAAGAAATGGATGAGACTAAGTGCTTTCCCTGGTAGACTGCTGACTGGTGGATTCACCACACTTAAACACGCTTAAACAGAAACTTCCCTGTCTGCTGATGCCGGGGACGCGGGTTCAGTCCCTGGTCTGGGAAGATCCCACGTGCCGCAGAGCAACTAAACCAGTGCTCGGCCACCAGAGGCGCCATTGCGGTGAGAAGCCTGGCACTGCAATCAGAGGGCAGCCGCCACTCGCCCCAACTAGAGGAAGCCCTTGCACAGCAAGGCTGGCCCCGCGCAGCCAAAAATAAATTATATATATGTTTAAAATAAATAATCCAATTAGAAAATGGGCAAGCACATAAAGAAACATTTCCCTGGAGAGGATAAACAGCAAATAAGCAGAAGTAAAGATATTTAATATTAGTCATTAGAAAAATGCATCACACCGATTAAAACAGCTAGCATTTAAAACAGGATGCAGGGCTCTGGGTCTCTCTTACGTGGCTGGTGGGACTATAAGTTGTTACAGCCCTCTAGAAAACAGTTTACCAATTTCTTCCAAATGACCCACGCTAAGCATACGACCCAGCAACATCACTCTTGGACATTTATCCCAAAGAAAACTTACGTTCACACAAAAACCTATACACAAATGTCCACAGCAGTTTTATTTATAACATTTAAAAGTGAGAAACAATCAGTGTCCTACAACAGGTAGGGAGATAAACTTGGTGCATCTGTACCATGCGATACGGCTCAGCAATAAATATGACTGAACCAACTGCTGATACACGCAAGTCGGACGGAACTCAAGAGCGTTATGCTGAGTGGCGGAAAAAGGCAATCTCAAAAGGTTACATACTGTATGGTTCCACTTATATGATGCTTTTGACACAACAATATTATAGAGATGGAAAACAGATCAGTCACTGCCTGGGGATGACTGTAAAGGGGCAGCAGGAGAAAGATACAGATCTCTGTGGTTTTGCATCTTGATGGCGCTAGTCGTTACATCGACCGACACAAGGGTTCCAATGACACAGAGCTATACCCACATCAAACCGATGCCCACGTCCTGATTTTAATGTTGTATTAGTTACATGAGACGTAACCAGTGAGCAGGGATGGGTAAAGAGCAAGTAAGATCTGGCTCTGCAACTGTCAATTTATAATCCGTTCAAAATTAAATGGCAACCCACTCCAATACTCTTGCCTGGAAAATCCCATGGACAGAGGAGCCTGGTAGGCTATAGTCCATGGGGTCGCAAAGTCGGACACAACTGAGTGTCTTCACTTTCCTTTTCCTTTCTTTCTAAGTTAAAAGTTTGCTTTTTTAAAAAAAATTACATCACCTAGAGGGGAAAAAACAGGTATTTCTATACCTGTGTGACAGGACAGAAGGAACTCGTTATCCCCTTGATCTCCAGTTACCCAGTCCCACGAGCCACCTCAGGGAAAACTGGCAGGGGGTCCAAGAAGAGCTCTAGAGCAGAGAACCGCAGGCCCCCCCACCCCTGCCCCCGTCAGCGCTCATCCCAGTCTCTGAATGGGGTGGGATCGGAGTGCTAAGGAAACAGCAGGCTGGCTTTCAAGAGCAGAACTGTCAAGGTCACTGAGGGAGCAACAGGGCTCGCTTCCTTTAAAGATACTCACTCCATCAGATGGGAACAAGCCGGTAAGAGAGAGGCCCCGACTCTGCTAAGGGAGGTGAGAGCTGGCTTTGCTCCCCTGCAGCGCAGTCGGTGAGGATGCCCGCCCACCTGGAGGATCGTTACCATCTTAACATCCCGGGAAGCAGCAATCCAGACAGAAGTCACTACGAGTGCTCTTCACCTGAGCCGATCCAGTTATTCTAAGTCCTTATAATAAAGAAATGTTGCAGATTTGGGGTGATGGTTAATTTTTATCTGACAACACAGCTAATATGACAAAAGAATATTTTATAAAGTGGTTCCATACAACACTTCGGTTTGCTGTTGCTGTTGCTAAGTCGCTTCAGTCGTGTCCAACTCTGTGCGACCCCAGAGACGGCAGCCCACCGGGCTCCCCCATCCCTGGGATTCTCTAGGCAAGAACACTGGAGTGGGTTGCCATTTCCTTCTCCAATGCATGAAAGTGAAAAGTCAAAGTGAAGTCACTCAGTCGTGTCTGACTCTTTGCGACCCCATGGACTGCAGCCTACCAGGCTCCTCCGTCCATGGGATTTTCCAGGCAAGAGTACTGGAGTGGGGTGCCATTGCCTTCTCCAAACACTTCGGTTAGCCGGGGTCAAAATAGTCAATGAATCGGTAATTAACAGGAACAAAATACCTGCTGGGAGTCTTTACTGACAGGCAAGTGATTTTCTCCATTATTTGAAGCAGCTAAAAGTGAGTAAGGATATTCACTTCTCCACTTGCATGGAGAGTAGGTATTTATACACAAGTTCTCCAAAGATTTCAAGAACAGACAATGAGTGTCACTTATAGCAGTCAAATCATTAAAGTCTGTGAGTGGGGCAAATACTGTCTTATGTTTCCATGCGTAATTCTCATTGATTCACAACTCTATCCCCATTCACCCATCTTTAAAATCTTTCTACCTCACTCAAAGCAAAGACATAAGCTCAAGCAGAAAAAGCAAATGAGAAGCAGAATAAAAAGCAGTTACAACCCCCCAGTTAGCATTCTAGATCCATCCTTCTAGGTTACAGATAGACAAGTATACACAGACACAGAAAGAGAAGTGGGAACCTTTAAGGGTGTTTAATGGGACGACACTAACAGGACAGCCTGACGGCTGGGCAACCTGGGGCCCAGGCTGCACGGCAGTGCAGTGCCTTGCTCCATGCTCAGTGCCGCTCACTTTCTTATAATAATTAGCACCTCACTGTATCACTTCTCCTCCTGGCCACACAAACCAGCGCCACACCATTCCACCCTTTTAAAGAAACTTTGTAACGATATGAAAAGCAACAAAAACAAAATTAAATCTCATATCATAGGACCAAGAGGTACCTTTTAGGTCAAAACTAAGTTTGATTAAGTTCACAATTTATTTTAGTCCTTCTTAGTTTATTTTAAATTGAAACTCATTCCCCATAGAGAAAGACTGCACTGTACTCATTAAAGGAAAAACTAATAGCAGTTCTAACAGAGAAAAGAATGACTAGCTTTCACACATCCACTTAAATTCAACTACTTAAATGTAGCCCAATTTTCAAGCCACAACCCCCCACCCCCATCTAGATTACAAAAGCCGAAGTATGCTCCTGTTTCACAGTACGGTGTCCCTCGCTCTCCCAGGGCGTGAACAGCACCTTTCAGTGCACACAAGCCTGTGCCTTTGACCTTCTTCTCTTTTGCCTGCAGTGTGGTTTGTGGGATCTCAGTTTCCCAACCAGGGACTGAACCCAGGCTCCCCGCAGTGAAAGTGCCAGGTCCCAACCACTGGACCACCAGTGAAGTCCTTGCCTGTAACTCCTTTTCTCCTCCAAAATCTTGCTCCCAAAGCCACAGCCCCTCTCTCTCTCTTTTATCTTTATCTTTCTGATCCAGCTGCTTTGGATCGAATCTCTCCAACCCCAGCCCTCTGAACTACTTACCGTACTCCTTCAGCGCTGTCACACCATCTCCTTTCTCCTCACATCAACTGCTAGAAAGAGCAGCCTGCACTTTCTCTCTGGTTCTTAAAGACACAGATAATCTGAGTATTATTAACAAGCTTGTATCAGCAGGTATACACTGAAGTCTGGAGGCCTTCCTTGAAGCTCTAGTAACAACAGTGTGGTACTGGCACAAAAACAGACAGATCAATGGAATGGGATACAGAGCCTAAGGACAGAATTGTGCATTAAAAAGTATTTGAAAGAACAGTCTCTTCAACAAATGATGCTGGGACAACAAATGATCTGGATGCAAAAGAAAGACGTTGAACCCCTACCTCACACCATATACAAAAGTCAGTTCAAAATGGATCAGTGAGCCAAATCTAAGAGCTAAACCACTGAACTCTTAAAACAGGAAGGGGTAAATCTCTATGACCCTGATTTGGCAAGGCATTATTTAAATATGATACCAACAGCACCAGCAACAAAAGAAAAAAGATAATTTGGACTTCATCAAATAAAAACTTTTGTGCATCCAAGGAAATTATCAAAAAGTGAAAAGCCAACCTACAGAATAATGGGAGAAAATATCCGTAAATCTTGTGTCTAGTAAGGGTCTAGCATCCAGAAAACATAAAGAACTCTTGTAACTCAAAGACAAACGACTCATGAAATACAAAGGGCTTGAACAGACATCTCTCCAGAGAAGACATACAAACCCCCAAGAAACACACGGGAAGACGCTCAACACCACTAGTCACTAGGAAATGCAAATGAAGGCCACAATGAGGTGGTACTTCACACCAAGGAAGTGTTCTAACAAGTGCTGGCAAGGATGCAGAGAAATCGGAACCTTCTTGATACATTGCTGGTTGGGAACGTAAAATGGTTCAGTCACTCCGGAAAACATTTTAAAGGCTTCTCAAAAAGTTGGACACACAATTACTATATACCCCAGTATCTCCACTAGGAATATACCCAGAAGAACTTAAAACGGGGATTCAAACAAATACTGGTACATGAATATTCCTGGGGCACCGTTTACAACAGCTGAAAGGTAGCAACAACCCAAATGTCCAGCTACCAATGAATAGATGAACAGGTTGTGATATAGCCACAAAATGCAGTATATTATTCAGCAAAAAAAAAAACAAACACAAAAATTAACAAACAAAAAACCCCACTACTGATTCCTGCTACTAGATGTGCTAAGCAAAAGCAGCCAGCTGCAGAAGCCCACATACTGTATGATTCCACTGATGGTAAATGATATGAGGCTTGCAAAAAAACTAAAGCCAGAGAAACCCTGTGCTGAAATATATTTTTAAAAAAGAAAAAAGGGTAATTCTGTCGTTTGCTTTTCAAAGTCCCTGAGACGACTGACGTCAAAGGGCAGCCCAAGGTCAAAGGACAGCCCAGGCATAAAGGTGCGTGCTTCCCTCTCCCCTAAATGAGTGAAATGACAAGAGAGGCTTCTGGATAAAGAAGAATCACCAACAGCCTAGAAATGCAGGAATCACCTCAAAGTGGAAAGGAGACAGGTACAGAATGAAGGAGAAATCAAACTCGAGGAAAAACACATGCAGTAACACGGCTGCAAAGTCAGGGCTTTAAAGGAGCTCTAAGCCTTGGGTGAGTGGATGTACTATGTGCAAATGGCTTTTTGAGAAAGTTGAACGGTACAGAAAGGCGCCTAATGGAAAACACATGACTGTCTCAAACAGACGGAAAAACAGCACTTGATAAAATTCAACAGCCCTTCCTGATTAAAAAAAAAAAATGCAGTAAACTAAGAATAGAAGATTTCTTAACCTCGGCAAGGGATCTCTGGCAGAAACCTATAACACTCAGCAGACCTGGAAGCACTCCCAACAAGGACGGGCCAAGACGCGGGCGCAGCCATCGCGGACGCTGCCTCCAACCCACGCGGCTCCGAGGGGCTTCCAGAGGGAAGGCGCACTGACATCAACTAAGTTTCCAATAATTAGCAGATTTGTAGTTCTCCACCCAAACGGGCTGTCAGAGTCTTTGTGCGTCTTCCAAGACAACATCATCTCATAAACTTTACTGCAAATGTTTCTGAGACTGACCAGCAGAAAATTCCACCGTGTGTGTGAACAAGTAACCTTACGGGACCCCGGCTGAACCAGGGGATAAAAACTCTAGCTTTCTGGAGAACGAGAGCCGCTGACTTGCTTCGGCTCTGTGTCTTTAATCAGAAGACCGTGGGAGGTGGGGCTGACTTCAAAACCCAGACCACGGCTCGGGCTCATTCTGACTCAGATTCTCCTATTAAAAAAAAAAAAAATCATGTAGCAATCAATGTAAAAATGTGAAGCTTCCCTTATTTTACGTCCCCATTTCAGGGTTTAACTGCTAAACCCAGGCTCACGTAACAACGGTCTAAGGACCTGTATCCTTGGTTCTCCAGCCCCCTTTACTATCTCACACCACCACTGATCACCTTTTCAGTTTCGGGGATCAACATCATATAGATCACTCAGCTTGGCACATTCCTAAAACCGTGTGCCCCAAGCTGGGAGGGGCATTTCCATGTTCACACACGTGCTTTAAGGAGCAGACTTTTCTGTGTCTATGCGACAGAAGAACATACGTATGTGTCCTCTGGCCATGCTCTGGTTCAGAAGACTCAGCTCCAAATATGGAGTATTTTGAGGGGAGGAAAGCGGTTGGAAAGAAGTCTTTGTGAACAAAGAATCGAGTTCTCAAGTTGTGTGGGAGGGCTTGGACTCGGGGGTCAGGCCACACTGAAAGAGCCGGGCTGCGAGTGGAGAGACTGCCCCCAGATGACCTTAAAAATAAAAAATGAGGGTTGTAAAGCAAGTCGAGGAGGCAAAAGAACTTCTTATCTGCATCCAAGCCATGCTCAACTTTAACATTTTAGCTTCTGGAAGCCCGGGCCCCTCTCCCCCTCGGCCACCCCTCCCGCAGCCCAGATCCACAGAGGATTCCCTCGCATTGGAGAACACTGTGTTCAAGGATGTAAATTCCGCCCCTTTTTAATGGGAGATTTCCTTCCACTTTGTCTCATCTTTTCCTCTATTCCTGCGATGGGAGAAAGGCCCTTAACTTTGTCAGACATCTTTATGGGCGATGGCAGCGCCTGAGGCTGGGGTGACCGGGGGAACAGAAGACGTGGCCCAGCACCCGTGGAGACCCTTCAGCTCCTGGCGCCGATACCGACAGGGTCAGAGCCACTGGCACATCCGCACACCACATCCTCAGCAACAGATGTCCAGCAGCTGTCCAGAGACAGCGCAGACCAGAAGAACGGAAGGTGAAAGCGGCCCGAGCCAGAGAGAGAGCGGGGGGAACCCAGGAGGAAACGCGCGGCCGGGCGCCCAATGGCCCTGCTCTCCCCCGCCGCCTCTGCAGCCAAACAGACAGAATCAGCCACACCTGGATTTTAAATATGCTCCCCCAGATGTTAAAACACTTCTGCTTCTCCTTTTACAGACACGGTGTCTTTAAAGTCTTTTTAATGTCACTTTACAGAGAAACTACCTCTCAGGGCTGCCAGCTGAGCTCATGTTCCTGAGAGGCACCGAGAGGGGCGCGGTCGCCAGGGCGGACCCCAGGAACACACAGCTGCGGGGGCCATGGCTCAGCACCGCCTGGTCAGGCCTCGGTTTCCTCATCTGTACAATGGGGCTGATAGCACCGATCTCAAGGACTGTTGACAGAACCGAGGAGCTCCTACTCCAGAACACAAAGTGCCATGTGCAACACGGGGCATGTCGTGGACAATTAATAACCGACCACCAGAACTGTTGCTGCTGTTACTGCAATTCATCCGGTTAACTATTTGCATCCTTCATCTACAGAGGGACTCACTATGCGTTTCTCCTTCTTCACGCAGAGCCTCAAGCACCTAAAGCTAAAATACCTATTCCCCTTCTTCTCAGAGGGAGAGGGGAACTTTTTTGGGGACTTCTGGCTCTACAGAGGGCATCAAATGACTCACGCAAAGGAGACAGAACCGGTCAAAAAGAAATGCTTGGAGCCCAGTTTGCATTCTACTCCACCCGCCACAGACTCAAGGAAGGTTCTATCTTGGAGGACTGAAATGACAATCTGAAGCCTGTTCATCACAGTGCAATTTACACGGCCAAGAAAAAAAACCCAATGTAATCTACACAATTGCAACAGGAGAAAGGCGTGCATTCCAATGACCGTACCACGCAGCCCATCCAACATGGATCTCGCTGACACGGAAGGATGTCTATGACGTAATTAAATGAGAAGACCTGGGTAGGAAACCGTAAGTGTATGAAATTGTGTTCATGTCCTGAAAAATATATATACTCACCCACAGAACAGTCACACAAACCAAAAATGGGGATCGTGAGAGAATTATAGATGGCTTTCCTTCTCCTCTTTGTAATTTTCTGGAATTTTTTTTTTAGGAGCTTATACTTTTACAATCAGAAAAAAGAAAATCGATGATGTCATTCCATGCTTCAGAGGCACCTGCCCCCACGACCTTCGGCGGGGTTTCGTCTCACTCCCCGGGTTCCTCTCGAGGTCTCCGCCCTCCCACCTGTACCCCCCACACCCAGGGCTCTATTCACTGAGTAAACACTACTCAACACCTGCCCGGAGCAGGGACTGGTGCGCGAGGGGCCACACGTGTGAACAAGACCACAGGCCTCTGCCCGACTCACATATTCTGTCCAGTGAGGCAGCACTCCTCCCCTACACACACACACACACACACACACACCCATTATTATTATTATTAGAACAGTAACAATAGCTCCACGAGGGAAGAAAGAGAATAGCAGGAACTTTAGACTGAGGGTTAGAGAGGGCTGGGAAGAGCCCCGCTTATAATGGAGAATCGCTGCCCACGAAGCTGAACTGGGAGGGAGGCAGGTTAAGGGCCTCAGGACCTGCCCAAGTGCCCTGGAAGCTGAGCGGGACGGAGCCAGATTGAAGGGCGTTCTGGACAGGGGGCCCTGTGGAGCAGGGACTCAGGGCTCTGCAGAAGTGGGAGCCCTGCTCAGACTTCACGGGACCCGGTGACAGTGTTTCGCAAAAGGGCACCCTCCCACCAGTGGCCTCACCCAGGGGTGCTCACTGCCGGAGGGCCCCTGCAGCCCAGAAGCTGCACTTATGTGCCAGGAGTGGGCCCACCTCTCAGGCCCTCCAACACAAGAGTCACATTCGAGCAATTTATGTCTCAAATCGGCATGCCCGATTATCCATTTACAGTAAGAAATATGACTGTTCATCGCTTTCATGCTGACTGGTCAGTTCAGAGGTTAATTATGGACCTATCCCAGGGGACAGGCAGATACTAGAATTAATATGATCACCACACCAGCTCCCAGGTGGGGAGCCCGTTCATAATGAAAAACCGCTGTGTGCTCACAGTCGACCCAGCAAGGGGGCAGTTTAAGGGCATCAGGACCTGGCCAGATGCCCCGTCCCTCCATGGGGACTGCTGACGCCCGCTGCACACACCCTCACACTCGAACGGGGTCTCACCGAGCTGGACCCTGGGGGCCAGCAGGGAGCTCCGCCTCTGCACCCCAGGAAGGGACGGACTGCCTTCACAGTCTGTAGCCCTGAGACAGGAATCAATCTCCCCCTTCATGAAGGCCTTGAGGACACGTCGCTGCTGTCCTGAGATGCCCCCAACAAGCCCTCTTTCCAATTGTCCCCTCCCAGGCTCTCCTCTGACTTTGACCCAACAACCTGGGCGACAACCTGGGCGCTCCGCTCTCCTCCGCCACCTGCCTTCACTAAACGCCCTTGTCTCCTGGTCTCTCCACACGCTCCAGGTCCCACGTGCCCTGCTCAGCACAAAGACGCACCTTTCTAATAACTTCTTTCCTTTTCAGCCCTTCCACCAGACCCACTGCCAAGCCTACTCCTGGAAAAACTCAGTTCAGTTCAGTCGCTCAGTCGTGTCCGACTCCTTGCGACCCCATGAATCGCAGCACGCCATGCCTCCCTGTCCATCACCAACTCCCGGAATTCACTCAGATTCATGTCCATTGAGTCAGTGATGCCATCCAGCCATCTTATCCTTGGTCATCCCCTTCTCCTCCTGCCCCCAATCCCTCCTAGCATCAGAGTCTTTTCCAATGAGTGAACTCTTCGTGTGAGGTGGCAAAAGTACTGGAGCTTCAGCTTCAACATCATTCCTTCCAAAGGAATCCCAGGGCTGATCTCCTTCAGAATGGACTGGTTGGATCTCCTTGCAGTCCAAGGGACTCTCAAGAGTCTTCTCCAACACCACAGTGCAAAAGCATCAATTCTTCGGCGCTCAGCCTTCTTCACAGTCCAACCCTCACATCCATACATGACCACAGGAAAAAACATAGCCTTGACTAGACAGACCTTAGTCGGCAAAGTAATGTCTCTGCTTTTGAATATGCTATCTAGGTTGGTCACAACTTTTCTTCCAAGGAATAAGCATCTTTTAATTTCATGGCTGCAGTCACCATCTGCAGTGATTTTGGAGCCCCCCAAAATAAAATCTGACACTGTTTCCACTGTTTCCCCATCTATTTCCCATGAAGTGATGGGACCAGATGCCATGATCTTCGTTTTCTGAATGTTGAGCTTTAAGCCAACATTTTCACTCTCCTCTTTCACTTTCACCAAGAGGCTTTTGAGTTCCTCCTCACTTTCTGCCATAAGGGTGGTGTCATCTGCATATCTGAGGTTATTGATATTTCTCCTGGCAATCTTGATTCCAGCTTGTGCTTCTTCTAGCCCAGCGTTTCTCATGATGTACTCTGCATAGAAGTTAAATAAGCAGGGTGACAATAGACAGCCATGACGTACTCCTTTTCCTATTTGAAACCAGTCTGTTGTTCCATGTCCAGTTCTAACTGTTGCTTCCTGACCTGCATACAGATTTCTCAAGAGGCAGGTCAGGTGGTCTGGTATTCCCATCTCTTTCAGAATTTTCCATAGTTTATTGTGATCTACACAGTCAAAGGCTTTGGCATAGACAATAAAGCAGAAATAGATGTTTTTCTGGAACTCTCTTGCTTTTTCCATGAACCAGCGGATGTTGGCAATCTCTGGTTCCTCTGCCCTTTCTAAAACCAGCTTGAACATCTGGAAGTTCACGGTTCACGTATTGCTGAAGCCTGGCTTGGAGAATTTTGAGTATTACTTTACTAGCAAATGAGATGAGTGCAATTGTGCAGTAGTTTGAGCATTCTTTGGCATTGCCTTTCTTTGGGATTGGAATGAAAACTGATCTTTTCCAGTCCTGTGGCCACTGCTGAGTTTTCCAAATGTGCTGGCATATTCAGGGCAGCACTTTCACAGTATCATCTTTCAGGATTTGAAAGAGCTCAACTGGAATTCCATCACCTCCACTAGCTTTGTTTGTAGTGATGCTTTCTAAGGCCCACTTGACTTCACATTCCAGGACGTCTGGCTCTAGATGAGAGATCACACCATCGTGATTATCTGGGTCTTGAAGATCTTTTTTGTACAGTTCTTCTGTGTATTCTTGCCACCTCTTCTTAATATCTTCTGCTTCTGTTAGGTCCATACCATTTCTGTCCTTTATCGAGCTAATCTTTGCATGAAATGTTCCCTTGGTATCTCTTAATTTTCTTGAAGAGATCTCTAGTCTTTCCCATTCTGTTGTTTTCCTCTATTTCTTTGCACTGATCACTGAAGAAGGCTTTCTTATCTCTTCTTGCTATTCTTTGGAACTCCCCACAACCAAGGCAAGAGAAACCCAAGTAAGATGGTAAGTATTGCAAGAGGGCATCAGAGGGCAGACACACTGAAGCCATACTCACAGAAAACTAGTCAATCTAATCACACTAGGACCACAGCCTTGTCTAACTCAATGAAACTAAGCCATGCCCACGGGGCAACCCAAGACAGGCAGGTTATGGTGGAGAGGTCTGACAGAATGTGGTCCACTGGAGAAGGGAATGGCAAACCACTTCAGTATTCTTGCCTTGAGAACCCCATGAACAGTATGAAAAGGCAAAATGATAGGATACTGAAAGAGGAACTCCCCAGGTCAGTAGGTGCCCAATATGCTCCTGGAGATCAGTGGAGAAATAACTCCAGAAAGAACGAAGGGATGGAGCCAAAGCAAAACAATACCCAGCTGTGGATGTGACTGGTGATAGAAGCAAGGTCTGAAGCTGTAAAGAGCAATATTGCATAGGAACCTGGAATGTCAGGTCCATGAATCAAGGCAAATTGGAAGTGGTCAAACAAGAGACGGCAAGAGTGAACATAGACATTCTATGAGTCAGCGAACTAAAATGGACTGGAATGGGTGAACTTAACTCAGGTGACCATTATATCTACTACTGCGGGCAGGAATCCCTCAGAAGAAATGGAGTAGCCATCGGTCAACAAGAGTCTGAAATGCAGAACTTGGATGCAATCTCAAAAACGACACAATGATCTCTGTTCGTTTCCAAGGCAAACCATTCAATATCACAGTAATCCAAGTCTATGCCCCAACCAGTAACGCTGAAGAAGCTGAAGTTGAATGGTTTTATGAAGACCTACAAGACCTTTTAGAACTAACACCCAAAAAACATGTCCTTTTCATCATAGGGGACTGGAATGCAAAAGAAGAAGTCAGGAAACACCTGGAGTAACAGGCAAATTTGGCCTTGGAATGCGGAATGAAGCAGGGCAAAGACTAATAGAGTTTTGCCAAGAAAATGCACTGGTCATAGCAAACACCCTCTTCCAACAACACAAGAGAAGACTCTACACATGGACATCACCAGATGGTCAACACCGAAATCAGATTGATAATATTCTTTGCAGCCAAAGATGGAGAAGCTCTATACAGTCAGCAAAAAGAAGACCAGGAGCTGACTGTGGCTCAGATCATGAACTCCTTATTACCAAATTCAGACTTAAACTGAAGAAAGTAGGGAAAACCGCTAGAGCATTCAGGTATGACCTAAATCAAATCCCTTATGATTATACAGTGGAAGTGAGACACAGATTTAAGGGCCTAGATCTGATAGATAGAGTGCCTGATGAACTATGGAATGAGGTTCGTGACATTGTACAGGAGACAGGGATCAATAACATCCCCAAGGAAAAGAAATGCAAAAAAGCAAAATGGCTGTCTAGGGAGGCCTTACAAATAGCTGTGAAAAGAAGAGAAGCGAAAAACAAAGGATAAATTCAACCACCCTTTAATCCAACCCAGAGACAAGCGCATTCCTGCACTTGTACCACAAACCAGGAGGCGAATCAGTTCTCCGACCCTGGTAAACCCACAGCCAGACGCTGGCAGGCTCCAGGAGTCCAGGCTGCAGGGGCGGCCATAAGCCCCCAGAGGTCGAGCACACTCCGGCCCTGACCACCAGGCCCCGGGGCACAGGGGTCTCCTTCCTGCCACTGGCCATTTATCCTCCCAGCTGCTGCTCCTGCTCCTGCCCCTGCTAAGCCCACCAGGAGTGCGGTGCCTGCCAACCTTCCCAGCCCGCCTCCTGGCCTGTCGTGAGGGGCCGCTGACATCTGGGAACCCACGGAGCCTTTGCGAGCTGCCCCTGCACCGGGCTCCGGCTCACAGAGTGTGCTCCGGAAGTTTAGAGACAGCTCGCCAGTGCCAGCAGCAGCCAGGACCCGGTGGGTACCTGCCCAGGAAGGGGGCTCTGCGGCCTGGCCTCTTCCAGCCGCAGCTGGCCTTCCACACGGGGCTCTCGGGCTCCCAGAGGTTCCGTGCCCTCCCTGGCGTCTTCCCAACCATTGCCTCTGGTCACTGGAACCCACACCCCGCTGCCTCCGTCCTGACTCTGCCACCCCAGATTCTCCCCTCCCCAAGCTCCCCACGCAGGGCCGCTCCCTGCAACCTTGGCCCTCGGGCGCCCCCCGCCCCTGCGTCTCCTGACAGCTCAGCGCTGTCACCACAGCACAGGTCAACGGGGCGTGGGCTGCCCCAGGATACTCAGCTGCCTGACGTCCCGACCTCGACGTCACAGAGACACACCACCGTGTCCAAAGCCACCCCGCCAACCCGAACTCCATGCGTTCGGCTCGCCCTGCTTCCCTGACTCAGGTCTTCACTGGGCACCACGCTAGTTCTCTCTGACCTCCACCCAAGAGGTCACCAAGTCCTGCCAACCCCACCTCTGTCAAGTGCTGGTTCTGTTTAAGACAGTAAGCCTGTCTCTTCCTCTCTAGTCCCAGCAGGTACCCTATTTCAAGACCTCCTCGCTGATGTAAATATAAGGCACACAGTTATCTTCCTACATCACCCAGCTGGTCAGCGTGCCCACCCTCCCCTCCAATCACGTGCTGCAGGAGCCCGGGGCAGGGGGGGGGGGGGTCAACCCTCCCGTGCTGCAGAGCTGCCTGCAAGGGGCGTGCCGAGTCCCCAGGATGCAATTACCAGATAGGACGGGCGCCCACCGCCCTGGGAAGAGGACACACATGACTCCTGGGTCCTGACCAAGGTCTGCCTTTCCAGGAACTCGATGCCACTGGTCCACTCTGCATCTGGGCCAAGGGACCTCCTGGAGGCAAAGCAGAGAGGCCCTCGTCCCTCATGTTGGAAGTTCTCGGGGAGCCTGACTGCACAGGTCAGCCAGCAGGAGACACCTCAAGCCCCTACGAGGAGGACACCGTCAGGGGCTCAACACCACGGCTCGAGCTCAAGGAGGGGGCTGGTTTCAGCACAACTTGGACTGAAGACCAACTTGGACTGGTCCCCGCTGGGGACCCAGCAGCCCCGTCACTCAGCTGTGTGCAGGCAGGGCCAGCTGCGTGTCCACTGCCTACGGACCACACCCCCTCCGGCTCCGGCCCGGCTGCAGGATGCGCCCGGGGTCCACCAGGGCCATCCTGAAGGGGACACGGGACTTCCTTGTGCTCAGGAGTGGGAGGGCTGGGGCGATCTGCGGGCAGAACAAGGGCGTGCCATCACTGACGGTTCTTCCCCACCAACCCACCACAGGAACCAGAGCCTCCTGGGAGCCGTGCAGCGCCTTGCCTCTGGTCCTGGCGGTGGTTCAAGCCTCTCCCCCACCCGGCCCCTAGGCTCAGCGAGCTTCCCTGCCGTCGGGGGCACGTGTCCCCCTGGCAGGAGGACCACCTGCTCGTTCCCCCAGGCTCAGGTACCACTCGTTCCACGGGTCGGCCCTGGTCCCCGTGGCCAGAAGCGCTCACCCCCAAGGCCAGGCCCCCTGTGGCAGGGCCCCTGGCGCTTGTCCTGGGCTCCGGGTGCCCCCACCAAGGCCCCCACTCTCTTCCTCACACATGGTGGTCTCCTACCACGTATGAAACCCACCAAAAGCTAAGACGCCACACCACAAACGGCAGCGCTATGTATACACTGATCTTCATCTCATCTACACAAAGTCTCCCAAGTTGGCCAACCTGCAGGGACAGCAAGAGTGGAAACCCTCTGAGACTTAGCCACGCGTATGCGTGTGTCTGCTCCCGTCTCCAGAACGTGGCCCCGCACCCCCGGCCGGCCGCGACGCTGAGCCACGAGGACAGCGTCACCACGGCCTTCCCTCACTGTGACATTCCGATAGGAGAAAATACATCTTATATACCTCGGACAACCTTCCGACCCTATGAGTCTCCTCTGCCGACAGTTATCACTCAAAATGACTACACAGCTTGTACCAACCAGAAGAAGAATGAACTATTAACATTCTAGGAACCAGTTGTATTTTTTTAAAGCTGTTTTCTTTTTAAAAGAATTGCTTTTTAAGTTCAGGTCCACTAAAAAAAAACAACAACACTGAATCCTAAACATGTATTTTATTGCTTATCTGTCACCAAAAGGAAGCAAGCGCCCTCAGGCCGCCATTCAGGCACAGTTCCCCCGCAGGTACCTGTTTGAACAATTCCCACCGAAGAACTTCTTTACTTTGCTTTTAGAGAGAATAAAAGGGCTGAGGGGAAAATAGCGAAAGATTAAAGAAATGACTGCTAATGAACAAGATGGAGTTCAACAAAGACTAGGCAGAGTCGTGTGCTTAGTAGAGAAAACACAAAGCGCAGTGCAATGTGAACAGCCTACAGCGTGGGCAAGCGCACTGAGAAACCAGGAGGAAACTCTCAGAGGAAGCCTTTCATGAAGCGGCTATGCGGGACACCAGGTACCAGACTTGCGCCCAGACCCACAGGATGCCCCGCGCCAGAGCAGGCCTGAGGTGACCTGAGCCCTGCCTGATGCGCCAGGGCGCCGCCGCAGCCGACCACTCCCGGAGGCGCTGCCCGCGGCAGGGGCGGAGAGACAGCGGGCACACCAAACCTCTGAAATTTCTGCTCAGTTTTGCTCTGAACCTAAAACTGCTCTAAAAATAAAGTCTACTTAAGATGAGGGGAAAACAAGAAGAGAGCCAGCCAGCCCTCCCCGCCTGGGCTCTGCGGTCTCTGCCCATCATCGCCCACGAGTCGTCACCGTTTTGTCTCCAGCTTTGTCCCCATTCCCCACTGCACTTGCTCCCAATGTCTTCAGTTAATGACTTGCAAATATGATTCCCAGCCCTATTATCTGTCTCCTCAGCTTCAAACCCACGCCTCCTCCTCCTCCTTATGGAGGCCTCCCTAGCATCTCAAAACACACAGTTTCAAAACAGGACTCCAGGCCAATGCAAATGGACAAGAGACTAAAATCACAGGAATAAAATCTGGAGAGCAGATAAATGATCACTTGCCAAAGAAATAACTGTGGAAGTAGAGAATCTAAGAGAACCAACCAAAACTCGACATGTCTAGAAAACAGTAATTTGGTAAGCTAGTGAGACACAAATACACAGAAATCAACAGCTTACCTCAATCCCAACAAGAACTAGTTAGATAATAAAATGGAAACAAACTGGAAAGAACACCTCAATTGGGAGGGCAATAAAACATCAAACATCCAGACATAAATTTAGTAAATGTGTAAAACTTGTGTCTAAGTGGAAGGAAAACTTTAGCACATTCTTGCATGACCTTACAGACTTAAATGAGAAGACGTATCATGTTTCTGGATATAAAGATGCAACATCAGAAACATGTCATACTCTCCAAGGTAATCTATAAATCTAACGCCATCTCAAAGTGGCAGCTGTTTATTTTCTGCTGTACACAAGCAGATTGTAAAGATCGTAAGAAAAAAAAGAAAAAGGGCCAGGAAAACTCTGAAAAGAAAAATGAAAAGGGGCAGAAACAATCCTAAACAATGGTAAAACAGCACCGGCAATGAGGAAGGGGAATCGGGCGGTACTGACATGACAGACCAAGGGAACAGAACAGTTAAGTCTAGAAGGACTCGAATCAGATGGCAACTTAGCTTATGACAAGGCAGCAAGGTAAAGATGAACTTTTTAATAAATGGGGACCAAACAGTCTTCTGGGGGGCGGGGGCGGGGGGGAGCTGTATGTACACTTCACATCATACACCAAAAGCAATCCCAAGTAGTTCAAAGACTTAAATGTAGAAAGGGAAACTATAAAATAAAATTCAGATACACTCTTTTATAAAAATCTTTGAATGGGGAAGTCATTTCTAAGTATGACTCAAAATTAAGAAGCAGCAAAAGGAAAAAAAAAATTTTGGCTACACTAAAAATACGATTTTCTTCATGACAGCAAAACAAGCCAACAAAACGTCATAAGGAGAGTCAAAACAGAATCGGCAAATTGGGAGACAACATTTGCAGATCATGGAATGAATGGCCCGAACAAAGACGCACCTTCTAGAAGTTGAAAAGGAAACGATCAATAACCCAGCGGACAAACGGGCACACAATGAGAGGCAAGCAAACGAAAACTAAACTAAGGTTCCATTTCTGACCTTCGGGCGGCGCAGACCCACAGGCTAGCTGGCGTTCTCTGTGGATGAGGCTGCGCGGGCTCCTGAGGTCTCCCACGTGGTTGGTGGAAGTTAAAAATAGCAAACAGGTGTGGAAGCAAGTCTGGTAACCTCTACCAGCCTCTCAGATCCATTTTCCCTTTGGATCCAGAATCCCACTTGTGGAAATTTCTCTCTCAGATCAATCTGCAAAACTTGAGGACCCCTAGGAGGAAGCTGAGCTGGGGATGTACGTGGTTCCGGTTCCTGGGATACTTTACGTGACAGGACACGTGATCCGAGGGCTGACAGACACCTGAGCCTCCTTACCTGATGGAACAGTGGACCGCGGGCACCAGGCAGAGGGATCTTTACTACAGTCAGGCCTCTCGGTGCCTGAGAGGGGGAGGGCCAGTGGAGGAGAAATGAGCTGGGAACTGTACCGAGTCAGAAGGCAGCCTGTGGAAAGTGGTTCCCATCACTGGATACGAACCTTTTTTTTTTTTTTGCGCCTTGCCCTGCGTCTTACCGATTTTAGTTGCCCGACTAGGGACAGAACAAATCCCGGCCCTCAGCAGTGAGAGTGGGCGAGTCCTAACCAGTGGACCACTGGGGACATCCCGAGGACGCTGCAGACAGGGCAGACTTGATCCTATCACTGAAGTCTCATCAAAATGGAAATGCTGTCCTGTTAGGGAGACACTTGCCGATTACAAGTCACAAGTACATTTTTTTCTTCTTTGGTGTTTACCGTGAAAAACAGAGTCTGTGAGAATTCCGATGCCTACAGGTTTCTACACCTGCGGCCGGGAACTAGCAGGTAAGTCTGTGTTGAACGCGCATGCCTGATGCAGCCCAGCGAACCACAGTCAACCTGGTGCATCCTGGCAGTGTCAGACTCCACAGGTAAAGCAGCACACAGGCTACCATCGAAGTGACAAAAGAGCCTGAAGAAACATGGTTTCAGGTGACAAAATTCTAAACCCGCTCATGATTCAACTACGTAATGTAACACAACTTGGCGGGAACGTTTCCATGCATTCCGATTCCATTTGTACCTGCATCACCTTTAGAATAATTTGGTATGTTTTTCAGAACATTTCATCAATCAATCAAAAACTCAAACATATGGAAAAGTTTCCTGGTAAAATTCAAAACCAGAAACTGAAAGAAAAGACTGGAAAAAGCTTCGAAATGTCAAAAAAAAAATCTTGTATTACAATGAAAACTTAAAAACTTTCAATGGTCAAAATCTTAAAAGAAACCTTCCTAAATTATCAGTAATTTAAATTTTTCATTCAACCATCCTAGGGGGAAAGACTGAATGATCTTGCTATTCCTTTTTTCAGTAAAATACAACATAATTGTTATGTGCAGAAGTTATCAATTAGCTGGAGTAGGCAACCAAAAATGTAGGGAAAAGTATAAAGTTGTGGCAAGCACAGAAAAGAACTGTGGGATTTGTCTCAGTTTTGACTTGTTTGTGGTTTTTTAAGCTTTCTAAAATTTCTAAGTTATGACTTCTTTCTCACTGTAAACAATTTCGCTTTGATACTCAATTCTGTGCTATGCTTCTTGAAGAGGGTGTTCCAAATGATGAGCTTCATGTCCCACAAAAGCCAGCTCCTCCCCAGCTGGCCAAGGACGTTCGGATGGGGCAGTTCACTGGGCTATCTCTACTCCCCGTGGTCCTCGCCACCCTCGGAAGGCGCACCTTTGGGAAACCGCGTCTAGAGGGAGCCACTGCCACACCAGACCCGCCTCCCCACCTCTGATCACACCACCCTTCTTCCCCAGTCCTTTCTGCCTCAAAGACCTTCCTAAAGATCTGTCCAGAAACATCTCAAAATAGCACGGGGATGAGTCACGGAAGATCTAAATTTCTAAACAAATACATTCCACAGAATGGATAATCTCCCACTAACCCCTACCCCCCAAGGCATTTACTTCTTAAAGATTTTCCTGTATGTGGGCAGAAGAAAAGCAGGTGATTCTCCTCTAAATAAATTCAAAAAGCCAGTGACAAAAACAAAACTCCACTGGGAATTCCTTGGCAGTCCAGTGGTTAAGACTGCACCTTCACTGCAGAGTGCACAGGTTCAGTCCCCAGTCAGGGAACTGCTGCTGCTAAGTCGCTTCAGTCATGTCTGACTCTGTGCGACCCCACAGACGGCAGCCCACCGGGCTCCCCTGTCCCTGGATCCCACATAACCTGACCCTACCCCGTGAATTAATTTACCCGTATTTTTCTCCCTCTAGTGATGTGGAATGTATATATCCTACTTCAAATATTCTAGATGTTACTTGAAGCTATTTTTTTTAAATCACACTACTAACTATATTTTTCTATTTTTCAAGATCAAAAATAAAACAGGAAGAGGAAAACGCAGGACTTTTACTTTGTCACAACCTCCCTGACTCCCCCATCACCTACTTCTTGGCTTCTGTTTGAGTTCAATCCACCTTTATTATTGCTGCCATTATTACTGAATTACTGTAGAGTTTTTTTTTTTTTCATTACATTATCTTGTCTGGCAAGACTTATGACGACTGAATTTTGATTTGTAACCAAATCTGTAATTACATACACTTACACTTATGTTTACCTGATTTCAATTCCATGTCCATTTTATTATAAAATAAATCACATTATAAATCATATTATAAATATAAATCACAACTTTCTCCTTCCTAAGTTATTCTAAGTAACCTTTAGTAAATTGGAATATATCTTTGAAAAAGTGCCCACCCTACCCCAAGAAAAACTCACAGCTGGTCCTATCAGGAAGATATTCGGTCCAGGTAGCAGCAGGAAAAAAAAAAAGCTCCTTAAAGCATAAGGAAATATGCTGGCCCTTGTAATTCTTAAGTGCAAAAGCAGGGTGAGCTCCAGCAGAAGGCAGGGTGCTAGGCCTGACTTCTGTACCTTCACAGAACATCTGTTTGTTGCCCTCACAAATGAACAGCAATTAGTGTAATTATTTAATTCTTGGTTACAATCTTTCAGCCACAAAACTCTTACCCTCCACTCTATCTTCTGGCAATGGTTCAGTAAAGCCTAAAGTCATCGGGATTCTTCCTTGTTAAGTAACCTCCCCCAGCCCCCTTTCTGACTGGTTGGCTGTGCTGTATTTTATCTTTGAGATCTAAAACTTTCACAAGCACAGTTGCTCTTTCCACTAATTTCATCTTAGCAGAATGAGCCCTTTCAATACACAGAAGCAGCTGTTGTTTTTTCAGCTCAAAGATAGGTTTTTCCATTGTATCTCTGATTACTGCCTCTGTTCTGCTGGTTTGGGTCAGCCTCCTCAGGAACAACTTATTTAGATCAGAGCACTGATTAACTTGCTACATTGGAATGATGTTCTTCCTGCGAATGCATTTAGTATCATTAAGGTTTCTTCCTCTCAGCTCATTCATTTCACTTTATCTCCCTTATCTCCTCTTTCAATCACGTTATTTCAGAGTCTTCCTCGAATTTTATTTAAATTGAATTTTATTTTTTTTAAAAAAGCACAAAGCAGATTCAACCTGAAATTGACTTACAGTTTCTATAATTAGTCTTCCTCAAAAATTACACTTTTCCTCTCCCTCAAAAAGTCTCTCACTGTCGCTTATTTTATCCTGGCAACATGTTGCTTCTTTTGCTTTTTACTTATCATGGAACAAGGATATTCAGGTGCGATTTGCCCTCAAAATGCTGGCTGGTACTGCTTAGGAAGCTGAGTTTGGTGGGCTTTTTTTTTCTTCCAGATCTGTCTGTGAGCTGAAGGGCCGAGGCACATCAGCTTGCATCACCCATTCGCGAGTGGTCCAGCGTCTCCGTGAATCCATCGTGTTGCTTCTGTGACCTAGTTTCTGTACATCACTCTCCATCTGGCACGGCTTCTGCTCCGGAGAGTTGGGGTGCTCCCACTGCACCGGCGGGGGCGCGCGACTGTGAGCCGGTGGACCCCTCTAGTCCTGAGCACACTACAGCTGTCTGTGTCCTCCGGCCTCACTCTCCCTGTGCTCCTTGCAATCGGCAGAGCCGAGAGCACATCCTCTTGCACTTCTCCTAACCCTGCACCGAGCCCTTGAGAAGCAGTCAGGAGTCAGCCCCTGGGATCTCTTCACCCTGATTTCAATTCTCACCCTTCGGTTTTTCACTGACTTTTTTTCTCTTCCATCACTTCCATCAGAACCTAGTGACCCGACGGGGAGGGGAGGCCGGAAGTCAAACCCCTCAGTGCTCAAGTCCCACCTTCCCTCAAGTTTCCGATGATCCTCTTCTCAAGGGTTCTAGCTTCGGAATCCCCCTCCTTTGGAAGGCAGTTACCCTCTCCATAAAAATTTTGTATTACATTTTCTCTTTCACGTTGTTTTTTCCCCATCTGTCTGGACATATTTACAAGTAAGACGCAGCTGTGCGGCTTCCTCTCACACTGGATTAGGTACCTTCCCTCCTCGACTTGCATCCTGAACGGGAAGGTTCACTGTGTTCAAGTCCCTGGCAGGCTTCACTTTGGGATGAAAAGCCCCCATCACACAGCGGGGGACTAAGCTCCAGTTGGGTGCTGGTACCTACTCCGGGAGCCCCCATTCTTCCCCAGAGAATTCCATCTCCATGAAGGAACGTTTGCCTTATGGCAAAGTGCTGTCGCCTCAAAACAAGAAGGGAGAGGTGGGAATTCCCTGGTGGTCCAGCAGTGAGGCACTTCGACGGCTGTGGGCCTGGCTCCGACCCCTGGCCGGGATAAAAGAAGGAGCACCCCCGGGGGACGGCCTGAGTCCTCGACCACATCCACGACCACACTCGCTCAGCCCGGGAGCCCTTCTGCTCACTCTAAACCTGCATCCGGTTTTCATCTTCTTTTTGAAAGGTTCCAACTTTTTATCTCTTTCAAAGGTCTGTAGAAAACTCTCCTCTGTTAAAAGGTCTCTCCCACTCTCTGCTGCTCTGAGTTTCCTATTGCCTCCTTTTTGAGTGTTTGCTGGGATCTCAGGGTGAACAGGGGCTCCCCAGGCGGTGCTAGTGGTAAAGACCCTGCCTGCCAATGCGGGAGACTCGAGAGATGTGGGTTCGATCCTTGAGCTGGGAAGATGCCCTGGAGAAGAGCATGGCAACCCACTCCAGTACTCTTGCCTGGAGAATCCCAGGGATGGAGGAGCCTGGCCCAAAGGGTGGCAAAGAGTCGGACACGCCTGAAGTGAGTTAATGTGCACGCAGGGTGAACACAGGACAGAAGTCTGGTCTCAGGCATCCGCCGCTGGGATCGCACTTGCCAGGTCTCACTGGATCCCCACTGGGAGATTCTCTGTGCTTTCGTTAAAACATTTCAGTACAGCTCACTGGGAAAGTCGGCTTCTTGTACCCGTATGTTGGTTTCCAGCGTAAAAATCTTCTACTGACGACGCAGTTCTGCTCTGAGGCAACCACGCAGAGCATTACAAACATTCTAAACCAAGGCTTGAGGACAGCAAACCTTCAGTGTCGTCCTTCTTCAAATAAAAATGTCGAAAATAACTTTCAGCTTTCTCAATGGGAAGAAAACACATGCCAACTTAAAAACCTTCAAGGCAGCACACAAACCACGCTGTCAACCATGTGACAAAGGTGAGTAAAATCTCTCCAGCCAATCCAGGGCCCCCGCACTCCCTGGCAGAGCGCAGGCGTTCCAGACTGAATCATTCAGGGTGTGGATGAGCTCGGAAAATGGGATCATGCTACAACTCGGAGGAACCTGCTCAGAGAAGGGAGCCAAACACAGACGGCCATGGCCACGAAACGTCCAGAACAGGCAAATCCACGGCGGCAGAAGGCAGAAGAGTGGGGCCGAGTAGGGAGGCCTGTGCTAACAGAGATGGCGTGCTCTTTCAGGCGATGAAAATGTTCTAAAATTACATGATGGCTGCATAACTTTGTGAATATACTAAAAACCACGAACTGTATGACTCTAAAAGGGTGACTCTTCAGACACAGAAAACAAAGTTGCTACCAAAGAGGGGGAGTAGCAGAGAGGGATGAATGAGGACCTCGGTATTAGCTGATACTAACTAGCATCTATAAAATAAACAACCAAGTCCTCCCGTAGAGCATGAGAGCCCTGTTCACCATCCTGTGATAAACCATGCTGGAAAAGGATATGAAAAAATGTGTAGTAATATATGTATAACTGAATCGCACTGCTGTATACCAGAAACACGCTGTTAATCAACTATACTTCAGTTTTTTGAAAAAGGGGAAAATCAGGACACTTGAAAAAAATAAAGTTTGAAAAAATTTTTAAACCTAAACAGAATGAAAATACAAAATAAACCTTTTTAAAAGGATGACAAAATATTATGTAAATCACAGTTCAGTTTCTAAAAAAAAAAAAAAAGAAAAAAAAAAAAAGAAGAGGTGCCGTAACACCTTCATTGGATCGGTCACTTCAGGAGGGGGGGGTCTCTGGTGCTACACGGAGCAGCAGACGGATCAGTCGTAAATCTAAGACGCTACCAGACTATTCCTTCCTTTAGCTGCTAAGTCATGCCCAGCTCTTTTGCGACCCCACGGACTATAGCCCGCCAGGCTCCTCTGTCCATGGGATTCTCCAGGCAAGAGAATGGGTGGGTTGCCATTTCCTTCTCTAGGGGATCTTCCCGATTCAGGGATTGAACCTGCATCTCTTACGTCTCCTGCACTGGCAGGCAGGTTCTTTACCACTAAGCCACCTGGAAGTTTAAAAAAACAGCAAAAACTATGACTAAAACTGGGGCAGGACGGAGGTAGAGGAGACTGTGGGAAGTCTCTTGAAGGGTCATTAAAAAAAACGCTTCTCTCAGTGGGAGGCAGAAAATAGTAATTTGTGAGAACCCAGGAGACCGAACTGTCCAGCGTGCACACAGCAGGGGCCTGAGGGACCGGGCAGAGAGCTCTCCAATTTGTTAAGCAGCACCCATCTCTTGCATCCACTAAAGTGTCACGGGCTTATTTTTCTTATAAAGTTTACACAGCCTTAAGACACTCAACGGTATTTCTATGCTAAATAATAAATATATTTACTACTGATGCCTGAACCTCAGAAACGTAGAGAGATCATCTAAAAACAGAGTACAGAGTTTCAAGGGCAAGTCCAGAGCCCACAGCTTAGACGGTCACCATGGAACCCCAGGACTTCTTCACAGGCCTTGCGGGTCTCAAACTGCCCCCAGACAAGACGTCTGCTACAACCAGAAGAAACCTGGGAAATCTGACCTCCGTAACATTAAAAAAAAAAAAAAAAAGAAACAAAATGTTCAAGATGCACAGCATGTGAAAATCACTAGTCTTATGATTACTACAACGATCACAAAAATTATCATTTGGAAACCCATAATCCATTTTCCGCTACCGGGTGAGGTTACGCAGTGGCTCATACCATAAAGAATCCACCTGCGATGCAGGAGACCTGGGTTCGATCCCTGGGTCGGGAAGATCCCCTGCAGAAGGAAATGGCAACCCACTCCAGTATCCTCGCCTGGAGAATCCCATGGACAGAGGAGCCTGGCGGGCTACAGTCCACAGGGTCCCAAAAGAATCGGACACGACTGAGCGACGGACACCGGCACGACAGAGCTGATCAGGGACGAGGGCTTTCACAGGAATTATGTAGAAGCGGACAAGCAAGTCTGAAACCTAATTTTACTGAACTGCTGATTCTATACTAACTTGCTGTCTGGCAAATGAGTTAAGTATGACTTCTATGGAACAGATCTAAGGAAAGAAAACACCACTCTTTCCCCAGATTGCTGCCCCCTCCATGGGAGCATGAACAGCATTTTGAGGGGTCCCTGCCCCGCTGAAAACACGTCAGCTTCGTGCTGTTCACATGATTAAAAGGGAGGGACCGAGAGGCCTGCTGGACTCCTCGCAGACAGAAGGAGCACTTCAGGGCAGGTCTGGCAGGGAGACTCCTGGAACCAGTCACTGTCTCTCGAATACTTTTACAAAGTGTCACTCCCCCCACCCCCCCCCCCCCGTCCTTTCCTTTATTGAATTTTCATACAATGAGTGTGCTATGATCATCACCGGATATACTAACAACAACAGAAAAAGCTACAGCTGGATCCTGTATTAGCCTCAGCTGCAGCTCAAGTCTACAAGCGTTTGAAGCCAATAGGAAGGCGCGGAGGGAAGGAGAGAGGAAGAAAAAGACTTGTCCCTGAGAGCTGGGACGTCTGCTCTTCCTCCAAGGTTCTGGCAGCAAAGACATCTCTTCTGTGTTATGTAAATAGTTTGTCTTACTAAGTTTTCCAATTCTAAAGCTCGTTTCTTTGTGAAACCAGGGCCAAATATTAAAACAAACTCCTCAGTATGTTAAGCCAGATAACTAATCACCTCCATATGGGGGTGGGCTAACCAACCACTGTGTGCGTTGGTTCCAAGTCCGCCCACGCGCATACTCCACTGACATCTGAGCCGGTTAGTAACTCCTTTTGGTTACCAATCTGATCCACATTTACCAAAGAACAAGAAAAATGAATGTGGCTTTGACCTTGAATCAAGCACATGACTTTAACATATAGTTCTTTAAATGACATGAAAGAAACCAAAGCATTCCTCTCTTCTGTTTATATATATGTCATCTAGACTACAGGATACAAATAACGGTATTAGGCAACCAGCCTGGACTCTTAAAAAGTCATTGTAGAAAACAAAGAAGTTGTCTGTTTGTTTTTAAGACTGAGGAGACAGAACTAAATATAGAGTGTAAACCCTGACGGGAATCTGGATAGGTAAGAAAAATAGCTATAAAAGGCAACGTGGGAGCAAACTGGGGAGAGCAGGATTTGAATGACATGTGAAAGCATAGTGTGGCCTTACTGCTGGGTCCCTTAAGTGTGGCAACGGTTGTGGTTAAGTAGGAGACTGTCCTCGGGAGATGAATGCCGTGGAGTATTCAGGAATAAAGTGTCACATTATACATAACTTCCTTTCAGATGGGGTAGCCAAAAAAAGTAGTATTAACAGTGTTAAAAGATAAGGCAAATGTGGCAAATGCTAGCAATGAGGTTAACATACATGGATATTGACAACACTATTTCAACTTTTCTGCAGACTCAAAGGTTTTTAAAATACCAACTTGAGAGAGAAAAGAAACAATAAGTGTACTGCCAATCACCGGTTATTCCTAAACCCAAACCCACAGGATCCGCCCCTCTGCTCTGCTGTGAACGTAAATGGGGGCAAGGGGCGGGCCTCTCTGCTGACTAATGGCTTTAAATGCCTACTGATTGGGATTTTTGATTAATTTTTCAGGACATAATTTCACATGGGCTTTTTCATGTCCATTTTACATATGAGAAGACTGAGACTTAAGGAGATTAAGTAATCGACACAAAGCCTCAAGGCTGGAGGTACCACAGCTGCAGATATTTGCTTAAAAATGTCAACAGCAAATAACCGGTTCAAATGTTTAAACAAACCTCCCTACTAGACTCAGATTCTCAGAACAAACCACTGATGCCATGGTTGACTATATTCTGCCTTAAACTGGGGAAACTGTCAGAAATATCCTTCAGTGGCTGACCTGATGGAGCAAATGGGCAAACCCTAGACTCTTAATGCCCAGATTTCACAAGGGGGGGGCGGGCGGCCTCTCCAATCCCCTGGGACTGAGGTTATCAGTGCAGGAGCGGTTGCATGGTTCATCCCAACACAGCCAGCCAGGAGGAAGCGTGGCCAAGGACAAGGAAGGCTACCCGCCACAGCACTGAATCACCCAGCACCCTGATTCCAATAAACGGATAAAAGTAATGGTCTCTGGATGGATGATGGATGAGGGGTGGGGGAGTGCAGGGACATTAGGCAACAAGAGCTTCAATAAAACAAGCAAAAACAGCCTCAAAACGAAGGGTTTATACTAAAAGAACCCTCTCCAGCACTTGGGGAAGGTGATCAGATTAGCTTTTACCACCGGAGCTTGGTCTTTCATCTCTAGTGAACGCTGGATGGGCCCTGGCTGTCAATTTACAGCTCTTTTAATTAAGGAAATGGTTCTCCTGTCAAATCTGTTCCTGAAATTCCCAGTCGCCAATCTGTTTGATTGCTAAAACCAAGATAAAACTGCCCAAGCCAACCTCGAGATTAGAGAAGCTTCTAGGCGTTCCCTCTCCGAAGGGACACAGCTGCGGCCAGCAACCACCCACCCGGAGGGCAGTGGGCCGGGGTGCACCCCTGACTCAGGGCTCCCAGGCAGGCCTGCCGCAGATCTCCGGGCGCTGGAAGGACTAGATGAAGCAGACTTTCCTCTCAAGGCTGCAATACTTTTTACCCTACCCCCAAATTTTCACAAACCCCTGGAAAAGAGAATGGCACCCCACTCCAGTATTCCTGCCTGGAGAACGCCATGGACAGAGGAGCCTGGAGGGCTACAGTCCGTGGGGCTGCGGAGTCGGACACGACTGAGTGACTGACACACACGCACAAATTTTCACCAACAGAAAAGGGAAATAGAATTTCGAATGGAGAAGCAGCCAGAACACTTCTGAGAGGCTTTCTCAGCGCTACACGCGGGCGAGCCTGCTCTGTGCAGAAGCCGTGACACAGGCCTCAGATGCCCCACCCCCGGGGGGGGGTGTGCAGAAGGGAGGCCCCCGCAGGGCCCAGAGACTGAAATCCTGAAGCCAAGCACCTCAGCGCTGACAGAAGCAGAGCCCCCGGGGAAGCATCTTGGCTTATGTTCTTTCCAGATTAAAAAATAGTAATAATAATCATGTTCTGCACGTCCGGCCAAAGAACCGGGCATCTGGGAGGCAGAACCACCACGGGGGCTGCCAGATGGGCGTGGGACCAGCACACGCTCCCTCGGGCTGCCCCGCCGCCAGGAATGTTCTCGTGAGCAAGATTCAGAGCCCCTCAGGACCAGTCTGACCCGAGGAAGGAGGGAAGAAGGCATGTGACTTTGTGTCAAAAACATCACAGTAACCGTCTGACGGGCACAGAGCTTAATCGCGATTTTCAATGAAAAGGCTCAAGCTCCAGAAACGGCGCATCTTGGGGGAGCCCACGGCAGACACTCTGTGATTCCTAGGGACAGGCAATGTTTCAGAAGAACACTCACCCGACATTAATATTCCTGTTGCGCAGGCGATGAAAGGCATCATTTTATTCTCAAGACGGTTCTCGCCCTCTGAGTGCATCACACACTGCATCAAAGTCTGTGGCCACTTGTCCTCCCACACTCGGGAAATACAGCCTCATCGTGTGAACAGGCCAAACATTGAAAAGTCACTGAAATCCTCCCGTTTTCCCATACTCTAACACACACAGAAATGAACTCATCTGCCTGTCTCAATTCAAAAAAATTTTAATCTAATTACTGCAACTTGGAAAAGGACATTCTTGATCGCTTTATTTCCTCTCCAAAGAGCTCAAAGGAAGTCCTGTCTTCTAACAGAATATTAAATGGCCGATGCCTGCCGCTTCTGACTGCTGTGTTTAAAAAAAAAAAAAAAATCCTTCTGTGTTAAAATAAATGTAGTCATAAGGATGTGCCAAACGAAACTGTTAATGGATTTACGAGCATGTGAAAATAGATTTTGTTTTATTCAATGTAGGAGAAAAGTGTTCATCTCAGAAAGAAAGTATAACCTAGCCCAGTTCTTAAAGGGATAAATATATATACCCAGCGAACACGCGTGGGAGAGAGATGAGGTTTCCCCTGGGCCCTCAGTGGCCAAGACAAGATCCTTACTCTTGATAAAAAAGAGAATGAAACTCGCCTGCTGCTCCAGCCAGCATCAGGCGACCTCGCGGCCCCTGGCTCCACCACCTCTCCACAGCCCAAAACAAGACAGGTATTTACAGTCCCACGAGACGGGACACGTGGAGACGGGAGGGGAGAGGGCCCTCCTGGGTGGATGTGACCCAGCAACTCCACCGAGAGCCCGGCAGACCATCCTCAGCCTGAGGGCCTGGAACTGAACAGATTTGAGGGGTACCGTGAATACAGGTTGGCCACCACCCGGGCCCGACAAAGGCCACGGCAAGAGGAGAAACTGTTTCCTCCTTGAGTATTCCTCCAAGAAGGAAAAGTCTCCCCAAAAGTCCCCCTGTAAACTGCCCCTCGCAGCTCATGCTGAACTTGGCTTCTATATCCTTCCTTCAATAAGGAAAACGGGATTACCTTTACCGGTTTAGATGGCTTAAGCAAATCAGGGTTGTTAAGCAAGGAAGAAAGGGAGGATTTATTTGGGATATGGAGCAAAATGGGTTGCTACAGACTCCAACTCCACCCTACAGACGGCCAGCCTGCACGCAGTGGGCAGCAGAGAAACAACCCAGTTGACTTGCCCTTCCACTGCTGCCCCAAAATGTCTAGGTCCTGTTTTCTGGTTTAAAATCAAGGGTTGTTATTTAAAAGTTACATGTTACAGAAAGCAAAAATTTTCTAAATACTTTCAATAGCCTATGCGGCCACCCTAGCACTAAATCAACTAGAGAAACAGCTAAATAGTGACTGCTTTAATGAAGCCTCACATTATCAAATTGTGGTTTTAAAGAACTTCCAGAATGTAAAATAAATGCAACCCAGATGTTCTCTAAAAAAAAAAAAAAAGAAAACAAGATTGTTTTTACTTCATAGCAACCAAATAGGTCAACCCATTTCCTCCTTCATGGAATTCTCAGAGGACCACAAACTCCACTTGAAGAGCATGCGTTTCATATGCATCTGTCCAGAGAAAAAGGAAGCTCTGCCGTCCAAGATAAACGGAGGATATTATATGTTCCCATGAAAGTGAATTTGAAAACTGCAGTAAGACTGTGTCGACATGTTGCCAAACATCTGGATGAAAACCGGAAAAAAAAAAATCGCTATTAGCCAGATATTGGGAAATACTTTCCAATTATCATTAAAATGCCCAGTTTTATAGCAAACTGCCATTTTTTATAGCAAACTGCCATTTTTATTAATTACAGGAATAAGTTGCTCAAAGAAGAGAACAATAATTTTTAAAAATTGCCCTGCTACGAGTTTAAGACAGGAACTTATTTCTCACTATTTGAACAGTGATCCTGGTGACATTAAGTCAGCAAAAAGAGTAAATTTGCTCTAGCAAAGTAAATCACAAAATATTCTTAGCCAACTGAATTGACTCAGGTGAGTCTTTTCTAATATTTACAGAAAACTGAAAGACATTTACCCAAAATAAACACTTGCCGAATTGTCTCCAGTCACATTACAAAACAGGACAGGACCTCATGTCGGTTCTATCATGTCGACTGGGAGGCTGACATTAACTGTAAAAAGTTGACAAGCTTGATTAACTTCAAAATCAGGATGGAGGGACTGCCCTGGCGACCCAGTGGTTAAGGCTCCACGCTTCCACCTCAAGGGGTTCGAGTTCAATCCCTGGTCAGGGAACCAGGATCCCACGGGCCACATGGCCAAGGGAAAAAAAAAAAATCAGGCTGGAGAATCATGTATTTTTCTACTCTCATTTAAATGATTTACTGTTTCCCCACAAGTTTGAAATATTTAATATGCTTCATGCAGCTTTTGGGATACTATGGTAAAATCTATTTTTTCATTTCATTTCACTTCAGAAGTTTTAACAATCCTCTATTACAAACTGATAATCCTGCATCCTGAAGGATGTGCCAATAACTTTAAGAAAACAATTTCTCTCTCCCAAAGTTATTTATAATAAGAGTGGTAGTGTGCAAACAGCGTTACTACTCTAACTCGCCTGATGGATTACTTCTGGTCCTCCGTCAGCAGGATTTACTTGAGAAATGCCTACCTTTCTCATCCTAAGCTCCCCTCCCCTCTGTTCTCATCACACAGCAAACTTCTAGGAAGGGCCACGGCCCAGGCTACTCCTCCACGAGGTAAAATCTCTCCCGTTCACTTTTAGCCCTCTCCGGTCTAAAGTTATCAAACCCTGTAGACACGTGCCCACTCTCATTTCAGTCCACCTCTCATTCAGGCCTGGGTTCCCCTGGTGGCTCAGACAGTGAAGCGTCTGCCTGCAATGCGGGAGAACGGTGCTCGATCCCTGGGTCGGGAAGATCCCCTGGAGAAGGAGACGGCAACCCACTCCAGTACTCTTGCCTGGAAAACTCCATGGATGGAGAAGCCTGGGAGACGGCAGCCCATGGGGTCGCAGAGTCGGACAAGCGACGGGGCGCCTTTGCTGCACTTCAGCCAGCGCAGCTGGCCACTCACTGCTTCTGCTGCAAGCGCCCCCTGCAACTCCACGCGGCCTTCAGGCTGCGCCTGACTTCGCTGGCTACTCTTTCTCGGCCTCCTGTACTGGGCTGTCTGCAGTCCTGGGATTTTCCTCCTCTCTCAACTCTCTCTAAGTGATCTCACTCATCCATTCCCATGAATTAAAATGAGTTTAAATCTTCCTAGCAGACTACACAGCTAAGCATCTTCTTACCATCTCTACCAGGACATCTCAACAGGTCCGATTTTAAACACCAAAATGGAACTCCTGAAACTCTGTTTCCAGTAAAACCTGACCAGCTTGTTGCAGACAACCCTTCTGCCAAAAATCAACTAAAAAAGCTAAGTACATTGTAAGAACTAACTGTGTGAAGGTATCAGAGGACCTAGGAGGCCAGGATCCCACAGAGAAGGTGCAGTTTCCTCCTCAAGACACTTGCCAATTCAGGCAGAGAGTGACAGGCCAAGAAGCTGCGCAGAGACAAGCAGTTGAGAATCTGAGGTCAGCAGAATCTCCAGCAGTCTGATGGGACTGGGAGACCAAATTAGAACTCAGGGGCTGCCAAGCAGAAGAGGTGCTGGTAAACACCCCGAGCCTGCAGCTGGAAACCCGGAAGAGCCATGCCCTAGGAGAGGGGTAACCACAGGGGGACCGACCCTCACGGTTCTAGAAGTGGTACTTCCCTATCCTAACTGCCTGCCAGAAGCCTCTCTAGAGGAAGACAAGTCTCAAACTACCCCTACCATTTTTCATACCCATCATCCAGAATTTAAGTAGAGCTTAACAGGCAATCTAGAATCTCACAGGATGCCCAAATGTTTATCAGATGCCTATAACTGATTAATACAGAAAGTCACAGACATGATGAAAGTTTTTCATAGAAAACTGGTATTTAAAAAAAAAAAAGAATCAAGAACACTGAAAAAGGCAATGACTGAAATTAAGAATTTAACACAGATCAGACAGAGATGAAGAAAGGATTAATGCACTGGAATGTAGGTCAGGAGAAAATTACGCGGAGTGAAGCATGGAGAGATCAAAAGGATGAAGAACAGGAAACATGTCAAAGAGATATAAGGACATGATGAAGAGGTAATTAGTGTCCCAGAGGAGAAGAGACAGGACATACAGCCAAAATAATAAACGTGGAGACAGACGCTAAGACTTCTCCAAACCTAATTTAAGAGTAAGTCATGTCACCGCCCTACCAAAAAGAAGAACCACCACCGATTCCAATAAGGACCAATTCCAAGAAAACCCTCTCTGGACACTGCACGAAAACCTGACACAACTAAGAACCAAAGGCAGAGAGAAAAATCTTAAAAAGCAGCCCAAGGGGAGGGGAGAGACACGCCACCCTCAACAAAACAAGCCTGATACAGCTGACTGCTCAAGAGAAGCGACGGGAGGCAGAAAGCAATGACTCGACCCACCAAAGCATGGCCAGGAATTAACCAGCTAACCCACAACTGCATACCCAGAGAAACTGTCCTTCAAAAGTGAAAGCAAAATAATGACACCTTGGACCAAAGAAAAAAAAGAAACAAGTGGACCCTCCAAACAGTTTTCTCTCAAGACTTGCCCTTCTCGTGAAGCTGCAGCACCACCTTCGGTCACAGGAGCTGGAAGCCGAGGGGTCCCCTTTGGCTTCTGCAGTTTCTTCTCCTTTAACCTCCAAGCTATCAGTACCTTTTTCTGATTCTCCAAAATACATTTAGCAAAGCCATGCAGACTAAAACAACACATCCTTTCTTACCCAGGAGACGGCAAGACATTTTAAAAGTCTCACAAATGGCAAGAGTTGATTAGAATACTGATAATACGCCTAGTGAGAAAGGAACCTGCCAACATCTGGGGAAACAGAGAGCATACCTATAACCCACAGCTGCGATACTTGCGAGGAACTTTCACACGCCCGTAAATGGAGATGAGCACCCCCTTAGTGCTGTTTGTAACGATACAAACCCAAGGTGACAGACAGTCCAAGTGCAGGCTGAGAGAGAGAACACGTAAACAGGGTCTCTATGTAACAGCGTGGATAGCCTCTAACTGGAGCTGCAGAACACTGCACGCAGCACAATGACATTTTTGATAGTTTTTAAACCAAAAAATAGATCCACGCACTGCTTGTGGGCACACACACATACGTGTTCAAGCGTGAGAACCATTCCGGGGGGCCCACATCACATTCATCATGGTTGCCTTGAGGAAGTACAAAAGGCAGGCAGGGAGCCACAACTGCTCGACAAAAGCGAGTTCCACTCGCTCAGCTCATGAACAAGTGTTTCCTGGTGGCCTGTTACACACAGTGGCCCAGGTCTTAGAGACACAGTGGCGGATAAAGGCAGACCACAGTCCTGCCTTCACAGAACTCACCTTCTGAGAAAGACGCCGCCAGCTAGGAACAGGACGGGAGCAGGTGAGGAATGATAAAAGCCAAGCAGGAAAAAGAAGGCTGCGAAAGGGGGCAGGGAGATGCCGCTTACCACAGGCGGGTCGAGGAAGACCTCTGCGGAAAGGAGACACGGGAACAGAAGCTGGAAGGAAGGAAGCCAGGGCGTGCCCAGCCATCCAAGGGGAGACCATGCGGGAAGAGCAGGGGCTGGGGGCGCTCGAACAGCCAGGAGACCGGCGAGGGGACACAAGTGAGGGGACGCGTCCATGGTGGAGAGAGGGCAAGGACAGGCCGAGATAAGAGTAGTCTTTATGTTTTTAAAGGGTTATCAGCAATTCCCAGGTGACTCAGTGGTAAAGAATCGCCTGCCAGGCAGAGATGCAGGTTCGATCCCTGGGTGGGAAGAATCCCCTGGAGAAGGGAACGGCCAATCCACTCCATTATTCCTGCCTGGGAAATCCCACAGACAGACGAGCCTGGTGGGCTACAGTCTATGGCACCACAGAGAGTCAGACACGACAACCACCACCAGGGCTACCAAGGAGAGTTCTCGAGAGCCCGTGTGTGGTGCACACAGCTGCAAACGCCTCCGGTCGGGCCTCCTGGAGGAAAAGCGTGCAGCTCCCCGCCGAGGGCTCGGGCACCCCTGACCGCAGGTCCTGGATGCAGGCAGCAAAGGGCTCTGGGATAACCGAGGACAGCGCGGACGTGGAGAGGAGTGACACGACCTCTGGCTGCCGGACGCCAAGGACAGCATCAGGGAGGACGGAGCACTAAGGGAGGGCTAAGGCAGCAGAAGGGGAGGCCGGCGCCGCGCCGCCGCCCGAGCGACCGAGGCACGGCGCTGCCAAGGCGCGGAGGTGAGACACGCGCCTGAAATGCCATCCTTGTGTTTTGTAAAGACCTGGAATCGGGCGACAGGACACGGAACGCCTACTACATGAACCCTGGGGGACGGGAACACAAGAGTGTCACTGCTTTCTGTGCGTCGCCTTCACTTCCGCTGCACGACCCGCCTCACCTCACCTGGGGCCGGGCCCTGGTCCTCGCCGCCCATCCTCCCCTCCGGCACAGGGCAGTGTCCAGCGGTGAGGGGCAAGGCCTCTGGAACCAGCACGCCAGGGTTCGAGGCCCGGCTCCACCACTTGCTAGCTGCGGCGGCTGAACCAGTTACCTGGCTTCCCTGTGCCTCCACGGTTTCCCTTTTCATCCATAAACGGTGCTGACATTAAGTCCCTACCAGGTTTATTGCGCAACATAAATAGGTTAAGATCCGTAAGGCAGGCGGGGCAGAACCGGACACGGAGGCCATTCTGTAAACATTAGCTACAATTATTTAAACATAAATCAAATGTCATTCCCCAGGTTGAAACCCTTCCTTGGCTTCATGCACTTCAAAGAAAATGTGAATTCCTTACCTACTCTAACTGCCAGACACATCCCAGTTCCCTCTCTGCTCACACCACACAGGGCAGCTTTGGGCCCTCTGCTGGCCAGGCCCTGGACCCCTTCAGGCCACCCCTGAAAGAGTTTTCTCCCCAGGAGGCCGCCTGCCCCTACGCCACCCACCCCACCGACCTGCTCCTGCCTGCAGCCCGCTCACCCTCAACCTCTCACCCCTCCCACACTTCCTTTCACACATCAGCAAAATCTGCAAGGACTTGATACATCTGTTTACATTTTTCATCAGTCTCCCATCTAAACAAAAGTCTCAGGAATGCAGGAAATTCAGCTGCTTTATTCATCATATTCACCCTTTCGCACAGGACCGGGCATTGGCACGGACAGTATCGATGTCTGCGGAATAACTGTTCTAGCACTGTGAAGGCACCCATCGAGCCACTTTTGAAGCATTCATGAGAAAGCAGTTAATTTCTTATGCATAGGCTGAAAAACAAGTAATGTATTCCACAACTTTCTACATGCTATCCTGACATTTTAATATAGCAAAACTCTACAAGATATTGAAGCATTATGTGGTACACCTGAAACTAATGTAACATTGTATGGAAACAACTGTTTCCACTGCAAAATTTCTCTCAACAAAGGGTGTTTCCTTACCAGTGTACCATTTTTCTGTGAAACTGGTTTCCAGTTTGGGAAACAATGGAGATGGACAAGCCTTTTTTTGAACAGCAAAAACTAAAAAGGCACAGAGAGAGGTTTCGGTTTCCCTGCCTCCATCAGCCTCCCCACCAGGTAACCACTGTTAGGAGTTCCTTGTTGAGCCTTCCTGAGAATTTTCATGCAAGCACTTCCTTTCTGCCCCCTTTTTGAAAACGGAAATGGTAACAAACAATGCACATTTGCTTACACTTTGCTTTTATAACTTAGCAAAACGTTCGGAAGCCTCACATCTTCACTTGCCATCTGGGTACACAGCCTGCAACACACGCTCAGGTTATTCCCTATCTTTTACTATTACAAGCCACACAGTGAATAATCCTGTATCTCACACATGTAAAAACACATGTTAAATTCCTGAACCCGCATTGCTGCCTCCAAGGATATGTGTGTGTGCATGCTCAGTGACCCCATGGACTGTAGCCCTCCAGGCTCCTCTGTCCATGGGTTAGGGTTAGGGTTAGGGTTAGGGCTTCAGGCAAAAATACTGGAGTGGGTTGCCGTTTCCTCCTCCAGGGGGTTTTCCCGACCCGGGGATTGAACCCGCATCTCCTGCACTGGCAGGCAGGTTCTTCACCACAGTGGTAAGCTGATGCATCTCTTTTGGGCCCACCCAGAGAAAACCTCTAAGGAGCTGAAGGAGAGGGAATTTAAAACAGGGGGTTGGTTACACGTGTGACAGAAAAGCCAAGGATCATACAGGAAATAGTGAGACGATGCAGAGATCAGCAAGAGGAACAAGCGGCCAGCATCTCTGCACTGGAGGGTCAGAGGAAGGATGGCTTTCCAGCTCAGGGGTCAATAGGCAGGAGCTGGAGCCAAAAGCAGACCAGCCGCTGGACACACGGCCGGAGGCAGAAGGAGGGGGCGGATGATAACCGGGCGCCTCCCTGGGCTCCCGCCATCGGGTCACCCACCGGCGCCTCCTACCGGCCAAACCGCGCCCGAGGAGATGAGCCCCGCGGCGGGGCGCAGGCCAAGCGAAGGGTCCACACCCACCAAACCCTGGCCGGCGCTGCCCCCTTAAGAGGGGAACCTGATGGATACTCTGGCCCACAGATGGTTTCAGGTGTGGGGGTTATCGCTCGTCTGACAAGCGAAATCCGGGATCTCAACCTGGTCTTAATTTATGTGAGTTTTATTGAAGGAGGTGGAGCAGCTATTCACCTAAAGCGCAAATTTCACTCTTATGTACACCGGCTGCGGGGCGGGGTGGGCGTGGGGGGCTGGGAGAGGAAGAGGCAAGCCCAGGAAAGTTATTCACTTCATCTGCCACAGATGGTCCACGCAGGAAGTTCAATCAGACGGGTTCCCAAACTGAGCCTTAGGACGGTGGCAACCAGCCAGACGAGCCAGGCACCTTCCAAATACAGACGCGTCTCAAGAACTGGTCCAGAACTGAAAGGCAACAGGGCCCCCAAAGGAATCAAAAATACCTTAATGCACTCAACGCACGGTTATAAATAACAATGTGCTCCTGTCTTCCAGTACCCCCTACGTGTTCCTCCTTAGAAGGGCCTTCCAGCCATTCCTGCCACATCCTCTCTCCTTATCCTGCGTTTAAAGAACAAATAATGCCTTGGAGGAAAACTTCAATGATCCAAACAGCAAGCAGGAGTCTCCCGTGAAGTCTCCTAACTCGACCAAGATATTAGCAAAGAAGATATTTTAAATCCTTTTCCCTCTGGCATGACTACTGTTTGAATAGATTATTTACCCTCTCTTGTAAACAAGCTGAAACTGACTTCCCCATATACAGTTCAAAGTTCTGTACTACACTCTTAAAAATAGGCCAAAAAAAACTTACGTTTGCAAATGACTGGCACGAGAAATTATTCTCTTCCAAAGAGCTGAACTTCAGTTTTAAAAACAAGAATTTTAAAGCAAAGCAATTTTTTTTAGAAATCTAAACGGTGATTTAAAAAAACTAGCGAACTGTAAAGAGTTATGTTAACTTCAAAACCCCCATCAATACAATATAAGCACACCAAATTTATATAATAATCACTGTATAATGACTCTTCTTAAGATTTCCATTTACTCAAAAACATATTCATCCTAAGAATGCCGAACATATTTTAAAAATGCCTTTCATAAAGCAAGGAAGAAATATTTTATAAACTGCACCAATACGTGTTAATGCTATAGGGACATTTAGATAATAAGTATCACTGTTGACTGTTCCAGCGAAGTGAATCAAATGACACATACATTAAAAACAATCATAGCCCTTTTCCCACTGCAGGGTAAATTTTTAATAAGATTTTCCCCAAATTTGAAAGTAATATATACCATTCCATAAACTTGGAGAATAAAAACTGGGAAAATAAAACATCTGTATATCAGTTTTTACATTATTTAGACCATAATATATGACTGCTTATTTTTTACGCTTGTGAAATATTTCATCCAAAAATGTCCCATAATTTACTTCACCAATCTATTAGGCACCGCAATTTCCAATTCTGTATTATGAATAGTGTTAATGCAAGCCCCCTGTATGAGGTATTTTTCTGACGTCTCAAGACTGTATCCCCAGAAAGAGCTATGTTAATAGCAAGTCTTGAGACTTTTGAGATGTAATATTATCCTTTGCTCTAGCCTTCAAGATCTAAACTGGCTTCCTATTTTACAAACATGTATACCTGCTGTGACCTTCAAGTTTTCTTCATTTCTTGATTCACAGAATCCGAAACACCTTCGAATGAAATCGCCAAGCCAGCATGCTCCCTGAACGCGAATGCCAAACGTTTAAGTATTATAGCGGATCAGTCTTCATTTTCGAAGGAGGAGCTGCTTGTCTGCCTGTACCGTTACCGCAGCTGTGACAGGCAGGAAGCAGGGCGTCCAGGGAGAATCCATCTCTTGGACGCTTTAGACAGCAGTCTGGCTGGAGGAGGGTGCGCACCTGGGCTCCTTCTTCCCACAGAACTTTCCATCATAAACAACACAGCCACTCGGTGCCACAGTGCTACCCCTAGCTTCAACTAGGAGAAGTGAACTCCGCAAATGCCAGGGCTCGGGCCAACTTCCCACCCTCCCAGTCCCACCGGCTTACTGCGAGGCAAACATCTCCCCCTGGAGCATCACTTAAATTCTAGAAAGCACCTTGATTAACTACTTCATCCGGAAGCGTTCAATACTGCTGATTCTTACAGGCAGCTGCTCCGGCAGCCTGTAATTAAGATTTTTTTTTTTCTTTTCCCCAAACGCTCCCTTATTACAAGATTCTGATGATTCCGTCTGTCAGCATTTAGGAGATCTTTAGCAAAAACACACACAGAGAGATCCTTAACTTCCAGTGTTCCTGTAAAAAAACAGGCGTATTAACCCTTTGTGTCCCAAGCCAACGACTCACTCCATCCATAGACATTATGCGGACGCCTTATTCGGTTTGAAAGGCGTAATTCGCAGCATGACACGACAGGAATCTGTATTCCACTAAATAATTTACAGTCAACGTGAATCTTCCAGCAAGAGGTGACTGAGCGTCGGACGGACAGCCTGGTTCTCTCTGGTCCCATCTGCGGGCGGGCAGCAGTTCCCGACTCCGACCCTCGTCTCCTCTGACTTTTTACTTATTATTTTCGGCTGACTCCGTCACGTTCCCTTACTTTCTAACACGCGTTGTGCCCTCGCTGCCCCCTCCTCACTTAAACGACCCCCGTGACCACTTGGGACCTAAAGCCAAGAAAACTGTCACGATGCTCAACCTTCTCTCCGCGGCCGCCCTTCCTGGACCCGGGGTATCCCCAATTCCAAACTTTGCCCTCCCGGTTTCCCGGGGTCCCCCCTGGCAACCCCCACCACCTGGGGAAGACGCCAGGAGGGTGGTCACCGGCGGTTGGGCTCCGAGGGCGTGGACGCCCTTGGCGACAGGAGGCGGGGAAGGTCGCCCCCAAGGTCCCCCGCCCCGGGGAAAGCGACCCCCGAGTCCCGGCCCGAGCCTCCTGGCGACCCCGGCCGTTCCGGACGCTCGCCCGGCCCCCGCGACGACCCCGCCGGCCCCCGCCTCGGGGGTCCCCGCACCCCCGCCTCGGGCTCCGGGGCCCGGCGCGCCGCGGGCCTCGGCGGTCGCCAGCCCGCAGCGCTGCTGCCCTGACGCTGTCTCCTCGGGCGGGCCCGGACCCCCAGCCGCCGAGCCGGGAGCGGCCGTCCCCGCTCCCCGGCGGTCCGCGACCCCCACCCCCCCCGGCCCGGCCCCAGGCCGCCGGGCGGGCCGGCCACACCTCCCACACTCACCGCCGCCGCCCTCGCCGCCGCCGCCGCCGTCTTCGTCCATCTTGAGGCGGCTGCCGCAGCCGGCGAGCCCGGGGCCGGCGGGCGAGGGGCCGCGGGTGCGGAGCGCGCGGGCGGCCGGGCGGCTCCAGCAGCGCGCGCGCCGGGTCGCGGCCCGGGCCTCCTCCCGCGGGGCGGGGCGCTCAGCGCGCGGCGCCGCCGTCACGTGGCGCGCAGGCCCCGCCCCGGGCGCGGTGGGCGGGGCCCCGCCGGCCCCCCTCGGGAGCGCGCGCGGCCCCGCCCGGAGCCCCGAGTGTGTCTGAGACCGGACCCTGGCGGGCAGGGGCCAGCAGCCTCTGGACCGACGTGGGGTCCGGAGAACAAAACCCGGCGGCAAGGGGCTTGGGGGGGTCCGGGGGCGGGGGTCCTCCTCGCACTTGCGCTCAGCGAAAAAGCTCGAGAAACGTATTTAAAAGTCAAGCCTTCTCCCTTCGTCCGGAGGCATTTCAGAGTCATTCCAGCTTTTCAGCCCTTTCTGGGGTGTCACGGAGGCCCTCCTTTCCTGGCGATGAGTGCGCTTTGACATTCATAAAGTGTAAAGCTTATGGATGAACGTTGTCTTAAGGCTGGAACCGAATCCCCAGCCGGCACACCTGGGGCCCACCCTCAGAGGGGTCGGCCAGACACAGACGCTCCTGCGCTTTCGCGCCAGCCGCCCTGGGCAAGCTGCCAGCTGCCCTAGATTTACGATCCAGAAGGAGCTCTGAATTCAATTTCCCGTGGGCACAGCCAGGGTCCTCGGCACAGGCCTCCTGGGCAGCAGGCCTCCGTTGGCCCGTGCTCCGGACCTCCCTTCCCATTCCACATCTTGCTTCCAGTAAGTTCTCTGCCTCCCCCCCCCCAGCCCCCACCACCACCATTGAATGTGACCCCTCCCAAGCTTTTCTGTTCAATTTGCTTGAACTAAATTGCATTAAAGAAAAGGAAACATTGTAATGGATGAGATAATTCATCTCTAATACAGTTTACTAGCAACTGTTTTATATCTACAGATGGCCCATTGAGTTGAAGAAACTTTCTGCTGTCATTTATCAAAACGGGCCGTTTTCACTTTCTTTGTTCGAGGTTGTGGGATGATCCCAAAGAATTCAATCTCCTAATAATCTCAAGTTATACAACCAGCATTTGGGTGCTGCTCAAGGCTCCCCACATAGTTCTGGGTGCAGATAAGACGTGTGGCAGCTTATGTGACGAAGGCCCAGCAGAAAGGGGGTCTGGGCATCAGGCCTCAGCCCTCAGACTTGGCTTCCTGATCTTGTTCCTGTAGCCTCGGTTATCCTGGAGATAACAGCGTAGTTACTGAGAAAGAATGACAGTATACTTTGAACTTGATAATGTGACATGTGCAGCTTTGAACTCAATGATATTATCAATTTTAAACACTTCTCAATGTCAGTTCCGAATTCTTTAGATTTCTTAAGAGTGTGATCTGTAGTGCTTCTCCCAAGTTCGAGTCTGAAAGTTGCTTCTCCAATCACCGCCTAAGCTCACTGCCATCAGAATCAACCATAGCCCCATTATTTGTAAGCAGAGAGTTAGATCAATATTATCCCCACAGCTTAGCCAGGGCCTCCGTTTCCACAAAGCCTGCAAAAGGTGTTGGGAGAATAAAAGCTTAAGATGAAGTGAAGTTGCTCAGTTGTGTCAGACTCTTTGCAACCCCATGGACTGTAGCCACACTCCTCTGTCCATGGGATTTTCCAGGCAAGAGTACTGGAGTGGGTTGCCACTTCCTTCTCCAGAGGATCTTCCCAACCGAGGGATTGAACCTGGGTCTCCAGCGTTGTAGGCAGATGCTTTACCATCTGAGCCACCAGGGAAGTCCTGAAGCTTAAGGTACACGCCTTTATTTCTGCACTTGAATGGGGTAATTGGAAGATTTAAAAACCTGCAGTGTGCAAAGGAATGAATATCTAATTGAAAAATTAGAATTTTTTTTTTAAAGGGAGCTGCTGTCCAGTGTCTCTTAAATCCCACCAAGATGTGCTATACTCAGTCACTAAGTCGTGTCCGACTCTTTGTGCACTGTGGACTGTAGCCTGCTAGGCTCCACTGTCCATAGGATTCTCCAGGCAAGAATACTGGAGTGGGGTTGCCATTTCCTCCTCCAAGAGATCTTCCTGACCCAGGGATCTAACCCGCTTCTCCTATGTCTCCTGCATTGCAGGTGGATTTTTTACCACTGAGCCACTGGGGAAGCCCCTCCCACCAAGGCAGCAGGCGTTTCAGTCTGCTCACAGGCAGATTGCTCCTACAAAGGAAAATTAAGTATCCTAGTTATCCACTGAGATAGGCACTCACTTTATGCCCATCTATGTTACTTAGATGTTGAAAGCTTTATATGTCAACCTGTAAGGAAAACAATTCATGTAGCAGACACCACTCCAAGGTAGCAAGTGTTAAACCCAAAACCTTGTTGCAATCTCATTCCATCAGACAATACCTATTTAGGGACTTGCTTTGTTTCAAGCACTGCCCAGGTGCTGGGAATACCGTGATGAAAAGGATAGATTCCTTTTGTGCCTTCAAGGGCCTTCTGACCTAGGAAGAATGTAGCCATTAAGCAAATAACTACTCAAATAATTATTTAATTGAAAATGTGATGTCCTACTCTATTTATGGCATCATCATCTCAATGGACATGAGTCTGAGCAAACTCCGAGAGATAGTGATGGACAAGGAAGCCAGGCATGCTGCAGTCCGTGGGGTGGCAAAGAGTGGGGCACAACTGAGCAACTGAACAACAACTCTATTTATAGACTTTCTCTTACTGTTTTCCTGTCTACTGGCTTTGCAGCCTTGAAACTCCTTCAGACCAAGACTGTAGTCTGTATTTATTATGTCTCTGTGATCCACTGCAGGGCCTGGCCGTATCAGAGAAGGGGAGAAAGCAACAGTATTTGCTTGAATTGGACGTATCTGGTTTTGCTGCTGGACAACCATGGCAAGCAGAAGTGGGAGACATCTTGAAAACATGTTGAAACCCATTTATCAGCCTTTGACCATTGCAGAATGAGCTTAAGAAATCAAAAAAATGTGCACACATTCCAGAAAGGTCAGAGGACTTCTTTCTATTCATCTCAGTCCTCCAAGAGAAAGTCTATGCAGTTGGACAGAAGGGTCCTCACGCAGCACTGAGGTCACAATAGCCCAAACTCTGCCAAGGCCAGTTTCTTCACCCTCAGCCAGAAAGAGGCAGCCCACGCCGCCTGCACAAAGCAGTTCCCGTGTCCTCTGATAACCAGTCAGGAGATTCAGAGACAGCAGTGACCGTCAGCAGATGGAAACCTCAGCTAATCCCTTACATCTGCTCAGGGGTCTGGTCCAGCCTGGGGAAGCCTCACACAGTGGCCCGCTCACTGCCACATCACAGTCATGAAAGGAAAACAGTGCTTTCAGAAATCTGATTTCATCTGGGAAAGAAAATGTCTCATTGGAATGGAGATGATTTTGTGCAGACTAGTGTTCTCCACTCTGCCCAGGCGAACAACAGGGGACCAAGTGTCAAGTCACACCCTCATTAAATTTTCAAAGACCCAGACATCACTTTCTTCACAGAGTCCATCTCCCTTTCCAATCATTCAGGGCAGTTTAGCTTGGTCGTGTTCTCTTCCCCCTTGGAATCCACACAACTGACGAGTTCCGTGGCCTCACGTTACCAAGGGCAGCTTAATTCCTTTCAGATTGATTAGTCACTTGCATTTTTGCAAGAACAAAGGCAGGTCAGATTTCTCAGTAATGTTAAACTTCGGGGGGAGAAAATAACTTGGCCACCATTTTGAGCTATTTCTTTGGAAGAAAGGCATTTCACTTACGCACTCGAGGCAATGTGGATATTGAGTTCTCAAACACAAAGTGTCTTCCGTAGTAATAAAAAGCTGTCTTATTTTTATCTCACTCTTCATTTTTATAGGATGTCCCTGAACTACTAAAAACAAAAACAAAAATTTTTTTTTTCTAATTTAAAAAGGTCCCCTTCAGAAGTCGGTCAGAGTCTGCTGTGTGCAGCTTAAACTCATTAGGAAAACCCATCCCCGGGTGCAGAGTGGACTGTTGGACAGGCAACTAAAAAGGAAAAAAATGTGAAAATGACAAACATCAGGACATGGGACATCTGTGATCCCTGTCCTCTGAATAGAAACCGCTCTTAGCCAGCAATTGAGTGGCAGAACAATACCCCTGACAGAGTATTCTGTGACCCAGAGAGCCTCACTGTGCCCAAGCTAGTGTGAGTCTGCAGTCTGGCTTGTCGGGTGGCGAAAGCCAGCCACGAGTTCCCGTCGTTCACTGACTTTGCCCAGTAAAGTCACTAGGCCCCAGCCATGAGGCATCACAGCACGTCACCTCTGCTAAGTGAATATTTCAGGCTCTAAAGTCAGACGGCCCAGGCACTTCGTGTTCTTGGCTGTGTGACCTTGGGCAAATGACTTCACCTCTCCTGGCACCCTAGTTTCTGCGGCTGAAATGGAACCGACAATGACTCCGCCCCATACAGCTACTCTGAGAACTAGAGCTCGATGCTATCATACGCCACGAGTGTAGGGCACACAGTAAGCGCTCAATCGATGCTCATCCTTGTCACGCACAGAAAGCTTCTCTGCTCCCTCTTCCCCAAGCCCGCCAGGATGTAGGTGTCCGGATTGGGAGGCAAGGGTGGATCTCAGTAAGGGCTCCCCCCCTTCACCACCACCTTCTAGCTGTTCTGCTTCCAAGTCTGTTCTCGGGAACACACCTTGCCACGCCACTCGCGGTCTGCTTGTGGAGTGTCCCACACGTGACACCTCCTCAGTCGTGTAAAGAACTGGGGGGGACGTCCCTGGAGGTAGAGTTGAGACTCGGCACTCCCACTGCAGGCGACACGGACCCCTGGTCTGCATGTGCCACGCAGCACAGCTGCCCCTCCAAATCTACAAAAAGCCTACAGCTACCATCGTATTTATTTTTGAAAGACTGACAGATTTTCCCCTGAGACTGGGAACAAAGCCAGGACTTCACTCTCAGCACCGCCGCTCCTCAGAGTCCTAGAAGTTCGAGCTGGAACAAACTTGGCAAGAAACGCAAGAAAAGGCACACAAGTGCCGAAGGAAAACACAAAAGCGCTCCTATTTACAGATGATGTGCTTGTCTACACAGAAACTTCCAAGGGACCCGTTTAAAAAGTCTCCTGGGACTTAGACGTGAATTCAGTAAGGTCACAGGATGTAACAGCCACGTATAAAACCCAGCTGTATTTCTGTATACTGGCACCCAGCACGTGCAGGTTCCCTCAGAGCACTGCCCCCGGAGAACCCCTGCTACCTCTAATTGCTCCCGGAAGGCCCCAGCTGCTCGGCGGTTACCTGGGGCTGGGTGGTGCTGCCTGGGGCATGAAGGAGCCCCAGAAGTTTAACCTAAAAAAACAAAACAAACAAAAAGAAAGCCGATGAAATGTAGTTGTACTTAAAAGGAGGGAGTCTGGCTTCGAATCTGTGTTTCTGTGTATCAGGTTTGTGTGTTTGGAATTTGAGGATCCTTGCTGCCATTTACAGTTTTTGTTCATGTACCGAGCTGAATCGTGTCCCCCCCTCCCAAAATTCACATCCACCCAGGACCTCAGAATCTGACTTTATTTGGAAGTAGGGTCTGTGCAGATGTAGTCAGTTAAGAGGAAGCCATACTGAATTAGGGTGGGCCATAAATCCAGGGACTGGTGTCCTTATGCGAGGAGAGGACGCACGCGGGGGAGATGGCCATGTGACGGAGGCGAAGCCTGGAGGGAAGCAGCTAGCATCTAAGGAAAACCAGGGACTGCTGGGGACCACCCACAGCCAGGAGAGGGGCTCCGGTCAGCCCTACTGACACCTGGACTTCAGACATCTGGCCTCCAGGACTGGAAGAGAATCATTTCTGTTTGCTTAATTTTTAAAGAATTTTTGGTCGAGATGAGTGGCACGCTGGATCTTATTTCCCTGACCAGGGATTGAACTTACACCCCGTGCATTGGAAGCGGGAAGTCTTAACCACCAGGGAAGCCCCACATTTCTGTTGATTTTAAGCACCCAGTTGGTGATCGTTTGTCACTAGGAAACAAATACGGTCAGATTCTGCCTTTCTGATGATCTAGAGTAAGTAGCATCTTGCTAAAGATGCCTTAGGGGTTGGGGGAATGGTGGGGAGGGGGTCCCCGGCCAATCAGTGTGACTTCCTCACCAGGAGAGTGGATCCCAGATCCTGTTTGGGAATTAAAGAAGAGTCTCCTTTGCCAGAAGAAATAGGGCACACCCTCAAGCACGCAGCATTTTTCTGTGTGCAAAGAGTTGGAAACGCCACAAACAAAATCACATTCTTGCTCAGCCCCATGAATGCACTGCCCCGGGCGCGCTCGCCCGGCGCCTGCTTGCTCAGCAGAAGGCCGCGAGGGTCAGCTGGCTGGGAGCTTAGTCACAGCCTTTGGAACCCTCCTCCACAGCTTCCGAGTTCAAAGGAGAGGAGGAGGAGGCTCCTGGACCAGCCCAGCGAGACACCCTACCGGTATGGGTGAGTCAGGTTGTGATGGTGTCCTCATTTCTTCAAAGGTTTTCAAGCTGTCTCGCCTTCTCCTGAGTGGAGGCAATTTCCTAGGTCTCTGCCCTGGTCTTCACCTTTCTGCCTCCTTTTAATTCTCCAGACTTCCCTGGTGGCTCAGATGGTAAAGAATCCGCCTGCAGTGCAGGAGACCTGGGTTTGATCCCTGGGTCGTAAACATCCTCTGGAGAAGAGCATGGCAACCCACTCCAGTATTCTTGCCTGGAGAATCCCATGGACAGAGGAGCCCGGTGGGCTACAGTCCACGGGGTAGTAAAGAGTCGGGCACGACTGAGCGACTATCACTTTCACTTTCAGGACTAGAACAGGCAAGAGTGGTGCGTGGCTTTCCCCCGCAGCTCCACTGACAACAGCACGGTCAGTCTCTGCAGCATCCCCAGCATCACCCCGTGTCCATCGTGGAATAAGCATAACATTCTGATAACGATTTCTAAGCACCTGCTGTGTGCCAACCTCTGTACGAAGGCCCCTCCTAGCTGCCCTCCAGGGAGGTATTGTCAGGCCCCTCCAGAGGCCAGGAAGCTGAGTCCCAGTGACGTAAATTAAAAGTGTGGCTGGGGCTTCCCTGGTGGCCCAGCGTTTAAGACTGCGCTTCCACTGCAGGGAGCAGGTGTTCCATCCCTGGTCAGGGAACTGAGATCCAGCATGCCGTGCGTGCATCCAATAAAAAAGGAAAGAAAAATAAAATAAAATAAAAATGTGTAAATAAATAAACTCTGTGCCTGACGCCACCCAAGCAGAAAGCGGAGGCCCTGCCGATCATCTTGCCTCCACCGCCCTGACTCTTTTAAGACACCGTCCAGCCTCTGAAACACAGAAGAAGGCAAACATTCCAGTTACCCCTGGAGTAGCACACGTCTGGGGAGTGTCCAGCCTTCTGCCTGGACATGACAGATGTCCTCATCTGCACCCTTCCTTCTTTAAGTTCCTACCACGTGGCATGGACATCCATCAAGAGGCCCGGCTTCACACGTAGGGCTGAACTTTCAAATGACTGGCCAGAGGGTTCGGGTTGGGGAGTAAGTACTCAGGGAGTACGAGGGCTCCTTTAGGGGGAGGCACGTACTTTGGAACTAGATGGAGGGGGTGGTGGCACGACATTGTAATGGTGCTGAATGCTGCTGAGTTGCGCACTTTAGAATGGCCAACGTGGGGATTTCCCTCGGGGCCAGTGGTTAGGGCTCCAAGCTTTCAGTGCAGCGGGGTGCGGGGTCGCTCCCTGGTCGGGAAACGAAGATCCCACATGTTTCAAGGTCCGGGCAAAATTTTAAACTTTTTAAAAAATAGATAGCTAATGGGAAGCTACAGTATAGCGAAGGGAACTCAGCTCCGTGCCCCGAGACCATCTAGAGGCCCGGGAGGGAGGCCCGGGAGGGAGGCCCGGGAGGGAGGGGATGTTTGTATGCGTAGAGCGGATTCACGCCGTTACATGGCAGAAACTAACACAGCACTGTAAGCAATTATACTTCAATTAAACAAATAAATCATCCAGCTCTAAAAATAAGTAGGGTAATTAATTAATTAGTTTAATTAAATGGTTTATTTTTAGGTAATAAACAAGGACCTACTGTGTAGCCCAGGGACCTCTACTCAATACTCTGTTACAACCTATATGGGAAAGACTGAAAAAGAGTAGCTGTATGCACATACTATATGTGTATAACCTAGACAGCGTACGAGAAAGCGGAGACACTGCTTTGCCAACAAAGGTCTAGTCAAAGCTATGGTTTTTCCAGTGGTCATGTATGGATGTGAGAGTTGGACTGTAAAGAAAGCTGAGTGCCAAAGAGTTGATGCTTTTGAACTGTGGTGTTGGGGAAGACTCTTGAGACTCCCTTGGACTGCAAGGAGGTCAAAGTAGTCGGTCCTAAAGGAAGTCCTGAATATTCACTGGAAGGACTGCTGCTGAAGCTGAAACTCCAATACTTTGGCCGCCTGATGCGAAGAACTGATTCACTGGAAAAGACCCTGATGCTGGGAAAGATTGAAGGCAGGAGGAGAAGGGGATGACAGAGGATAAGATGGTTGCATGGCATCACCAACGTGATGGACATGAGTTTGAGGAAGCTCCAGGAGTTGGTGGACAGGGAGGCCTGGCGTGCTGCAGTCCACGGGGTCACAGAGTTGGGCACGACCGGATGACTGACCTGAACTGAACTGATATGTACATATGTAACTGACCACTGTGCTGTACACCTGAAAGTAACACAATGTTATAAATCAACTACACTCAAACACAAAATAAAAATTTAAATATATAGGGACTTCCCAGGTGGCTCAGTGGTGACGGATCCACCTGCCAATGCAGGGGACTCGGGTTCAACCCCTGGGTCAGGAAGATCCCCTGGAGAAAGAAATGGAAACCCACTCCAGTATTCTTGCCTTGGAAACCCCATGGAATGGAGGAGCCTGGGGGGCTACAGTCCGTGGGGTTGCAGAAAGTCAGGCATGACTTAACAACTAAACACTCACGCACACATATGAAAATAAAACGGTTGATTTTATGTGTGTTGAATTTCGCCTTAATATAATAAATTAAAAGGGTTTGGGAAACAAAGATGAAGCAGCCCCACAGCTGATGACTCTATGTGGTCACATCCTAAAAGCCCATCACACGTCTTTGCTGGCTCCACAATCAGGCAGCAGCTGACTCCCCAGGAGAGCCCTGGTGTTGGCGGGTCGCCTGGTGAACCACACCGGGGCACAGTTCCCTGGCACTGTCCTCCCCTCCCATGTCGGCGTCTCCACCTGTCACACACCCTGGTCACAATCCAGTTGAAGTAGGACAGGATATCTAGGGACTTGAAAGGAGGGTTAGCTGAGAGGTGACTCGAGATGGAATCTCCAACACCTGATCCTTCAAGATCATGAGCTCCCCTCCAGTGGCGCTTCTAGAAAACTGATGACACACAGAACTACCTGCCCATGTCGCTGGCACCCTCCCCAGGGAGCATGACGAGATGGCTGCCTAATTGCTGGGTGGCCTCTCATGGCTGGGACCCTCTGAGACATGTCACCCGGCAGGTTCTCCAAGAGAGGCTGCAGGAGGCCTCTCTTAAAAAAAACACACACACAACAATGGCTAAAGGTGGAAACATCCCAAGTATCCATCAGCCATCAATGGAGGATGAGTAAATGATGAAACATTGCTCAGCCGTGTGAAGCATTGACACACGCTACAACATGGATGGACCCCGAAAACATGACGTCCTGCGAAAGAAGCCAGACGCAAAAGACCACGTGCTGCAGGAGTCCGTGTACGTGAAATATCTCGAGTAAGTCAATACATAGACACAGAAAGTCAGGAGGAGGTCGAGGGAGGTGGGGGTGTGGTGGATGAGGAGTGCCTGCTTCTTGGGTGTGACTTTCCCTTCGAGGGTGATGAAAGTGTGTGGGGGCATGTTAGAGGCGGTGGTCCCACAACATCACAGACGTGCTAAATGCTTCTGAACTTGAACTTTAAAATGGTTCTTTGGGCACTCTATTTGGGACTTCACATTGGGATGAAAAAAGGCCTGGGATTGGGTGGAGACGTTCCCGCTCCACTGGTGCGTACCTTTTCGGGGAGCTCGGGCTCCGTCTCCACTTTCGTGCCTCCCTCACCCATTCTTGCTCCGGTTCACGTGTTTGGCCAGGACCATGGCCGAATACTCCTATGTGAAGTCCACCAAACTCGTGCCCAAGGGAACCGAGGCCAAGAGTAAGAAGAAAAAGAGCACAGAGAGGAAAAGAGAAGCGGATGGAGAAACTCAGCCTGATGTTGTTGGAATATGGTGGACAGTAACAAACCTCGGTGAGATTTCCGGACCCGTAGCAACTGAAATGGATAAAGGAACCTACATACACGCACTCGACAATGGACTTTTCATACCGGGAGCTTCACGTAAAGAAGCTGATGAGGGCCCTAGTCCTCCAGAGCACTTTACAGATGTTGAACTGTCTGATTCCAGAATTGCCCTGAAATCTGGCTATGGAAAATACCTAGGTATAAATTCAGACGGGCTTCTTGTTGGGCATTCAGATGCAACTGGACCTAGAGAGCAGTGAGAACCTGTCTTTCAAGATGGGAAAGTGGCTTTACTGGCCTCCAATAGGTGTTTTATTAGATGCAATGAAGCAGGTGATATAGAAGTGAAAAGTAAAACGGCAGGAGAAGAAGAAATGATAAGGATCAGATCTTGTGCCAAAAGAGAAACCAAGAAAAAAGATGATATTCCAGAAGAAGACAAAGGAAATATCAAACAGTGTGAAGTCAATTACCTGAAAAGATTCCAGAGCTGCCAGGACCACAGCTTAATATAAGCAAAGAAGACAGTAAAATTCCGAAAAAGGCCCAGAAAGATGGATTCTTGCATGAAACACTTCTTGACAGGAGAGCCAAATTGAAAGCTGATAGATACTGCAAATGACCAGGATTTTTGTTTCTGTCTTCTCCTTTTGTTTTTTTCTGAATAATAAAATCAGTGTTTTTACAAGAATAAAAAAAAAAGATTTGTTGTGTACATTTTTGCGGGAAAATCTACACAACATACAATGTACAGGTTAGCCATCGCAAAGGTTATGGTTCAGGGGAAGGAAGTACATTCACGTTGTCACGCAACCACCACCACCACCACCACCACCATCCACCTCCAGAACTTTGTTATCTCCCCAAACTGAAACTCTGTCCTCATTAAACACTAGTTCCCCAGCCCCCTCCCTAGAAGGAAGAGGAGGAAAGAAAGAAGGAAAAAAAAAAAAAAGAAGCCCACCAACCCATCTAGATCCCTTTCACAGTGACTGTTTTAGCCACAGACTGGATCTGGGTCAAGGTGACCACAGCCCCTTCGGCATCCACCCTTCACCCTCCACCGACACCCCGAGGGATGCAACTCAGTAGGCAAGAAGTCAAAATAAAAACGTGCGCAGGACAGCTGCAGCCTCGGCGGGCCTGTGAGGTGCTGGTTGGAGAAAGCGCTGTCCTGGGTTTCAGACAACAGCTGCACGAACGACTCTCAAGTTGAAGTGCAGGAGAGAGGCGTCTGGGCTGCGGTCTCCTAAGTGTTCCAGAGCGGACAGCTCACTCCCGCTAATGGAACGGGCTGCGTCGGCTTCCTGGATTTCTTGAACGCGGGTAAAAACCCAGGAGAGAAGGCGCCCGCGCCCTCGCCGATCGCACTCGGTGCATTTGTGCGCTGAGCGCAACTTGGGGTTAATTATTGATGACGCGGCTCCAAATGAAGTGTTGGCGAGAGACCCGCTGCCTCTTCTAATTGCCGGGTTTCTGAGAAGAAGCTTCAGCCTGGAGGGATTTCATGATTAGAGTGAAAGGAAATAGGAAAAAGCAAAGTGTGCCTGGTCCAAAGGAACAGAGCACTGGGAATTAACGGGGAAAATTAATTATTAATAACCAGAATACGAAAAGAGATGGGGGATGGCGGAGGAAAGATGGTTTCTCCCCAGCCCTCACCTGAATCTCCCACAACCGGAAACCAGGGGGAGCTGCCCACTGAGCTGGGCACTGGACGTGCAGCAGGCTGGTAGTTGATCCTGAAGATAAAACAGCATAAGGTTGCCTTCTGTCGGGAAATCTCAGAGCCCGGGGTCTAAGGTAGAGGGGCCTTCCCATGAAATCAGATTGAACTTTGGTTTCCCAAAAATAGCACATGAGACACCTAATAATTTCTAGTGCATCATCTAACGTTAAACAATGTTTTTCTATTGAAGTACAGTTGATTTACAGTGTTGTGTTGATTTCTGCTGTAGAGCAAATTGATTCAGTTATACAGATACATGCATTCTTTTTTCAAATATCCCTTTCCATTATGGTTTATCATAGGAGATGGAATGGTTCCTTGTGCTATGCAGTAGGACCTTGTTGTTCATCCATTATATAGACAATAACTTACATCTGCTAGCCCCAGCCTTGCACTCCGTCAGTCCCCCAGCCCCTCCCCCTTGACAACCAGAAGTACGTTCTCTGTGTCTGTGAGTCTTTCTGGTTTGTAGGCAGGTTCATTCGTGTTATATTTTAGATTCTGCATATAAGCGATATCATATGTTATTTGTCTTTCTCTTTCCAACTTACTTCACTTGGTATGGTCATCTTTAGTTGCATCCACGTGGCTGCCAGTGGCATTGTCCTTCTTTTCAGGGCTGAGTAGTATTCCGTTGATACGCGCACCATGACTTCTTTGTCCACTCATCGGTCGAGGGACGTTTAGATTGTCTCCATGTCCTGACTATTGTGAATAGTGCTGCTATGAACAGAGGGGTACAGTATCTTTTTGAATTAGAGTTTTGTCGAGACATATGTCCAGGAGTGGGATTGCTGGATCATATGGTAATTCTATCTTTAGTTTTCTGAGTACTGTTTTCCATAGTGGCTGCACCAACTCACATGCCCACCAACAGTGTAGGAGGGTTCCCTTTTCTCCCCATCCTCTCTAGCGTTTGTTAGTTGTAGAGTTTTTAATGATAGTCATTCTGATCGGTATGAGGTGGTACGTTATTATAGTTTTAATTTGCATTTCTCTGGTAATTAGCAATGTTGAGCATCTTTTCGTGTGTCTATTGGCCATCTGTATTTCTTCTTTAGACTTCTTCTATAGTCTACAGAGGTATTCTCATCTAACATCTTTGTAGCTACTTCTTTCTTGGACAATGAGTACCCAGCCCTTGGATTGTCCACACCCCACAAGACCAGGAAAGAAGAAAAAAATAGAAGAAAGAAAAGTGAAAGTGAAATTCGCTCAGTTGAGTCCAACTCTTTGCGACCCCACGCACTATACAGTTCATGGAATTCTCCAGGCCGGAATACTGGTGGGTAGCCTTTTCCTTCTCCAGGGGATCTTCCCAACCCTGGGATGGAATCCAGGTCTCCCGCATTGCAGGCGGATTCTTTACCAGCTCAACCACAAGGGAAGCCCAGAAGAAAGGAACCACCTTCCAAATAATCCCATTTTGCTACTCAGGGAAAATTTGGTAGAGGAAGAAATTACAATGATAGTAGCTAAAATGCACTTGACAGTTACCCGTTTACTTATGCAGCATCCTTGTCCCCGGCCATCACTGACAACCAAGAGTTGACTTGTTTACCAGTCTAAATCCCAGCTACTCTTCCCTGGAAGCGAGAAGTGGTGTTTCAGGATGCTGTGAGAAGTCCCGTGGCAAAGACACAAGCTGTAGCTCAGTTGCTGGAGGACTTCTTCGTCTGCATCCCACCAGGCAGGTCTGAGTGCCTGTGACCTTGGAGGCACATTTTACTTCTTCACCTTTCCCTCCACACACCTCAGCAAGAACTATCCATTGAGGTGTGGCGTTTAATAAGAGGCACACCTAATTAGAGACACTGCGTTTGCCTGTCCCGGAGGATTGGAAACAAGCTGTCTCCTAAACATGCCTGCCAACGCAAGAGATGCAGGAGACTCGGGTTCGATTCCTGGGTTGGGGAGATTCCCTGGAGAAGGAAATGGCAACCCACTCCAGTACTCTTGTGTGGAAAATTCCATGAACAGAGGAGCCTGGTGGGCTACAGTCCATGGGGTCACAAAGAGCTGGACAGACCTGAGAGTGCATGCGTGGCACACACAGGTGGTGATGGTGCACAACACTGTGAATATACTCACCGCCGCTGAACTGCACATTTAAGGTGGCTCAAATGACGGATTTTGTTATGTGTATTTTTACCACAATAAAAAAACAGGATAAAACAATTATTGTATATGATATGACCCTAACCACATAAGAAAGCTACATGTAAAATATTACGAACAAAATAGACCAAAATAGTAACACTGGTTGCCTTTTGATAAGAGATAGATGACTTTCATTTTCTTGTCTCTATTTTTCTGTTATTTTCTATATACTCTATTATGTGGGTGTTTATTGTCATATTCAGGAAAAGATAAACTTGAATTTTTAGATGCAGCCTAATAGAACAAAGGAAGAATTGGAATTTCCAATGTAGTTTTCTCCACAGTTTGCTCACAAACATAGCAACCTACCCTCCGCCTTCTTTTCAGAGATGAGAAATTTTTCTATAAAACAACTTTAAAACCCAGTATTTCAGAAGAAAAAAAATATTGGAAATAAAGTCCACGTGTGTTTAAGTGTCTTTATTTGTCTTGATTTCGCTTAACCTGTTCTTTTTCCCTTGGATTCCCCATGAACTTAGAAGACACAGCCACAGTGCAGCTGAGATTTTGCCTTTGCTAGTAAGTTAGTTTATGAATGTTATAAATATAACTGATTTGTAAGGGAGAAAGCACATTCTTGGCAAAAACCAAATGTCTCTTAAGACGGGCTTAATTAAAACAAAATACTCTTTAAATAGAATACCTCATCAGAATGCATGAAAATTTGAGAAGTTGAACATGACAAAGTAGGCTTAAAGACATAAGATCATTTAAAGCAAAACATTCTTCTTTGTAAGAGTCCCAAAATATGTCTAAGGGTGCATGAGAAGTCAAGACTGCAGAACAAAGACTCTGTGTTTGAAATTTTAATGTGCACATTAAAAAAAGCCAAGAAATACGACCGTAATCTGGGTGAGATTAGACAAAACCAGGAAGGTGATAAAATAGCAGAAGGAAGTGCCTTTCAACAGAAGAATTTTAGGCTTTATGCATGAGACCTTAGCTCTAAAAGTGACAGTGGCAAGCAGCCTCAGTCAAGGCAAAATTTCATGGTTAAAAGACAAAGGGCATTTAAAAAAGTTATTTCCATTTTCCTCCTCTGAAAAGGCTTTTCTCATTTGTTTGGTTGACTATGAAATGTTATTAAATTTCCCAAATGGTCTTATTACATACGGTGTAAGTAACCAGCAAGGAAGGTCTCCTGATGTGAATTTCTGAAACAGCTACAATTTGAAGGCACACCTAAGTGCAGCCTCATACTCCAAAGGGTCAGTGAAAAACAACCTCTGAAGGCCGATGTTCGTTACAATGGATTTGCCAAAAAGCAAGCATCCTGTTTTAAGCTCAAGGTTCTATCTGTTTCATTTGCTGACACTTAAAAGGTGAATGTTGGGGAGATGCTGGGTGGTCGGGTTCCATGAGGCAAATGTTTTATTTGTCACTAGGGACCTTTGAATGCCTGGATCTGCTCACCTGGCCTCATGCACCCAGCGTCCCCGGCCAAATCCTTGTTTTCATTGCTGACCCACCTAAGAGCTGATGTGTGGTTGAAAAGCACAGGACTGGGACTTCCCTGGTGGTCCAGAATCCGCCTTGCAACGCCGGGAACCGGGGTCTGATCCCTGGTCGGGGGACTGAGATCCCACATGCCGCAGAGCAACTAAGCCCGCCTGCCCCAGGTACTGAGCCCAAGCACTACAACTAGAGGCTATGCCCTGCGGTGAGAAGACCCCACGGGACCCGGTGTAGACCCCACGTGACCCGGTGGAGGCCCCACGGGACCCGGTGAAGACCCCACGGGCCTCCACTGAGGCTTGACACCGCCAGAGAAAGAAAGTGCATTTCCATCGCAGGGGCTGCGAGTTCGATCCCTGGTCGGAGAACTAAAACCTCACAAGCTATGCGGTGCACCCGAAAAACAGAAAAAAAAAAAGAAAGCACCTAATTTTTCCATTTCCAATTAAATGACTAATTAACAATATACCATTTTTTTACCTTTCTATCTGGAATCCTCAGGGCCTGGAGGGTTTGAAGGTGATTTTTTCATGGATGGGTGGACTTAGAATACTTATATGTTTCCCAAGTAAAGAACCTACTTTCCATTTCTAAAAATGCCATATGCTCTGAGCTCCATCACATTCTTTTTTTTTTTTTTCCTCCAGGCAGGATCAAGAGTGGGCTGGGATAAAGTGAGGTAAAGCACCTTCTGACTGTGAGTTACATTCCCCCACACCGTGAGCCTTTTAATGTAGTGATTAACCACCCCAGACTTTGATGAGAGGTGCCTGGAAGTCATTACTTGGGTAAGGATTGGGAAAGGGGATTGGGTCACGTTTGCATTTTGGAAAGACGTGTGTGGGAGGAGGGAGGCTTGGAGGGTTAAGAAAAGGAGGCAGAAAAACAAGTTTGGAATTTGATGCAGGTCAAAGACAGGGGCCTAGTGGTAAAGAACTTGACTGCCAAAGCAGGAGAGGCAAGAGACGAGGATCCAATCCCTGGGTCGGGAAGATCCCCTGGAGGAGCACGTGGCAGCCCACTCCAGTATTCTTGCCTGGAGAATCCCCTGAACAGAGGAGCCTGGCGGACTGTGGTCCGTAGCGCAGAGTCAGACATGACTGAAGCAACTCAGCAGCAGCAGCAGCAAAGAGGTGGGCGCAAGCTTGGATGGTGGAAGTGGAGACGGACAGGGAGGAGTGGCCAGATTCAGATATAAAAGGAGACAGAGGGACTTCCCTGCTGGTCCCGTGGTTAAGAATCCACCTTGCAATGCAGGGGACGCGGGTTCAAACCCTGATCAGGGAACTAAGACTCCACGTGCCATAGGGCAGCTGAGCCTGTGCCCTCCGGGGCCCGGGCACTCCGGGGCCTGTGTACCACATCGAGGATCCAGCAGGCCGAAACTAAGACTCGAGGCAGCCAAATAAATAAAGGGGCCAGGTGGTTCAGTCCCTGGTCAGGAAACTGAGATCCCACAAGTCACACGGTGTGGCTCCCCCCAAAAAAAGTTATGCTGATGGAGGACCCAACAGGAGTGCAGACGGTCACTGCAGAGCCACGAGTCCGATCAAAACTCTGTCATCTGAAATATCATGCTCGGTGAAAGAAGCCAGACACGAGAGGTCATCGCATAGTTTCATTATCTGTGAAATGGTGGCAGAGCCACAGGGGTGGAAAAGGGGCTGTGCAGAGGAGGGAATGAGCTTGGGGTTTCCTCCTGGGCTGATGAAAACGTCTGGAACTAGACAGTAGTGACGGTTGCCCAATATTCTGAATGTGCTAAGTGCCTACCATGTCATGTCTTACGAGCGAAAAAAAAAAAAAAGATCATCTTATTTCCATAAAGGGAAAAAAGGGGATAAATTGGACCTCATTAAAACTAAAGAGATTTGCTCTACAGAAGACGCTGATAAGGGGATGAAAAGACACATCACAGACTGGGAGAGATTATTTGCAAATCACATAGCCAACAAAGGACTCGTATTGAGAATACATAAAGAATTTTCAAAACTCAACGGTAAAAAAGAACAAGTGAGCTACTTATATCCAGTGGAAAAAACGTGGAGGAGAAATGCCTTTCCATGGCTCTCTTTAACAAGAAGTCTGTGAGATTATCTGACGATGTCTGTGTCCCCTGTTAGAGCCCAGAAATCAGGGACTTGGCCTGGTTTTGCTCACCATGTGTCCTGTGTCTGGCTCAGGGCCCAGCACATAGTAAAAGCAGAATAGATATGAATGGACGAATGGGCCGGCACCTGGACAAAGTGCTGGCCAAATGGGCCTAGAACCTCTAACGCACGACGGCTGGAGAGCCTTTGAACACACCCCCCCAGCCACAGCAGTGGGCCAAGAGGCGCGCACCATTGCATTCACTCATTCAGTAAGTGCCTACATCCACGGTCGAAACAGACAATTCCTGCACTCGTGGAACATAACTTTACACTAAACGAAAAGACAACGAGGCATTATTCACAACAGCCGAAAAACGGACGCAGCTCTTGTGCACAGACGGATGAATGGGTAAACAGAATGTGTCCATCCATGCAACGGAATGCCCTTCAGCTTTAGAAAGAAAGGAGATTCTGGCAGCTGCTGCAACGCGGGTGTACCTTGAGGACGTGATGCTGAGTGAAGTAAACCAGACACGAAAGGACTGATACTGTGTGAGCCCACTTCTATAAAGTCCCTGGAGGACATATTCATAGGGACAGAAAGTAGAAGAGTGGGCGGCAGGGGCTGGGGGTGGGGGCGGTGAACCGGGAGTGAGTGTTTAATGGGAGCAGGGCTACAGTTGGGGATGATGAAATGAGTTCCGGAGACGAGGGCGGTGATGGGTGCCTGACAGTGTGAATGTCCTTAATGCCCCTCAACGGGATGCTTAAAACTGGTTAAAGTGGTAAAACGTTATATTAGGTGTATTTTCAGTTCAGTTCAGTTCAGTCGCTCAGTCATGTCTGACTCTTTGCGACCCCGTGAATCGCAGCACGCCAGCCACAACTTAAACCATCCTGATAATAAGGCCTGTGGAGAAACGAAATTTGTGAATAGAGATCACCCTCTGAAGGAGAGCAGTCAGAGTCCTGTGCATCCTTCAATTCATATTCAACTGATAAGAGGATTTTTAGCTGCTCTGGAGAAAGAGAATGATGTTTCCAATGATTGAGGGGAAGAATATTAGCGCAAAGAAGGTCGTGTAAGGGGCTTCCCTGGCAGTCCAGTGGTTAGGACTCTGCTCTCACTGCTGGGGTTGGGTGGGTGGGGGCAGGGGTGGCCTGAGCAGGGGAATTAAGATCCCATAGGCTGCAAAGCGGGGCCAAATAAAAGAAAACAAAAAGATCACTTACGTATCTCCTTCTGTAATCGGAAATAGAGGGAGGTGAATATTCTGAATACAGTATCCAAGAGCCTTAGGGTCTTCCTGGCCATCGGGGGTTAGGACTGGCGCTCTCCCTGCAGAGGGCACGAATTCGATCCCTGGTCAGAGAACCAAGGTCTTGCACGCCGTGCAGGGACTTATTAAAAAATTGGGGCATTAAAATAAAAAAGCTACACTTCACACTACTGAAACATTTTTCCCAAGCCTTTCTGTCGGCAGCAAGTGTCAACTAGAAGGTCGCACCGCTGACTCATCTTGATAAACAGACTATACTTAAAAGTATCGAAGCTGTTTTGTTTAAGGAGCAAAGACTTGGAGGGGGAGAGGAAGTGGGGGCCACCATGGGGGAGGGTGGGGGCAGTAGCTCAAAGAAGAAGCCTCTGAGGAGGGACACGGAGGGTGCGGAGGCTGGGGTCAGCCAGGAAGCGGGGAGGTCAGGAGAGAACCAGACGCCAGTGACCTGGATCCACGGAGGCACTGCTGGGACTTTGAGAAGTGAAAGTGTTAGTCACTCAGTCGTGTCTGACTCGGCAACGCCATGGACTGTTGCCCACCAGGCCCTTCTGTCCATGGGGATTCTCCAGGCAAGAATACTGGAGTGGGTTGCCATTCACCTCTCCAGGGGATCTTCCCAACCCAGGGAGGGAACCTGGGTCTCGGGCATTACAGGCAGATGCCTGGGACTTCGACTGTTCATCTAAATCAGAAGGAGAGGAAGAAGCTTTTGTGCAAAACGTCAGATCAATTTCCACAAAGCGGCCAAGAAAAGAACCCAAAGCTGTGTTCCCAGGGCTGGCTGTAGCTTGACGCCCAGGCCTGCTTCTTCCTGCTGCTTAATCCACACCAGAGTCAAAGGCGTCTAGAAAAACACTCGGGGAAAGGAGGGTCACAGGCTCTTAAGGAAATCTGAGAAAAACTGAACAAACCATTGGTCCACATGACTGATACCTCAGTTTCAAGCACGAGCTCAGTTAAACCTGGGTGTTGTCTTGGCTCCTAAGGGACTGAACAGCCGTGTGCTTCAGGATGATAAATCTCCAACGTAAATGAAACAAAATACAATGGGAACTTTCCTGGCTTTCAAGTGAATGCTTTCATTGTAGTTTTGAAGCTTGACATGTACAGCTGAACTATTATGCAGATGTTAAAAAATTGGAGGTAGGTCTCTAACAGCCGTGAGAAAAGATGTCTAGGAGACCTTATAAAATGGAAAAAAAAAAAAGGCATTGTAAAGCAGTTTGCATTCATCTCATTTTGGTTTAAAAAAAAAGTATTTACATGAATAGGTTTATAGTACACGCAAAAGAAAAAAAAATCCTCTGATATCAGGTAATATGGTTACATTTCTGCTAGAATATCAGAGAACTTTCACATTCTATATTATATATTTCAGAAATGCTGAAAGTTTAAAAATAATGACCTCTGTGATCAGAAAGGAAAATAAAGATGTTTTCAATGGAATATCTAGAATACATAAATGTCTATCAAAATTCAACAGTAAAAAACACTCTATACAGAAAAATAAACAAGAAATCTAGGGAAATTACGTGGCAGTCCAGTACTTAGGACTCGGCACTTTTACTTCTGTGATTCTATCCCTACTCAGGGAACGAAGATCCACAAGCCTTGAGGTATGGCCAAAAAAAAAAAAGGAAAAAGAAATCTAATTTTAAAATGGGCAAAAAACTACATAGATATTTCAACAAAAAGTGTAGAGACACCAAGCACATGAGAAGATGTTCAGCATCATTAGCCACTGAGGAAGTGCAAATGAAGACCCCAATGAAATATCACTATGTGTGTGTCAGAACGGCTAAAATTAAAAATAGTGACAATACCAAATGCTGGTGATGATGTGGAGAAACCAGATCACACATCCATGGCTGGTGGGAATGTGAAATGAGATAGCCGCTTTGGGAACCAGTCTGGAGTTTTCTTACAAAACTAAATATGTTCTTTCCATATGACCCAGCAATTGCGCTCCTGGGCATTCATCCCAGCAAAATGGAAATCTGTGTTCATACACAACCTGTGCATGAATGTTCATAGCAGCTCTACCCGTAACAACCTGAAGTGGAAACAGTGAAAGTGTCCGGGAACAGGTGAATGGTCACACAAGCTGTGATGTATCCATACCTTGGAGCGGTGCTAAAGACTAAAGGATGAATACAGTGCAACAGCTGAGAATTATGCTGAGCTACAAAAGCCAGCGTCGCAAAGTTACCTGCTGTATGATCCTGTCACAGCGACAGAAACCGGGTTAGAACTAGCGGCTGCCCACCCGCGGCGGGGCAGGAAGAAGAGTAAGTGCGGCAGAAAGAGATACCTTATCACGCAGACCCCTTGTGCTGATGGGACAATTCTGTGTCTCAGTCGTGATGGTGTTCACATGAATCAGCATGCGTGATAAAATTGCACACAGGCACATATACACACACGCACACACACAAGTAAGACTAGTGAAATCTAAACTGGTTCTGTAGATTATACCAATGTGAGTTTCCCAGTTATTATACTTCATGTCTACTATCTACATGGATGTTACTATCTGCATAGAAAAATATTATCTTACAATAGTCATGCAAGATGTCACCGTTGGACAAAACTGTTTGAAGGTATAGAGCACCTTCCTCTACATTTTGGCAACTTCCTGTGAAATCTAGAATTATTACTTGTTCAAAGTTTAAAAAAAAAAAACCTCACATGGGGGGACTTCCTGGAGTACTTCCTGGGTACTACTTCCTAGGTAGTCCAGTGGTTAAAACGCCACGTTCCCAATGCCAAGGGGCTTGGATCCGATCCCCGGTCAGGGAACTAGGTCCCACCTGTCACAGGTCAGAGTTAGCTTACAACAACTAAGATGCAGTGCAGCCAAATAAATAAACATTTTTTAAAAAACTCATATGGGGACAGATCATAAAATTCCTCTGGATTAACAAAACCTACGTTCATCAAAAATTTAAAAATATTTCTTCCATTTTCATTTAACCTATATTTTATGGGGATGAATTCTTTGGGACTTTATTGAACTATTTTAAACATATCTTTCAACTTGGGTCCAAAAAAAAGTTCTCCATCCTTTGATCTGATGGATTAATAAAAATCAGATGACTCTGGACATCTGTATTTATCACTGTTTCAGAAAGTACAGTCTATAAACCACCTGGGATGAATGAAAAGATGCAGATTCCAGGGCCTCCCCAATTCTTCTAAATCGAGCTCTCTTGGGAAAGGGTCTGGCAGTCTGCACTTATTATTTCCAGTGATTCTTTTTTCTTTTGGACATGCAACGCAGCATCAGGATCTTAGTTCTCCAACCAGGAATTGAACCTGTGCCCACTGCATTGGGAGAGGGCAGTCTAACCACGGGGCCACCCAGGGAGGGCTCAATGGACTTTCTTTAGCTTGAACTTGGGGGGATGGGTCTCTGGGTCAAGTTTATGCTCTTAATCGTGGATGAAAGTGAGTTTTCCAGTTTTTAAAAAGGAAGAAAGAAAGAGAAACAAAGAAATCTTGGTTCTAGAAAGGAGCTCACTGTTCACAGGCGTCCATAGCAATCCTTGGTCTCTCCTCCTTCCTTTTCACCCCAGCGAGCGTCACTGAACAGAAGCAGCGCCCGTCTTTCCCGGACTCAAGCGATTCAACAAGCAGCTATTTTGGCTAATCTTTCAGATTAGTCTTCTTAACTGCCAGGAAAACAGCGCCTTAAAAAGGAAATGTTTCTGCCTAAGAACTTATACCCAGTTGAAAATAGTCATGATCATTTAAAAAAATAATGCTGCGTAAGTACCCACACGATTTACCTCAAACACCGGTCCAGCCAGCTAAAAAGAACCTCTAAACAAATAACGAAACCTGGACGAGGCCCCGTGGAAGAAGCAGAGCCAACAGCTTCTTCAGAAGTGAGGCTGGAGGACTGACCAGCTCTCAGCTTAGTCTGATCTGGTGCGAAGATCAAAGGCTGGCAATGGACACCAAAGACGGCGCAAAAAGAGCAGAGATAAACAAATGGGCCTCTGCTAACTCCAAAGCTCCTGCCCACCAAGTGAGAGCATCCATGAAATGAAAAGCGTTAGTCCCTCAGTCGTGTCCGACTCTTTGCGACCCCCTGGACTGCAGCCCACCAGGCTCCTCTCTCCATGGGGTTCTCCAGGCAAGATTACTGGAGTGGGTTGCCATGCCCTCCTCCAGGGGCTCTTTCTAACCCAGAGATCAAACCCAGGTCTCCTGCACTGCAGGCAGATTCTTTACCATTTGAGCCACCAGGGAAATGAAATGAAAAAGCAGCCTCCAAAATGGGAGAAAATAGTTGCAATCAGCCCCTTGATAAGGGCTTAGCATCCAAAAGATACGAAGAATTCTCACAACTCAATAGAGTTTTAAAAAAAAAAATTTGATTTAAAACTGGGCACGAGAACTGAATATATGTTTTTCCAAGGAAAACATGCAAATGACCCCCGAGTACATAAAGAGGCTCAGCATCACTGAGCATCCAGGGAAACGCAAATCAAAACCACAATGAGCTATCACACACATCTGTTAGGATGGTGATGATCAGAAAGGCAGGAGATAACAAGCGTTGGTGAGGACGTGGAGAAAAGGGAACCTTTGTGCAATGTTAGTGGAAATGTAAATCGGTGCAGCCGCTAGGAAAAACAGCTTGGAGTTTCCTCAAGAATTAAAAATAGAGCTGCCAAATGATCCAGCAATCCCACTCCTGGGTACAGAGCCAAAGGACATTTAAAAAAGGATATTGGAACCGCCATGTTCATAGCAGCATTAATCTCGATGGCCAAGATAAACAGCCTAGGTGCCCATCACAGACGAATGGCTTCAGAAGATGCGGTGCATAAGGAATGGGATATTATTCAGCCGTGAGGAAGAAGGAAATCCTGTCATTTGTTAGAACACGGATGGACCTTGGGGCTTCCCAGGTGCCTCAGCGGTAAAGAATCCGGCGGCAAGTGGAGGAGACACAGGTTCAATCCCTGGGTCCGGAAGATTCCCCTGGAGAAGGAAATGGCAACCCACTCCGGTAGTCTTACCTGGGAAATCCCATGGACAGAGGAGCCTGGCAGGCTACAGTCTGTGGGGTCGCAAAGAGTCAGATACAAGTGGGTGATTGAGCGCACAGATGGACCTTGAGGGCACAGTGTTAAGTGAAATAAGCCAGACGGAGAAAGACAAATACAAGTATGGTATCACTTATATGTGGAATCTAAAAAAAGTCAAACTCATAGAGATAGAAAGTGGAAGTGGTTGCCAGGGGTTGGGGGATGGGGAAAATGGGGAACCTCCCCGTGGGTCTCTATAGCAACCAGGAGGGAAGTGACACACCCTCTAGGAAGCAGGGAACAATCCTTGCAGGCACTCTTTCCTCTGAAAGGCAGAGGGCTCAGAAGGGGGGACCCCAGGTCTGCACACCCACAGGTGACAGGTGTCCGCCTGCTACGGCCGAAGACCAGAGGCTGGGCGGTTAAACCGACGTCTATTTCTCACGGATACGGAGGCTGGAGTCTAAGGTCAAGAAGACCTGGCTTTTGGTGAGGGCCCTCTTCCCGGCTCATAGACGGCCAGCTTACAGCCGGTCGCCTTCCTGCTGTGTCCTCCCAAGTCGGAGAGAGAGAGAGAGGCGGGGGAGGGGGTGAACTCCAGTTTCTTCCCCTTTAAAAAGGCTTTTTTATTTGGCTGTGCAAGTCTTAGTGGTGGCACGAGGGATGTGGGATCTGTAGTTGCGGCATGTGGAATCTAGTTCCCTGACTCGGGAATCAAACCCGGGCCCCTGCATTGGGAACATGGTATCTTAGCCTCAGGACCACCAGGGGAGTCCCTCTTCCTCCTCTTATAAAGACACTAATCCTATCGTGGGGGTTGTACCTTCATGGCCTCATCTAAACTTATTTTCCTCCCCAAGGAACCACCCCCAAATGCCACCTTGGGGGTTGGGCTTCAACACATGATTTGGGGAAGGCACAGTTCAGTCCGTAACAGATGGTTAAGGTCTGTGGCTGGGGAACCAGAGGATGGGAAGGGTTTGGAGGCAACTCAAGTAAGAGAGTAAGAGAAAGACAGAGACAGAGACAAAGACAGAAGTAGAGACAGAGGCCGGGAGAGAGGCAGAGACAGGCAGAGAGGGCTCCAAGAGAGAAAGGATGCCTGGAGCCACTGGCCTCCTGATTGAGACAGATCGCTCAAGATCCCAGAAACTTATTTCTCCCTTCAAAAAAGATTTTTTTTTAAGTTTTTATTGTGGTAAAATAGGTAACATGACGTTTGCCATCTGTACGCGTCCAGTTCAGGGGCTTTGAGTCCATTCACCCTGTCGCACAACCATCCACACGGTCATCTGCAGAGCTCAGTCATTGACCCCAGCTGAAACTCCACCCCATTAAATAGTACCTCCCCACCCCTGTTTTCTCTTCCTTGCCAGCTTGTATACTCCTTTCCCCCCACAGTAAACACAGTGACATCTTCAACACAACAAACACTCCTGTTTGGGAGGCGGGTCATGAAGGGAAGTAGGGCAACTGTCTGATCTGATGGGGATCCGATGGGGAATCTCGAGCAATCAGAGTCAGAATTGGAAAAAAAAAAAAAGTGCCAGGCTGCGACCACCAGGGGGGCTGGGTGCCCCCGAGGGCCAGATGGTCTGCAGGGACCCAGGAACCTCGGGGAAAACACGGAGGCTGCAGCCAACCGGGAAGAAGCGAGAGAGGGAGGGCTGACGAGGCCCCATCCCCACCATCGGAGACGCCATCATCCTCACTCCAAGAGTCCCCAGTAATTTTCTGTCCAATTTGGTAGCAATACACCCACTTAACAGCAAATCCAATTACTGTGGCTTCCCCCCATTTATCATCTTGAGTGGGGTTTTGCTTCCATTAGAACTTATAACAAATTACTTCAAGCAGCGGAGCAAAACCTGATTCTCATCTCTTGTTCCCTGTTTGTTTTCACAGTTTGTTTTAGACAACTGAGGGCAGTGAAAAGGGTTTTGGGCTTCATAGCTGGCACAAGTGGTAAAGAACCTGCCTGCCGATTCAGGACACGTAAGAGATGCAGGTTCGATCCCTGGGTTGGGAAGATTCCCCTGGAGGAGGGCATGGCCACCCACTCCAGTATTTTTGCCTGGAGAATCCCATGGACAGAGGAGCCTGGCGGGCTATGGTCCACGGGCTCACAAACAGTTGGACATGACTGAATCAACAGCGGGCACACACAAGAAGGGTCTTTCTTGGGCAAATAGCTGAGGAAAGGAGGGCAAGGCTGGTGCTGGTGTTCAGGGCGGTGGCAGGAACTAGCCCTCAGCCACAGAGGGGAGGATGGACTTGGATGACGCAATGAGAGCTCGGAGGCCGCTGGGCGAGAGGGGTGCAGGCCAGGGCACAGGCGGGACCAGACTGTCAGCCTCTCTGCTTTTATAGGGCAGAGGCGTCGGAGGGCTGGCTTCATCCAAGACTGGGGAGCTTTGGATCTCATGGGTTGGAAGGACAAGGGGTTTAGGGGTGCTCCAGTCTCTGCCCAGGACAGAGAGGTGACATCCTGCTCCATCAGCCCAGAAACAGCATCTCAAACGAGTCATCTGTTGCAAACTGCAGCTCCTGGAACAGGCCTGGCCGGCTTCCCGCAGGGGTTTGGCAAGCCTCCGTGAACAAGTTAGCTGGGCTGAGAGGAGGCTCCTGTGTTAGAAGCACCGGTCCGCATCCAGGGCACTGGCCGGAGGGTGAACAGGGGTCTGAGGCCACTTCCGGGATGCCCCGAAGCCCCTGGGAGATTCCTCAGCACTCACAGGTCTGAGAGTCACTTTTCTCCCCAACCTGCGGATGGACAGAACAACTCCTGTCTTGCTCATCCTTAGAACCTGACGCGCAGCTGCAAGGCACTGAAAACCTTCGCTTCTTACTGCCGATCCCGGAAAACCAGTATCCCTGTTATCACACACCTCGAGCCTTGGCCCGCCAGCTCCGGCCTGTTGCACCAAGTTCTTCATCACCCATTGGGTCGAGGAGCCAAACTCTGCTGTCTGTGCTCATCGCTGGAGGCTCTGCGTGCGTTCCCTGAGATGCCCTCACCGCTTTTACGAGTCCCCCCAAGCCCAGCACAGAGTTCAGGCAGGTGGAGGGGATGACGACTCATACTCGACCACACGTTGTTCACGACATCTAAACATCCAGGATCACCCAGATCCAGGCCGTCTATTTTGCTGTGTAATTTCAAAGAGACGCCGTGTTTTCAGACTGAAGAAAGCAGGCTTAGAGTAAGTGCCCCGAAACGGTCTATGGTGAAACAGAAGAGGAATGTCTCTCCCAGCCCACCTCCCGGGGACCCGGCTGGCCTGGCAGGAAAGCATTCACTTCCTGCCTGTGATCGAGAGATGCATTATGTCACACGGGGGAGAACTTCCAAATCCTATTTTTAGAGGTGATGAGGGGGAGGCCGAGTCCAGCCTGGAGCTGGAAGGGGCCCAAGGTCTAGGGGGCAACGGCTTCCGAGACCCGCCTCCATGCCTCACGCTGTCCTCTCTCACGTTCTGAGTCCCCACGTGGCTCTGCAGGGGGGCAGTACAGGATGTTCCCATGAATCGTCTCGACCCCAGTGAACTCGAGCACCAAGGTCGCGCTTCCAACCCGAGTCTGACCTGTAGCACACGCCCCTCTCCTACAGACCCAGGCTGGGTGACAGCCTCCTACAAGATGACATGTTTCCAGAGGTGCAAGATTGAAAGAGACTTCAAGACCCATGGCCACTGGACAATAAAACGCTTGGAATTCAGCACAGAAAGGTCGGGGGGAAGGTCCTTCATTCTAAAATACAGTTTTTCTCTGATTTGAAAAGATTCATGCACCCTGGGGCTCACAGAAGCATTATTTACAATAATCAAGACACGGAAGCAGCCCAACCAGACGAATGGATCAAGAAAATGTGGTATACACACACACAGCGGCATATTATTCAGCCACGAGAAAGAAGAAAGTAATGCCATTTACCATGGATGGACCTAGAGATTATCACACGAAGTGAAGTCAGACAGAGAAAGACAAATATCATGAAACATCGCTTACACGTGGAATCTAAGAAAAAAAAAATGATACAAATGAATTTATTTACAAGATAGAAATAGACTCATAGACGCAGAAAACAAATGCACGGTTACCAAACGGGAAAGGGAGGAAGGGATAATAGTAGGAGCTTGGGATTAACAGATGCCAACTATTGTATACAACATAGAGAAATAACAAGATCCTATTATATAGCACAGGGACCTGTATTCAATATCCTGTAATAAGTCATAATAGAAAAGAATATGAAAAAGGATATATGTTATATATAGAGAGATAAATATAACAGGTATCACAGATAAATAGATACAGAGACAGACAGCTTAGTCACTCAGTCATATCCGAACCTTTGTGACTCTATGCACTATTCCCCACCAGACTCCTCTATCCATGGGATTTTCCAAACAAGAATACTGAAGTGGGTTCCATGCCCTCCTCCAGGGGTTCTTCCCGACCCCGGGGATCGAACCCATGTCTCTTATATCTCCGGCACTTGCAGACAGTTCTTTACCACTAGCGCCATCTGGGAAATGCCATCTGATCAGACCCGCATCTGCCTGCGTCTCCTTCATTGCAAACGGGTTCTTCACCCACCAAGCCACCTGGGAAGCCCTTATATACGGTAACACATAAATATATATATATATAACTTAATCAATGCTGTACACCTGAAACTAACACAATACTGGAAATAACTATACTTCAATTTGAAAACAAAATTATTAAAAAAAAATAAAAATAAAAATAAAAAAAAACAGGGAGCCTCGACTGGTGCTCTGTGATGACCTAGAGGGGTGGCGCAGGGGAGGGGAAGAAGGTTCAGGAGGGAGGGGATATATGTATAATTATGGTCAATTCACTCTGTTGTAAGGCAAAAACCAACAGAATATTGCAAAGCAATTTTCCTTCAATTAAAAAATAAATTTGCTTTAAAAATTTTAAAATAATTTAAAATATTCAAAATCATAGAAAATAAAGACAAAGAGGTAATGCCAGTCTCCATCACGGAAGGCCTTACAGGCAACCTGGTGCTTGTTCAGCGTCCATGTGTTTCACTCAGAGAGAATGAGGACAGTCTTGTTGCGAAGGTCAACTATGTGTCAGCTTGACTTGGCCCAGGGACGCCCGCCCAGACAGCCGGTGAGACATTATTTCTGGGTGTATCTCTGAGGGTGTTTCTGGAAGGGATTAGCATTCGAATCAGTAGACAGTAAAGATGGGCTGAAATTGGGCTGGCATCACCCAATTCACTGAGGGTCCAGACAGGAAACGAAAAGGACAGAGGAAGGCTCTTCTGTCCCCTTCTTGAGCTGCGACATCCATTGTGTCCTGCCTTTGGACATCGGAGCTCCAACTTCTGGTCCAAGAGTGTTAAGCCACCCACTGTCCATGGATGGCACATTGTTTTTCAGTTGCTAAGTTGTGTCTGATTCGCTGCCACCCTATGGACTGGCCCTGTCCTTCACTATCTCCCGGAGCGTGCTCAAACTCATGTCCACTGAGTCCGTGATGCCATCCAACCGTCTCATCCTCTGTCGTCTCCTTCTCCTGCCTTCAATCTTTCCCAGCATCAGGGTCTGTTCCAATGAGTCAGCTCCTCATATTAGTTGGCCAAAGTATTGAAGCTTTATGAATGGTATATCATAAAATATCTCAGCCCCCATCATTTTTCCGGGGGGGGGGGCACTATTTATTGATTGATTGATTGGCTGCCCCAGGTCTTAGTTGAGGCACACAGCCTCTTCGATCTCAGTTGCAACATGTAGGATCTTTTAGTTACAGCATGTGGGATCTAGTTCCCTGAGCAGGGATCGAACCAGGGACCCCTGGATTGGGAGTGCAGCGTCTTAGCCACTGAACCGCCAGGGAAGTTCCTCAGCCTCCATAACTGCGTGAGCCAATTCCCATAATAAATCTCTTCTGTATCCATGAATAGCCTCCTGGTTCTGTTTTCTTTGGAGAACCCTGACTGATACACTCGTGAATAAGATTAAAAGGCAAAGCCTAAGACAATCCCTTTCTGTAGAGCAAACACGTACAGGAAACCATGTGCAAACTCGTGATCTTTTCCCCCACTTCAGGAGAATGGGGTTTTTGTCTTACAGAGATGGGCATTAAAAGTTAAAAAAAAAAATCACACACCATGTCATAGTAAAGATCTTGAAGAAGCAGAATTGTCACATGTCTGTCTGTAACAGACTGTCCCCCAGAACTTTCCATGACGGTGGAAATGGTCGTTCTCTGCACTGCCCGAAGCAGTGGCCACGAGTCCCTCTAGCCGTCGAGCCCTTGAAAGGTGGCTATCGTGAGTGAGAACTGAATTTTAGATTTTATATATTTCAATTAAAATTTAAGAATATTTCCTAATTTTCCTTGTTATGCCTTCTTAGATCTGCCCGTCATTTAGAAGTGGACATTTAATTTCCAAATACATGGGTTTTTAACGTATCTTTGATATTAATGTCTCACCTTGATGTTAATTTCTCATTTAAATGCCTTCTTCTCTGCAATCACCCTCTGTGTTTTTTCAGTCTTGTAACGTTGAGGCTTTCAATGGCTAAGTCAAAGATCTCTCTTGGTAAATGTTACACTGTACTTGAAAATATGTGTATTTTCAAATATGTTTTGATATTAATTTCCACCATAATTGCAGAGTGATGAGAGAATCCAGTCTGTATGATTTCAGAACCTTTAGATTATGAAATTTTTGCATCTTGTTTTATGTCCTTGGATATGTTCGTGTCCCCAAGTTTAAAGTCTATGGGACATTGAATAGAATTTGTATCCTACTGCTGTGTGAAAATTGTATAAATCTTAATTATGCTGGATTGGTTCACGGTGCTTTTCAGGTCTGCTATATCCTCTCTGCTTTATTGACTATGCCAAAGCCTTTGACTGTGTGGATCACAAGAAACTGTGGAAAATTCTGAAAGAGATGGGAATACCAGACCACCTGACCTGCCTCTTGAGAAATCTGTATGTAGGTCAGGAAGCAACAGTTAGAACTGAACATGGAACAGACTGGTTCCAAATAGGAAAAGGAGTACGTCAAGGCTGTATATTGTCACCCTGCTTATTTAACTTCTATGCAGAGTACATCATGAGAAACGCTGGGCTGGAAGAAACACAAGCTGGAATCAAGATTGCTGGGAGAAATATCAATAACCTCAGATATACAGATGACACCACCCTTATGGCAGAAAGTGAAGAGGAACTTAAAAGCCTCTTGATGAAAGTGAAAGAAGAGAGTGAAAAAGTTGGCTTAAAGCTCAACATTCAGAAAATGAAGATTATAGCATCCGGTCCCATCACTTCATGGGAAATAGATGGTGAGACAGTGGAAACAGTGTCAGACTTTATTTTGGGGGGCTCCAAAATCACTGCAGATGGTGATTGCAGCCATGAAATTAAAAGACGCTTACTCCTTGGAAGAAAAGTTATGACCAACCTAGATAGCATATTCAAAAGCAGAGACGTTACTTTGCCGACTAAGGTCCGTCTAGTCAAGACTATGGTTTTTCCTATGGTCATGTATGGATGTGAGAGCTGGACTGTGAAGAAGGCTGAGCGCCAAAGAATTGATGCTTTTGAACTGTGGTGCTGGAGAACTCTTGAGAGTCCCTTGGACTGCAAGGAGATCCAACCAGTCCATCCTGAAGGAGATCAGCCATGGGATTTCTTTGGAAGGAATGATGCTAAAGCTGAAGCTCCAGTACTTTTGCCACCTCACACGAAGAGTTGACTCATTGGAAAAGACTCTGATGCTGGGAGGGATTGGGGGCAGGAGGAGAAGGCGTTGACAGAGGATGAGATGGCTGGATGGCATCACGGACTCGATGGACGTGAGTCTGAGTGAACTCCGGGAGTTGGTGATGGACAGGGAGGCCTGGAATGCTGCGATTCATGGCGTCGCAAAGAGTTGGACACGACTGAGCGACTGAACTGAACTGATATCCTTTCTACTTTCTTTTTTTATTTTTTATTGAAGGATAATTGCTTTTCAGAATTTTGTGGTTTTCTGTCAAACCTCAACATGAATCAGCCATAGGTATACACATATCCCCTCCCTTTTGAAACTCCCTCCCATCTCTCTCCCCACCCCACCCCTGTAGGTTGATACAGAGCCCCTGTTTGAGTTTCCTAAGCCATACAGCAAATTCCTGTTGGCCATTTTAGATATGGTAAGTTTCCATGTTCCTCTTTCCATCCATCTCACCCTCTCCTCCCCTCTCCCCGTGTCCATACATCTATTCTGTCTCTTTCTCCATTGCTGCCCTGCAAATAAGTTCTTCAGCATCATTTTTCTAGATTCCATATATATGCGTTAGAATACAATATTTTTTTTTCTCTTTCTGACTTACTTCACTCTGTATAATAGGTTCCAGGTTCATCCACCTCATTAGAACTGACTCTAAGGTGTTTCTTTTTATGGCAGAGTAATATTCCATTGTGTATATGTACCACAGCTTCTTTATCCATTCATCTGTCGATGGACATCTAGGTTGCTTCCATGTTCTAGCTATTGTAAACAGTGCTGCAATGAACAATGGGATACATGTGTCTACTTCAACTTTGGTTTCCTCGGGGTTTATGCCTAGGAGTGGGATTGCCGGGTCATATGGTGGTTTTATTCCACGTTTTTTAAGGAATCTCCATATCATCTTCCATTGTAGCTGGATCAATTTACATGCCTACCAACAGTGCAAGAGCGTTCCCTTTTCTCCACACCCTCTCCAGCATCTATTGTTTGTAGACTTTTTGATAATGGCCATTCTGACTGGTGTGAGGTGGTTTTGTAGTTTTGATTTGCATTTCTCTAATAATGAGCGATGTTGAGTATGTTTTCATGTGTTTGATAGCCATCTGTATAGATATATACTTTTCTATATATTCATTCTCTTAATTTTTGAGTTTGCTATTAAAACTTCAACTAAAAATCTTAATTTACCTACTTAAAAAATTAACTGTAATATACAGTGGAGCTATATGTAATCTTGTTCTGCATTTTCCAAGTCTCCTGTAAACGCATTATCATACTTTCATAATTTAAAAAATAAATACATTGAGAAAAATTTTAAGTAATCACTTGTGGTAGCTTCTACCCTATTGGATATAATGTCCATACCTTATATTCATTGAAGATCTTTTTTTTTTTTCCTTTAATCTTGGAGCACATGTGTCTTATAGCTGTGGGATCTTCTCAGAGGAGAAATTGAACCCATGTCCCCCCCGCATCGACAGGCAGGTTCTTAACCTCTGGACCACCAGACCACCAGGGAAGTTGGTCAACTATTTAAATCATGTCTCTGCCAGTTACTAGCTAGGCCGTCTGGCCTCCATGTCCTTGGTACTGAAATGAGAACCATCGTTCTGAAGATTGAGTGACTGTTCTGGCCGGCTGCCCCTTCGTGCTGCAGAGCTGGGAGGTCCACAAAAGGATGTTCTTAGGAGTTTGAACATTATTGTTAGTTTCTCTTTTAATAAAACATCCTCATTCTGAAACATCTTAAGAGAACTGTAAACATGGGGATGAACCATATGCATAAATGTATGAGCTTCATAACATAAAGACATGAGTTTTGCAAGAAATTCAGGCCAGATTTTGGGATCTTGCAAAATCTCTGAGGAGCTTTGAATAGTACGTGTCTGAATCGGGCAGGAGAGAGGGAACAATATCCGAGCAATTTTTCCCCAAGAGACCTGAACGGAAATATCTCACAAAGAGGAAGCCTGGAGTTTATTCAAACAAACTGCTTTTATTTTAATAAGTCCTAAGTGGTACTCAGAACGTTTCCAAGAAGTTAAATCGCTGGTATGCTATTTATATATATCTATTATCACTATTTATCATGTTAAAAAATTCCAGTAGGTCTTTTACCAAAATGCACCAGAAGGAGCAATCATTCATTGACATTATAGAATAATAGCAGCTCCCAATATTTTAACAGATTCTGACGTTTTAAAAGGATTTCACGATGAGCCATCAAAGAAATGCAAAGCTGTGATTTCGGGAGTGAAGAAATGACTCGTATGGGGAGGCAAGTTTCCCTTCAAGCGTCTCCAAGAGGCTGTCACACGTGGACAGGGCTGTCAGACCCTGACCCTTCTAAAGGGGCCCGTCAGGGCTCCACTGCTCTGGGCAGAAGAGAACACACTGACTAAACCGCCATTCTTGATGATACGGGGTGAAAATGTGGTTTCACACTTTCAAACTGAAAGTCGCTCTCCCAGAGAAAAACAAAACCACTGAAATTCGTTTTCTAACACGTGGACCTTCTGGTTTCAGAGCACCAGCTGTGGGTATTGACTTAAAGAGTTACAAATCTTATCACCCTCACTGAGCTTAACTAATCACAATGAACTGAACCAATGCCTGTGTTTTCACGTTCATTTTTGCTTAAGAATTTGGATAAACAAAATAACTGGGAAGAAAAAAACACCAAGACCTTCCCTGAAACAACACACCCTAAGTGAACAGGTGTCTCCCTCTTGTGGCAAAAATGGACCACACATGCCCACTGCCGGGCTGGCTTTACACTCCACCCATTCATTCCCTTTGAATTAGCCAGCAGCTCCACTGAAATTACCCTGAATTACTAAGATTACTAAAAACACAGAGTCTGGGTAGCGGTGCCCCACCCACTGGGACCAATTTCAGTTGTTCAGAGGGAAACAGAATGTTCTGTTGGAATTTGCTCAGAGTGAAAAAGGCCACTTAATAGTTACTTGAGGGGATTCCCTGGTGGTCCAGTGGTTAAAAATCCACCTTGCGATGCCAGGAATGTGGGTTAGATCCCTGGTCAGGGAACTAAGATCCCACAAGCCATGAGCAACTAAGCCTGTGTGCTGCACCCAGTACAGCCAAATAAGTAAAACGGATATTGTAAAATAATTGGGTTTTTTTTAGAATAATAAAAACCTCGACCTTACACAGTGAAATAGGAAACGTGAACAGTAGCTGAATGACGAACCCTGCATGCCACTCACCCAGATGCAGGGACCAGAATCTGGCTCAGTCTTCTCTCCCAAAGGCACCACGAGGCTGGAAAATGAGTGTTCCCCTTACCGCTGCAACCTCAAGTTCTGAGTGAACTCAGGCATATGTATGTTTGAACTTGCCCCATAGAGAACAGAGTAGCTGCATGGGAACTAAGCCAGCTCCCCTCTTTTCTCAGATCACCCTCATAAAGGAGGTTTTTCTGAACAGGCACAAGTCCTTATCAGGTCATAGAAGGGTGATGGGAGTGACAAGAAACAGTGCCACGTCCTAGCTATATCCCCTTAGCTGTTCTACAAAGAACTAGACTTTGAATATATTTATTTATTTGGCTGCAACGGGTCTTACTTGTAGCATGGGGAATGTAGTTCCCTGACCAGCGATCGAACCTGGGGCCCCTGCATTGGGAACTCGGGAGTGTCAGCCTCTGGACCACCAGGGAAACCCAGAAGTAGACTCTCTGATGCATCTGAGAACTCAGTTGAAAAGAGGCACCAATGCAATTGCAATGGTTAATTTCACGTCACCTTGACTGGGTTAAGCGATGCCCAGATGGCTGGTAAAACATGCATTCTGGGTGTAGGAGAGTATTTCCAGAAGACTATTAGCATTTAATCTGCAGGTTGAGTCAAGATCACCCTCCTCAGGGAAAGGGGAATGGCAAGCCGCTCCAGTATTCTTGCCTGGGAAATCCCGTGGACAGAGGAGCCTGGCAGGCTACAGTCAACGGGTAGCAAGAGTCCGACACGACTTGGTGACTAACAGCGACAGTAGCAGCAGAGACTCCTTTGCCTAGAAAAGCCTTTTGTATTGTTTTGTCTGGAGTTCCAGGTTAGAACTGGGAAAAACAGAACAACGGATGTTGGGAGTCTTCAGACTGGAAAGACTTCGAGATATTCAGACTACCTTCTTACAGGAAGTCCTTGTAGTGTTTTCTTGTGTACTATAAGGTGTTTGCCAACAAAGGTCGGTCTAATCAAAGCTATGGTTTTTCCAGTAGTCGTGTTTGGATTTGAGAGTTGGACTGTAAAGAAAGCTGAGCACCAAAGATTTGATGCTTTTGAACTGTGGTGTTGGAGAAATCTTGAGAGTCCCCTGGACTCCAAGGAGATCCAACCAGTCCATCCTAAAGGAAATCAGTCCTGAATATTCATTGGAAGGGCTGATGTTGAAGCTGAAACTCCAATACTTTGGCCACCTGATGCGAAGAGCTGACTCATTGGAAAAGACCCAGATGCTGGGAAAGATTGAAGGTGGGAGAAGAGGGTGACAGAGAATGAGATGATTGGATGGCATCACCGACTCAAAGGACATGAGTTTGAGCGAGCTCCGGGAGCTTGTGATGGACTGGGAGGCCTGGCGTGCTGCAGTCCATCGGGTCACGGAGTCGGACACGACTGAGCGACTGGACTGACTGATAAGGCGTTTTCATACTTTTAAGGTTGTTACTGTCTGTGTGCTTTCCCTATCGCAACACTCCTTAAAACTGAATGTGAAATTGATCTTCATTTTCTTTTACTCTTATTAGAGCCTCAGATAAAATGCTAAATAAAAGTCAAGACTCTTAATCACCCTCATCAATGCAGGTGGCCATCATCCAAAACACTAGAAGTTAACAGAACAAAGAGGAGAAAGAGCAATTTTGCTCTGCTTGAGCTGAAGGGTCCCTCTTTCGCCTGTGAATATGGGTGCCCCTGGTTCTCTGACCTTGGGACTTGGGCTGGATGACGTCTGGCTTCCCCGAGTCTCTTGTCCGCAGATGGCGGACAGTGGGGCTTCTCGGCCTCCATGATCCCGTGAGCCAATTCTTGTGATAAATCTCCTCATATCTGTACCTGTAGATCCTATTGTTTCTCTGGAAAATGACTAATAAAAGGAGCACAGAGGGACTTCGCTGGTGGTCCAGTGCCTAAGACCTCGCCTTCCAATGCAGGGGGTGTGGGTTTGATCCCTGGTCAGGGCACTAAGATCCCACAAGCCTCCTGGCCAAAAAACAAAAACATTAAAAAAAAAACAAAAAACCAGGAGCAATACTGTAACAAATAATAAAGATTTCAAAAAAAAAAAAGTCACTCTTGGAAAAAAACAAGGAGCAGAGGACTTAATGCTTTCTCCAAATTACTTTGGATGAACAGTAGTGGCAAAGTGCTTGTAATCTTAAACACGGAAGACAAGCGTTAAGAGAAGGAAAACAGAGCCTATTTCCAATTCTGAAGCAAATAACCTGTTTCTCATAGAAACAGAATGCTTTGTAGGTAGATGGGGAAGGAAAAACAAGTTAAGTCCAGTTCCTTAAAAAAAATTTAAAAAACCTAAAAGCATTCAAGTTAACTGCAGAATTCCACTCTGATACTGTGGCAAGGCACAGCTCCCCTATAAAAATCCCTTGTGTTATATACCTAAACAATTTTTAAAAGGAAGCTACTCAAAACACAGAGCAGAATCACAGCCATGCCTGCTCCTTGAACCACCACTGTTTACCAGAAGTCACCAGTCCTCAAAGATGCCTTCCACTCAATGGCACACGTTCGTTTCAGGAAAAAGGAAACGTAACCCTACGAAGACGACCTTTAGGAAGCAATCAGGCTCCTGGCAAACAAGTTTTCTAATCACATTTCAGCCATGCAGATACACAGCTCTGTGGAGTTCGCAGAGTGAAGTACAAATGAAAAGTGAACAGATGCTTTGTTTAAATTGGTCCAGTGCGTCCAAGTTTCCATAAAATTGGGGGGGAAAAAAGAGGTAACATTCTGGAAGCAGAGGAGAGCCAAGCAGAAGCGGCCATCCTGTGACATCCTACTGAAGCCTCCAGTTTCAAATGGCTATGTTGACCGCATGGAGGATCAGTTGGCTGGGCTGTGTTTCAAAGCTTCCAGCACTGGCTGGTGTTGGAGAGCCATTTCCGGCTCTGAATTCATATATGGATAGTTTAGGAGATCCCTTCATTCTACTTCTTTTCCTTGGAAAGCTTAAGAAGAATTTTAAAGTTATCTATAGCAAAGTGCAAAGTGAATCTTAAAACACATTTTTTTTTTTTGCCATACCGAGCCACTTGTGGGATCTTAATTCCCTGTTGTTGTTTTTCGTATCCAACTCTTGCGGACCCCATGGACTGCAGCACACCAGGCCTCCTCGTCCATCACCAACTCCCAGAGCTTATTCAAACTGATGTCCATTGAGTCGGTGATGCCATCCAACCATCTCATCCTCTGTTGAACCCTTCTCCTCCCGCCTTCAATCTTTCCCAGTTTCAGGGTCTTTTCCAATGAGTCAGCTCTTCACATCAGGTGCCCAAAGATTGGAGCTTCAGCATCAGTCCCTCCAATGAATATTCAGAACTGATCCCTTTTAGGACAGACTGGTTGGATCTCCTTGCAGTCCAAGGGACTCTCAAGGGTCTTCTCCAGCACCACAGTTCAAAAGCATCAATTCTTTGGCACTCAGCCTTCCTTATGGGCCCACTCTCACGTTCATATGTGACTACTGGAAAAACCATAGCTTTGACTATATGCACCTTTGTCGGCAAAGTAATGTCTCTGCTTTTTAATAAACTGTCTAGATTCGTTACAGCTTTTCTTCCAAGGAGCATCTTTTAATTAAATTTTAATTAGTTCCCTGACCAGGGATCAAACACGGGTCCCCTGCAGTGCAAACTCAAGAGTCTTATCCACTGGACCACTAGGGAAGTCCCAACATTTCTTATTGTGTGAAATTACAGGAAATGGCTTATATGCATTTTAGAATATACACACAAAGCTCCAAAATACATGTGTTGCTTCCTAGCTATAAAATCAAGTCATGTAAGAATAATCGATGTAAACACAAGCTTCTTAATTTTTTATTCTCTACAGGCTGGCAACTTCATAATCACTTCAAGATCTCAACATCCACTCCATGTGAAAAAGATTTCATGATTTCCAAATGTGAATAACCAAGTCCAAGATTTTGCACTATACGCTGTTTCTAAATTTAAAGTGACTGTGCTGTCTAGTCCTCAAGAACAGAATCCATAAAGGCAAAAAAGAAGAACATGCATATAGACATCAGAACTTTTAAAACAGGCTTCCCTCAGTTTTCACTGCCAAAATGATACATTTAAAATATTTTAAATGAGAGATCCTTTTATAATTCAATCATGGAAACAACTTATTCAAAAGAGTATCTTATTTCTCTAATTGCTTCAAAAGTAGAATGGTTTATAGAAGGCCATCCTTCACAGTCCTGAAACTTCATAGGTTTCATATGCTACATTTATCAGCACCTTTCTACCCCAGAACTTTCCACAGGAGGGGCCACCTTCGGACAGAGCTGGAGACAGCACGGCACCAGAAGGAACGCTGTCAGCAGTGGATGTACTAAAAAACAATGCAAGCAAAAAGGCTACTGTGAGCTTTTCCACAAAGCTTTCATAAAAACACTTATTCTGACGTAACCATACGAAAACACTTCAAGTTAATTTGTGTGTGCTAAGTCGCTTCAGCCGTGTTTGACTCTGAGACTTCGTAGACCATAGCCCGCCAGGCTCCTCTGTCCAAGGGATTCTCTAGGCAAGAGCACTGGAGTGGGTTGCCACGCCCTCTCCCCCCAATCCAGCGATCAAATCCACGTGGGTTTGATCACACCACCGTCTCCTGCCTTGGGGAGCAGATTCTTTACCACTAGTGCCACAAGTTAATTTAGTTAATGCTAAATAGGGAATTCTGAATTTGTTCTTTGCAGCTGTTTGAAAATTCACATACTTGGAATTTACAAAAGAAAGAGAGCTGACGTGTCATGGAAACCTCCATCTCAAAGTAGACTGAGTTTAAAACAACAACAAAAAAAGGGGGCGGTGGGGAGGGAAGGGGGACCGGGAGAGGGTGTTGACAAGAAAACTGATCCCATTCTAAAACACTGAAATGTGTCATCTTGCTTCCCCACCCGCTGGCGACTCTGAGGTGGAGAGTCCACTAGCCAGGGCTTGCTTCGGTCAGTTGGGTCGGTGTCCTTTTAGACTGGCTGCAGACCACTGTTTCACGAGGGTGAGCACCCGCTCCACAAGGAACATAATACATTGTTTCACTCTATCTGGAGAGTTGAGTTCCAGAGTAATTTTACATTTTGCTTTTCATTCTCTGCTTCCAATCTTCTAAATCAGTGAACAACTTCGCAAACAGACTGAAGTATGAGGAAGGCTGCATTAATAATAAAGACAAGGGGAACCAAGACTACACACGTAAAATAAGACATTTATTATGCTAAAGAACAGGTTTTATTTTTCATTTCCCCAGGACACTAAAATAGCACACGGCATGGTAATTTAGCACGCGATATAAACTGATAAATGCAATCAATACCTCCGGAAATGGGGCGTCTTCCTTTGGTCTCCTTAAAAACTGCTCTTCAGGGCGTTTCATCGAATTACCAGCACACGACAAAAGGGGTCAGCGCAGAAAAAGGTTAGTGCAGGAGACACCTCAACTCCTAGGAGCTGGCCACCTTCCGTAAGGGGAAATACTTGCTTTTTGTTTTTTTCCCCTCTATGACTGCGCTCCGGCAGACAGGCTCAAGCTCATTTTTTATTTTGGGTTAACACTGCTAGGGTTCCTAGTTTGAGGAAGGGTTATCTAAAGGTAATGTCAATATTGCAACTTTCACCGTAGGGCCTCCATGTAAAATGCATGTCAAGTGGAAGGAAAGGGGTGTGAGAAAAGATATCAGCTTTTGCTCAAATTATTCTACAAAACGCAGAAATGACAACAGCTTACCATCAACTTGGCTTGGCTCAGACCAAGCCCAGCAGGGTTGATTTTTACAAATATCTACTCTCGTCAGATGGTCAGAGAACAGGCTGGAGAGGGAGTGCCTGGGACGGCGGCCCTGCCAGATGGTGCTGAAGGTAAACTCAAAGCTTGCTGTTACACCTTTCGATTCTCATCTGATAGCTGTGTAAGGTAATGTCAATAACCTCCTTGACATGGCTTCCCAAGCCTAAATGTCTTTCAAGTACAGAGACTGCCTTCCGTATCAACCAGCTTTCTGTGGGTTCAAGTTCCACTGACTTTAAGTCTGTCTGGTCACACAAATCAAAGCCGGAGCTTCACTGCCGCGCCATGTGCGTCCAGAGTTTACACAAAAGAAAGCATTCAAGGACAGCGCTTAGTCTCACTATTTTTATTGGTCTGCCTGTACCTTAACCACGGCAGAACAGATTTGCTCATTCAAAAGCTTGTGCAGCCAGTGACGCCACAGTTATCTGCAGATCATCTGAGGTACTTTTTTCCCATGAAATAATTTTCTTGTATTCTACTCTTGGCTCTGAAAACATGGGCTCTGAACGGCCAGGGAAAGCACTTTTCGTCTCATCATTCAAGAATATTAGGGGATGAGCATGCAGCGGGATGGATCGCAGGCAAGAGAGTGCCAGCGCAGAGTCCAGCTTCTCCAGGAGAGCACGGGGCGGGTCAAACTCAGAAACCCCCTCTGCGGACCCTCTCTGCCAGCCCAGCAGTCCTGACCCCCGGGGCTCTCTGCCAAGGCTCCATCCTCTGTGGCCGCCAGGGGGCCTGAGCACTGCCCGCGGCCAGTCCGTGCCCAGAGCCTCCCCGACGCCGCGGGCCAGCCCCGCACTCCGCTCCCCTGCAGGAGCCGAGGGCAGACCCGCAGGGTTGCTCTGCGCAGCCGCTGAGGCCGAGTTTCTCCGTACTGCTGCTTGCCACCGTGGAAGCGCTTCGAGGCCACTGCGAGGCGAGGGGCTGGCGCCACGCGGGTCACGCTTTGTTTCCCGTGATGACTCTTCCTTTCCTGGATCTCCCTGGGCATCGACCGCAGGCCTCCTCGCCCAGGAAGCGGCATCTGCTGGGCCAGGGCTCGCCTCCTGCCTTCTCTCGCTCCACAGTTCTCTGCATGAGGCTCTGTCCGAGGCGGCACCCGCTCCCTGCTCCTCCGCAAGGCGGGTGCAGAGAGGCCTGCGTCTGTCCCTCATGCTGTGTCTCTGACACCCTGAGCCCCAGGACACGCCCGTCAGTCCACAGAAGGTCTTCAGTGGATCTCAATATGAACCTGGAAAAGACCAACAAATTATAGGGTAATAATGAAGACGGGATCTCGGCAGAGTCCACACACACCAGGTATTTCCCAGCAAATACGAAGGTCCCTGACAGTCTCCGGTACCAAGGATTCCCACACTGTGATAGAAAACAGGATGTCAACCTACCAATTAGCAATCACAACAAAAAGAACAGTACTTGAATAATGCAGTATTTCCTGAAAATACTTAAATATGCACTGAGGCTCTGCACTTTTCATGGCAATGTAGTTATTTGTGCAGGTTCAATAAAAAGCGGCTCCATTTAACCAGGATAAACTAGATGACTCAATCAAGCAACCAAGGCCTCACCCAGAGTGTCCTATTTGAGAATGAGATTCAGTGACTCAGGCAGGGCAAGCCACTTCTAAGGAATGGACAACTTTACTTATGCTGTTGCTGAGTTGCTAAGTCATGTCTGACTCTTTGGGACCCCATGGACTATATATAGCCCACCAGGCTCCGCTGTCCACGGATCTTCCCCACCCAGGGACTGAACTGACATCTCCTGTATCAGCAGGCAGATTCTTTACGGCTGAGCCACCGGGGAACCTCATGTCTCCTCAGGGCATAATCTATACAAGGATGACTATTATTCTATATAACACTGACACAAATACATTCGGGCAGCATAAAGCTATATGCAAACATGAGGTGCAATTATTTTTTGTATTTTGAATATTTGGCTGCGCCAGATCTTCAGTTGTGGTGTGTGAGACCTAGTTCCCTTACCTGGGATGGGCCTAGTTCCCTTCCGCTGGGAGAGTGGAGTCCTCGCCACTGGACCATCACGGACATCCCCAGTTCTTTTTTTTTTTAATTGCTATACAACTGACATAAAATATACTAGTTTCAGTTGTTCAGTTCAGTCGCTCAGTCGTGTCCGACTCTCTGCGACCCCATGAATCGCAGCACGCCAGGCCTCCCTGTCCATCACCAACTCCTGGAGTGCACTCAGACTCACGTCCATCGAGTCCGTGATGCTATCCAGCCATCTCATCTTCTGTCGTCCCCTTCTCCTCCTGCCCCCAATCCCTCCCAGCATCAGAGTCTTTTCCAATGAGTCAACTCTTCGCATGAGGTGGCCAAAGTACTGGAGTTTCAGCTTCAGCATCAGTCCTTCCAGTGAACACCCAGGACTGATTTCCTTTAGGATGGACTGGTTGGATCTCCTTGCAGTCCAAGGGACTCTCAAGAGTCTTCTCCAACACCACAGTTGAAAAGCATCAATTCTTCGGCGCTCAGCTTTCTTCATAGTCCAACTCTCACATCCATACATGACCACTGGAAAAACCATAGCCTTGACTAGGCGGACCTTTGTTGGCAAACTAATGTCTCTGCTTTTTAATGTGCTATCTAGGTTCGTACAACCTAGTAATTCAATGTCTGTATATAGCACTGCAAGAAGTCAACACCACAGCTGTACCTGGTGGTGCAACTCCAGTTACAAAGCACAGCCAGCGCTCTCACGGTTCACGAAGGCAACCTAACTTCTCGCAAATTAACTCTCCAAAGCATGTTATTTTAAACCTTACGTTTAATTTTACTGATCTAAATGTATTAAAAATGACCATTTTCCTGAAATGGAAGCATTCCTAAATATATTTTAATACATATTAGAACAGTTTTTTTTTTTAATTCTTAAGAAAAATAGGTCATTTAATATGGGCCAACTCTCAGGAAAACTGGGTTCTAACTACTTTTATTATATCCTTATAGGATAACTTAGTACAGTCCAGAAAGGTGAAGTGTTGTCAGAATTGTTACAATATTTTAAATGAGATACCAGTATTTTGGCCAACACACGCGAAAAGCTGACTCATTGGAAAAGACTCTGATGCTGGGAGGGATTGGGGGCAGGAGGAGAAGGGGACGACAGAGGATGAGATGGCTGGATGGCATCACTGACTCGATGGACGTGAGTCAGAGTGAACCCCGGTAGTTGGTGATGGACAGGGAGGCCTGGCGTGCTGCGATTCATGGGGTCGCAAAGAGTCGGACACGACTCAGCGACTGAACTGAACTGAACTGAATGTAATCATACCTTTGATAATGACAAAGTAATCATGTACTCAACCCTGAATATGCAATGGAAGGACTGATGCTGAAGCTAAAGCTTCAATACTTTGGCCACCTGATGTGAAGAGCCAACTCACTGGAAAAGACCCTGATGCTGGGAAAGATTGACAGCAGGAGGAGAAGGGGCGGACAGAGGATGAGATGGTTGCATGGCATCATCGACTCAACGGCTGTGAATCTGAGCAAACTCCGGGAAATAGAGGAGCGCGGTGTGCTACAGTCCCCGGGGTGGGCGAGAGTCAGACACAGCTTAGCCACTGAACAACAGTAACAAATAACGAGAGCATAAGCTGCTCACCCGACATCTAGCTCTTCAGTCAACTCAGTAATAAACTAGGTATTCAATTCTTTACAGAAAGACTTCAGTAGGTGAGCTAGACACTTTTGGCTGTGAGCCCTCAACCAGATGACTTTTGATATTACTTATATACTGAGAGCCAGAAATAACTTTCAAGTAATTTCTAAACAGAATCCTCCATGCAGCATCCTCTGCGGTTCCCCCTCCCTGTACTGAACGTGTATTGGTACACTGTATCTCGCCAAATAAAGCACGCACAATTATACCATGAGCCGTCCTCGGCCCAGCTACCATCTCCCACCCCTCAACACCCAGATCTACAAAAAACAATGAGCAGCATAAACTACGGCTAACTGACTTATCCACAAACACTGAGAGCCCTTCCCCCTAAATGAGGGACGTCTATTCTGAAATTCTAGACAGTGTGATTCAGGACGTTCCTAGTGGTTCAGGGGTTAAGAATCCGCCTGCCAACACAGGGGACACAGGTTCGATTCCTGGTCTGGAAGTTCCCACGTGGAGCAGGGAACTAGGTCCATGTGCCACAGTGAAGACCCAGCGCAGCCAAAATTAAATTAAAAATAAATAAAAACACAGTATGGGGCAAGAAAAACACAGTGCAGGGCTGGGCGTCAATTCCTGAGCTTACTCCTTACCTCCCTCACCAGTGCCTGCCCCCTGCCCCGCCCCAGAAACAGACAACGGTTGAATACGGAACCACAGCGTCTGCGAAGGCTAGGTGTGGAGGGAACAGGCTGTTGGTCGGGCCCACAGCCTTGGGGCAACAGGAGCAACCTGGTCCACGAGGATCCCCGCCAGGGAGGCGGGCGCCCAGCTGGGCGACAGCAGGCCTGACCCGATTCGGCAGCTGCGCCCTCTGGGGCGGTCACCTTACCCTCCCTAACCCGCACTATTCATGGCTTCAGGGACGTGATGGTCTGGATACCATTGCTCTGGAAACTAAAAATACCCCCACCTCTGTGCCGCTGCCAGCCAGCCAGCAACGCTATTCCCGAAGGGGGCTGGGGGCTGGGTTAGGCGGGGGACACAGCTGAACGCAGGGCAGCTGCTCAGCCGGACGACCACCAGCGTGGAGCGGGCCCCTGCCTGGTCACGGCTCACACATTGCACTCCAAGGCCACCTGGCTTCACGGCTGGTTTTTTTATTTGAAGTACAGCTGACTTACAATATTACGCACAGCACAGCGACTCAGTGTTTTTACAGACAATACTCTAATGAAAGTTACTACAGGAGGTGCCTATACAACATATCCTGTTGCTTCCCTGTTTTACACATGGTAGTCTGAACTGTTAATCCTGTAGCCCTAATCTGCCCTCCCCACTTCGGTACCCACTGGTCTGTCTCTGCTTTGCACGAACATTCGCTTGTGCTGTTTTCCCATTCCACCTCGGAGTGACGCCTCCCACTCCCAGCTCTCGGAGGCGGTGTCAGCTGACCTGCCCGCCGCTGAGCTCACCGTGAAAGCATCTGAGACAAACTGCTCTGCTGGGCACATCGCTCAGAGGACGAGTGAGAGGAAGGGCCGGGCACCTCTGTGCCGCCCCCAAGCACCAGCGCATGGAGTCGGCCACACGGACCCAGTCCCTGCTGTGAACCACGCAGCGTGTCCACGCCATCCCCGAGCGCTAGGCGCCTCTGGGGCCACCACCCAGAGGCTCCAGGGTGCACCCACCTGGCCGGGCAAGAGGCGGGAGGGTGGGCCGAGCGAGGCGGCGCCTGCTGTCCTGCATGAGGACTCTTCGGGTGGATGCACCCAGCCTGTTCTGTGGCCACAGCCTGGGGCAGCGGAGAAACAGCTGCTGTGCGCATCGTTATCAGCAAGCGCATCAGGGGAAGGACTCCCTGGTGGTCCAGTGACTAAGACTCCACGCTCCAAATTCAGGGCACCCGGGTTCGATCCTGAGTCAGGGAACTAGATCCCGCCTGCCGCAACTAAGAGTTCACATGCCACAACCAAGATCCAGGGCAGTCAAAATTAGTTAATTTTTTTTAAAAAGTGTGTCAGAGGGAACCAGTGACAAAACGCAACTGAGGGAATCAGTCAAACAGAGGCCAGAGAAGTGACCCCTGGATGACCCAAAGTGGCCCAAGCGTGGACCAGCATCGCTGTCGGGGACAGACGTGGAGGTCCAGGAGGGAGCGGCCGCGGGCTGGGAGCTGTCAGGGGCCCCGACACCGCCCAAGGAGGCACCCAGCACACTGAGCTCCAAGGAGGGCAAGCTGGCGATGACTGTAAAGATTCCTTACTAATGACTATGACGTTTCCTTGGGGAATTCCACACCTGCGGCACTTTCTGCTGCAGATTCAATCAGCAAGTGTTCACGGAGCCCCTAAGCTAGGCCAGCGCTGTTCTGAGCACAGGGATGGGGACAGCGCACGGAGCAGATAAAGAAGGGTCCGTCCTCCGGAGGCTTGCTTTCCAGTGAACGTAGGGACGAGGACAAAACTGTCACACGCACAAGCTTCCTTGTGGCAGGTAGAGAGAGATCAGTTTGGATCAATACTGTACACCGTACACCGTACGCCAGGATGAACTCCAATGTTTTACATGTAAAAGCAAAACATGATGTATTAGTACCAGAATAAATTACAACTGAATTCCTTGTATTGTTAGAGTTGGGAGGGCCTTTCTAACTAGAACAAAACCCAAAAGTCAGAAATGACGTTAAATTTCACTACAAAGAATTTCAGTATGGCAAAAACACTGTAAGCAAAATGAAAATCATAGTAACTAGAAAATTTTTTCAACTCTTATCAACAGACAACTCTTATCTGACAAAGCTTCAAGAAACCCGCCAACAACCCAGCAGAAAAAAGGGCAAAGAACAGGTACGGTTCACACAAAAAGAGAGGCAAACAAGCACTTCTCTCACACCACCTCATCCTTTAAGGCAGGCAAGCTTGTTGGCTCAAATGCCAAGATATGCCCACGATGCGACCTCCTCCAGGGCCTCCCTGGCATCACCGTGATGGGTCACCAACACTCCTCTCTCCCACTCATCTGAGGGTCTCCCTGCTGCCTCCTCCACTCTCACCAGGAAGTTAAGAGGGATTTTTTTGAATTGCTTGAATACAAAGCAGTTCCAACCCTAGGCATATAACCAAGAGAAATGAACACGTATGCCAGGACTTCTCTAGTGGTCCAGCGGATGGAATCTGCTTGCCCATGCGCGTGGCAGGGGACACAGGTTCGACCCCTGGTCCTGGAAGATCCCGTGCCTCGAAGCAACCAGGCCCGTGCTCCACAGCTTCGGAGCACAAAAGCCCTGGAGCCCAAGCTCGGCAACAGGCAAAGCCCCTGCAACGAGACGCTTGGGCACTGCAGCTAGAGAGCAGCCCTCGCAGCACCGGAGACCTAGCTCAGCCAGAAAGAGGACAGACACTCAGAAACTGTTAGAGCAGCCGAACACTGCTGCTACGACCAAGAGCATAATCTCTCATCTGGTGCTTCTTTTAAACCTGCAGTGAAGTACACATAAAGGCTACCATCCATCACCACCACACGGCTCTGGGATGCTTTCATTCAAATGAGAAGCGTCTTCATTCAGCAACTCCTGTTCCCCCTCCTCCAGCCCCTGGCCACCACCTTCTATGTTCTGCCCCTTTGAATGACGTCCCTTAAGTCCATCCAAGTTGTAGCAGGTGTGAGAACTTCGTTCCTTTCCAAAGCTGACTAAGATTCCACGGAAGGTGCACGCGTTCTGTTTGTCCTCTCACGTGCTGACGGACTCCTGAATCGTCGACAGTGCTGCCGGGAACACTGGAGCACGGGCGCCTGCGTCCCTGCCTTGGGCTCTCTGCGGTGCGCGCCTACCAGTCAGGCCACTGGGCCATGCAGCGATCCTGTACTCAGCTTTCTGAGGACCTGCTAAACTGCTTCCCAAGACCACCTGACCTGCCTCCTGAGAAACCTGTATGCAAGTCAAGAGGCAACAGTTAGAACTGGACATGGAACAGACTGGTTCCAAATCCGGAAAGGAGTACGTCAGGGCTGTGTATTGCCACCCTGCTTATTTCACTTATATGCAGAGTACATCATGAGAAACGCTGGGCTGGAGGAAGCACAAGCTGGAATCAAGACTGTGGGGAGAAATATCAATAACCTCACATACGCAGATGACACCACCCTTATGGGAGAAAGCAAAGGAGAACTAAAGAGCCTCTTGATGAAAGTGAAAGAGGAGAGTAAAAAGTTGGCTTAAAACTCAATATTCAGAAAACTAAGATCACAGCATCCGGTCCCATGACTTCATGGCAAATAGCTGAGGAAACAATGGAAACAGGGACAAGACTTTTATTTTTTGGGCTCCAGTATCACTGCAGATGGTGAGTGCAGTCATGAAATTAAAAGCCGCTTGCTCCCTGGAAGAAAAGCTATGGCCAACCTAGACAGCATATTAAAAAGCAGAGACATTACCAACAAAGGTCTGTCTAGTCAAAACTATGGTTTTTCCAGTAGTCACATATGGATGTGAGAGTTGGACTATAAAGAAAGCTGAGTGCCAAAGAATTGATGCTTTGAACTGTGGTGTTGGAGAAGACTCTTGAGAGTCCCTTGGACTGCAAGGAGATCCAACCAGTCAATCCGAGGGGAAATCAGTCCTGAATATTCAGTGGAAGGACTGACGCAGAAGCTGAAACTCCAATACTTTGGTCACCTAATGTGAAGAACTGACTCATTGGAAAACACTGATGCTGGGAAAGACTGAAGGCAGGAGAAGACGACAGAGGATGAGATGGTTGGACGGCATCACCAACTCAATGGACATGAGTGTGAGTAAACTCCGGGAGTTGCTGATGAACAGGGAGGCCTGGCGTGCTGCAGTCCACGGGGTCGCAAACAGTCGGACACGACTGAGCGAGTGAACTGCCCTGGAACTGCTCCCACAGCGACTGCACCACCTCCCACTCCTCCCAGCAGTGCTGCTGCGGCTGCTGCTGCGTCGCTTCAGTCGTGTCCGACTCTGTGCGACCCCAGAGACAGCAGCCCACCAGGCTCCCCCGTCCCTGGGATTCTCCAGGCAAGAATACTGGAGCGGGTTGCCATTTCCTTCTCCAATGCATGAAAGTGAAAAGTGAAAATGAAGTCGCTCAGTTGTGTCCGACTCTTAGCGACCCCATGGACTGCAGCCCACCAGTGCACAGGGGTCTAATTTCTCCACATCCTCGCTGTCCCTCCCTGCATAAGAGCCGGTCTCGGTGTGACTCTGACTTGCAGTTTCCCAATTTTTTCCCCCCAGCCCTGGGTTTTATTGCCTCCCTGGCAGAAGAGAGGCCTCCTGGGGGCAGGGCCAGGTCAGGCAAGGGCTGGGCATGGGAAGCTTCTCAGCCTGTGTAGCTGGGCTCAGATTTGGAGCCAGAGCAGTGAGTAGAGGCTCCCGGGGACGAAGCCTGGCCTGGGGGTCCCCAGGTCCAGGTGAGATTCTGCCAGTGACAGACAAGCAGTCACTCGCCTTCCAGGCCCACAAGTGTCCCTGGGACAGGACGGGAGGAGATGGGGGAGACAGCAGGAGCCGTGAGTCTCAGGGAGAGAAGGTGGCCCGCGTGGGTCTGTGAGGGCCCGGAAGCAGGGGGACACCACGTTCGCATCCTGCAGGGCTGGGATGGGAAGCAGAGCCTGGCCACCAGGGCCCCTTCTCTGGGCATCCCACGGGGCCACAAGGCTCAAGTGCATAGACTGGGGCTCGGGGCTCATAGGTCACTGCAATCATGTCTTAGGTCCTCACCACGGCCAGTGGCCTGGCTGCCCACAAACACGTTCCAACTGCCCCATCTTTTCCTGGGTTTACTTGCCATTGGTGTATCTTCTTTGGAGAAATGTCTATTCAAGCCCTTTGCCAATGTTTGAATTGGGTGGTTGCTGCCGAGTTGTAAGAGTTCTTCACATGTTTTGAACATTAATCCTTGTCAGATATACAGTTTGCAAATATAGGTGAGCCTTGAGCAACGCAGGGGCTGGCGTGTCGACACTCCACAATGGAAAAATCCTCACACGGTTCTCAGGCAGCCCTCCCCCAAAGTACCCAGTGACCACCTTGTCTGCGCCTCCCCACCCCCCTTCACACCTCAAATGGCCAAATAAACCCCACGCTCTACAGCCAGAGCGTTCAGCTTCCACGGTTCTCTAAAGCTGTGCTGCCTGTGGACGACGACCCGACGGCACGTCTGGCAAGCCACCCGTGGGGCCGGTCTCCTCGCTCTCCGTTCTGCCCGCGCCTCGCATCCGGAGCCAACCTCCCGCCTCCACAGCGCACTCGCCCTCAGTCACGCCGGCGCACACTCCTCGCTAGGGAGCCTGCGTCTGAGTAGCCTTCCCAGGGCCTCCCCTAGCGGCCTACAGCAACTGGGAGACCTGGAAAGCCTCTCCATCATGACAGCAATGGAGCCCTTCGCTCCTTACTGACATGAAGCCAGCCTCAGCACTCTCGCAGCGACAACAGCGGCTGCAAGACCAGATTGATTCAGTGATCCCAAAAGCCCCTTCTGAAAGGAGAACCCAGCAGTGAGAGCGTCTTGGAGTTCTAAGGGCCAGGGAGGAGTGTTCGGGGCGGCAAGAACAGCGAGTGCAAATGCCCAGGGGCAGGAAGAGGCTTGGCGCCTGCAGAGAGGAGACAGGAAAACATACGAGCAAGCAAGGAACAAGCCAGGGAGATGTCAGAAGGGTGGACGGAAGTCAAATCTACAGGACAGAAACACGTGAACTGCATTCCACGTGCAGTGGGAAGCAGTTTGGGTTTCTTTTTTTTTCTTGTAAGGAATGACACAATCTGATTTATACTTTTAAAAGACGTCTCCAAGGGCCCTGGGGAGAACGGATAGAGGCACCTTGGCATCTTGGACTAGAGGGGTGGTCAAAAGTAACTAAGTGGACATATCAGAAAGGTGAGATTTTATGGTACACAACTGGCTATTTTCAACATCATGTTGATTTTCTCTTACTTGTGACTACGTGCTAAGTGTGTGCTAAGTCACTTCAGTCGTGTCCAACTCTTTGTGACCCTATGGACTGCAGCCCCTCCAGGCAAGAATACTGGAGGGTGCTGCCATCTCCTCCTCCAGGGGATCCTCCCACCCTCATCCCTTAATGTCTCCTTCGTTGGCAGGCAGGTTCCTTACCACTTAGTGCCACCTGGGAAGCCTGCAAATTATACAAGTAACTCCAGAACTAAAGTCTCCAAAGTGGAGCTTGAGGGTCAGCTAGAGCCTCCTGACACATTCTGCTTTGCCCACAAAGGTGATTTTTTTGTTGTGTTGATATTTAAAAATTAGGATTTCCACTTTCTCTTGGAAATGGCTGCCTCTGGCACACAGCAGTTGGCTGGTGACAACAGGCTGGAGCACAGGCTTTCTGGCTTATTTCTGTCCCTACTCCTAGCACTTTCTTTGCTCATTGATACAACCTACTGGAAACATACCTGAGTTTCTGACTCCTCTGGCACCACTTAAGGATGCTTGGACTGCAAGGAGATCCAACCAGTCCATTCTGAAGGAGATCAGCCCTGGGATTTTTTTGGAAGGAATGATGCTAAAGCTGAAACTCCAGTACTTTGGCCACATCATGGGAAGAGTTGACTCATTGGAAAAGACTCTGATGCTGGGAGGGATTGAGGGCAGGAGGAGAAGGGGACGACAGAGGATGAGATGGCTGGATATCATCACCGACTCGATGGACTTGAGTTTGAGTGAACTCCGGGAGTTGGTGATGGACAGGGAGGCCTGGGGTGCTGCAATTCATGGGGTCGCAAAGAGTCGGACACGACTGAGCGACTGAACTGAACTGAACTGAAGGATGCTACAAGCCCCTGTTCACACAAAGGAATCTCGATTTGGACACTGAAATAGAGAGGCAGGTTCATCCCAACTCACCTTAACTCAATTTCGGTCAATAAGGGGTTTCACATCACCAGTGAGAGGCTTTGAGACAATTATATTCTGATACTGCCTGCCAATGCAATAGACAGAGACTTTCAGTCCCTGGATCGGGAAGATTCCCTGGAGGAGGGCAAGGAAACCCACTCCAGTATTCTTGCCTGGAGAACCCCATGCACAGAGGAGCCTGGTGGGCTACAGTCCATGGGGTCCCAAAGAGTCAGACACGACTGAAGTTACTTAGCACACAGGCACAGTCAAACCAAAGGGAAAAAAGAAAGCACCTGCCCCGCCCACGTCAATACCCCACAGTCCTGCTCAGGCTTCCCCTAAGTACTGTCAGACCCTAAGCTCTTGGAGAACAGGGACCTGTCCATCACAGAGCCCTAGGCGACACAGCAGACGCTCCACAATGTGTAAATGGAACCCAGAGATGCTCAGCACTTGGCCATCTATGACACACTCGGGAAGGAATAAATCTCAATTTGACGGTTTTCCATTCCGCCAGAAAAAGGCATCTGGAATTTGCGGGAGGTAGAAACGTCAATCCCTGATAGCAAAGATGATCTCCAGGGTGCTGGGTGTGTGGGTGTGTGTACTATTTCACATCTGAACTGTTTCAGGCCTCTGAACCTTTGCCTCTCTACGTCTTTACACCTCGTTTTCTTCTCATCACCACCCCCACTCCTTTCACCACCAACACCCTCCACCCCGGGCCAGGATAACCATGGATACCTCTATCAGAACATCGATTAACATCCATTAATTTACCTTAAGCTTGCATCGCTTTGAAAGCTTCATAAAGTTTGGGAACTAGAAAAGTCAACGGTAAACGCACTCCCCGCCCCCGCACCCCCAATCAGTCATTTTCACAATTTCCTCTTCAGGGCCAGGGGCCTTCCGACCCCGTGAGCCCGCTGTAGGACCTCACTGGAGGCCTGCCGCTCCACGCCCCCACCCCACCCCGCCTCTTCTGCGAAAACAGGGTCAACAATGACCTCTGCGGGAGAAAGGCACGGTGCTGAGCCACACACTCGGCATCCAGCCTGGCACCTTCCGGCGGCATCTTCACGGCCTGGGCGAGGGTGGCCCGGGCCGTGCGAGGCGGACCGGCGCTCGGGGACGATCCGGGGCGGGGGGAAGACAGGGGGTCGGGCGGGCGCGCCTCACCCACCTGCAGACGGACGTTGAGCATCATGGAAGCCACGATGTACAGGTAGGGGAAGTTGATGCGCAAGCGCCAGGCCAGGTCGAAGAAGATGAGCAGCGTGCGGGTCAGCCCCTTGCAGAAGACCCCATAAGAGCGGGCGGCGGCCGAGCGCGATAGCCGGACAGCCAGGCCCGACAGAGCCGCCGCCATATAGACCGGCGCCCGCCGCCGCCGCCCGCCCGCCGCGCACCGACCGGCCGCTGGACCCGGGCCGCCGGGCGCGCCGAAGCCCGGCCGCCCGCCCTCTCGGCGCCGCGACGCCCCCGAGCCTCCGCCCCGGCCGCTGGCCCGCGCTGAGGGAGCGAAGGAGGCGGCGGCGAGGCCGGCGGGCGGGCGGGCGGGCCGCGGGGAGGCGAGTCGGCGCGTCACGCTCCCGGGAAGCGCCTCGGCGAGCCGGCGCCCGGTCCCAGCCCGGCTGCGCGGCCTGACGTCACAATGCAGGCGCCGAGCCGGCGTCTATGGCCCCGCCCCCGGCCCCACCCCTGCCCCGCCCCCGTTCACCTTGGCCCAGGTGAGAAGCGCATGCGTGGGCTAGGTGGCGCGAAGAGGCCGGCTGATGCGCTGTGTTCTTCCGCCCCCTAGTGGTAAGCCAGAAAATAAAACACAAGGAGGTGCTGAACGGTGGGTTTAGGGTGAATGGGCTTAGCGCGGCCGAACGTTGAAGTTATTAAAATGGTAAAGTTTTGCGTTATGCTTGTCTTACCACAGTGAAAAAAAGAAACAAAATAGTTTCTTGGGCCAAACAGGGAGAACTTACTGCTCAGGTGGATTACAGTGTCAACTCATATATTGATAATAATCAGATTTTAATAATCAGATTAATTACGAAACCTCTAATGTAAAAGGGTTTCCCTGGTGGCTCAGACGGTAAAGTATCCGCCTGCAACATTGGGTTGGATCCCTGCGTCCGAAAGGTCCCCTGGAGGAGGGCATGACAACCCACTCCAGTATTCTTGCCTGGAGAATTTCACAGAGGAGCCTGGCGGGCTACAGCCCATGGGGTCGCAAAGAGTCGCACACGACTGAGCGACTTTCACTTGCACTGATGTAAAAAGTAAAAAAGTTCAAACTTTCAAAACTTCTAGTCTTCTGAGGTTTTGAGGGGATTTTTTTTGACAGTGAGTTTTTACATTCCTACTTAAGCATATAGATTTCTATGAAACATTTGTAGAGCTTTGAAGGTAAATACTTTCTCGTATCAGACAGTATTTCATGTTATTACTTATGCCCACCCAAGAGAAAGTCTGGGAATTTGGTATAGGTGGGGAAAATGTTTAATTGGTTAAATGGAAAGCAAGTCTTAAGTCCTTTAAGAAAGCCACAGTAGAAAGTGACAGTGTAAGAATGGATTTAAATGTGTTTTAATTTAAAGCTCCTTTGGCCCAGAATAGATTTGTAGTAATCATTAAAAAAAACCATTTAAAGGAACTCCCCAGCAGTCGGGCAGGGAGGTGGGGGGCGGGGGGCAGTGCACGGGCGGGATCCCAGCTTCCACTGCAAGAGACACAAGGTCTGTCCCTGGTCAGGGGACATGCAGAGCCACATAGCCAAAAAAAAAAAAAAAAAGAAGAAGAAATTCTGTACTCTGAAATGAATCTATATTCAAAATATTTTTTAAACCTGAATTTTTTCCATCCGTAATTCAATGGGGAAAATTATAAACTACATAAGACTTATCTGCTGCTGCTACTGCTAAGTCACTTCAGTCGTGTCTAGTAGTGTCATTTTAACTATTCTTTAGTGTTATCATTTTTCTTTCTATGTCTACTGTTTTAAAAAAGAATTGTACTTTTTGATGTTCCATTATACTCTTTTCACTACCCATTATGTTTTGGGCCAAGAAATAGATATTTGAAGGATTTTAGCTTTTGACTAGCTTTATTATTATGAAAACAATGTTTTTCAAAGGATTTGCACAAACCTTTCATTTCCCTTATTTCTGCAGCATAGCATTTTGCCGTATTTGTCATTGACTTTAAAAAGCTCACTTCCCTTTTTTTTGTGAGCAGCGTTTTCCTTTCAGTGCACAGTGGGTGCTGTCTTTGAAGATGACGGAACACATACTGCTGAATTACGGTTGTTTTTCAAAACATCGCCTCCCAGAAGCAAAATGAACACTTCTTTATACAGTGTTTTAAGAAACTACATTTTAAAGGCTAGGGTCTTTCATGGAAAATTCACCAGAAGACTCAAAACCAATTCAACAGCGTGAAAACAGGGTTGGAGATCAGCTAAATTTATCCTGGGCCTGTAAAGATTTTCAGGAGTGGAGAATTGGCAGTCCTGTTTATTAAAACGATGTGGAAGGGCCAGATGGGCTTGGGGGCTGTGAGAGAGATATATATCTCCTCCCTGGTTGCTCATTCTTTGTCTCTAAATGCCACTGAGGCAGTGAGGCATTTTAAACAAGCTATTTGGTTGCCATAAACAATGGCAAACAAAATTATCATAAAGCTTAACTGAGCAAGGTAAGAAGCCTTTTGTAATTAGACATAAGAAGAGGTCAAAGAGAAGACACCAGGAGCACTAACGAGATTTAAGGTTTACTCTGTATCAAGGTTAACTAGATCTGTGCTACAAAGCAGGCTGATAAATTAGTTTAGCCTCATGACAACATTTTAACTCAAGTCTCAATTTTCTGGCATCTCTGGGAAAGACATCCTGCTAATTATACTTTGAGACACAAACAGACAGAACTAATTATAAGTCAGTGTGAAAAGTATTTTCATAGAAGTACAAAAGATTATGAGAGGAAGGAGGAGGAAAGAGGAGGCAAAGGAACAGTTTTATGAACAATCCTGATTGCTGATCAGCAGGATCCAGGGGTTTTGCCCATCATCTTGCTTCCTGCTTTCTGAGCAGCATCTCTGGTGAGGGAACTAAGAAAGTGTTTCTTTGTTTTCTCAGCATGACCCAGCAAGAAAACGGCAGAGGAGCCAGGTTTCAGGCTCAGCAACTTCTCAATGCCCCATGACCTGGTGCTGTGAGATGAGGATAAGGACACCCACCCTACAGCCTATTTGTGAGAAATATCAGTAAACAACTGTCAGGGGTGCAGAGCACCTACCACATCCCGGGGAAGATAGTGCTAAGTCACTTCAGTCGTGTCCGACTCTTCGCAACCCCGTGGACTGCAGCCCGCCAGGCTCCTCTGTCCATGGGATTCTCCAGGCAAGAATACTGGAGTGGGTTGCCATGCCCTCCTCCAGGGGATCTTCCTGACCCAGGGATCAAACCTGCATCTTTTACGTCTCCTGCATTGGCAGGGAGGATCTTTACCACTAGCACCATCCGGGAAGCAGAAAGAGGGCACCCAAAAAGTCATAGCTATTTTCATGCTCAGAGCCCTACAGTCCTTAGAATGCAAGTTCAGTGGATCCATTAATAATCATTGCAATTAATAATGTTTAACGCTGGGGACTTCCCTGGTGGTCCAGTGGTTAAGAATCCACCTGGCAGTGGAGGGAACGAAGGTTCAATCCCTGGTTGGGGAAATAAGATCCATATCAGTCAGTCAGTTCAGTCGCTCAGTCATGTCCGACTCTTTTTGACCCCATGAATTGCAGCACGCCAGGGCTCCCTGTCCATCACCAACTCCCGGAGTTCACTCAGACTCACGTTCATCGAGTCCGTGATACCATCCAGCCATCTCATCCTCGGTCATCCCCTTCTCCTCCTGCCCCCAATCCCTCCCAGCATCAGAGTCTTTTCCAATGAGTCAACTCTTCACATGAGGTGGCCAAAGTACTGGAGTTTCAGCTTTAGCATCATTCCTTCCAAAGAAATCCCAGGGCTGATCTTCAGAATGGACTGGTTGGATCTCCTTGCAGTCCAAGGGACTCTCAAGAGTCTTCTCCAACACCACAGTTCTAAAGCATCAATTCTTCGGCACTCAGCCTTCTTCACAGTCCAACTCTCACATCCATACATGACCACAGGAAAAACCACAGCCTAGACTAGACGGACCTTAGTCGGCAAAGTAATGTCTCTGCTCACCATCTGCAGTGATTTTGGAGCCCCCCAAAATAAAATCTGACACTGTTTCCACTGTTTCCCCATCTATTTCCCATGAAGTGATGGGACCAGATGCCATGATCTTCGTTTTCTGAATGTTGAGCTTTAAGCCAACTTTTTCGCTCTCCTCTTTCACTTTCATCAAGAGGCTTTTGAGTTCCTCTTCACTTTCTGCCATAAGGGTGGTGTCATCTGCGTATCTGAGGTTATTGATATTTCTTCCAGCAATCTTGATTCCAGCTTGTGCTTCTCCCACCTCAGCGTTTCTCATGATGTACTCTGCATAGAAGTTAAATAAGCAGGGTGACAATATACAGCCTTGACGTACTCCTTTTCCTATTTGGAACCAGTCTGTTGTTCCATGTTCAGTTCTAACTGTTGCTTCCTGACCTGCATATGCCAAGGAGCAATTAAGACCCTGCCCCAACACTACTGAGCCCATGCTGCAGAGCCCGTGTGGCAAGCTGGAGTCTGGGTACCACGACGAAGGATCCCGCAAGACTCGTGCGTGCCTCAACTAAGACCCAACGCAGCCTAATAAACAAATATTTCTTTAAAATCAATTATAAAAAAGAGAGGTGGAAGTACAGAAAATTTGATGGTAGGAATTATTATTTTTAAGGTGCTAAATGAAATTCTGGTTGTTTGTAAAGAGAGTGTATCCCTTAGAAATACCCTTGAAATATTTACAGATGTAGTGAAAGGAATTTGCTTCCCAGTAATGAGTACGGGGGAAAAAAGCAAAATGGCTGTCTGAGGAGGCTTTACAAATAGCTGTGAAAAGAAGAGAAGCAAAAAGCAAAGGTGAAAAGGAAAGATATAAGCATCTGAATGCAGAGTTCCAAAGAATAGCAAGAAGAGATAAGAAAGCCTTCCTCAGTGATCAGTGCAAAGAAATAGAGGCAAACAACAGAATGGGAAAGACTAGAGATCTCATCAAGAAAATTAGAGATACCAAGGGAATATTTCATGCAAAGATGGGCTCGATAAAGGACAGAAATGGTATGGACCTAACAGAAGCAGAAGATATTAAGAAGAGGTGGCAAGAATACACAGAAGAATGTACAAAAAAGATCTTCAAGACCCAGATAATCATGATGGTGTGATCACTCACCTAGAGCCAGACATCCTGGAATGTGAAGTCAAGTGGGCCTTAAAGCATCACTACGAACAAAGCTAGTGGAGGTGATGAGCTATTTCAAATCCTGAAAGATGATGCTGTGAAAGTGCTGCACTCAATATGCCAGCACATTTGGAAAACTCAGCAGTGGCCACAGGACTGGAAAAGGTCAGTTTTCATTCCAATCCCAAAGAAAGGCAACGCCAAAGAATGTTCAAACTACTGCACAATTGCACTCATCTCACACGCTAGTAAAGTAATGCTCAAAATTCTCCAAGCCAGGCTTCAGCAATACGTGAACCATGAACTTCCAGATGTTCAAGCTGGTTTTAGAAAAGGCAGAGGAACCAGAGACCAAATTGCCAACATCCGCTGGATCATGGAAAAAGCAAGAGAGTTCCAGAAAAACATCTATTTCTGCTTTATTAATTATGCCAAAGCCTTTGACTGTATGGATCACAATAAACTGTGGAAAATTCTGAGAGAGATGGGAATACCAGACCACCTGACCTGCCTCTTGAGAAACCTATATGCAGGTCAGGAAGCAACAATTAGAACTGGTCATGGAACAACAGACTGATTCCAAATAGGAAAAGGAGTACGTCAAGGCTGTATATTGTCACCCTGCTTATTTAACTTCTATGCAGAGTACATCATGAGAAACGCTGGACTGGAAGAAGCACAAGCTGGAATCAAGATTGCTGGAAGAAATATCAATAACCTCAGATATGCAGATGACACCACCCTTATGGCAGAAAGTGAAGAGGAACTCAAAAGCCTCTTGATGAAAGTGAAAGAGGAGAGTGAAAAAGTTGGCTTAAAGCTCAACATTCAGAAAACGAAGATCATGGCATCTGGTCCCATCACTTCATGGGAAATAGATGGGGAAACAGTGGAAACAGTGTCAGACTTTATTTTGGGGGGCTCCAAAATCACTGCAGATGGTGACTGCAGCCATGAAATTAAAAGATGCTTACTCCTTGGAAGAAAAGTTATGACCAACCTAGATAGCATGTTGAAAAGCAGAGACATTACTTTGCCAACAAAGGTCCGTCTAGTCAAGGCTATGGTTTTACCAGTAGTCATGTATGGATGTGAGAGTTGGACTGTGAAGAAGGCTGAGCACCGAAGAATTGATGCTTTAGAACTGTGGTGTTGGAGAAAACTCTTGATAGTCCCTTGGACTGCAAGGAGATCCAACCAGTCCATTCTGAAGGAGATCAGCCCTGGGATTTCTTTGGAAGGAATGATGCTAAAGCTGAAACTCCAGTACTTTGGCTACCTCATGGGAAGAGTTGACTCATTGGAAAAGACTCTGATGCTGGGAGGGATTGGGGGCAGGAGGAGAAAGGGACGACAGAGGATGAGATGGCTGGATGGCATCACTAACTCGATGGACATGAGTCTGAGTGAACTCCGGGAGTTGGTGATGGACAGGGAGGCCTGGCGAACTGCGATTCATGGGGTCGCAAAGAGTCAGACATGACTGAGCGACTGAACTGAACTGAACTGAACTGAATGAGTACAGAGGACAGTGGGTAGAGATGACCCAAACTGATCCACAAATTGATAACTCTATAATCGGATGATGTATGGATCAAGATACCCTCTACTATTCTGTCTGCTTTTGCATATATTTGAAATTTTTGTAATTAAAAAAAAAATGGGGTGAGGGGGTGGAATTCCCTGGTGGTCCAGTGGTTAGGACTCTGTCCTTTAACTGCTGAGGCCTCAGGTTCAGTCCCTGGTTGGGCGACTAAGATCTCACAAGCCATGAGGCCTGGCCAAACAACATAATTTTTTTAATTTTTAAAATATTTTTAGACTTATCTTTGAGCTAGAGAAGATTGGTCATGAATTAGGTATTTCTGAAATTCAAGAACTATTGTGTTACGTGTGCTGATGTAATTAAAGCTATTTTATTGAGATTTTAATCCTAAAGTTTACTATGAACAAAATTATAAAATGAAGGGAATCTGCACTGTTGACAGTGCGGAGATGGAAGAAACAAGACTGGTCTTACATTCACAGTGATTGAAGCGTAATGCAAATTATAGATTAATTTTTAGGAACTGATATGATGATCCTCTCGTCTCATTTCAAAAAAATTTTTTGACCAAAATGTGTCCCTGTGATGCCTTTTTAAACAATTTGCTTTATTGAAGTATGGTTGATTTGCAATGTTGTGCTAATTTCTTCTGCACAGCAAAGTGATTCCATTAAATAATGTATGTGTTCTTTTTTTATATTTCTCTTCCATATGGTTTATCACAGGATATTGACTACAGTCCCGTGTGCTATACTTAGGACCGTGCTGTTTCTGTATCCTACGGATAATAGTTTGCCTGTGGTGCTTTTTTAAAGGGCTACTGCTTGAAGGCAAAAAAAGAGAAAAAGACCGAATAGCCTATTACTCTTTCTCTCTGATCATTCAGCGCTCTCCCACTCTAGTGTTGTGAATGTGTGCTCCTGGGCCGTCCCCACTCCGCAGGGTGACATGGAAGTGGTCACAGTCATTCTACAAAACCCTGCCTGCTCTTTTTTTTTTTTTTTAAATTGGAAGCTAATTACTTTACAATATTGTGGTGGTTTTTGCCACACATCGATGTGAATCAGCCAGGGGTACACGTGTGTCCCCCCATCCTGAACCCCCCTCCCACCTCCCTCCCCACCCCATCCCTGTGGGTTGTCCCAGAGCCCCATCTTTGAGAGTCCTGCTCCACGCATCAGACTTGCACTGGTCCTCTATTTTACATGTGGTAATATACATGGTTCAATGCTAGTCTCTCAAACCATCCCATCCTCGGCTTCTCCCAGAGTCCAAAAGTCTGTTCTTTATATCTGTGTCTCTTTTGCTGTCTTGCATATAGGGTCATCATTCAGTTCAGTTCAGTTCAGTCGCTCAGTCGTGTCCGACTCTTTGCGACCCCATGAATCGCAGCACGCCAGGCCTCCCTGTCCATCACCATCTCCCGGATGAGTTCACTCAGACTCAAGTCCATCAAGTCAATGATGCCATCCAGCCATCTCATCCTCTGTCGTCCCCTTCTCCTCCTGCCCCAATCCCTCCCAGCATCAGAGTCTTTTCCAATGAGTCAACTCTTCGCATAAGGTGGCCAAAGTACTGGAGTTTCAGCTTTAGCATCATTCCTTCCAAAGAACCATCTTTCTAAAATCCATATATAGGCGTTAATATACTGTATTGCTGTTTCTCTTTCTGACTTACTTTACTCTGTATAATAGGCTCCAGTTTCATCCATCTCATTAGAACCAACTCAAATGTGTTCTTTCTTAGAGCTGAGTAATATTTCATAGTGTATACATACCACAACGTCCTTATCCATTCGACGGGCAACTAGGTTGCTTCCATGTCCTGGCTATTGTGAAGAGTGGTGCTATGAACACTGGGGTACATGCGTATCTTTCAATTCTGGTTTCTTCGGTGTGTCTGCCCAGCAGAGGGATTTCCAGTTTCTTAAGGAATCTCCACACTGTCCTCCACAGTGGCTGTACTAGTTTGCATTCCCACCAACAGTGTAAGAGGGTTCCCTTTTCTCTATACCCTCTCCAGCATTTATTGTTTATAGACTTTTTGATGGCAGTCATTCTGAACATACAAAACCCTGCCTGCTCTTTATTGTTCTTTGAAGCCTTTAAGTTTAGGAGTTATTAATCACCCAGCAATAGATGACTGATACATCAGGGATAAAGGTTTAGGGACATCCCTTGCAGCCCAGTGATTAGGACTCCATACTTCTTGTGCAGGGGGCATGGGTTTGATCTCTGGTTGGGAAACTAAGATCCCGCATGCCAAGTGGCCAAAAAAAGTGGGCAGAAGTAGGTAAAAGTTTCCCAAAAAATGCTAGAATTCCTTTGTGAGCGGAATCATCAAGGACTGAGACCTCTTAGGAGTGAAGTTTTGAACAAATTAACTTTGATCCTGGCCAAAGACGGGGATCTCAGCAAGGGCAGCGAAAAGGGAAGTGATGAATGTCAGCTCCAGGCTTCTGACTGTAGAATGGGGCCTGTAGACAGTGCCCACCTGCATTTCCTGGCATTCTGTGTCGTTTCAGTGTTATTTTTGAATGCTTTCATCTCTTTCCTGTTCCTTTTCTGCATGACTAGTGGCTAAGACAGTAAAGAATCTGCCTACAATGTGGGTGGCGACCTGGGTTCCACCCCTGGGTCTGGAAGATCCCCTGGAGAAGGGAACGGCATTCCCCTCCAGTATTCTTTCCTGGAGAATCCCATGGACAGAGCTACAATCCATGGGGTCACAAAGAGTCGGACACGACTGTGCTACTAACATACACATATATAAGGTGATTGGGTGCCAGTTAAACTTCTCTTTGGTCCACAGGTTACAAAACACTGAGATGGGACGGAAGAAAGAGGACTCTCCCCGGAGGTGCTGGACTTGGAGCTCTTGCAGCACTTGGGCCTGAGAACGAGCATGTTCCTGTGTTGGCTGCTACATGATGGTGGCGCCGTTGCGATGGGTGGGAACATTGTAAAATATTAAATGTAAATGAAAAGATGGATGCATGTGAGTACTGGGCAGCCAGATGGCGCATGGTGGATGTAGCAGGACCAGGGCATTATCCTGGAGCCAGGTTTTTCTTCCTTGGGGGCAAAAGAATTTTTAGCAGGGATGACATTTCCCAGCCTGCACTGCAGCTGGGTGTGGTCACGTGATGAAAACCTGGCCAATGGAATGTAAGAATGTGATGTTTCCCCAGAAGGCGTTGGGGGGGGGCGGTGCTGGGGGGCACACACTGCTCCCTCGCCGCTCTGTTTCTTCATCCTCTCCTTAGAACTTAGCCGTGCTGGCTAGAGCTCTAGACTGATACCCAAGGAAGGAGCTAGGCCCTGAACTACTTGCCTCTGGGTTTTGACACATAGGAGAAATCAACTTTGATCTCATTTAAGCCATTGTCACTGGGGGTCTCTGTCATTGGCACTGAACCTTCTCCAACCGAATCCAGTGGATGCCTTTTGGCTTTGCCAGGCCAGCCACAGCTTCCTGTTCTTCTACGCGGTGGGTGGGGGGACTTCCTCTCCCTCATTCCTTGGGGTTCTGATGGGCTGTGAGTCACTGGGCTCCTCCCTTTTCCCCAACAGGCAGGCAGGCAACCAGACCAGCCAACCAGAATCCACCTCCCTTCATCAGGAAGGGCAGCCTGGGTGGAGTAGAACAGGGTCCTCGGGCATGTGGGAATAAGTTATTGTGATGTCTGCCTCCCAGAGAAGATCCTTGAGGGCCCCAGGGTGGCCCTGCCTGAATCACGTCCTTTCTGAGTCCCAGTGGCTCGTCTCTTCCTGTGACTCTCGGAGTTCCCCTAGTATTTGTCCCTTTTTTCTTTTTTCTTAATCCAGAGGAGCTTTTGGTTGCTTGCAGCCCAAGAGCCGCAGCTGCTGCCGTTTCCCCCATGCTCTTCACTCCTCATTTTTTCATCCCACATTGTCTGTCCCTGGAATCCCCGAGGCTCTGTAGTCACCATAGATCCATAGCAAGTGGCCCTCTGGGACTTCCCTGGTGGCCCAATGGCTAGGACTCGGAGCTCCCAGCGCAGAAGCCCTGGGTTCCATCCCTGGTCGGGGAACTAGATCGCCCATGCGGCAACTAAGAGATTGCCTGCTACAACTAAAGAAACAAACGAAACAGGATACAAAGAAACTCGTTTACAAAACAGAAGATGACTCACAGACATAGAAAACAAATTTGTAGTTACCAAAGGGAAAAGAGGCATAAGGCAGGGATAAATTAGGAGTTTGGGACTAGCAGATAGAACGACTATATATAAAACAGAAAAACAATACGGTCCTACTGTATGATACGGAATTATATTCAATAGCTTGTAATAAATAATAATGAAAAACAATATGAAAAAGAATATATATGTTTATTCTTTATTAAACCTTATGAATCACTTTGCTGTCCACCAGGAACTAACACAACATTGTAAATCAACTGTGCGTGTGTGTGTGTGCGCTAAGTCACTTCAGTTGTGTCCAACTCTTTGCCACTCTACAGACTGTAGCCCTCCAGGCTCCTCTGTCCATGGGATTCTCCAGGCAAGAATACTGGAGTAGGTCCCATGCCCTCCTCCAGGGCATCTTCCCGACCCAGGGATCGAACCCTCATCTCTTCTGTCTCCTGCACTGGCAGGCAGGTTCCTTACCACTAGTGCCACCTGGGAGACCCTAAATCAACTGTACTTAATTTAAAAACATAATAAAAGAGTCAAACTCATGAAAGTAGGGAATAGAATGGTGGTTGCCAGGGGATAGGGCAAGAGGGAATTTGGGAGGTATTAGTCAAAGGGTGCCAAGTTTCAGTTATACAAAATGAACAGGTCCTAGAGAGCTACATACCTGGAATTAACAATACTGTATTGTATGTGTAAAAACTTGCTAAGAGTGCAGGTCTTATGTTAAGTGTCCTTTTAACAAATAACAATAATAAGTAAAGGAGGCAGGGGATTTTCCTAGTGGCCCCAGTGGTTAAGACTCCACGCTTCTACTACAAGAGGTGTGGATTCAATCCTAGTCTGGGAACTAAGATCCCACATGCCTCTCGATGCAGGGGAAAAAAAAAGTAAAGGAGGCAGGAGAAATTTTGGAGATCATGGATGTGTTTAGCGTATAGATGGTGGCGATAGTTTCATAGGTGTGCGTTTGTGTTCAGGCTCATCAAGTTGTGTACACTAAATATTTTTAGCCTTTCCAAGCTGGAATCAAGATTGCCGGGAGAAATATCAATAACCTCAGATATGCAGATGACACCACCCTTATGGCAGAAAGTGAAGAGGAACTCAAAAGCCTCTTGATGAAAGTGAAAGAGGAGAGTGAAAAAGTTGGCTTAAAGCTCAACATTCAGAAAACGAAGATCATGGCATCCGGTCCCATCACTTCATGGCAAATAGATGGGGAAACAGTGGAAACAGTGTCAGACTTTATTTTTTGGGGCTCCAAAATCACTGCAGATGGTGATTGCAGCCAAGAAATTAAAAGATGCTTACTCCTTGGAAGAAAAGTTATGACCAACCTAGGTAGCATATTGAAAAGTAGAGACATTACTTTGCCGACTAAGGTCCGTCTAGTCAAGGCTATGGTTTTTCCAGTGGTCATGTATGGATGCGAGAGTTGTGAAGAAAGCTGAGCACTGAAGAATTGATGCTTTTGAACTGTGGTGTTGGAGAAGACTCTTGAGAGTCCCTTGGACTGCAAGGAGATCCAACCAGTCCATTCTGAAGATCAGCCTTGGGATTTCTTTGGAAGGAATGATGCTAAAGCTGAAACTCCAGTACCTTGACCGCCTCATGCGAAGAGTTGACTCATTGGAAAAGACTCTGATGCTGGGAGGGATTGGGGGCAGGAGGAGAAGGGGACGACAGGATGAGATGGCTGGATGGCATCACTGACTCGATGGACATGAATTTGAGTGAACTCCGGGAGTTGGTGATGGACAAGGAGGCCTGGCGTGCTGCAATTCATGGGGTCGCAAAGAGTCGGACACAACTGAGCGACTGAACTGAACTGAACTGAACTGAACTGAAAGCAATCATACTTCAATAAATGGTTAAAAATTAAAAAAAAAATGTGAAAAAGGACTGGAGAAGGGAATGGCAAGCCACTCCAGTATTCTTACCCGGAAAAATCCCATGGACAGAGGAGCCTGGCGGGCTACAGTCCATGGAGTTGCAAAGAGTCGGACACGACTGAGCAACTAACACCTTCACTTTCATAGCAATCATACTTCAATAAAATGGTTAAAATTTTTAAAAAGAGGGACTTCTCTGGTGATCCAATGGCTAAGACTCTGAGCTTCCATTGCAGAGGGCATGGATTCGATCCCTGGCTGGGGAACTGGGATCCTATGTGCCACATGCCACCTGGAACAACTGAGAAAGACAAATAAATAAAAATAACTAAATAATTGAATAGGGTGAGCTCTCAGGTGAGGGTGGGGGGCACAGAGCCTCCATGCCCTGTCCTCAGGGACTCTAGACTCTCCACCCCCTCCCAGCCTGGAAGTCTGTTCCATCACCCGAAGCTCCTCCCGCCTCGTCCTTTCAGATTTTTATCAACAGGCAGAGCTGGTTAAATCACATCTCCAGTCCCCGTCTTATCTCTGGAAGGCTGGGGGAGGTGCTGAAGATTCTAACCCTCTAATCACAGCGGCAGGTCTTTTCTGGAGCTCAGTCCCCACCGAGAAGCTGTCCAGGGGCCCAGGCCTCAGCCACCTCATTAGCATAAAGTCAGATACGGTGGAAAAGGCCCCCATATGAGTAACCAAAGACACTCCAATCACTCAGCGAATTCCAAAGGTGTTAGGCGCTCTGGGCCCAGAGTTGGGGACAACGACCACGTTCGATTTGTGTTATACCTCACTTCCTCAGGGCTCTTCCCGGGTGGCTCAGACGGTAAAGCATCTGCCTACAATGTGGGAGACCCAGGATCGATCCCATTCCTGGGATGGGAAGATCCCCTGGAGAAGGAAATGGCAAACCACTCCAGAACTCTTGCCTGGAAAACCCCATGGAGAGAGGAGCCTGCTAGGCTAGTCCATGAGGTCGAAAAGAGTTGGACAAGACTGAACAACTTCACTTTCACTTTCACTTCCTCTTGCATGAAGCCGGCCAGCGTGGGGTGGACCCTCAGCTGGGGCTGTCCTTCTGAGCACCTGGGGCCTTTTCCCACAGCCTAGGGCTTCCTCGCAGTGTGGCAACTGGGTTCCAAAAGCAAGCTTGCAGGAGGTCCCAGGCTGACCCACTTCTCGGGGAGGGCTCATTTATCAGTGGGAGCTGCGTCCCTGTCACTCTGTAGGAAGGGCCTTCGGGATAGATCTTTGGTGGCCAATTTGGAAAATATTATCTGCCACAACCGTGGAAACCCAATTGACACCTGTCCTTTTAGTTTTTAATTATTTTTTTTTCAAGGAATACAACTTTATTTGGAAAGGTAGGTGTCCTAGAAGATGGCAGACTAGTGCCCCAGCGTATCATCTTATCTGGGTCTGAATGCCAGTTTCTTTTATAGACAGAAGAGTAGGAGGTGAGGAAAGTGAAAGTGACATTGCTCAGTCCTGTCCGACTCTTTGCGACCCCATGGACTGTAGTCTACCAGGCTCCTCTATCCATGGGATTTTCCAGGCAAGTGTACTGGAGTGGGCTGCCATTTCTTTCTCCATAATTATTATTTTTTTAAGCCTTGTCACATGGCAAATGTGATCTTACTTTCCCAACCAGGCATCGAACCTGCACCGCTTCATTGGAAGCATGGAGTTTTAACCACTGGACCTCCAGGGAAGTCCGAACACCTGTCCTATTTTTTTTTTTTTTAAGTTTTAAAAACCATTTATTGTATTTGTTTGTTTTTGGCTGTCCTGGGTCTTCCTTGCTGCAAACTTCTCTAGTCTCCGACTGCAGGCTTGTCTTTGTGGTGGCTTCTCCTGTTTCGGAGCACAGGCTCTAGGGTATGCAGCTCCCCAGCTCTAGGGCACAGGCGCAGTAGTGGTGGTACACGGGCTTAGATGTCCTGGGGCATGTGGGATCTTCCTCTATCAGGGCTCGAACACGGTTTCCTGTATTGGCAGGCAAATTCTTTACCAGTGAGCCACTAGGGCCTTGCTATTCTGGAAGCTCCTTGAGGGCAGGAACCATATCTTTGAAAAGCTGGCTTAAAACTCAACATTCAAAAAACGAAGATCATGGCATCCAGTCCCATCACTTCATGGCAAATAAATGGGGAAACAATGGAAACAGTGACAGACTTTCTTCTCTTGGACTCCAAAATCACTGCAGATGGTGACTGCAGCCATGAAATTAAATGAGGCTTGCTGCTTGGAAGAAAAGCTATGGCAACCTATCTTTAAAATTTTATAATGAAAGAGTAAATACATAAAGTAGCTTTGTGTAGAGACTAGGGCAGCAGGCCCAGGCATCAGAGGACTTTGGTTCACAGCACCCTTTGCCAGAGATCTAATCCTGCATGTAAGTAAAATAAGCAGGGTGACAATATGCAGCCGTGACGTACTCCTTTCCCCATATGGAACCAGTCTGTTGTTCCACGTCCAGTTCTAACTGTTGCTTCTTGATCTGCATACAGATTTCTAAGGAGGCAGGTAAGGTGGTCTGGTATTCCCATCTCTTTAAGAATTTTCCAGTTTATTGTGATCCACACAGTCAAAGGCTTTGGCGCAGTCAATGAAGCAGATGTTTTTCTGAAATTCTCTGGCTTTTTCTATGATCCAATGGATGTTGGCAATTTGATCCGTTTCCTCTACCTTTTCTAAATCCAGTTTGAACATCTGGAAATTCTTGGTTCATGTACTGTTGAAGCCTAGCTTGGGAATTTTGAGCATTACTTTGCTAGCATGTGAGATGAGTGCAATTGTGCAGCAGTTTGAACACTCTTTGGCATTGCCTTTCTTTGGGATTGGAATGAAAACTGACCTTTTCCAGTCCTGTGGCCACTGCTGAGTTTTCCAAACTTGCTGACATATTGAGTGAAGCACTTTCACAGCATCATCTTTTAGGATTTGAAATAGCTCAACTGGAATTCCATCCCCTCCACTAGCTTTGTTCATAGTGATGCTTCCTAAGGCCCCCTTGACTTTGAACTCCAGCATGTCTGGCTGTAGGTGAGTGATCACACCATCATGGTTATCTGGGTCATGAAGATCTCTTTTGTACAGTTCTTCTGTGTATTCTTGCCACCTCTTCTTAATATCTTCTGCTTTTGTTAGGTCCAGACCATTTCTGTCCTTTATGGTGGCCATCTTTGCATGAAATGTTCCCTTGGTGTATCATATTTTCTTGAGATCGCTAGTCTTTTCTATTCTATTTTTTCCTCTACTTCTTTGCATTGATCACTGCAGAAGGCTTTCTTATCTCTCCTTGCTATTCTTTGGAACTCTGCGTTCAAATGGGTATATCTTTCCTTTTCACCTTTGCCTTTCGCTTCTCTTCTTTTCACAGCTATTTGTAAGGCCTCCTCAGACAGCCATTTTGCCTTTTTGCATTTCTTCTTCTTGGGGATGGTCTTGGTCACCGCCTCCTGTACAATGTCATGAGCCTCTGTCCATAGTTCTTCAGGCACTCTGTCTACCAGATCTAATCCCTTGAATCTATTTGTCATTTCCACTATATAATCATAAGGGATTTGACTTAGGTCATACCTGAATGGTCTGGTGATTTTCCCTACTTTCTTCAATTTAAGTCTGAATGTTGCAATAAGGAGTTCATGTTCTGAGCCATAGTCAGCTCCCGGTCTTGTTTTTGCTGACTGTATAGAGCTTTTCCTTCTTCGGCTGCAAAGAATATAATCAATTTGATTTTGATATGAACCATCTGGTGATGTCCATCTGTAGAGTCATTTCTTGTGTTATTGGAAGAGGGTGTTTGCTATGACCAGTGCGTTCTCTTGACACAACTCTGTTAGCCTTTGCCCTGCTTCATTCCATACTCCAGGGCCAATCTTGCCAGTTACTCCAGGTATCTCTTGACTTCCTACTTTTGCATTCCAGGCCCCTATGATGAAAAGGACATCTTTGTTTGGTGCTAGTTCTAGAAGGTCTTGCAAGTCTTCATAGAACCATTCAGCTTCAGCTTCTTCGACGTTAGTGGTTGGAGCACAGACTTAGATTACCGTTATGGTGAATGGTTTGCCTTGGAAACAGAGGTCATTCTGTCATTTTTGAGATTGCACCCAAGTACTGCATTTCAGACTTTTTGTTGACTGTGAGGGCTATTCCATTTCTTCTAAGGGATTCTTGCCCACAGTAGTAGATATAAATGGTCATCTGTAGTAGTAGATAAAATGGTCATAATAGTTTTTCTTATTATTAACTATAAATTTTTATTATTCACTATGATAATAACACGGGAATCCCTGATGGCTCAGTGATAAACAATCTGCCTGCAATGCAAGAGACTTGGGTTGAATCCCTGGGTGGGGAAGATCCCCTGGAGAAGGAAATGGCAACCAACCCACTCCAATATCCTTGCCTGGAGAATCCCATGGACAGAGGAGCCTATTGGGCTATAGTCTGTTGGGGTGGGGGGGAGGTGGCGGTCACAAAGAATCGAACATGACTTAGCGACTAAATTACCACCATGATAATAATACATGTCCCTCCATACTCCTTGGAAGAGGAAATGGCAACCCACTCCAGTATCCTTTCCTGGAGAATCCCGTGGACAGAGGAGCCTGGAGGGCTACAATCCATGGGGTTACACAGAGTCGGACATGACTTAGCATGCATGCCAGGGGGTTATCCTCATTGGATGAGTGACAAGTGTATCTGCCCATCTCCGTACTCATAGCAGTCAATGTTAATTTTATTAGTATATGTAGTCAACTTAACTAGACCATAAAGTGCCCAGGTATTTGGTTAAACATTATTCTGGGTGTGTCTGTGAGGAGGTTTCTGGGTGAGATTAACGTTTGAACGAGTAGATTGAGCAAAGCAGAATCCACTGGAGTAGAGAAGGCGTGGCAAGGGAGAATTTGCTGACTGTTCAAGCTGAGACATTGGTCTCCTACACCCAGACTGCACCAATGCTGCTGGTCCTCAGGCCTTTGGACTTGAACTGGAACTACCAGGTCTCCCGGGTTTCCAGCTGACGGCAGATCTGGGCACTTCTGAACCTCCATAGTTGCACAAGTCAATTTCTCATAATAAATCTCAGCCTCCTTCTCTCTCTACTCTCTCTCTGTCTGTCTCTCCATACTTCTCCTATTGATTCTCTTTCTCTGAAGAACCCTAAGACAATAAACACTTCTGCATTTGTATTCATAGCATCTATCGACATATTGGAAATTATATATAAAAACCAACACAAGAGGGACTCCCCTGACAGTCCAGTGATTAAGACTTCCCCTTCCAATGCAGGGGGTGCGGGTGCCATCCTTGGTCAGGGAGCCTGGCTTCCACCTGCCCCTCTGCCAAAAAAACAGAACAGAAACAATATTGTAACAAATTCAATAAAGGTTTTTTAAATGATCAGTAAAGAATCTGCCTGCAATGTGGGAGACCCAGGTTCAATCTCTGGGTCAGGAAGATCCCCTGGAGAAGGGAATGGCTACCCACTCCAGTATTCTTGCCTGGAGAATTCCATGGATGGAGGGGCCTGACAGGCTACAGTTCATGACTAGTCAGACTTTTTAGGGTGAAGTCCAATTTGTGGTGATAACTTGTTCAGTTCAGTTCAATTCAGAAGCTCAGTCGTGTCCAACTCTTTGTGACCCCATGAACTGCAGCACGCCAGGCTTCCCTGTCCATCACCAGCTCCCACTGCTTGCTCAAACTCCATCAGAACTGACTCAGGGATGCCAAGCGAGCTTCTAGTGCCTCGATCAGGGGGAGAGACAGTGAGATCCAGTCCTTCTGACATCCATCACCTTCTCCACTTGGACCAGATTGGGTCTCAGTGGCATCTCAAGGATCATTTCCAATGCTATTTTGTTTTAGTTCCGGAGCTTCTGAGGCAGGCCATTCTCTACCACCTCGCTTCTCCTTTGCTGCTGAAACCGGAGAATGGAGTTTTCTCTCTTCCAATCCTGCAGGAGGGTCAGATTGAGGCCAGTATATGAAAATCCCCTGCTGTTGTGGGAGAAGCTGTGAATGCACCGATAGGGTTCTTTTGGAAGGAAATGGGAGAGGAGACATGTTCTTTTTATTCATCAGTTTGTTGTAAGAGGGAATGAGAAGGGCTAGAGGTGAACACCCAGATGGAAGGGATGTGTAGGGCAAAGGTGCATGGGAAGGGGCCCGGAGCTTCCGTGTCCTCTCTGGGTGCACCACCCTCCCTCCCAGCACCTCCACGTGCTCACTAACCTCTCAGTTTCTTATAAATCTCACCAAACCTAGCCCATGGCCTGGCAATTCCACTCTCAGGTACTCACCCATGATATGTGAAAATGCACATCTCTAAAGACTTTTACAAGATGTTCTTAGCAGCTCTGGGACTTCCCTGGCAGTCTAGTGGTTAAGATTCTGTGCTGCCAATGCAGGGGGTGAGCTTTTGATCTCTGGTTGGGGACCTAAGACCCCACATGCTGCGTGTGTTAGTGTTAGTCGCCCAGTCATGTCCAACTCTTTGTGAACCCATGGACTGCAGCCCGCTGGGTTCCTCTGTCCATGAGATTTCTCAGGCAAGAACACTGGAGTGGGTAGCCAAGCCCTTCTCCAGGAGATCTTCCCAACCCAAGGACTGATCCCTGGTCTCCTATATTGCAGGCGGATTCTTTACCATCTGAGCCACCAGGGAACTGGGCTGTGCAGCCAAAAAGATTAAAAATAAATAAAGGAACACATTTCTGATGTACACAGAAACATGAATGAATTTCAAAAGCTGGTGCTGAGGGGAAGAATTCAAACGCAAAAGAGTACATACAGTATGATTCCTTTCAGATGACTTTTTTTAGAGCAGGCCAAAAGATCTCATTTCCCCTTTGAAAAAGATCTCAGTAGAGGTTGCCTTGGGGATTTTGGCCATTGATGACTGGGTTGAGGCATAAAGAGACTGCCTGGGGTGATGGGACTGTTTTATACATGGAGGGTAAACAAAATTTGTGAATTTCATTATATGTAATTTTTACTTAAAGAAAAGCAAACTATTGAGGATTTTCCTGGAGGGCCAGTGGTTAAGACTCCATGATTCCAATGTAGGGGGCCTGGGTTTGATCCCTTAGTCCAGAAACTAAGATCCCACATGCCACGGGGCATGGCCCCTCCCCCCAAAAAATAAAAAAACAAACTATAAACAAATGTAATTAATGATACACATGCTGAATTCCTTAAGGGTGAAATTTCTGTAACTTCTTTTGAAATGCCTAACATTAGATGAGTTGTTGAATAGATAAAAGACCAGATAGGTGATAAAGCAAGCTTAATAAAATGCTATCTGTAGAATGTAGTCAGATACATAGGTGTTCATTGTATATTCGTTTCAACTTTTCTCTGTGTTTGAAAATTTTTACAATAAAATATGGGAGGGAAAAAGAGAAAACCAGAAGCATGGGCAAGAATGCCCTTCTTGGATCAAGAAGGAGGTGCTTCTATTGTTTCATCGTTACTGACCGGTATCGCCCCCTTGCCCTGTCATCAGAGTTGCTGGTCAACACAGGCACTGTTTGTCCTTTCCTGTCCCCAGCTGTTCACCCCGGGGGAAGTGGCCAGGAATAGGACTGTGTGCGGTTTCTACTCACCAAGTTTCCTCGCTTCAAAGTGGGCTGATCATACTCAGCCATAAAAAGGAACAAAATGGGGTCATTTGTAGAGAGATGGTTGGACCTAGACTTTGTCATACTGAGTGGAGAAAGTCAGAAAGAGAAAAACAAATATTATATATTAATGCGTATATGTGACTCTAGAAAAATGGTATAGAGGGACCTTATCTGCAAATCAGAGACAGAGCCACAGACACGGAGAACAAAGGAATAAATGTATGGATGCGAAGGAGGGAAGGCGAGTGGTGGGATGAACTGGGAGATTGGGATTGACGTATATGTATTATTGATACTGTGTATAAAATAGCTTCCCTGGTGGCTCAGAAGGTAAAGAATCTGCAAGAAGGTAAAGAGTCTGTAGTGCGAGAGACTTGGGTTTGATCCCTGGGTCAGGAAGATCCACTGAAGAAGGGAATGGCAACCTGCTCCAGTATTCTTGCCTGGAGAATTCCATGGATAGAGGAGCCTGGTGAGCCACAGTCCATGGGGTTGCAAAGAGTCTAACACTTGACTTTATAAAACAGATAACTAATGAGAACCTACTGTATCGCATAGGGAGCTCTCCTCACTGTTCTGTGGTAACCTGACTGGGAAGGAAATCCAAAAAAACAGGAGATACATGTGTACGTAAAGCTGATTCCCTTTGCTGTACAGTAACAGCGAACCTAACATGGCAGAGCAACCATGCTGGTGTGTCCAACTCTTTGCGACCCCTCGGACTGAAGCCCACCAGACTCCTCTGTCCATGAGATTTTTCCAGGCAAGAATACTGGAGTGGGTTAACATTTCCTTCTCCAGGAGGATCTTCCCCACCCAGGGATTGAACCTGGGTCTCCTGCATTGCAGGCAAATTCTTTACCAACTGAGCCACCAGGGAAGGAGCAGCAACTATACTGTGATAAAAATTAATTTAAAAAACAAACACAAGAAACATCCCTAAGTGGGCTAATCATACAAAAGTCACTAAGCTCAGGAGTTAGGGGAGGTTGGGGCAGGGGTGAGGGGAGGGAGGTGAGAGTGGAGGGGGGCAGGGGGAGGGTCGTCCTCCCCCCTGCTGTCTCAGATCCCCCATTTCAGCCTCTCTCAGCTCCTGTATTTCCTCTACTGAAGGAACACATGTGCCAGTAACTTGCTGGGATAGGATAAGTGGGAGAGAAAACTTTCTTTGAAAACTTACTTGTCTGAAAATATTCCTATTTTACCAGCCCACCAGATCGATAGTTTGGCAATGAGCAGAATGTTTGGTGGAAAATCATTTTCTTCAGAATCTCGAAGGCGTGGCTCCGCCAGTGTAACTGTTGGGAAACCTGAAGTATTGTATTTCCTGTTTCCATTTGACTTGCGTTTTTCTGTTTGGAAGCTTCTAGGACCTTATCTGTGCTCTTTGTTCTGAAGTTTCTCAACCGCGTGCTCCGGGGTGGGGTGATGTTAATTCCCCTGGGCTGGCGCTTGCCCTCTGTAAAATTCCTGTCCCTTAGATCTGGGAAATTTCCTTCAGGTTTTTTCATGGACGTTTTCCTTCTCTGCCTGTTCTCTGCTCTTTCTTTTCTATTTTAGGATATTACTAGCGTGACTGGAGCGCTGGGCTTGTTCTCTAATATTCTCACCATTTCCTGCTTTCTCTCTCACCATGTGTTTTGGGTCTTCTGAGAGATTCACCTCAACTTGCTGTTCTAATCTTTGCTGTTTAGTTTCTTTTCTGCTAGTTTGCTTTTAATTTCTGAGAGGTTTTTGTTTTAATCATCTGAACGTTCCTTTTTCTTTATTATTATTATTTTGGCCATGCCGTGAAGCTTGTGGGGATGTTAGTTCTCTGACCAGGGAGGGATTGAATCCGTGCCCGTGCAAGCGAAAGCTCAGAACCCTATTAGGGAATTCCCTGAACATTCCTTTTTTTTTTTAAAGCACTCCCTTCTTATTCATGGATAAATTGTATTCTCTTAAGATATTGATAATTTTTTTAAAAAGTTTCCTTCTCCCTGGTCTGTTTTTGCCTTCTCCAAATTTACTTAAAAAAAAAATTAATTTCTTTTTTTATTGAAGGATAATTGCTTTACAGAATTTTGTTGTTTTCTGTCAAACCTCACCCTGAATCAGCCATAGTTATACATATATATCCCCTCCCTTTTGAAACTCCCTCCCCATTCCACCCCTAAAAAAGATGTACAACTTGAAAGTTGTGAGTTAAGTTTTATTTGGGGTGAAATGAGGACTGCAGCCCGGGAGGCAGCATCTCAGATAGCTCTGAGAGCCTGCTCCAAAGTGGCAGTGGGAGAAAGGCAATATATAAGGTTTTGGTGACCGGGGAGTTCAATATTATGAAGCACTCAACTTACAAAAGGCTTTTTGTCAGTCATGAGGGTCTGATGTCACCATGAAGGGATTTAGTGCTTCTCTGGATACGAGGAGATCAAGGACTGAGATCATAAAATCTGTTCCTAAAAACATCCAACCATCTAAAGACCTGTCCCATCAGATTCCCTGGAGCACAGGGTGCCTCCCTCCACCCTGAACTCCCTCTGGGGGTGCTAAAGGTCACCAGCTGCAGCAGCGCGGGGTTCAATCTCAGTAGAAAGTGAAGTCGCTCAGTCGTGTCCGACTCTTTGCGACCCCATGGACTGTAGCCTACCACTCTCCTCCGTCCATGGGATTTTCCAGGCAAGGGTACTGGAGTGGGGTGCCATTTCCTTCTCCAGAGGATCTTCCCGACGCAGGGATCGAACCCAGGTCTCCCACATTGTAGGCAGCCGCTTTACCATCTGAGCCACCAGGGAAGGTGCAATCTCAGTAGAGGCAGAGGGCAAATGCCTTGTCGTTCAGTCATTGGCAATGCTCTTGGGAAGCGGCAGTTTGTAGTTGACACTTCCATTCTGGAAGTTCCATAGCTGTCTGTTGCTTATCGACTTGCGAAGCTAGGAGTTAGTGGGAAGCTCTGCAGGAGTGGGAGGCTTCCTGGAGACCCTCTCCCGTGTTGACACCTATTTGGTCTTTCTTCCCAGGCTGGACAGGTTCCCCAGAGAAGAGCCCCCACCCTCCACCCTCCTACTCTGAAGTAACCTGCCAGCAGGAGCTGTAAAGAAAGGAGTTTGGAGGGCCAGGATTCAGTCTTGGCTCCTAAATCCTTTGGGTCTTGTGTTCCCAGGCATTATGCCTGGAGTTACTCCCCTTCCCCAATATCCCCTGCTTTATGCTCTCTAGAGAGGAACCTCCAGTCCTTCGTAGAGGAAGGCAGCCACCCAGCCTGGTGCACAACCAGAAGCCATTCGGAATGGCCAGGCCTGCTTCTCTGCTCTCATTCCCATCACCCCCAGCCCCAGAGGCGCCTGGGGCTACCAGTTCTCCCAACCCTTCGTCTTCTGCTCTGTTGAAAGCTTTTCCCACTGCTGGTCTAGCTGGGAAACCAGTCTGTCCTCTCCTTCCAGCTTGCGTCTTCTCCATACTTTCTGTTCTAGAATTACATGTCTGTTTGTTTTTAAATCCCTTCTCTAAAATTCTAGTGGGATTTTGGGTAGAAGGGACATCAGATACTTGCAACTAACCGTGTTCAACCTTCATGTGCCTATTAAACATCTTCCCCAGTGGACGGTAGGTTCCCTGATGGCGGGGATTCATTCCGCTCATTTCACACTTTCAACATCTGGACAGTGACCCAGGCCAGAATAAATGATGGACCTTGAATGAAGGACCTAATTTGGTATATGACTGCATACATAACGGGCACCTGAGAAATAACTATGTCGCACATTCAGAAAAACACATGTTCTAATAGATGCCCATTTAATTTTTAAAAAAGTATAGTTGATGTACAATGTTGTGTTAGTTTCATGAGTATGGCAAAGTGATTCTGATATATAAATATATAAAAATATATATTTACATATATGTCTTTTTTTTTTTTTTTTCAGATTTTGGTTTCTTTTTGCGTTTTGGCCACATCTTGTAGTATGCAGGATCTTACTTCTCAAACCAGGGATCCAACCCGCATCCCCTGCAGTGAAAGTACGGAGTCTTACCCACTGGATCACCACAGCAGGCCCATATTTCTTTTATTTAACTTTAACTTTTTGGGACCATCGGTTGCCATGTGGAACACTACAAATGGATACTTAAGGCCAAAGTTGGAGAACTTTTAAACTGGTTTAAACTAACTCAGTTTTCATTTAAAGCTGATTTTCATGTGTGTCTTGTACCTTATTTTCGTTATTTTATATATATTCTTATTTTATAGTCATGGTCAAACTTGTCTTATACAATGGATTTTCACTTTATCAGTCTAAAATTATCTCAACGTGGTTGTGTCACGTTTGCTTAAAAACTCATGTCTTATCGGAATAAAGTCCATGCTCTGCCTGTAATCCAGCCCACAATTACTTCCAGGATTCTCGACCTGGAGCAGCATAGATGCCTCTGTATTAGGACTGGAGATGGCCCTAAGCCTCTGATTTTGTGGGTTTAATTCTTTCAGTGGAAAACTCTTCTTATTCCATCAAGACCTATTCTATCCAGACCCATCTTTCAACTCTCATCTCTCTGAGGAATGTCTTTTTGTTATCGTGACAGCATGGCTATGGTTTTTTTGCCTTCTGATAAGCACCATACCTGTACCCTACTTCTGTAACCAAGCTATCCCAGAAGAGACCCACATCCATGCCCTCTACCTGCGTTTTATCTGTACAGAAACTTTAAAAAATAATTTTTTTAAAAAGAATAAGTTTAATCAGAGAAGTGAGAAAATGCAGAAAGAAAACAGTCAAGTAAGACAAAATGATACTTCAGCCTTTAAAAAAAGCCAAGGACCTTTAGCTCTTCCTCAAGGACTATAGATAACATTCTGAGCCATGTCCTTTGATCTGTTTGGCAGATACTGAAATCCCCACCAGATGGAAGAAGTTAAGTACATGCTGCCCACAAGCACGCAGACCCCAGACCAGTTGGAACCAGAAGGTTGATGATGCTGACTCTCCATGACGTCATCACCAACCAATCAGAAGAATGTCCATGAGCTGGTCGCCCTGCTCTTTGAACACTATGACTCCTCACTACCCGCTCCAGGGTGGCTCCCTTTGGCTTGCAAAGCAGTAAAAGCTGCACTTTCCCACTTCACCCAAAACGGGGGCCACGTTTCTATTTGGCAGTGGTGATCAGGGGCCATGTTTCTATTTGGCAGTGGTGATCAGGGGCCATGTTTCTATTTGGCAGTGGTGATCAGGGGCCAGGTTTCGGCCACATTCCGAATGCTGAGCACAAAGGGCCTGAAATCCTGTCTAATGTGTCCCTGGTTCATTTCTTATCGGTCCATTATGCAACAACAGCACTGAAATATTTGTTCAGTTCAGTTATTCACCTGAGGCTCCACCCTGTGACTTGCTCCTAGTCTAAAGATAAGAAGGTAATTACACTTAGTTGTTGAAGTTTGTCACAGATTCCCTGGATATTTCTATCAGCAAAGGGGCCACAGTCACTCAGTTGTCCTGGAAACCTCAACCCCTCTTCAAGAGGGAGCTTAATGAACAACGAAGAGATGCCCTTTGCTTGGGGAACATGTTTATTTTGATATAGCGCAAAACAAAAATGCTTCAAAAAAACTTGTATTGAAAAGGTCTGATGTCAGAAAAATTGTTGTAATACTGAACAACAGAATGAATTACAGTGAGAGAAGACCTACAAGATGGACATATCCTTGGAAGTAACTCCCTTGGAAGATCCATTATCAGAGGGTAAGAGGAGTGTGAACTGGTTATCATCTTGCAAGAGGACAAGGCAGCAACACATGTCAAAGCTTTAAAAAACATTCACCTGCGTCTTCCGGGGTGGCTATGACTCTGTACTCCCAATGCAGGGGGCCTGGGTTCGATCCCTGGTAGGGGAACTGGATCCCACAAGCCACAACTGTGACTCTGCAAGCTGCAACTAAGACTCAGCCCATCCAAATAAATAAATAAATAATTTTAAAAGATTAAAAAAAAAATTCACCTCTATTAGCCCAGTAATTCCATTTTTTCGGGAATGCTGTCTAAAGAAACGAAACAATAGAAAGTCTTGTATAAATGCCTTCATTGCACCATTCATTATCAATAGGGACAACAGGACTGTCCCATAGCAGACAAATTAGATAAATTAAGGCACAGGAAGGCGGAGGATTCTACTGAGAAGGAAACAACAACCCACTCCAGTATTCTTGCCTGGGAAATCCCATGGACTGAGGAGGCTGGTGGACTACTATCCATGGGGTCGAAAAAGTCAGGCATGATTTAGGGACTGAAGCAAATAGCCACAGGCACATGTGCATAAAGGAATGAAAAGTAAGCAGCCGTGAAAAATGTTCTAACAATGATTCAGTATGACTTTCCAATTCTGCTCAAAACATAATACCAAAATATTCGCACTTTAACAGTCTGCTAACAGGTCATTATCTCCAGAACTTGGTGCAAAGCCGTAGGAAATAGTAAACGCTCAAGGCATGAAAAGTAATTATTAGAAAATGTATATGCAAGGGAGGAAAGTTCAACATATTTTTGGCTTAATGAATTTAGTTATCTTTGACTAATGGCACGCTCCCAAATTTTCTAGGACCTTGTCATCACCTAAGTTACAGGGATCACATAATAAACGGATTTGATTCCCTGATGGCTCAGGTAATAAAGAATCTGCCTGCAATGCAGGAGCCCCGGGTTCGAGCCCCGGGTCGGGAAGATCCCCTGGAGAAGGGAATGGCTGCCCACTGCAGTATTCTTGCCTGGAGAATCCCATGGAAAGAGGAGCCTGGAAGGCTACTATCCATGGAGTCGCAAACAATCAGACACTGCTGAGCGACTAACACTTTCACCGGCCCTCAGACGGCCTCCCCAGGAGATGGTCAGGGGCCGGGGGAACCGGCCCGGGGGAGGCAGCGCCCTCCTGGGGCTAGAACCCGGGCAGGTGGCGCGGGGCGGGGCCAGGACCGCCACCCGAGCGCACAAAGATGGCGGCAGGCCCACCCCTGCGAGCCCCGCGGCCGGCGGCCGGGGCCGAGCGTCGCCGGACGTTCCCGAGCGTGCCCCGAAGCCCAGAGGAGCCCGGGAGCCGCGCGGGCGGCAGCGGCCCCGCCCCGGAGCCTGGGAGCGGCGGCGCCGGCGCGGGGGAGGGGAGGCCGGATGTGAGTGGAGCGGCCATTTCCTGTTTCTCTGCAGTTTTCCCCAGCTTTGGGTGGTGGCTGCCGCTGGGCTCCGGCGTTCCGTCGGCGGAGGGCGAGGCGGCGTGGACAGCGGCCCCGGCACCCCGCGCCCTGCCGCCCGCAGCCGCGCGCCCGCCCGCCCGCCTCTCCCCGAGCTCGCCGCCTTTCTCCGCAGCGCCCGGCCGCCGCCGCCGCCGCGGCCCAGCGAGCGGCCCAGATGCAGGCCATCAAGTGTGTGGTGGTGGGAGACGGGTGAGTGCGCGCGCCGGGCCGGGGGCGGGCGGGCGCCGCGGGTTCGCCGGGGGCCCGGCCGGGCCTCTCCCGGGCGCGGGGCGCCACCCTCCTCGGGACCCGGCGGCGCGGGCCTGGTTCCGGCTCGCTCGCGCTCTCTTTTCGGTGGGGGAGGGAGGGAATCGGCGATCGGCGGCGGGAGGGAAAGTGAACTCCACCCTCCCGCTTTCTCCCGGGCCGCTGACCGCCCGGCAGAACTCGCCCCGCGCCGCCACCCACCCTCATTTGCCTGAAGATTGGGTGGGTTCAGGGAGTTGCCTTTCTTTAAAAAAGAAAAGAAAAAACAGAATCCTCCCTTGGCTTTCCCATTAACCTCTCGAGCTGCATTGAGACCTTCCGTAGGTCCCGGCGGCCTCTGGTCGGTGGTATTGGAGGAGTCTGTGCACGCACGGGCTGGTGTGGGGACCCTCCACTGATTTACCAGGGGGTGCCTTCCGCTGATACTTAGACACTTTTCTGACTATTTAAAAAGTGACTGTTGCTATTAAGGTGGAGAAACTTTTAGGATTTCTAGCTGGGAGGAACTGGGTGTGATTAAGGCTGTTCCTTTCTCTGAACGTGATGGGATCATTAAAAAAAAAAAAAAATTGGTCTCTGCTTCATGCATTAGGTATGGGATGTCGTAGAACAGGCTCCCTGAGCCGGGCTGCCCTGTGACTCAAGGCATTTCTTTTCATTACTGTCTGTGGTGGATCCAGGCCCTCGAGGGAGACAAGACTTGTCTTATGCAGTGTTTTTTTCTCCCCTTGGAACAAGAATCTCAGTGTGATCCCAGAAAAACTGCGTCTCAGCATTGCTCGCGTAGAGGAGCGTTAACAAGGAGGCTCCAAGAGTTACGACCAGTTGCAACAAAGTCAGAATGCAACTGGCACCTATTTGGAGTCTTGTAAAGTTGGAGAGTCGTGGAATCCCTGTTCCCCAAACTTATCATTAGGGTCGATGGTGCTTTTACGCCTCTGGATGAATTTACGAGATCTCGGTTTCTGTTTCTTGAGAGCGTTGTAAATTAGACATTTGAACTTGTTTCTGTATCTAATTCAGATCCCTGAACACAATCAGACAACTGATTTTTTTTTTAAAAGATGCCCTCTGTATGGTTTGTCAGGCTCACAAATGTGAAAGATTATTAACACTTCATGCTTCTGTCAAGATAATCAGAAATTGTAAGTTTCTACGTAGAAATATGTATGGTGCTTGTTCTTTTTTTAACCCATTGAAAGAAAGCTTTAATTTTGCGGGGGTGGGGGTGGGGAGGATGTTCAGTTAATGGGTTTAAGGGTGAAATCACTAAATGCATTTAAGTGAAGTTTGGGTCCTTCTGCTCCTGAAGTGTAACATATGTCATTGTCTCAGGAACATTGTAAATGAACTGGATTTCCTTTAAAAGTTAAAAAATGCACGATCAGTAATTCATGCCGGTTTTTTAAAAAGTCAAATCGCTGATAGTCCATTATCTAACCCTAGAATATAATCTTTGAAAGATTTAAAAATACAAGAACTACAAACACAGGATATAGTCAGCTTACTGAATCACAGGTACAGATTGTGGGTCTCTGCTGTTTGCATCGGCCTGTTTATCTGGTCAGATACCTGTTGAATGCCTCCTGTGGGGTCACATCCCCACCTCACCACTTGGGGGGAAGCCCTGAGCAGATCACACATCCCCTAAGAGCGGTGCCTCGGGGAAATGTGAGGATTCAACAAGGTACTGGATCGTAAGTCAGTGCCTCACAGGTGCCTGGCCCCTCCCCAGTGCTCAGTGAGTGCCAGATGTCAGTATTTCTTGATTATTATTGCTGTTTTTATTACTCAGGTACTGCTATGCTCTGGGAAGAGAGTGTTAGGCATAAAACAGTGGCCTTGAGTTTTCTGTCAGTTTTTAAAAATTGCTTATTTTTGTTTGTGCTGGGTCTTCTGCTGCACTGAGGGCTATTCTCTAGTTTTGGGGGGAGCGCTCTCCAGTCGGGGTGCTCGGGCTTCAGTAGCGGCTCCTCGACTCCAGAGCGCAGGCTCAGTGGTTGTGGCGCCTGGGCTTAGCCTCTGCGCAGCATGCGGGATCTTCCCGGACCAGGGATCAAACCCTGTCCTCTGTGTCCGCAGGTGGATTCTTTACCACTGAGCTGCCAGGGAAACCCCTCTGCCAGTTTTTCAATACTGTGTTTGAACATTGATGTTGACATTAGAAGTGAAATGTACCTTCATGAAAAAAACAAACAAACAAACCTTGAGCTGTGTTATCAATACTTTAAATTATTGGTGAACACAGAGCAAATAATTGCTTCAGTGAACAATCTAGATAATACTTTTTCCACCAAAATTTTTTTTTCTGCCTTTGTCTGAATAAAATATATTCCTTGTAGGAATATTTTGTTTAAAAACTGTTAAAAGCTGTAAAGTGCAGATCTAAATTTTGTGAGGGAAGAAGTTGTTTAATGTTGTGGAATTTCAGGCAATTGGGGCAGTTTAAACAGGGAAGGCCAACTTGTTGAGGTTCCACAAATTGCAAGCTTCCTTATTTTAAAAATATTCTTGGGAATTATGGTTAAAGGCTGTGTCCTAACTGTATTATAATTATCACCAATTAGCCTATATTCTTCTAATGGATTATTTTCTGTACAGCAATTCAGCTGGTATTGAGTATAAAATGTGAGATAAGTTTTGATACTTTTTAATTCTGTTAATTGTTCCATGAAGCCTGAGTCTGTCCTTCTGAACACAGGTTTTGTGACTAATTTAGGGGAACCTCTGTCCCTCAATTTTCACTCAGCTTTACTTGGGTGAGAGAGCATCTCATATTCAAATATTTATGAATTTTTAATTGTGGGTTTTTTTGACTGTTTGATTTGGGGTTGGGGGTGAGTGACTTGACCCCTCCCCCCCGTTTTATTCCAGATGGCGCTAGAGGTCTATCCAGCCCAGTGTCTAATTTAGACATTGCTGTCCAGGAATTTTTTTAGTTGAGCTTGAGAAATGCCTTCCATGATGTCATCTTGATAGGAATGTGCACTCCTGGCTCCTGCCCACTTCATTGAACAGCAGCTGTGGCAGATCCAAGAGTTTGTTTCAGCTCTTCGTGAATTGCCTTTGTGTATTTTTATCCCAAATCTACGTTTAGTATTTGATCTTGGTTGGTATAATTATATTGTATTATAATCTTTCTTTTTAATTTCAGGTGATAATGCCAGCTAAATGTTTGGGGTTAGGTTCAGTGGAAGAGTGTCAGGAGTCTGTTTTGAGAAACCTTAAAGCCACTGTTTATATTGCCTTTTGCATTAGTCAGCTGTGTCTGTGTACTTTCTCACCTCTGCATCGACAGGAAGCGCTAACGAATAATTGTAGTCTCCTACAAAGGGGGTGCTTTACCAGGAATCCTGCTCCCAGGGCAGGTAGCACATATCACCAGATGGGACTGTTTCCTCCAACTTCTTAATATGAAAAAGGTCAAACATGGAAAAGTTGAAAGAATAATGCGTTGAACACTCACATACCCACTGCTTAGATTCTGTAACCGACAGTTTGCTCTATTCACTGTATCTCATGGGAAGTTGTTCCCATTTGGGGGCAATAGTTTAAGAGGATTTGATAACAGAAGTTGATTTGGGAAGAATGGGGGTAATCCGCAGATATGAATTCCTGATTTTGAACTCTGCATCCTTAGCCGACACATGTAATCAGCTACCCCAGGGTTAGGCTGGATGGTTCTAGGACATTCTCTAGTAATGGCCGCTTCGGATTCAAGCTCTGTGAGAGGTGACATCTTCAGCCTTGAGTGTTCTAGTAACTTCAGTGTTCAGCATCTGAACGTTTTGGAGTCTCCGTGGTGATAACGACTGGCTTTCTGTTAGTTGGTTGGGATGTCTCCTGTTGGTGGAAGGACGTCAGGGGCATTGCAGCTAGGGTTTTGTGTTTTGGTAGCACTAAATTGTTAAATTCATACAACTTCTGAGCTTACTCTTTGGGTAATGATACATTTAGGATTAGTGTTAAGAGTCCCCAAACCCCATTTCTCAGCATAAATAGAGGACTTTCATTCAAGGTCTTCTACTAATGCAATAAGTATTCAGTTCAGTTCAGTTCAGTTCAGTTCAGGTCAGTCGCTCAGTCGTGTCCGACTCTTTTCGACCCCATGAATCGCAGCACGCCAGGCCTCCCTGTCCGTCACCAACTCCCGGAGTTCACTCAGACTCAAGTCCATCGAGTCTGTGATGCCATCCAGCCATCTCATTCTCTGTCGTCCCCTTCTCCTCCTGCCCCCAATCACTCCCAGCATCAGAGTCTTTTCCATTGAGTCAACTCTTCGCATGAGGTGGCCAAAGTACTGGAGCTTCAGCTTTAGCATCATTTCATGATCCATCCTGTTCTGTTAATTTGTTCTTAAGATCCTAGGTATTCTTAGAGGTCGGGGGATTAGAAGGTGGTGAGAAGGAACAAACTTCCTGTTATAAATAAGTGCTAGGGATGAAATGTAGCAAATGATAATTAACACTGCTGTACCTTAATAGATGAAAGTTCTTGAGAGAATAAATCCTAAGAGTTTCCATCAAAAGGAAAAAATTTTCTATTTCTTTTATGCTGGGTCATTAAGAGATGATGGATGTTCACTAAACCTACTGTGGTAGTCATTTCCTGATGTATAGAAATTGAACACCTTAAACTTACGTAGTGCTGTGTGTCAGTTATGCCTCAATAAAACTGGGGGAAAAGATCTAGGTACTTTCAGGCAGCAATACAGGTTCCTTATTTAGGTTTACAGTAGTCACTGGAGAAATCTGGTTTTTCTGTCCTACGGAGAGACCAGTGGGTGTTTTGTTTTTTTTTTAAATGCGATGCAGAATCTTCTTGTTTTTGAGTTTCTTTTTGTTTTGTTTTGTTTTGTTTTGTTTGGCTGTTCCAGGCAGCATGTGAGGATCTTAGTTCCCGGATCAGGGATGGAACTTGTGCCACCCGGCAGTGGAAGCCAAGTCCTAACCACTGGGCCACCAGGGATAGTCCATCCCTATTTTAATGGGAGGAAATTGCCAGTGTTTCCAGATTTGTTGATTTCACATGCTTAAATGTGCTCAGTTCCCGTTAGATTAAAATGTTGTGGTGACTTGCTGTCACTTAGAACCTGGAGATAAGTATGTTCTATCTACTTTGTCAACTTTTTAGCCAGTAGAAGAGCTAGTAGCAGTTGTGATTATTTATCACAAATGAGTAAACTACTTAAATTTGAGAAGAGCGCTCATGTGAACATTCTCCTGGCAGACTCATGCTCCCGTTCTGGAGTCACAGCATTTTCTAAAGATTAAAAAGAAAAAAAAGGGGGGGAGGGGACTAAAAAGTGAGTGAACTGAGTGGTTATATGTATAAAATTGGAAGTTCCTAAGTAAATAGTAGCTTCCAGAAATCCCACAGCAGTGTCCAGTCAAAGGCTAACCAGGTGCTGCTCCCATTCTTCCTGCGGAAGAAGTGGGACTCTTATCTAGAGCCGCCGTTGACTGTGGCCTGTAGCTTGTAGCATTTATTTGTGGAGTGTGTTTAACAGGATTGAATAAACACTAATGGGAGGTAAATAACCCTTTTCTTTCTCTTTTTGTCTGTTTTTAAAATTAAGTAAACATTTAAATCAAAAATTTGACATGTACTTATTTAAAAGTCAGAACTTGATACTTTACTAATTTTCTTAGAGAATGCACGTTTATATCTAAAGGATGATTGGTAATAAAATCTCCAGTTACTATCAGGTGATACCAGTACCTTGGGGTCCTTTACTGTTGAGCCTTTCGAAAGATGAAGCTTCAGCTGAAGATCAAGTTTCAGGAAAAGGAATTTTGGCGTATTTAAAACAATTGGTGTTTGTAGTGATGGCTTTGTTCCTCATACATAACAGAGCCTTAGGAGGGATCTAGAAGTGAAACTGAATGCTTTTAATGCAGCATTTAAAACCTTCGGAGTTGCTTCCCTTTGACATTAAGAGGTGGTGACTATTAACATTTTTACACAACAGCACTTGCAGTTTTGAAAAGATACTCACTCTTCATAGCCTTAAAGTGCGCTCTCTTCCTCAGCTACCACTGCAGCCCCTGGCCGAGCTGTGTTTATCCTGCCTCCCGTCCTGGTAGCTCTCTGAACAGCCCGCTCCTCTGCACCCTAAAACCCCCGCCGTGGTCCAGGCCACAGCATCGGTTCCTGGAACACAGCGGCAGCTGCTTCCTTGTTTTCTGCCCCCAGTCTCAGCTTCTTGAGTCCTCTTCCCACACTGCCCAGAGAGGCTTCTTCTGAAAATGCAAATCTAATGATTTCTTGGCAACTAAAAATCTGTCACTTCCCAAGTAGGATCAAGTTCCAGGTCTCGAGAAGAAATGACAGCCTCCTCAGATTTCCCTCTGCTACTTCCCCCTTCGTTCTTCATCCTTCAGCTTTACTGGACTTCCTGCAGTCCGGGCCTCCCCACATGCTGTTGCTTTTACCTAGAATGTTCCTCCCTTCGTGCCCCACTCATCAGCCTGAGTGATTGTTGCAGCCTCCTCTGCCCCCAAGACAAGGTTGGATCCCTGCGCTGTACATTTCCAGAACATCTTTAACAACACTTATCACATCTAAAATGTTATGTAAGGAACACGTGTTTCATTTTTTAGCTTACTAAAACTGCCTAAGTCCCATGAGATCCTGTTCATGACACTATCTTTAGCACCTAGTATACTTCCTGGCATACCATGCGGTTGGTTTGTGTAGCTGAAATTGAATCAGTGCTCACAGTAGTTTTGGGCTGAGGTCGGTAGTTTTGCATCCATCTTACAGCTGAGGAAAGTGAAGTCGTGAAGTCGCTCAGTAGTGTCCGACTCTTTGCGACCCCATGGACTGTAGCCTACCACTCTCCTCCGTCCATGGGATTTTCCAGGCAAGGGTACTGGAGTGGGCTGCCATTTCCTTCTCCAGAGGATCTTCCCGACCCAGGGATCGAACCCAGGTTTCCCACATTGTAGGCAGACGCTTTACCATCTGAGCCACCAGCTGAGGAAACCAAGGCATAAGGAAGCTGAAACTTAAAAAATTCAGCCAGTAAGTGGTAGAGTTGCCTGTGGGTCACACATCCGGGCAGTGACTGTGAATCTCAGACTCCTACTCATTGGAGTTCTTTTTTATTTTTTTAACACTCTAAGCTTTTAACAAAATGTATGGCCAGTGAGTCATTTCTGTTTAGAAAGCCTTTAGGAGTTGGACAGAAGCCCCTGATGATGTCATGTTTGACTGTGAGGTCTTTGGGGTGGGGGAGTTCCAGCTTTTGTTTAGCCTTAGTAATGTTATGAGTAAAGCAAGTATTGGCAGGACCGCCTGGGCCTGTAATCTGCCCTTGTTGAGAGGTTTTTGCCTTAAGCTAAGAGTGTAAGGAAAAGAAGAAAGCACTTAACTTCCTTATGGTTGTCCTAATTGATACTAGTCGAGATTGAACAGCAAAGTCTTAGGACTCCTGCACGCCAGTGTATCTCGTGGCCTTGGTGAGCCACAGAGGAGCGCAGGGAGCCGGGCCTGTGAGAGCACTTGTTGGTGAGTGAGGCCCGGGACTCTGAGAAGCCTGCAAAGCCACCGTGGGAGTGTTGTACAGTTTGGAGACTGTGTGTCGGCCAGGTATCTGCAGTGGCTCAGTGGTTAAGAAGCCACCTGCAGTGCAGGAGCCGACGGGTTTGATCCCTGGGTCTGGAGGAGGGCATGGCCACCCACTCCAGTATCCTTGCCTGGAGAATCCCATGGATCGAGGAGCCTGGTGGGCTACAGTCCATGGGGGCACAAGAGTCGGACACGACTGAGCGACTTAGCAGGCACACACCTGCTGGCTAGTGGTGCGGCGATCAACTTAGCGTCCAGGTGATGTTGCTGTTCAGTTGCTACCACGTGTGCTACTCTTTTGCGACCTCCCCCCCCCCCCCCCGCCCCGTGGACTGTAGCCCGCCAGGCTCCTCTCTCCGTGGGATTTCCCAGGCAAGGTTACTGGAGTGGGGTGCCATTGCCTCCTTCAGAAGGTCTTCCCGACCAGGGCATTCCCCTTTCAAGTGGTCGGGAGGCCTTCCTCACAGCCCTGGGGCCCCGTGCGGGCTTGCAGTTGTGTGTGGGAGGCCCTCCTGTGTTCCTGCGCTTTTCTCTGCTAGATCTCTTCACAGCTGTTTGGGAGATTGACTCCACCGTCCCTGAGCCGTTCATTAATCTGTCTGGAGCATAGTGTATTGACTGCTTGCTCCGAAAGTTTATGGTGCGATTTGAGGGTGGGGGTGGGGAGGAGGCACAGGAATGCGGATGAATTAGCAGGCGGTGCTGTGGTGTGTGGTGTGGGTGAAGCGCTCTCCTTAGAGACCTGGCCTCTCGGATGGCCAGAGGGAAGGCTTGAGGTGGTGGGTTTGAGCCGCCCCTCAGAGGCAGCAGACAGTGGACGTTTGAGAGGACAGCTGTGTCTGCAAGTTAGTATTCATCGGATAACTTGAGGGTAGATTTGCAGATTCTTGATGAAAGCCTTCTAGAGGTGTTCGCAGAAGAGACCTGTTTATTTTTTATTTTTTCATTTTTTTTATTTTTGTATTGATTTATTTGGCTGCAGCAGGTCTTCGTTTCGGCACACAGCGTCTTCAGCTGTGGGATGTGGCAGCTGCAGCATCTGGGATCTAGTTCTCTGACCAAGGATCGAACCCGGGCCCTCTGCAGTGGCAGCTCGGAGTCTTAGCCACTGGACCACCAGGGAATTCCCAAGACTTCCCATTTAAAAATACCGTTCCTCTTGAACCTTGTGCTTTCCAACAACTTTTCTCAACCACCAGTGCAAATACCTGGAACTGAAAACAACGCGAAGCCTCCAGACTTGGCCTTTCTGAGTAGTTCCAGTTTGTTTGCTTTAAATTTCAGGATAAAAATAGTATTAAAGGTCTTAGAAACTGTTTTCTTTAATGCTTTAATATTTGATGTATACTTCCTGATTTTTCTGTAAGTTATTTTCACTGAATAATGAAAGCTGAGATTGCACTTATCTTGACTAAGGAACTTACATCATTTTTTTTCCCCCCCTGTCTCTACAGAGCTGTGGGTAAGACTTGCCTCCTGATCAGTTACACTACCAATGCATTTCCTGGAGAATATATCCCCACTGTGTAAGTATCCTGAGTTAACCTGGGATTAACTCGTCCGTGATAATGTGTTTGTTTTTTTTTTTAATTATTCCATTGACCTTTCCTCTGCTCTGCCTTTCTGAATCCTTAAGTGAAGTGGTTAATTTCCCCCTCAGTCACTGAGGTCTAATTATAAGATATTTGGACTTTAAAAAAATAACTTTTTCTTTTTTTATATAGTTTCTGCATGATGACAAAGCACACAGCTTTTCTAATTGATTTTTAGATATTTAGGAAATGAAAGTTAAACCACCTTTGAAGTTCAGAGACTGGATAGTGTAAGAGTTTCGGATAAGTGGCTTTCTGTGTAAAGGGTCAAGGAACTGGAACAAAAGGTCCATTATGGTTTAATTGGCCTTTTCTGGCGAGCAGTCCAAACGGTTACATGTCATTGTTGACTTTTGGGCTTTGGAATTGAAACCAGGGCGTGTGGGGCTGTGTGTGTGGGGTGTGGCTGTATGTGGGGGGTGTGGCTGTGTGTGGTGGGTGTAGGCTGCGGGGGCGGATGGGAGGACCAGCTGCTGAGCTTCTGGGTCCCTTTTTGGCAGCAGACTCGAGTGGGGACAGAAAAGGGCCTCTCTGCTGATGGTCACCAGGGAGCTTCCGAGGCTGCGCCTGGGCTGGAGCCAGGGTCCTCACTGCCCGCTGGGGCGGAGGTGCTCTATTCCCGCGGCACTTACCTCCGTAGCACCGCACTCGGCCTAAGCGTCCCGTGTGTGTGTGTGTGTGTGTGTGTGTGTGTGTGTGTGTGTGTGTGTGTGTGTGTGTGTGTGTGTGTGTGTGTGTGTGTGTGTGTGTGTGTGTGTGTGTGTGTGTGTGTGTGTGTGTGTGTGTGTGTGTGTGTGTGTGTGTGTGTGTGTGTGTGTGTGTGTGCGCGCGCGCGCGCGCACACTCGGCCTAAGCGTCCCGTGTGTGTGTGTGTGCGTGTGTGTGCGCACTCGGCCTAAGCGTCCCGTGTGTGTGTGTGTGTCTGTGTGTCTGTGTGTGTGTGCGCGCACTCGGCCTAAGCGTCCCGTGTGTGTGCGTGCGTGTGCGCGCGTGCGTTCGTGCGTATGTGCACTCGGCCTAAGCGTCCCGTGTATGTGTGTGTGTGCGTGCACTCGGCCTAAGCGTCCCGTGTATGTGTGTGTGTGTGTGCACTCGGCCTAAGCGTCCCGTGTATGTGTGTGCGTGCGTGCACTCGGCCTAAGCGTCCCGTGTGTGTGTGTGTGTGCGTGCGTGTGCGCGCGTGCGTTCGTGCGTATGTGCACTCGGCCTAAGCGTCCCGTGTATGTGTGTGTGTGCGTGCACTCGGCCTAAGCGTCCTGTGTGTGTGTGTGTGTGTGTGCGTGCGTGTGCGCGCGTGCGTTCGTGCGTATGTGCACTCGGCCTAAGCGTCCCGTGTATGTGTGTGTGTGCGTGCACTCGGCCTAAGCGTCCCGTGTGTGTGTGTGTGCGAGCGCGTGCGTGCATGCGTGTGTGCACTCGGCCTAAGCATCCTGTGTGTGTGTGCACGTGTGCGTGTGTGTGTGCGTGCGTGCAAGTGGCATCACACTGTCCAGAATTTGTGGTGGGGACTTCCCTCGTCTGCACGTGTAGGTGGAGCTGCCGATGACTCTGAGGTCCTGTGGTGGGCCCGACTCTGGCCACTTGCAAACAGTGCTGTGCAAACATGACTGCACGCGTCTTTGTGCACACGTGATGGCTTGTTGGAGGAACTGTGGCAAATCAGAAGGAATGGGATGTTTTCAGTTTCAGTAGATGCCACACGGTTGCTATTCCAGATGCTGTCACTTTGAGCAGCGGTGACGGAAACAGCCCTTTCCTACCTACTGTGGTGAACATGGGCTGAAAACAGTGACCGCGTTATTTGCATTTCTGGTCACCGGTGAGGTTGAAACCTTGTTGTTTCCTGTCCATGCGTAATCTTCTGTGAGTTGCCTGTCCAGATCTCTTGCTTGTTTTCCCACTGGAAATTCTCTGTACTGATGGAACTTCTGTGTATGAAAAATACTCATCCCTGTCTCTCACTTGTCTTAGAACTCAGTATTCTCTGCGTTTTTATATAAATATGCCATTCTCCCTCTTCCCTGAGTTTAATGTCTTATGAAAAAATACTCCCTCGTTTCCCCTCCCCCCAAGGTTTTTATCGCTCTAGTTTTTATCTTTCATTCACTTGGAATTTATTTTTTGGTATGTATGGTAAGAGGCAAGCACCTGATTCTTTTTTGCAGATTCTTTTACCATTTTTGTACCACTTATTGAATAATGGTTCATCTTCTCACTGAAGTAGAAGTATAGCATATGAGACCTTTTCTGTATGAAAGCTGGTTTGGTCGTGAACTTGTATAAATCACATTGAAACCTACTCAGACCATGACTTTGCTGTCACAGTGTAGTAAGATCCTAAGTTTTAGTCTTAAGTGTGTGAAAATCAATTCTGGGACTTGACTTTAAAGGCTAACATATTGCATTCTGCTTGGCACGTGCCCCGGTTTACCTTGCAATGCCAGGTGTCAGTGAACTCATGGCACTCAGCATAATTTTTTAATGTCCTCCTTATTTCTCCCTGTCAGCGTATAGGCTTTCTGGGCCTCCTCCTATTATAGGTAATTCATTTGTGTGTAGCAGCCTTAAATTAATTTAAACCCATGTGTGTACCCAACAGCTTCTCGGATCTGACCCTCCACACAGGTCATAGGGTGGATTACCAAGGCTCAGCTGGGGACCAGCCTCCACCCAGGTCAGGGGTGCAGGAGGTGTTCTGGAAACAGGGCCAGTGCAGCCCTGCTGGGTGCCCCTGACTGAGGGCGACTTGCGTGTGCACAGAACACCCAGCCCGTGGGGTTTGGATACTTCAGCTTCTTCCTGGGGAGAGACCTCAGCATTTTCTTCATCATGGGCAGGCAGGTTTCTGATGCCAACAGAGAGAGACCTGTCCTGGTTGAATTCAGTAGCTCGTGCCCTCACACCCCAGCTCCCATTTCCCTCCCCTGCGTACCTGCTGGTGGGGCCGGGCATCCTGGCCGTCTGGCGCTGCTGTGTCCCAGGGGTGCCTGGCTCCTGGCTGGAGGTTAACTGTTTTCCCTCTGTTCCGCAGCTTTGACAACTACTCTGCCAATGTCATGGTGGATGGAAAACCCGTGAATCTGGGCTTGTGGGACACAGCCGGACAAGAAGATTATGACCGATTACGCCCCCTGTCCTACCCGCAGACAGTAAGGAGCCTGACTGATTGTAGAGTGTCCTTTAAACGTCCTGACGGTTTCATTAATTCATACCACTTCTCGATTTGCTTATATTGCCATCTTTTGGGTATGCCGAGTAGTAACAAATAACATTGAATTGCTTCAGTAGTATCTGCCTGGATACAAATCGGGGCTTTGCCTGCTTGTCTGTGCGCTTTTAGTGTCCTTAGTATTGACTCTGGTGGTGTGCAGTGTATGTTCTTCCGTGTCGTTTTGGCACAGCCATGCAAAATAGGTGCTGTTTTGTTTTGGCAAAACTGTTTTAAGAACAGTTAGCTTCCCGATTAGTTTGCTTTGTGACAGTTTTGTACCACAGAATCAAATTAAGCAGTGAAGATGAAGGCTTTTTTAGATCAAGTTAGTAAGTAACCCTATCGATTTAATACTGTTTTTCTATAAAATATATTTTTGCAGCTTTAGAACCTAAATCTTCTTAAGTGGAAGTTGCAGTTTTATAACGTGTCCGGCCTGACAGCTGTTAGCTTGGCCTTGCCTGCACATCAGCTAACTAGCTGGTCTCTATTACCGGGCTGCTCACAGTTAGGCCAGTAAGCTGGTGGACGTGTGGTCTGAAGCCAGTTTTCTCTAAATAAGCAGTTGTCTTGTGCTATTTCCAGCTTGTTACATGTCTCGCCTTTGTGTTAAAAGTGCTTTTTAAGACAACTTTGTGGCTACCTGGTTGGGGCAGTTTGCACAGAGGCAGTTCAGCAAATTCCTGGGTTTCAGACCCTGCCCTCTGCCCCCTCCGCCTGTGTTGGGGCGGGTGTCTCCACCTCGAACCCCACCCTGTTCCCTCGCAGGCTTGGGTGAGGTGCAGGTGGAGCCCTTGGGATGGTCCTGGGCGTGTGTCTCTGCCGTTGGGTTCCTCTCTGTGCTTGTGCAGCTGGGCTGGTGGAGCCGGAGGCCCCCTTGGTTCCCAGGTGTGTCCGGATGAGGGAAGCTGCAACACGCAGTCTTCCGAGGGCTCAGGGTCAGGGAGACGTCCCTCAGAGGGCCGGCCTCCGCCTCAAGACTGATTTAAGTATCCCTTTGTTCTGAGGAGTGAGTGTGAGTGAAAAGAATGAATTCATTCTAATCTACCCAAAGCTTGTTTTTTTGTGTTTGAAATATGGCTGTTTCCAAGCAGAAGTCATTGTCTTTTCCACTTGCTTTTCTGCTAGAGGAATCGTCAAGGACAGTTTCTTCGACCTATAGATTTTTGCTGATTGTCCTTTCTTTGAGTTCTGCGAACAGTGGTCAGCAAAGATCAAAACCATAAACTGGGCGGCTTGAACTGGCTGGCTTTTCAGATAATCTGTGGGTAAAAGTGAACTGTGATTATCTGTTAAAAATGAGCCAGTAATCACCAAAAAAGTTTGAATTCTTCAGTACATTTAGCGAACTACTCTATACCAAGTGGCTCCTTGCTGAGTCCAGATTTCAGTGGGATTTGCAGTGAGTGGTAGAGTAAGCTGCTTGGCTGGTTTAGTTGCTGAGTCATGTCTGACTCTTGCGACCACACAAACTACATAGCCTGCCAGACTCCTCCGTCCATGGAGTGGTTGCCATTTCCTTCTCCAGGGGTAGAGTAGGAACCTCAATCAACTGGATCCATCTGGAAGGTGGCAGGTCACTTCTGAGAAAGGAGAATTGCCTCCTGTGACTCAGGAGGTCCAGGGACGGGTGTGGCCTCTTTCTCGGAGGCAGCCACTCGCAGTGAGTCCAGGGTGATCTGGCAAGATTCGCACTGTGTGTGCTGAGCACACTAGGTCAGTGACCAATGGGATCAAGCTTTAGCGAGTGGGGCCTGAAATCCAAGTGGGTGTTGTCCTCCTGGGGCCTGGACTTGGACCTCCCACGTCCGCCTCAGGAGGGCGGTGGACCACTTCCTAAGGATGCCTGCACCGCAGTGTGTGACCTGCCCGCTTAGGCGCCCGGGGGCGAGCCCCCAGCTCGTTTTTACAGCTCGTTTTACAGCTCGGCCTGCCTGACTCCTCGGAGGATGAGTGGGTTGTGTTGGTTACTGGGGGAGCCGCTGAAAAGTCTCCTTCCTTTGGGCTGGGTGTCCTGCCAGGGGGAGCTGGCCCTGGAAGTGGCAGCCTGGCACTGGATTTTGTCTTGGCAAAGAGAAACCTCTGAACTTGGTATAAACGACACCCGGTCTCTGGTTTGGCTGTTCGTCTTGTAGGCCTGTCTCTGGCTCATCCTCGACTCTGCTCTGACCCACTCGGAAGGGCCAGCGGGACGCTTGAGCCTTAGTTGTCTGAAGCGCTGGGCTTTCTTCCAGCCGTGTTTGGGCTGCAGGCAGAAAAAGGAAGGAGGAAGGAGCAGGCGGATGGCATCCTGTTAACTAATGTAGGACGGAAGGCATCTCTCCTCCATCAGAAAGATGTTCTGAAGAGTGGGAGAGGGTAGGGCAGATGTGGCAGAGGGTGTTTTGACACCGAGTGTTGGGGGCCGACCTCGTGAGTCCCCGCGTCATTGCGAAGCTTTGGCATCACGTCCAGGCTTTGCGAAGACCAGGCTTCCGAAAGAGCCCATAGAGTAAATCAGGATAGTGAGAGAAACTGACGTTCACTCTAGATGGTAAATCAGAGAAGCCGAGGGGAGATGAAATGACAATAGTTGTCTCAGCTACCTTTCTTTTGATTCAAGAATTCCAGGTTCTTTGCTGGAGAGCAAGTCTTTCCGTTTTTACGGGAACAGAGGAGTGAGTTGAAAGCTGGTGACAAACACTGGCAGCACGGTCACTTCCGGGCGGGCCCGCCACGTGCTTGGGACAGAAGAGCTGTTCTTTGAGCAGAGCAGGTCCCTGGGTTTGAGCTGCACCGTGCGAGGTTGCGTCCCTCAGATCCAGCCACCTTCTGGGATAGTGTCCTGGCCGGGAGGCCTCCTGTGCAGATGGGTGCCTCTCCTGCTGGCTTCAGCTGGGCTCGTGTCTGAGAACCTGGCCTGGGAGCTTGGAGGGTGTGCGGTCGCCCACGGGCGCCCTTGTTGAGGGAAGGATGCCCCTTTCACACTGAGCAGAAGCCAGGGCTTGGTGGGCACCTCTCTGTGTGTCCCCCCCGCCCAGGATTTCCTGCCCTGGGTCTCCCCCGTCTCTGACCTTCCTGAGCACCTCCTTGTGCCCCGTGGGCCAGGGCGATGGAGTGATTCAGCAGCGCCTGGCGTCACGGGTGCGCTGGATCAACATGTGCTTTAGGTCCCTTGGGAGGGTCGAGACAGGATTCGATGAAGAATAGGTAGTGGGTTATATTGGCTTTCTTCTCGCTTTTTACTAAACTCAAACAAAGTTCTCGTGCATTACTAGGTTGGAGAAACGTATGGTAAGGAAATACCTTCCAGGGGCAAAGACAAGCCGATTGCCGTATGTAAAACTTTGGATCGACTTCAGCCTCAAGCTTTGCCTGTTCTCTCGGGTCACTTAGTTTTCCCAGGATTTCCTGTTGAGCCTCACATTCCTTGAGTGCTTTGTTTGATCTACTCAAGGTGGGGGGTTTGCAGGACAGCCTGCCTTCTGGCTGCAGTCCAGCAGTCCGGGAACTGCCTCCTGCCCCTCCCGAGGGCCAGGCGGGGTGTCGTGCAGGGCACCCCTGCGGCTCACCCAGCCTCAGTGCTTGGCAGGAGCACGACTCACCCACGGCGGGCGCTCCTTCCTTCCTCCCACTTTGGTGTCCGGTGCGGGGCCTGTGGGGCGCGGCTGCGTGCTGGGGAGCTCACCTGTCCCTGCTTGGGGGTGTCGTGATCAGCCCGGGTGTTGGTGATTCTCGGACACGCTGGTGCATGCGCTGGCCTTTCAGTGTCATTGATGAGAAGCTGCTGTGGGATGCTCTTCCTTCCCTTCAGGTGCAAGAGGTCAACTGGATGAGAAGGAGGCGTTAGCATGGGGACTGTCCATTCACCACGTAGCATAGCTTTCCAGGGAAATGTCTCATAAACCCGCCGTTGTTAGAAACTCTTAGGCATTTAGGTAGATACTTAAATTTCACTTTTTGGGGAGCCATGCGACATGCGGGGTCTTCGTTCCCTGACCAGGGATCAGACCTGCGCCCCCCACAGTGGGAGTGTGGAGTGCTGAGCACTGGAGCGCCAGGATCGTCCCAAGTTTTGGCCCTTCCACGATTCACTCCAGGTTCTCCAGAGGCCGTGCTTGGCCTCAGGAGCTCTGACCGCCAGCGAGACGCCGCCTCCGCCCCAGACTGTCCTCCTCCCCGAGGGGCGCCTGGCTTTGGTGCCAGGGCGGACGGCAGTTTGTAAGAAGCAGTTTAACTGGAACCCTGTGACCTTGTGAACATTCTGGTAGGGAGCTTAGTGAAAAGCGTGCCATTTGTAGCTAATGTTTTTAATAGAAATATTGGTGTAGGACCCTGCCACTTGACCTTGTCCCTGTGTAGTAACTGAGCGCCTTGTTAATTCCCTTGGGAGTGGGGAGGGTGGGGCAGAGCCTCCTGGAGTCTGGATCGGATGTCGCTGTGTAGCGTAACTGGGGAACTGAGCGTATTCCATCCCCGCTCCCCTTCTCCCTGTGACAGCCGCTTCACGTGCTGGTTCTGGTCCGGGGGGCTGGCCACACTAGGGGGTGTCGGGGGCAGGGTCCCGGCCACTGTGTGCCACCTGTGCCCTGGGCTCGTGGTCCGCCCCCAGCTGCACTGAGAAACAAAGCGCCTTGCTCGCTGTGGACTCTTCCCAACAGCTCCTTGTGTTTTCTTTTTATAGGATGTATTCTTAATTTGCTTTTCTCTTGTGAGTCCTGCATCATTTGAAAATGTTCGTGCAAAGGTAAGTGGGATTTTTTAGGAAAATATTCAGTTACATAATGTCAGTCTTGGGAAGAAATATTAAAAAGTATAGAAACTTTCAGTTACTTAATTCTACTGCTTAGGCAGATTTTGATATAGGTAATAGGCTTTTTAGGTGTATGCCTTGAGCACGCTGTGTGCTGAAGATTCAGGGTCTGATTCAGAAGTGCTGTGCTCCTTGTGAGAATAATGAAGCACTTTGGAGTTGGTGTAGTAAAAATGTCCATACTTCATACGCTGGCATGTTTCATGAGCTGAGTGAAGCTGGGGGGTGTGAGGCCCTTCAGGTGGGCCCAGGGGCGTGTCTGGTGGGGGATCTCAGCAGCAGAGCTGAGGCCTGGGTTGGGATATCTGTGTGCTCATCGTTTGAATGCGAGGGGGATTTTGCGATGACTTAGGAACTCCGGTCGTCTTACTGGAAACCAGGTGGCTGGGGGCGGTCCTCCCTGCTCTCACTGAGTAGAGCTGTCCAGGGGGGTCGTGGGTCCCGAGGCCCAGGCTGCTCGTCACGCCACAGCCAGGCGGTGATTCTGGAGCGGTGAGCCGGGTGGAGGGGATGCAGTGATGGAGCGGGTAGTGGGCACAGGTGGGCCCTGTGCGGTGTAGTTCAGACGAGGGGGTTCCTGAAGGAGAGTGGTGACTCGCTCCTGTCTCGGCACCTAGTGGTACCCTGAAGTGCGACACCACTGTCCCAACACACCCATCATCCTGGTGGGGACGAAACTTGACCTGAGGGACGATAAAGATACGATCGAGAAGCTGAAGGAGAAGAAGCTGACGCCCATCACCTACCCGCAGGGCTTGGCCATGGCCAAGGAGATTGGTATGAGACCCCATTGTCACGCACGCTTCCCCCGTTTTTATTTTCGTGGTGGAGGCTGGAGTTCCACCTGGGCAGTGGCCCCAGGGTCTGGCCTGCCTTCGGGGATCAACCGGGCCAAGCAGGGCCCTCGGTGCACAGGGTGGGGAGGGGGAGCCACCGCGCCCCGATCCCAGGGTGAGGCTGTGTTTCCCACAGGTGCCGTCAAATACCTGGAGTGCTCGGCGCTCACGCAGCGGGGCCTCAAGACAGTGTTTGATGAGGCGATCCGGGCGGTTCTCTGCCCGCCCCCCGTCAAGAAGCGGAAGAGGAAGTGCCTGCTCTTGTGAACGTCCGCCCCCCCCCCCCCCGCCCGCCCCCAGGACCCTTTGTTTGCTTTGCTCAAACGGTGGAGCCTTCGCACTCAATGCCAAGTTTTTGTTACAGATTAGTTTTTCCATAAAACCGTTTTGAACCAATCAGTAATTTCTAGGTTTTGTTTGTTTAAAGTGTAAGAGTTCAAACTTTCACATTCTATTAAAGTTCAGCCCTAAAATGACAAGCTTCCTTAAAGCCTTATTTTTCAAAGCCCCTATTCTTGCTCAGAGTTGCCAAAATACCTTGTGAACTAAGTTGCATTGTTGGGCTAAGAACGCTGAGCGCCAAGCTGTGGGAAGACCTTTGTCTGGAAGAGACTGTAGCTTTGGAGGCGGGAGGTGCAGACCCTCGCTGACGAGTTTCAGGCGAGAAGAGCGCGCACAGCCTCCTTCCTGAAACGCTGCACGTAACGAGTCCCGGCAGCTGCCCCCGTTCACTCCCTAACACTGTACTGTACGTCAGAGCGCACGAGCCAGCAGCTCACTCTTCGGATCAGTCTTTTTGATTTTGTAGTGAGATTTTTTAAAACGAGTTAGTGTTTTAGCTTTTGTGAGATTCTGAACAGAACTCTCATCCCGTGCTCCCTGTGATGGAGTGTTCTGCTCTGTCCGTGGGTGCCCTGGGGTGGAGTGTGTGGAACACTTGTGATCAAAGAATGGAGACAGTATTTTGACAAAATGTGGAGATTAATTTACACTACATTGTACACGTAATCATTAAAACTATTAAAAGCATCACGGGTAAAAGTTTTAAAAGGTTAATTTCTGTCAAATGCGGTAGATGAAGAAGAAAGGTCGGTATTATCAGTGAGTGTTTTCTTAAGCTTTTCCTTTTCCTTAAACCTGCCCACCCCTTCTGAAATTGGGCATTTAATCCATCTTTGACCTGGTCATCCTCATAGTTGCTAACTTAGTAAGTGCTTTTCTTATAGAACCCATTCTTAATGAGCAATATGCCTCCTTGTATTATAAAATCTTTCTGAATATGCATTAGAAAATTTTTTTGTAGGTTAGTAAAAGTGCACTCCTGTTTTCATGTTGCTTTATTCAAAGCTAACAAGTGCTTTCCTTAGTTTTCTAGTAACTAGGTATAAAAACCATGTGTTGCAGCGTTATGGTTTTCAAGATAGTTCAGATATTCCTCAACTGTGAGCCTCAGCGTCCCTGGCCAGATGACTGACACTGCCCCGTGAGTAACAACACTGACCCCTCTCGCCTCACCGCGTGCACACGCTTCCTCTCCTTGCCCTAACGATGTTCCTTGGGGTCTGTGAGGTTCCGCCAACCCCGTGCTCGTGCTAACGAAGTTCTGTACAACTTACTCACTGGCAAGAATACGAGCTTGGACCTTTCAACCACTAGAACAAAATTTTTTAAATTGACAGTTGCAGAATTGTGGAGTGTTTTTACATTGACCTTTTGCTAACGCGATTAGCAGTATGTTTGCATGTATGACTTAATAAACCCTTGAATCATATGACCGGTAATACTGGAGTTTTTGAGTGTGGGGAACCACCCTCTGGTGTCTGTCTGCCTGCCTCACTGTAAAACGCTGGGTTGTTGGAGACGGTCGTGTTTTCATGCTGGGGGGACGGAGTGGTCCCTCCACGGGGAGAAGATGGAGGAGCCAGCAGACAAGGGCTGTTGAGGGATGTTCGGTTTCGGAGCTGGTGCAGGCGGGCAAGACTCGGGTGACGTCCACACGGGGATGCGGGTGGTGGCGTCTCGGGCCAGAGCTCTGGGCTGAAGATGCTGGTGGTGAAACCAGCTTGCAGCTGGGTAAGGTGGACACTGACGGACTGTCAGATCCTTCCTGGAGCCTGAACTTAGATGGACACTATCAACAGTGCATGTTAGAAGTGATTTTTAAAATTTTCTTTATTCTTTTTTTAATCAAAGATAAATAATGTAGTTTGAAGACCACATCTAAAGGTTTGCTACAAAAACAGTATAGTCTTTCCTTTTCACACCCTCCCCAGAGGGGTCTATTTTGAGTTCTTTTAAGTAATTCTTGTTACTTCAGACTCCACAGTATGTCTACATCATATGCTTCTCTCTCACCAGGTGACTAGTTTATCATAAAAGGTTGTAACTTGGGAACAGCCAGATGGAAGAGGCCTTAGAGGGGCAGGTGCGGGGAAAGGGCAGAGTATGTGCCCTCCCCACAGCTCCACAGGCTCACGGACGGGAGTGCTCCAGAACCAGCCCCTTGGGGTCTTCTGGAGGCTTCAGTTCACTCCCTGGCCGCTGCTGATTGATGGCACCTCCATCTCTCCCCTCCCCAAGGCTCAGGTTAACCCGCGTGCTCTTATTCCTTGTATTTTTGGCTCTAGCCATCACCCGTGACATTCCCACCCTCAACACACCTTTCCCACTCCTTCGACACAGTCCTGCTGGCTGGCGCTGGTACCTGGTGTCTTCGTTGCCCCGGCCACGGAGACGCGCAGCCGTGTGGTGACAGAACCTGCCTTTGCTGCAGTCTGTGGCTTCTTAGGGATGGTAGTTGGTTTGCCCCGTTTCCTGTGTACCTGATAATCTAACGATCTCTCCATCGGTTATCTGGATCTCTCCAGAAGCTCCATCAGTTTTCATTGCCCTAGAGGCATGGAGCCCTCTGACCACCGCTTCTCTTCCTATTCTTTTATTTTCTGTATCTTGACTAAGGAGTCATTCCTAATTTACTTTCTCATCTTGATGGATTTTCTAGGAGCTTCTTGAGAGATATGTAGGTTGTCTATATTTTTTGAGCTCTTATATCTTTAAAAAAAACTTCACTGTACCTGGATACTTTCTGGTTGAATCTACAATTCCAGGATGAAAGTAACATCTCTTTGGCTTTCTTAAACTCATTTATTTGGCTGTGCCGGGTTAGCTGTAGACTGCAGGACATCCTCCTTGCAGCGTGGAACTCTTAGTTGCGGCCTGTGTGAACTAGTTCCCTCACCAGGGATTGAGCCTGGGCCCTGCACCGGGAGCACGGGGTCTTAGCTTAGCTGCTGGATCACTAGGGAAGCCCATCTTCTGACTCTTTTAAAGCACACCCCCCTCCCCCTGGTCACCTCTGGCCTTCGCTCTGGAGGGCGAGGTACTGTGTGTGTCTCCGTGTCTCACGGGGTCTGCCTGTGTCTTTGCGTCTGGGTGGGCCTCTATCTCCTGACCCTGTGCTTGGGGGGCTCCTCTGTCTGGAAGCCCATCTCTCCTCGTTCAGGCGTTCCATCTTTCGTGCTCTTCCTGTCCAGGAGGTGTTTTTCACTTTCCAGCTTGTGGATCAGTTTTGTGGTTGCAGCATTTTTCCTGTTCCCAGGCTGTAGCCAGGAGGGTTTGAAGCTTCGCCCAGGTTGGTTTCCCTCGGTCCTTTGTTCCCCAGGCGGCTGGGCAGTCCCCAGCTCGAGCTTGGACAGTGAAAGCTGTCAGCGGATCTGACACCGAGCACGCAGGTGGCTCAGGCCCAGGATCGCTTTCCTTCCTGCCACTGGGAGTGTGCAGAGATTACACTTAGAAATGAAAGTTATGTGGCATTTTAGTCGAAGTTTTCCACGTGAGTTTTCACATGTTTTCAAAAGCCAGAGTGGTATGCCTCTGACAGCTGCCTGGCCTGAGGGTGCGGGCATCCCTGGAGGTCTGCAGGTTCTGGGAGCCGAGTGGGAGGCGCTGAGGAGCGCTGACCCAGGGCCCCCGACCGCGCAACGGGCCAGCGAGCTTCTCCTGCTGTCCCTCTGGCCGGCCCCCACCGTCCGCTCCGCCCCAGGCAGAGGTGGTCTTTGTAGACAGGTTGGTTCCGTCTTTCCCACTTCACCCAGAAGTCCCTTTACCTCCGGCCATCTCCTTGTTCTGTCCCCTGTCCTTGTGGGTGTGTGCTTTCTTAAGAAGTCCGCTTACTGCCACTTCATGGAGTTTGCATCGGGGGTGGGGGTACAGTCAGATGCCCACGCCATGTAGAGCTCCAAGAAAACTGGAGGCTTTATTTGTGGTGTTGATAGTGGACAGAAAAACACGTTCAAAACGTGACTGGTAAAACTACCCACAGGCTGATCTACCCAGTCGTAAGGCAGGACCCAGTCTCCGAAAAGGTGGCCCAAAGGGCAGGCGCTTACAGATCCATTAGGGTCTTAAACCTGATTCCCAGAATCGGCAGGCCTATGGGCAAGGGTGTCCTGCAGCTCTCTGCACACCTGCCCATTACCTCAGCGCTCTCCTAGCTCCTGAGTCTGCAAATACTGTGAGCAAAAGTACTTCTCAAATTAGTCATGGAGGAGACCCTCGACCTCTGATCGATAGGAATCCACCTACTGGCCTCGTAGGAACCCCAGCGGAGTCCACAGTCCCAAGCAGCTCCCAGTCTCCCTGGTCATGCCTGGTCCACACTGGAGCCTCCCTGGGCTGGGCAGGAAACACAGGCAGTCCTGTCGGACACCACGTGGTCCAGGACTCTCATCAGGATATCTGGCATGTGGTCTGTGAGCATCTTGGGGCCGATGAGTATTCTGCTGAATTCTGACTCGTGGGCCCACCTCATGGTGTATCGGGCAGCAGGGGAGCAGGAGCAGCTGGAGGAGGAGAGGCGACCCCATGAGCGCCGCCTCACACGCCAGCCACCCCACAGGCCGCCTCTTGCCACAGGCGGTTGACGACCGCAGGGGTGGGGGTGCCCACACTCACCTCCCCGAGGCGCCTTCTTCCTCCAGGTGGATGATCCTGCCAGGAGGGTAGAGCGGCGGGTACTTGGTGGGTGACTCGAGCGGGGACTCGCTGGAGAAGCTGTAGGTCGGGGACCCGTGCACCAGCAGGCTGTGCTCCCCGAGGAGGGGCTGCGTCAGGTCGCCCCCGTCCAGGTCGGTGGGAAGGTCCTCGGGGCTCCCTCCAAACAGCTCGTACCAGCACCCGCGCAGCAGGATCTTGTACTGTGGGGAGATGGGGGGCGGCCCGCGTGACTCCAGAGACCCCCTGGGACTTGGGAGGACAGCCCAGAGCACAGCAGGACCAGCGCCTCTTAAACTCTGGCAGCCGAGCTGTGGGACTAAAGGCATCAGAATGCTGTCAGGACAGGACTAAAGATGACAGAGAGCAAATGACTCAGCCAAACAGGGATGGTTCTGTCGAAAATTTAATCTGTGCTTGCTTTGCCATCTGCCTTCCGGGCATGTCTGTGGTCTGTGAGGGGAGTGGAGGAGTTTCTAGCAGCATCAAGAGCCCTGGGCTGGAAGGCTCTGAATTAGCAACATCCTCTGGAGGCCAGCAACATCCTCTGGAAGCCCCGGACAGCCGGGTGGGGAGGCCCCAGGGCCCCTGAGTTACCTTGGGCTTGTTGCAGTGGGCGATCACTCGCAGGATCCTCCTCTTCAGGTCTTCCAAGTTGGTCACACTCAACCTGTTGAGCAGAAGGCCAGACTGAGGCTTGGCACTTGGCCTTCCCTGCCAGCCCAAGCCCAGCTGGGGCGGCCAGCACGCTCACCTGGGAATCACGTCCTTGCCCAGGACAAGGGACACGATGAAGGTCTTGGAGTATTCATAAAGGGATTTGCTGAAATAAAAAAGGTGCTTCAGGGAGGCTTCCAAGAGAAACTGAGTTAACTGCCAAGCCAGGGAGCGGTCAGTGTCCCCAGAACTCAACTCTGTTCTCCATCCTCTAAAGGAGGAGAAAAACGAGAGACTGCAGTTACAGCAACTTGCTGAGAGTCCTAGGTGTCAGCACTGGGCAGATAAATAAGGTCTTTAACCCAGCGTGGTGTCAACAGTCAGGAGCCGGGGAAGGGTGGACGCGGACCCTCCTACGGGCAGGAATGGCACTGCGCGTCAGCAACAGGGAAGGATGGGCTCTTGGTGAGACCGTGCTGAGATGCTGCGCTTGCTGCGAGGGGAGGAAATGAAACTGAATCACACTATACACAAAACCACCGAATTGAGCAGATCACAGACCTAAATAAAGGTGAAAGGCCAGACTAGAAGGCTTTTAAAAGATAGGACAGGAGGCGAGCCCTACATGCTTAGCACAGATTTCTTAAATGAGAAAGACCCCAAAATCACAAAGGAATGACAGCTCAGTATTAAGAACATAAGCTGAAGACAAAGTAAACAGACGCCAGTGTGCGAGACTGCATTTATAACACACACTCGCAACCGACGAGCAGCCGATGCACTGGATCCGTGCACAATGCAAAAATAAGGTACATCGAGAAATGGACAAAAGGAACTTCACGAGAGTGGAGACGATAAGTATATGGAAAGACGCAGCTTCGTCATGGAAGGGTCAACTAAACAATGGAACGCCATTGTGCACCCATCAGGCTGGGAAAAAGGCTTACATCTGACACTGAAGTGTTGGTGAGGATGTGGAGAGTGGTGCACACTGGTGAGGGTGTGAACAGGAGCAGCCGCTACACAGAGCTGGCACATACTCCAGGGCCCAGCACGGCCCAGTGTCCGTCGCCAGCAGAACAGACGGATGGTTTGTGATGCATGATGAAACGTAACGAGCATTTACACATTTTACAGGCATCAAGTATGTGAAATAAAAGAAGTAACAAAAAAGTGTAATTCCATTCCTCTAAATTTCAAAATCATGCAAATTCAAACGATTATATAGAGACACGTATACAGGTGCTAAAGCTGTTTTTTAAAGCATGGGAAAGGACTTCCCTGGTGGTCCAGGGGCTAAGACTCCACGCTCCCAATGTGAGGGGCCCAGGTTCAATCCCTGGTCAGCAAACTAGATCCCACGTGCCACAGCTAACACCCAGTGCAGCCAAATAAATGAATACATTTTAAAAAAACCCAGGAAATAATGAGCACTGCCCAGGATGTGGAGGAAAGGGTATGACTGCATGACGTTGGCGGGCATCTAAGTTGGTGCAGCCACTACGGAAAGCAGTTTGGAGGTTTCTCAAAAACTGACCCAGCAATTCTACCTCAAGGTATTTATCCAAAGAAAACAAGGACACTTGAAAGATACCTGCATTCACTGTAGCATTGTTTATAGTAGCTGAGACATGGGAACAACCAAATTACCCCCTAATGGATGACTGCATAAAACAGATAAGCTGTGTGTGTGTGCGCGTGCGCGTGTACAAAATGGAATACTATTCAGCCAAAAAAAAGTGAAACCCTTCACTGATGTACAGCAGAAACCAGCACAGCACTGTAAAGCAATTATCCTCCCATTAAAAATTAACAAAAGCAAAAAATCGCTGCTTTTGTTCAAAATCAACAGGCCTGTTACTGTAAGCAACTTTCGTGTGTATTTAAAACCAGTAATGCTTATCATAAACATGTGGCACTTTGTCTTAACCTAAAACAAGAACAAAATCTTGCCATTTGTGGACAACATGTTTGGACCTTGAGGACAGTATGCTCCGTGAAATAAGTCAGAGAGAGAAAGACAAACACTGTATGATCTCACTTATGTGTGAAAACTGGAAACACGAACCAAGCTCAGGCATACACAGGAGACTGCTGCTTGTCAGGCTGAGAGGCACAGCAGAGGGAGGGAGCTGAGAGGTGGGTGAGATGGGCGAAATGAGGTACTGCTGGCTATAAAATTTAACCAAGTCCCTGGGAGGGAAGGCGCAGCCCGGCTACTACAGTTAACAATACCATCCTGCATATTTGAAAGCTGCTAAGAAAGTAAATCTTAAGTTCTCCTTACAGGGAAGAAAAGATTCTGTAACTATTTACGAGGACAGATGTTAACCAGACTGACTGTGGTCAGTTCACAATACATAAACATCTGATTGTGTTGCACACCCATACATAACTAATATCATGTATGCCAGTTACAGCTCAGTTTTGAAAATGGGTCTCACACTGCACCATCTAGGAGATTAAAGCTGTGGTCCAAGAGGCCCATGAAAGGCTGGCCCGTCTTTTTTCAACCAACAATGCTTTGACACAAACTCCTCCTGAGGATGAGAAATTGTAACTAAATTGCAGACAAAGTATCAGTTTGACCGTTTATCAAGGAAAAGGAGTACCTGAGCAGCCCCCTGGGCGGGGAGAAGGCGTAGCACCTGACCTGTGGGTACGAGCTCTTGAGCATGAGAGCCAGCAGTGCCGCGGCACCCGCACCCAGGCTGTGCCCCACGACGACCAGCCGGTACTCCTGGGGGCGAGAGCAGAGTGGGTAACGGCCGAGAGAGCAGACAGCAGGGAAGGCCCAAGGAAGGAAGGAAGAACTGAAACCTCACAGGGGCGACGCTGAACGCTTGACTCAGAATCCCGTCGTTGACGAGTCGGCGGTAGACGTATCTGGCGGCCTGAGAGATGCCCTGAAAGTGCAGACACGGAGCTGCTGGCTGTCGGGCGTGGCAGGACTACACGGGCCCCACTCTGTGACTCTCCCCCCAGACAGGACGGGCCACCCTGGGACCAGCAGCCTCATCGACCACCCACTGCTGTGTTCCTGGCAGCTGGTGCGGAGCCTGGAGCGAAGCAGGGGCTCAAGAGGTATTTCCATCAACCAAGAGGTGACCTCATGAACACCTTTCCGTGTCAGTGGATGTCTATGGCTTTTCCTGGAGCTGCACAGCATTTTGCTGTATGGACGTCCCACAATTTACTGTCGCCAAGTTCCCAGGGTTGGTCAGGTTTAGATTATAAATGACTGATCTTTTAAGATGATGGCAAAAAAAATTCTGAAATCACAGACAGTGACGAAGCAGCCACTATTCCGGCAAAAGCTGCGCTGAAACCACTGGAAGGGAGTTCTAGGGAGGTCAGTCTTTCATTTCCAAAAATAAAGTACAACTTCCTAACAAATACAGCTGTTCACGAAACAGACTTCTTGAAAATTAAGTAGTTCCAATCGAGGAAGGACAACCTTGTAAACCAAAAACGTTTTCGGGATGCTTCCTACCTGAGAGCACAGGGCTCCAGGCCCGGCAGGCTGATCTCCGACAGGGTGAAGCGGGGGAAATACCACACGAGATGGGACTCTTCTGCTGGGGCCTAAACCTACTGCAAATTCCCGAGTCCGTGACTCTGTAGCCCTGTGAGCACAACGCGGACCCTGGCATCACCTATGAGAAGCCAGGCGGTCTGGGCCACCGGACCCTGCCTGCCTCCCTTTCCTCCCCTGCCTGCCATGCGGTGAGGTCAACTTCCGCCAGCGAGGCACCCACCAGCTGTCTGTCCAGGGCAGCCAGAGTCACATGGCGTCTGGACCACAACTTGGCTGGCGGTGGGTCTCCCTGGCACAGGTGTTATGGGTGACACGCCAAGAGGGTGTTCAGCCACACAGCCTGGACAGCGTCAGAGCCAGAACCCGGTGCCCAGGCCAAGAGCAGGGAACCTCAGGTCTCACCCTCAGCCCCTGAGCAGCTGTGCTCCCGGCCGGAGGGCACGAGCTATCGCTGGGTGAAAAGGTGGAGGCGGCCTCGGCTGAGAGCCGGTGAGGCCTCAGTGTCACAGCACAAAGCCTGGGTCTGTGGCTCAAACACTTGGAAGAACAGAGGCAAGACACCAAGCCTGCCGGGCTCTGAGGGCAGTTGGCTAGTTGATGGGTCTCTATAATAAATATTAAATTTCTTGTTTTCCTTCACGCACATTTAGTAATAATCAAACTGGACTTTCCTGTGAACTTCAGGGGCAAAAAGACAACTAAGGGTTAAAGGGAGAGAATTCGCATTTCCAGGACCGCCAAGCTCCTAACTGGCGGCAGAACCAAAAGCCTCCGCCACCTGGGTCTTCTCTGGAGTGTCCCAGCACACGCACAAGCCCCCCCCAGAAACCTCAAAACAACAGTAAGAACAACAGAAAACGCTGGGAGGCAAAAGGCTGTCCAGACAGGACCCTGGGGCTCAACTACCAGCAGCCGCACTCTGGCAGTAACATACTTTTATAAAAACTAAGCGTTCTATTTAAAAAATGGTTACTACAGGAGCAATTCATTTTGGTTAAAAATCACACACCAGCATAGAAGAACAGCGCGAGCCCAGCGCCCTCCACCGGTTCCTCAGGGGTGCCCTTTCGGGAACCACTCGGGGCCATGCAGTCCCTCCATCTGCAGCCTCGTCAGTCATCAGGCAAAAGCAGCGAAACCACAGTGACACCACCTCGCCCCACGAGGGCGGCTCCATCAAAAAAGTCTCGGCGAGGACGTGGGGAGACGGGAACCCACGTTAGTTTGCTGGCGGGGATGTGACATGGTGCAGCTGTGCTAGACGACAGCTTCCTCGAAACCTTCAGTGGAGAAACAGCAGGAGGCCCAGCCACCCGGCCTCCGGGCAGACCCCCCAGCACAGAGAGCAGGGACTCAAGCCGCTAGCTGCACGGCCGCGTTCACAGCCGTGTCCCTCACGACAGCCAAAGGGAATTGCGACACGCTACCGCGTGGGTGAAGCTCGAGGATCCTGTGCTCAGTGAAGTAAGACGGTCACGAAGGACAAATATAATTCCACTTACGTGAGGAACGTAAAGCGAGCAGATTTGCAGACAGTAAAATGGTGGTTCCAGGGGCTGGCGGCTCCCATGTCCCACCCCACCCCAGAGCGCACAGTCACAGTGAAACAAGAAGTGGGTATTGTGACATCGCAAACTGTGGAAGGAGCTGCAGGAAGTGGTGAGGCTGGCGGGGCGGTGGTCTGCCTCTTGGGAGGGGCTGTCTTCCTCTCAGGAGGGTTGGCGGGAGTCTGCCTCTCAGGAGGGTTGGGGGGGTCTTCCTCTCAGGAGGGTTGGGGGGTCTTCCTCTCAGGAGGGTTGGGGGGGTCTTCCTCTCAGGAGAGTTGGCGGGAGTCTGCCTCTCAGGAGGGTTGGGGGGTCTTCCTCTCAGGAGGGTTGGGGGGTCTTCCTCTCAGGAGGGTTGGGGGGTCTTCCTCTCAGGAGGGTTGGGGGGGTCTTCCTCTCAGGAGGGTTGGGGGGAGTCTGCCTCTCAGGAGGGTTGGGGGGGTCTTCCTCTCAGGAGGGTTGGCGGGAGTCTGCCTCTCAGGAGGGTTGGGGGGTCTTCCTCTCGGGAGGGGCTGTGGGGGGCCTGCCTGCACTGCGCTGCCCTGATGCTTTCTTCACCCCGAGCAAGGACTGCCTCAGTTACAGGGGAAGAAGCACTCAGATGCCCACTCTGACGCTTGTTCCAGTAAGTGTGTGGCTGCTGGCAAGTCACTCAGTCGCTGTGAACCTGCTTCTTTGTCTTAAAAATCAAAAGGAACCCCCTGGGGCTTCAGGGAGGTGGCTCGGCACGGCACTGGGCACCAGCAGCCTCGGCTGCACGGAAGCGTTCAGAGAGACTTGGAGGGGAAACCGCCCCACGCCTTGAGTGCCCGCGACGGGAGGCTCCAGACCACACGCCCCCGGCCCTACCTTGTGTGCCCAGCAGTCCTGCACCTCACACTCGAGGTCGAGGGGCTCACTCTCCGCAGACAGGTCCGTGAGGATGTCCTGAAACAGCGTGCGGGGAGAGGCCGTCGGCCGGGGCGTGGCGTGCCAGGCGGCAGGACGCGCCTGAGGGACCCGCGGGCGGTCGAGCCTGGGGGCGACACGGGGTCGGCAAGCGGACACCCAGAGCGCGGGGTGACTTTCGACTGCATGACTTCACTTAGGATTCTTTCCGGCTTTGGGCGCAGAAAATTCAAGGGGAGGGTCACCTGGTCAGGGGCCTGGGGAGTCCAGCGGGCACTCCCCTGGAGCGGCGGCTCCAGCCTGCCGGTGTTAACTTTCCACATTTCTCGGTGAGAAGGAAAAGGCTTCACCTGCTTTTCCAAGGGCCCGCTTCACACCCTGGGCGCGCCTCCCTGGGGCGAGTGCTGTCTCGGAGGCTTCCCATCTCCCGGCTCTGGGCCCCGCCCGCGCCCCTCTCCCCGGCGGGCGGGCGGGCTCCATACCTGCAGAGACATGGTCCCTCTGACGGCCACCACCACCGACTCCTTCCTGTGGTCCAGGGCCACCAAGAAGGGGAGCTCATACACCTGGGGGCGGAGAGGACGGGCGTCAGCACAGCCGGCCCCTCGTCCGCCTGAGTGCCCGCTCCTCCCGCTGGCGCGGGGACAGGCAGACGCCCGCAGGCGGTTGGCGCTGGGGACACCAGGGGATGGGGCCTGTGCCCGGGGAGCAGGCGTGCATTGGAGCCCGGTGACCTCACCTCCCCAGATTCCCCCGAGAGGGACTCTACGTGTGGCAGTGTGGAGGCGTCTTGAAAGAGCCCCCAGAGCAGACAGAGCCTTCTGTGGAAGATCGCCGTCTTTAAGCCCATCGGCCCTTTCATCGGTGATCACTGAGCAGTGGTGATCAGGGAGCGGTGGTCACCACCAGGGCTCCGGGCGCCACGCCGAGCTGGGCAGCAGACTCACCGGTGACGTGAGAACACGCCCCCGGGCGCTCTGACCTCAGCAGCATGGTGTGAGATGTTCCCACGCCCCAGGTGAGTCTACGGTGCAGGGGTGTGGGAGCCCACGGGCTCAAGCGCAGTACACAGGGGTCCCCCAAACTGTCTGTGTGCTGCCATTGCGGGGGCTCCTCCTGAGCTGGGCTCCCACAGCATGGCTGTGGCTTGGGCTCCAGAGATGTGAACGCTCCCCAGGAGAGTCTCCTGAACAGCAGACATGAGCCGCTGTGCTCCCCGAGGGTCTGGGCTCTCGGCGCCGCTGCAGAACAGGCAGGGAGCCATGAAGCAGCACGGGACAGCCCCTGGCACCACATGGACCGGCCCCTGTGGGCTCGCTAACCTGCCTGGCGAGTGGGAGGCCCGCTGCCCGGCATGAACAGCACGGAGCCAGAACCAGAGACGTGAGTGACTAAGCCCCGGCGCCCGTGTGGGGCTCCCGCCAAGTGCAGCTCACGGTTCTTCAGTAGAAGCTGTCTGCCCCATCACGCCAACCCTGGGTGGGTGCCACGGGCGCCCGTGAACCTGACGAAGCAGCACGTGAGATTCAGGGGTGGGCGCGTGTCTGTGTCCGTGTCTCCGACATTTTCCCAGGGGACTCGTGTGGAACCTGCACCAGAACCTCAGAGGACCCAGAGGACAGCGCGGGCCGCTCTACCTTGTCGTGGAAGCTGACGTGGATGAAGTCTCGGTGCTGCAGCCCCGTCGTCTGCAGGATGGAGCTGAAGTGGCAGTTGAGCTGATCGCCTCCGACCAAGTCGTAGTCGGCGGTGCTACGTCTGCAGCTGGAATGGGGGCAGAGGCGTCACGGCCGCGCCTGGGAGACCCAGCCCGCCGGCCCATCCCCAGCAAACGCGAGGACTCTGCGGACAGTATTCACACTCCTTCTGGCTAACCTCTAACGGCATTCTGAAGACATTTACTCATTTATTTGGCTGCACTGGGCCTTAGCTGTCATGAGGGACCTTTCGCTGGGATGCACGGACTCTGGCTGTGGCACTGGGGCCTGGCTGCCCCACAGCACGTGGGATCCTAGTTCCCTCACCAGGGATTGAACTTGCATCCCACACATCGAAAGGCAGATTCTCAACCTCTGGACCAGCAGGGAAGTCCCTTTAACGGCCTTTAAACGGTATTTATTGTGTACGCTTCTTACTAGAGTCTGGAACCACGGTAATACTTCCCGTGTTCAAAAAATAAACCAACAAGGATGGAAAGAGACCCTAACCTCATCAGAAACGGACAAGCCAGCATCATCGCCTGATACGAGGTACTGAGAAGGACACACGCTCTGCACGGAGCATTCCTGCCAAAAACGTGTAACCTGAACCGTTCGTGAAGAAACCATGAGACAGAGGCAGAGTGAACGCCATCTTACGACACACGGGACTGTCCTTTTCAAAATGTCGGTATCACGAAAGATACGAAAAAACGACTGAGGAGTTGCTCTAAACTGGAGGAGGCTAAGGAGACGTGACAGCCCAGTGCAGCACACGCTCCTGGATCCCGGTGCAGCACACACTCCTGGATCCCGGTGCAGCACACGCTCCTGGATCGAGAGAAACCGTGCTACAGAGGGGACTACTGGGACAGTTAGGAAGACTGCAGCAGCTGATGGTGAACTTCCTGGATCTCACACTTGTCCGGGAATTTACGTCAGAGAGAGACCTCGTTCTTAAGAAACACAAGCTGAAGTAACTGGGGGGGCAGGGGGCATGATGTCCAGAACCCAGCCTCTGATGGTTTTCTTCGTGGGGGAGGGGGGTGCATATGTTTATGGAGAGGCAGTGACACAGCACACGGGACGAGAGCGAGCTGCAACCGGGGCTCTAGATACAGCACGCGGGCGTGTCAGGACTGCGCGTGCGGTTTCTGAGATATTTCACAATAGGAAGAAGCTTTTAGCAAAGGGGAACGTGATTATCTTTAGAAAATAAAGGGCGGACACCGCACCAAGCGACCTCGGCAGGGAGGTGGAGACCTCGCACGACCTACCAGTCGCCACCGACCCGGCAGAGCCCCGTGAAGGGGTTCCTGTAGATGTAGAGGGGCCACCCGTAGGCGGCGGCTGCAAACTGCATGTAGTGGTGGCAGTTCTCCAACTCTGCGTCCAGATCGGCCTCCTGCGGGCAGAGCAACAGCCTCCTGTTAGGGAAGCCCGTACGGAGAGGGCCGGCGCCCTGTCCGCCCTGGACTCTCGTTTCATGGTGGAGCCTGTATGGAGAGGGCCGGCGCCCGGTCCGCCCTGGACTCTCGTTTCACAGTGGAGCGTGGCTGGGTTACACTGCTGTGTCAGTCTCAGGTGTATAGCAAAGTGACTCCGTTACACGCACGCACACACACACACACACACACACACACACACACACACACTACTCTTTTTCAGATTCCTTCCCCACATCGGGTGTTACAGGACTTTGAGGCGAGCCCCCTGTGCTACACAGGAGGGCCTCGCTGATTGATCTCTGGCAGAACATGCTACGATCTTAAACCTGAACTCAAATTCCCGATTCTTCCCTTTCTTTCTTCAGGGAATAGACACCTTGGAGGACTTCTATTGGAAAAACTGATCCCTGAATACAGACAGACGGAACCCCCTCATTTTTTGGCTGTGCTATGTGGGCCTCCCTGGTGGTGCAGAGGTTAAAGCGTCTGCCTGCAATGTGGGAGACCAGGGTTCAGTCCCTGTGTCGGGAAGATCCCCTGGAGAAGGAAATGGCAACCCACTCCAGTACTCTTGCCTGGAGAATCCCATGGACGGAGTAGCTTGGTGGGCTACAGTCCATGGGTCGCAAAGAGTGGGACACGACTGAGCGACTTCACTCACTTTGATGTGGTATGTGGGATTCTAGTTCCCCAACGAGGACTGAACCCACGGCACCTGCGCTGGGAGGACGGAGTGTTACCTGCTGGACCGCCAGGAAGTCCAGACCCCTCACCTAGAAGGATGCACGAGTTAGCAGCAAGCATCCCTAGTGACTCTGCAACTCCACAGCCTGCTGGATGCACACGTGCAGCAACAGGGGCTGCTGGGAGCCAGGGGCTCGAACGAGCGGCTCAGACAGACAAATGAGCCTCGGGCAATTTTCTCTTTCAAAAGCACAGAAATCTGTGGCGGGAAAGCAACCACCAGAGCTGAACTGCTCCCCAGGCTCAGAAAAGAGTGCATGCGCTCTGGCAGAACCTGGTTCCATCCGAGAAGGAAGTTTTGATGTGCAGACAACAGCCAATTTCCTAAAAGAGAATGCTTGGGGGTAAGGAAACACGACGGGCGGTGGACTGGCCAGGAGCCGGCTCCCACCACCTCAAGGCCAGGGGATGCGGAGGGGCCTCGCCTGACAGGTGCCAAACCACAACCGGCAGATCCACACATCAAGATGCCCATCAACAGTTCCCGAAACTGGTTTTTTTTTTTTTAAATTTACAAATAGGTATAAATGTCAAAAGGGCACAACCCAACAGAAACGTGGGCTTACCTGGAAGGGCCCGGGGGAGTGGGTGACTACCTCGGTGGGCTCCGGGGGGCTCCGTGCGTGGTCCTGCTGCTGATGGAGGAGGGCGAGGCCGGCCGCGATGTCGCTGGGCACCAGGTCCGTGTCCTGGACGGGAAACCACTGTGGCTCAGTGCCCACCCGGCGGCAGTGGCCACAAGTCCCCGAGGGCCTGGGTGTACGCAGCTCACACGCGCACACACACGCACACACATAGTCACAGGTGAACGGGTGTTTTTGGAAATCCTTCCCTCTCAGGACGCCTGCACATGAACCTGGTGTTTCTTCCTCTCCTGCCCTCAGACTAAGCCCACTCGAGGACATAATCATATCACTGATTCCGATTCTCAGATGTCACTTAAGTGACTCAGCTATTTTTAATCTATGACACATGCCCATCAAGCGGGCAAACGTGCCCTGTTTGTAGTAACAAACGATGCTAGTCCCGTTTACACCCTTGCTGCTCGAGATGCTGAGGTCTTGTTGAGAAGGGCCCACGGCAGAGGCTGACGAGCTTGGGCTCACACTCGCCAGGCAGGGCCAATCTAAAAAGACCCCCAGACTCGGAAAGCCCCAGAGTCAGTCTGCGGGGCCTGATCTGACCCTCTCCTCCCAGGGTGGGGACAGGGAGCCCCCCACCCGCCCCCCACCCCCAGAGGACTTGCCCTCGGGAGCTACGTTCTGTCGACAGGGAGATGGGCTTGGGACGCGGAGAACTCATCTGCCCCAAAGAAGCGTTCACACAACAGGAGGAGGAGACGGAGCAGACCCCAGTGGCTTACTGAAAAGTAGGTTGAGAAAAGTTCTGCCGTACTCGAAAAGGCGACGCGAGTGTGGTCGTCCCGGCCGACGCAGCAGCACAGCAGCCTGACTCGCGTCTCCCACACGCTGGTCGCCGCCGTCTTGAGGCCACTCAGCAGCTGGTTGGACTCGCGGCTGTCTAGGGGCTGGGGGCCCAGGGGGGCGCCTGGGGCCGCCTTGCCCCCCAGAGGGTCGAAGACGATGAGGATGGTGAGCATGGTGGAGGCGATGATGAGCCAGCTGCAGGGCGGTGGGGGGGCGGGCTGAAACCCAGGTCCTGCAGCCCCTCAGCTACGTGGGGCTGGGGCACCCTCCCGGGGGAGCACCTCCTGCCTCGGGACAGCTGGGGCTCCAACTACTGAGAAAGATGGGGAGCTGCCTGGGGCGGGCAACTCAGTTCCTCGAGAAAGTTCCTTTTGAGCCCACAGGCAACCGAGGCCTGGCGAAGACGGAGCCCCCAGAGCCACGAAAGGAAAAGGGGGCTGCATGGTTGACAGAGCCGCGGCCAGGTTCAAAAGCCCCTGCCCTTGACCGGGGTTATTCCCCGGGGCCCCAGGGCTCTGCTCAGCAAAACCAGACCAAGCTTCTTGCACTCGGGCCATGCTTGAATGGCTTTCATCCACGCACTGCACTCAGTCGTTGCAGTCGTGTCCAACTCTTTGGGACTCCACGGATTGCGGCCCACTGGGCTCCTCTGTTAATGGGATTCTCCAGGCAAGAATACTGGAGTGGGTTGCCATTTCCTCCTCCAGGGGATCTTCCCAATCCAGGGATCAAACCTGTGTCTCTTGAGTTTCCTACATTGGCAGGCAGATTCTTTACCACTAGCGCCACCTGGGAACCCCTTTCATCCGTACGTTTCAATGCTTCCAGGCTGCCCGCGATGCACAGGGCGCCGTGGGTGCAGGAGCGTGTGTGCTCCAGGAAGGTGACCCGGGAAGGGCCGCCTGCGGCCTCGGGTGCAAGGCTCGGGACTGTGCCGGGAGCCCCCACCCTGATTCACAGCCCGTGGGGCAGGACTGGATCGTCTGTACGATTTTCAGCTGGAAAAGGCAAAAGCCTCACTCCAGGGGATTGTGCTCTGCAGCAGTTCCGCTGCAGAAGAGACCGTGCGTCTTCTTGGCCCGCTTGTCGCTGGTGCCCTGCTCTGGTCTCAGGCTTCTTCCCTCTTGTGAGGGGCCGGAGGGCATGCAGAAAAGCGGGAGCTGGCAAGGAAGGGAACTACAGCCGGAAGTGTGTGCTGGGCCATGAACTGTTCCCCCCGCGTGTCTAACTACTTCCGGAAGCCTGCACACCACCAGGGCACCTGCAGGGACCGCACCTCGAGCGCACCTTGGACAAGAGCCCGCAGGAGGAGACGGGACCTCACCTGACCACAACGGTCGCGATGATGCCATTGCCCACAGTCCGGTTACACTGAACGCCGTCCGCGATCCAGGCGGCCCCCAGGGACGCCCAGACCATCTCTGGCAGGAAGAGCGCCAGGCGCACATAGAGCAGCTTGGACATGGATTTCCGCGGTCCCGGGTTACAGATGGTCCCTGGAATACAGAGCACATCCACGCTGCAGGCTGGCTTCCAGGGGATGGGGCGGCTTCTTTCGGCAGAAACACAGCAGCCGCAGCACAGGTATGCAGGCTGCTCCCTACCAGCGGCGTTTCTACTCGTAATGGGGAACCACTGCTCGCCTCTGAGAGCGAGAGGCAAAGCGAGGGATGGGAGGCGTGACAAAAGCCTCAGAATTATTTCTTAGACTCACTGGGGCTTAAAAACACTTCTGGGAGGACTTCCCTGGTGTCCAGTGGTTAAGAATCTGCCTTTCAATATCGGGGACATGGGTTCGATCCCTGGTCAGGGAACTAAGACCCCACATGCCCAGGAGCAAGTAAGCTCACATACCGCAAGAAAAGATTGTGCTTTCAGCAACCAAGACCCAACACAGCCAAAAATAAATAAATATTGAAAAAAAAATACACTTCTGGGTTTTCTAACTACACTGACCATAAAATCATGTTCCACATCGGATACTTCTGAGAGCAAAATGAGGCTCTATTAACAATTATGCCAGGACAAGCAACGTGAAACAGAGCTGTCACAGGCGAGCAGGGCTAGGCGGTCACCCAGGTCTCACAGCCAGGAAAGTCCAGGACCACCTGTCACACCGCCCACCTGAAACACCTCCATCCTCTGGACGACTGCAACGCAGTCACCACCCCACTTCACAGATGAGGAAGCGGAGGCTCACAGAGCTCAGCAAGCACTTTCTAAAGCCAGGTCTGCACGACCCAGGCTCTCTGCCTCGCCAGCGAGCGCCCCGTGGGCATCACTCTTGGGAAGCAAACAAGTGTGACCTGGAGACCACTTGTGGATGCCCACCACCGAGACACAACATTTAAAACTGCGTTTGTAATATAAACCCAAGTATCATTAACTCTTAATGTAAAACATCAGCTTTCCCCCTTCAGAAGTTGTGATAAGCACCAATTTCAACATCAAAACCACCATACGATTCAAACAAAAGCAGTAACTGAAAAAAAAAACAACCCTAAGATCTGAAAAATAATTTGATAAGAAAACAGCTTTTAAATTCCCAAAGCTACCTTCCACTAGAATGAATCACTGAGGGTCACGTTTTAGAACACTGGACACCATCAGGCCTCACTGAGGCCACAAAGTCAGAAAGTCCTAAGATAATTGACATGGCTGCCTCTCTCCCTGAGGGGCAAGGAATGAAGGTCTGCAGAAATCTGCCCTGTCTCTGGAGAGAATTATCCTATAACAACAGCCAACCACCAGAGAGAAACAGGAAGGAGGATCTGCTCACAGCCCGGCCCAGAGGCCGAGGATCCCGAGGAAGGGGCTGCTCGGATGCTGCGCGCCCGGACCCAGGACCCCAGCCCCTGGCACTGCCTGAGTGCAGAGACGGAGGCGAGGAGGCAGGAGACACGAGTTCCCGCAAGGTGTCCAGAAAAAACAGGAGACGCGGAAAAAGCCTCTTATGTGCATGCTTGCCTAGGAAAACATCTTGCTTTTATGTCAACCTTTATTTTCCCCTCGGGGCAGTCAGCCGCCAGCTGGACCTGTAGTGGGCTGTAGTGGGCATCATGAAGCCAATGCCCAGAATGGATGGTGTGACTGCATCCCCGAACGCAATGGCCTCGATGCGGTCTCAGGAGGTAACCCCGCTGCCCCTCCCGAGGCAGGGCCACGGACGCGCAAGCCGCAGAGGGCAGGCCTGGGTCCCAGAGGGCGAGAGGAAGACTTCCTCAAGCTCAAGCCAGATGTGGCCAAGGGCAGACCTTGACCTTGAGGGCCTTCTGTCAAAACATGGTATTCATGAGGGTGGAGGTTGTTTAGTCTCTACGCCATGTCCAACTTTTTTGTGACCCCATGGACTGTCGCCACCAGGCTCCCCTGTCCGTGGGATTCTCCAGGAAGAACACTGGAGTGGGTTGTCATTTCCTTCTCCAGGGGATCTTCCCGACCCAGGGATTGAACCCGCAGCTCCTGCACTGGCAGCTTCCTTATCACTGAGCCACCTGGGAAGCTCATGAGGGTGGATCTTCCCTAATTAAACCGCCCACATGGTTGAAACTAGAGGGTTTCATCAGGGAGCTTTTCAAATCAAAACTAGAAACCTTATAGTTTCTACTAAGGTAATGAGCTGAAATTACACCCCCACGTTGCTAAGAGAAATTCTGACTTCATCCAGATGGCTCATCTAACTGAAAGCCTTCAGTCGTCATGTCTGTTGGCAGGATGGTTACTCCACTTATCTGACTTGAATCATCCCCATTTCCCTTTTTTTTTTCCCCCCTTAACTTTACGGTATTGGTCACTGAAATTTATGTAACACTGTTAATAAAGCATACAATGTTATTTATTGGCAATTAAACTAACATGTTTTTATAAAATCTCATCTTTGGTTCAGCTGTGGTATCTTTATCTACAAGCATCAGAAACTCGAACTCAGGCTGGTTTAAAAACCAGCAGGACCTGTCCTGACTCAGAGGACTGGAAAAGCAGGGCAGGGCTGGCACGGGCGCCCTCCTAGCCCCGAGGGGAGGTGGCAGCTCATTCCTGCATCTCCCCAAGGACAACACCACGCTGCTTCTGGATCTTTCCCAGGCGAGCAGGGGAGGATGTCCTGGAACTTCCCAGGGAACTCCCCGAATTTCACAGGCCCGATCCAGGTCGCACGTCCAGTCCTGAACCAACCACCAACCCCCGAGGATCATTCCAGTGTGGGGCAGAGGGTGGGCGTCTGACACTATGTGAGGAGTCAGTTGGGGGCGGTCCTGAGTAAAACTGGTTCTGTTTGGAGGAGGCTGCCAGTGGGAAAAGCGATCCACCCGTAACACCCCGCACCCAGCAGAAGCTTGCCGAGCCCTAACAGATGAGCTGGGTCCAGTTTGGCCAGGGCACGAGGTCATCCATCCCTCATGCGGTGTGAACGTGCCCTGACACCACCAAACATCTCTGAAGGAAAACGTTTAAGGGGGGAAAAAAAAAAAAAAAAAAGAAAAGCGTATCCTTAACCCACTGCGGGGCTTCCCTGTGGCTCAGCTGGTAAAGAATCTGCCTGCAATGAGGGAAACCTGGGTTCGATCCCTGGGTTGGAAGATCCCCTGGAGGAGGGAAAGGCCACCCACTCCAGTCTTGTGGCCTGGAGAAGTGCATGGACTGTGGTCCATGGGGTCGCAGTGAGCCGGACACAACTGGGAAACCTTCACCTTCACTCACCCACCGTTACAGCCACCGCCCCGGCGCACTGAGCAGACTGCCGCGAGCAGACAGGACAGCCAGATGGCACAGCCTGTTCCACAAGGACACAGCCTGCACGCTCCATCTTTCAGAAGATCCGACCGCACTCAGAACCTCCAAGCACGGAAGCCACGTCGCACACGTCCCAGCTCCCACCTCTCCTTCAGCCTCAGCACTGGTGCCAATCTGCACCAGGGGTCCAACTGGGGCCGCCTTCAATCCAGACCCCAGGTGCCCATGTTCTCAGAGCTAAGTGAAAATACACAGAGCGCTCCAGTCTACACGTTACTGCAGGACACGCCACGTGCCGTGCTTCCAGCTCATCTGGACCCTACAGTCTTGTTCTCCTGAAACACTCCACCGCTACCATTTCTCTCTGTATCTCCCACCATCTTTTAAGTTTCAGTCTATGGTTCGAAAACGTCGAGACCTAGATTCCGTCACTGGGTGTATTGGCTACTTTCTCCCTCCCAGTTCTATCACCATCATCCACGCTTGTTGGCATTTCTCCTACACTCAGGCAGTGAACACACCCTAAAGCACGCCAGATGGCAGCCTGCCAGGCAGCCCTGCCTCTGACTGATAAGCTCTTATTTACTGATGCATTTCTTTAGCAGCCAGCAGAGTGCTCAGCTCATCCTGCAAACCACAGTAAGAGACAGGGAGGCTTTGGAACGTTTTCAGGCATTCTCAGCTAAGTGACTGTCTGCAGAAAACGGTATCAGAAGAAGTTATTAAGAAGAGATGTAACTCTGGGGACTTCCCTAGTGGCCCAGGGGTAAAGAATCCACAGGCCAGTGCAGGAGACACAGGTTCCATCCCGGGTCTGGGAAGCCCCCGCAAGCCACAGAGCAACGAACCCACGCCCCACGACCGCTGCGCCTGTGCTCTGGGGCCCAGGAAACGCAACGACCGAGCCACGCGCTGCAGCTACTGAAGCCCGCGAGCCCATGCTCTGCAGCGAGAGAAGCCCCCGCGACGAGAAGCCCGTGCACCGCAACTCGAGTTGTGGTGACACGAGAAAAGCCCGCACAGCGGCAAAGACCCCGCAAAGCCGCAAAAAATACACTGTCGCACACAGGAAAGAGCAGAGATGTAACGCTTACAGCTCATTAATAAAAGGACAAAGAACCCGATTTAAAATCGGGCAAAGGATCAGAACAGACGTTTCTCCAAAAATGATATGCAAATGGCTACCAAGCATATGAAAAGAGGCTCAACATCATTAGTCATCAAGGAAAAGGGACTCCAGACCACAGCGAGGTACCACTTCACATCCACCAGGACGGCTGTCCTCAAACGGCCAGATAATAAGTGTTGAGGAAGATGCAGAGAAACGAACCCTCGGGAAGTGCTGGCGGGAAAGAAAAATGGGGCAGCTGCTTGGAAAACAGGCTGCCAGTCCCTCAGAAAGTTAAACAGTTACCGTATGATCTAGCAGTCACCCCCCCAGGTACACATCCAAGAGAGATAAAACATAATGGGTATGTCAAGACAAGATGCGACTGTTCAAAGCAGCACTGTTTGTAACAGCCAAAACGTGGAGACAACCCAAACGCCTACCAGCTGGCGAACGGTTGGGTAAACCGTGGTATATCCATTCAGTGCAGCGTCATTCAGCCATAAAAGGAGTGAAGGGGACTTCCTGGTGGCCCAGTGGCTAAGACTCCGCGCTCCCACTGCAGGGGGCTCTGGGTTCCATCCCTGGTCAGGGAACTAGATCCCACATGGGACAACTAAGGCTCTTAGAGTGCCACAACTGAGACCCAGCACAGCCAAATTACACAAATATTTTTAAAAAGAAAGTGAAAGTCGCTCAGTCATGTCCGACTCTTTGCGACCCCATGGACTGTACTGTCCCTGGAATTCTCCAGGCTAGAATACTGGAGTGGGTAGCTTTTCCCTTCTCCAGGGGATCTTCCCAACCCAGGGATGGAACCCAGGTCCTCCCGCATTGCAGGCGGATTCTTTACCAGCTGAGCCACCAGGGAAAGCTCTGCTTTAAAAAAAAAAGAAAGAAAAAGTGTCCAATAGAAAAGCCTCATCCTTACCTTTCATGCTGACACACACGATGGCCGACACGGTGCCTATGATAACCGCCAGGAGGACAAGGAGCACAATCAGGTAGCTGCTGAGCAGGACACCCCCCGGGCAGTCCAGCTTCCCTCTGTGCATGAGGTACAGCATCAGGATGCCAACCCACCTGTCGAGACACGGGCAGGCTCAGAAATGGAACCCAGGGAGCCACTTTGCAAAACATGATGGAAGAAAGTAAAAGGAGTTAGTATTTTCCCAAACAGGGCCAGGTTCACTTTGGAATCTCAGTTGGTCAGGAATATGCCTGCAACGCAGGAGACCGGGGTTCAATTTCTGGGTGCGAAAGATCCCCTGGAGAAGGAAATGGCAACCCACTCCAGTATTCTTGCCGGGAGAATCCCACGGACAGAGGAGCCTGGCGGGCTACAGTCCACAGGGTCGCAGAAGCCGGACACGACTGAGAGACTAAACCACCACCAGTAAAAGATTTACTAAATCAACTAAAGAGTACAGCTCTTTTTCCTTTTTTAAATGAATTTCATACTTTGCTGACGGCATTGTTTTTACTCTATGCCTGCTGTAATACATTTGTTACTTCATTTATCTGGCTTTGCCAAAAATTCTGGCATGTAGGATCTTTGCTCCCCAACCAGGGACTGAACCTCTGAGCCTACAAGGGAAGCTTGCAGGCTTAACACCTGGCTCACCAGGGAAGTCCCTGTAACACAGTTAAAGCCATAAGCAAGCAATTTCAATGCAAACTCCTGGGAAAAGCCCCCATTGCGACTCTGAGCTAAAACAACAAAGTATATGCTTGTTCAGTTATCAGCACAAGTTTTACTTCTGTGTATTAACATGTAATTGACAAAAACACATCCTAAGGGGCTGTGTGTAATCCAAAAACAAGAGGTTGGGAAACAAGCTAGGAAAGAGTCTCCGTGGTGACCACGATCAACTTGAAAGGACCAGGACTGTGGGCTCCTGGGTGTATTTTGCAATTCCGTGCAGAGCAATGAAAGATAGCAGCAATCAAGCCAAGACCACGGTGACTCACCACTGGAGTTATTTCAGAATCAGGAAGACAGCATCATTGGGCAAGAACCTAGTTTTAGGGGGTTCAAGGCCAGAAGGGGAACTGGACTAGATAACTGTGTGCTTTCGTCAGTTTTGTAACATTATGACTCCTTGTCGAGAAAAAAAAAACGAAATGATCTCGATAAGATGGGCTCTGAAAACTACAAACGGACTAAGCAGCAGCTCATAATATTTCACGTTAAGTTTCTTTCCCCTAAAGAATCTAAATACTTTTTTTTTTTAAATGTATCAGATATCTTGATATATATTTTGGCTGCGCTGGGTCTTCCCAGCTGCGTGGGCTTTCTCTAGTTACAGCTAGAGCGGGCTTGTCACTGCGATGGCTTCTCGAAGGCGGAGCACTGGGCTCCAGGGCGTACAGCCTTTAGGAGACGCAGCTTCTGGGCTCAAGAGTTGTGGTGCCTGGGCTCAGTTGCTCCGGACATGTGCGATCTTTCACGACCAGGGACTGAACCCGCTGTCTCCTGCATTACTCTTTGCGCAGACCCTTTGGGGACAGACTTCAGGCGCCCGATTCCACAGACTGGAGAGTAAGTACCAGTCCCCCGCGGTCCTGGGATTCAGCCGCGCCCGGCTCAGGAACCGCGCACGAAGGGTACTGTTGCCAACCTCGCGTCCCGCAAACACGGGATGCCGTGCGTTTCCGTGCAGGGCGCTGGAGAGCTGCAGGCGGCAGCGCCCGGCTCCGGGGGAGGACATCCCGCGGCCACCGCCTCGGCGGCCAGCGCGCCCCGGCGGCTCCGGGCAGGGCGCCCCAGCCCCACAGCGCCGGCGTCCTGGCGGCGGGCCCGCCCCGTGACCCTGGGCACGGCCCGCCCGCCTGTAAACCGGGACAACAGCGGCACCCACGTCCCCGGGCGGCGGAGGAGGCCAGGGACGCGAGCGCGGGGCAGACGACACCCTCCCCGCCCGCGGCCGGCCCGGGCCCGCTCCCTGCCGCGCGCCGAGCCCGCGTCCTCACCACAGCACTCGCACCAGCAGCTCGAAGACCCCCGGGAAGACCAAGTCGTCGCTGGCGATGGCCCAGCGCCGGCCGAACAGCACCATCCCCGGCATGGCGGACGGAATCCCAGCGGCCGGCGCCGCCTGCAGCCGCCCGCAGCCCGGAGCCCTGGCGACTCTGCCGCCTGCCCGCGACTCCGCGCAGGCGCACACGGGGGCCGGGCCCGGCGCACGCGCACGGGCGCACGCGCGCTGAGCCCCGCGCGGTCGCCGCTGGGCCTCTGCGCCTGCACAGATGCGCGGCCCGGGGCGCAGGTGCACTTCATAGGCTCGTTGCATGTGTTAGGTCCCTTCTGTTGTTTTCTTTTCGTAAGTAGAAGCTCCAGTACTCTGGCCACCTCATGCGGAGAGTTGACTCATTGGAAAAGACTGATGCTGGGAGGGATTGGGGGCAGGAGGAGAAGGGGACAACAGAGGATGAGATGGCTGGATGGCATCACGGACTCGATGGACGTGAGTCTGAGTGAACTCCGGGAGTTGGTGATGGACAGGGAGGCCTGGCGTGCTGCGATTCATGGGGTCGCAAAGAGTCGGACACGACTGAGCGACTGAACCGAACTGAAGCACGGCGCCAGCCCCGAGGGCTTTGTCAGCCCAGAGACACCCCGCAGTTAGTGGCGGATCTGGGGCTCAGCTCATATACACGTCTGTGTGGGCTGCGAGGCTGTGACAAAGTTGCCCGCCCCCCGCAAGGGCTGCTGCTGCCGCCGCCAAGTCGCTTCAGTCGTATCCGACTCTCTGCGACCCCATAGACCGCAGCCCACCAGGCTCCTCCGTCCCTGGGATTTTCCAGGCAAGAATACTGGAGTGGGTTGCCATTTCCTTCTTCACCCCGCAAGGGCAGGGGTTAGGAGTTCCTCGTTAGGACCTTCCCTGGTTCAGAGCCTGAAGCCACTCGCCCGCTTGGTGCTGGTGAGTGGGGAGTAGCCTGATCTGCCTGCCTTCCTTCCTCCGAGCTGGTCGTAGGTTCTGACCACTTCTCGGCCTCTCCGCTCCCCTCCGCCCGGGTCCGAGCCCCCCTCATCGCGTACCTTACCGGGTCTCCCCACTGCTCTCCCCAACTCTGCCCTGTTTCCCCTCCTCCTCTTCGGTGCATTGCCCTTACAGTAGCTCGAGTGACGACGAACGGTCAGACCAGGGCCATCAGCTTAGAATTTTGCAAGCCTACACTTTGTGCATCCAACCAGTCCATCCTAAAGGAAATTCGTCCTGAATATTCATTGGAAGGACTGATGCTGAGGCTCCAATACTTTGGCCACCTGATTCAAAGCACTGACTCATTGGGAAAGACCCTGATGCTGGGGAAGATTGAAGGCGGAAGGGGACGACAGAGGATGAGGTGGTTGGATGATATCACCGACTAGATGGACATGAGTTTGAGCAAGCTTCTGAGTTGCTGATGGACTGGGAGGCCTGGCGTGCTGCAGCCCACGGGGTTGCAAAGAGTTGACACAACTGAGTGACTGAACACTTTGTGCATAAGATGGACTCCAACCTCTTGCAGAGTCTTTTCCCCGGGAGTCACACATCGCAGGTTTGCAAATGCATGGTTGTCTCCCCAAGTTAGGGCTACTTTCTCCCTTCCTCACTCACCTTGCCTGCTGCTTCCCCCTCCACCCCCAAAATATACCAAGCTCATTCTCGCCCCAGGGCTTTTACGGTCTCTGTTTCCTCGGCCAGAGTCTGCCCCTCCTGCAGGTATTTCCCTGTCACTGTCTCATTCCATTCGGGCCTCAGCTGTAACATGGTCTCTAGAGCTTTTCCTGAAAATGAAGTCAAGTAGATAGCGTATGCCTGAAGACTCACTTTTTAAGTGCCCAGTGCCAAACTAGGTCAGAAATCTGCAGTGTTATGTTCTAATAGTATAAAAAAATGACAATCCTTGTCATTGTTTGAAAGGATTAGTGCTATATTACAGGCTTCCCAGATGGGTGTTGTAAAGAATCGGTCTGCCAATGCTGGAGAGGTGAGTTCGATCCCTGAATCGGGATGATCCCTTGGAGAAGGAAATAGCTATCCACTCCAGTATTCTTGCCTGGGAAATCCCACGGACAGAGCACCTTGGCACGCTACAGTTCATGAAGTCGCCAAGCCCGACGTGACTAAACACGCACTCGGTAACAGTCTTGCAGTAAAAATGCTGTATATTACACTGCAAGTTACTTTTAGGTTGAAAGGATAAAAGAGGGAACTGTTTCAGAACTGGAGGAGACCCTACCACCACCTCAGCACCTGCACAGCTCATAAGACCGCACACTTCAAAAGCTAACCCAGGTCAGGTTTGGGGGACCTGGTGGGATGGCACAGTGATTACTGAGCAAAGTGCACGGTCCTTGGAATCTACCTTCGGCCACTAGAGGGCGAAGCACATAGGCGAAAGATACACACGGAGCCCCAATTCAATCAGCCTTCACTCAGATGCGTGGTTTTGCAACGTACTAGGGAGTCAGGGTCTGAAGATAATGCAGGCTAACAAGGGCAAAACTACCAATGCGGTCAAATGCATCAGAGGAGCTCCTGCTGAATTAGTTCCAGCCAGCTTTCAAGGAAGCTGTCCCAAGCTGAGCACAAAGGGAGGGGAAAGAGGGTCCCTGAGGTCCCCAGCACTTGATGTGCACCAGTCTCGGCTGTGAGCTTCAGGACAGGGCTCCTTAACACCTCATGGAAATCCTACGGTGGAGTCTCTGCTGGTAACAGAGCAGCCACACGGCTCACTTTAACTCCAAGGTCAGGGCTAGACTGTGAGGGGCCAAGACTCCACACATCTGACCCCAAAGCCTGTGCTTTTCCTAGCGTTCCCACGGATCACTCATGATTTCTGTTGAAACCAAATCTTTGCTCGACCATTCCAGCAAGCCATCTGACTTACTGGTATCTCTGGGCTGGATCTTCCCTAGCAAGGCTTTCTACCTGCAACTTTTTCTCTACCCGTTTCTCTTTGACAGGCTGTAAGGAAGCAGGAAACCTTGATTTTTTGGCTGCACTGAACAGCTTGCAGGATCTTGGTTCCCCGACCAGGGATTGAACCTGGGCTACTGCAGTGAAAGCACTGAGGGCTAACCAGTGGCCTGCCAGAGAATTCCCTGGGAAACCTTCAAACCCCGTGATTGGACTAGACAGTGTTGGATTGGTGTCTGTAAGCAGCCAACACCCAGCATCTTTTCAGAGTTACTTAGTGGGCAAATCTGTTAATTTTGCTTTATTTTTCTTTATGTTTAAAGAAAAAACACAAATTCACACAAATAAAACAGCTTGATAAAAAGTATGAATTACCTGATAACCTTTATTCAGGAAGTGAGAGTAATTCAGAAACAGTGCTTCGTGAGGTGCGTCAGACAATGCCTTTGTTCCCACGTGCGCCAGGCCGCTGCCCTGGTCCCACGCCCCCCAAGTACCTGTGGAGACATCACCCTGGTGGACTACAGGATGGTGGCGGCATCTCAGCCAGCTTTATTTTTCCTGGGGCAGATGGCTGGCGGAGGCGTTGACACTCCATGCTTCCGCAAGTCCCAGATCCTTGCTCTATGCTCTATGCTCGCCGAAGAAGGAGCCCAGCTCGTGTTCGATTTACATGCACAAAAACAGACTCCCCCGGCCACCAGTTTGGGAACGCTGGGGTCTGCTCCACGTAGGCCAGGATTTCCCACCCTTCCTCCTCGCCATTAGAATCTTCCAAAAAGGATGAAAACAGAAACTAAACTAGAATGCCTGAAAGAAAGATACTCTGATACACAAAAGCAAAGACACAAGGTGGGGGTAGGGGGGGCGGGGTGAGAGCGATAAGGACAGGAGGTTAAACTGCAGCTACACTGCCTGTTTAGAAAGATGTCTGGAGACACAGTAGATAAAAGTGATCCATCCAGTTCCCTTCCTTCACAAGGTAATTTAATGCCGTAAACAAGACTGCGACGTCCCCTTTGTTGTAAGCACTGTTAGTATTCAATACTTCAACGTTCATGATGCATCACAAAAAAACCCAAAATTGTATGTTTTTGCGTAAGTCAAGGAAAAAATGCAACAAATCAATACAATGGCAAAATCAGGAAAAACTGCAATTGAAAAAAAAAAGAGGTTTTAGATTAAGGGAAGAACAAATGTTTGTGGCCCTATATAGAGCTTCTGTTGCCAACTGAAAAACAAAGAATAAAACCCATCCTGACATAGGGTGTTCCAAAACCCTAATTCAGAAAAAAAGACAATTTATTCTAGGTTTAATAAAATGTTTATTTAGGATGGTAACAAGATAAATCATGCAAGAGTTCAGTAAAAACAAAACAAAAAGAGTAAGAGGAATGGCAATTGGTGCTGCCAATTAAAAAAAAAAAGAGTCAATCATTCTGCTATCCAAAAGGGATATGAAAAACCACTTCAATCTGAGAACAGACATGGTTGTAGTAATCTTCTGGAATTGTAAATTAAAGTGATAGGTAACCACTTGTGTTCCATTCCTCAGAGGAGCCCTAAGTCCAAACTAATGTTTCTTGCGCGTCACACTGAAGACGGCAAGCAGCCCAGAGCCCCCTCGCCCCCACAGCAAGCTTTTCGACACCCTCGGACAGTCCCAAACTGACACTTCTTAGTAGGGGAGCAGGGCAGGCACCTTTGGTGACTCTTAAACGAGGCTCCACCTACATTCAGAATCTTCAAATTTTGGTAATGAAAACCTTCCGACTTGCAAGTCATCCTTACCAGTCTTATGTAGTGTTTGACGTCTAGGGAAGGAGTTCCACATCACTGGGAAGCAATCTGAACGGATGTACCAAACTGCACATAGTGTCTGATTTCAAACAAACATACCTCTTTTGGCAAAAAAAAACAAACAAATAAATATAGTGGAATGCAAGTTTGATAGATGGAGGAATATATTATCTATTGACTGTCAAGGAGTACGATTTCATTGCAGACACAAAGAATCAACAATTTCAAAGAATTAAAAAAAACCCAAAACAGTTTGCACTTATTCCTCACAAAATCTTCACTTTTGGAACTACCCCCAATTGAAGCTACACACTGACTTTATTAATACAGCATTAAGTTTCTTTGTGTAAAAAAATCTTTGTACATAGTAATAAAAAAAGGTAAGGCAAGATGCATTAAACAGAAACCTTCTGGTTCTTTCCCTCTGGGTTCTTACAGAGCCACTGATGACTATCCACAACAGAAGAGCTGAGTTTCCAATTTTCCGCATCAAGCATCTTGAGCCTTTGCTGTGGTAAGAATTCTGTCCGAGCACCCTGAGGACAGATGCTGCTGGTGGTCTTTGGCACTTACGCAGGCAGACTGAGCTTCTTTCCCTTGAGAACTACAAGTTTAAAGACAGGGATGAAAACAAAAGGTTACTCATCCTGATGTGCTTCAGCTTCCTCCTTCCCACTCCTAGAAGTTTATCATACAAGACACCACAGAGCAAGGTCCAAGGAAATGAGCTTCTGATAAGCACCAGGGATCTGACTTGGGTGTCAATAAACAGAGTCCTGAAGTAAGAGAATGTCATATACACAGATTGGAATCTTCTTAATGTATCCGGATGCCATAGCAACTGATTTTAAAAATACTAGTTCAATTGAAATTGTCTTTTAATTCCTGGCAGCTTTTTGTCATCGTGACTTAATCCCCTAATTACATATATTGACACATAACAGTTATGAAAATTTTGGATGTTAAAAAAAAAAAAGTTAAGATACATATGCCCTTGTATCTAGCAATTCCACCATTATAAATTTTACTGTATAGGCAGGATTCTTACTGGCTATAGAGTAAGCTATTCTTTACTGTACAGCCAGGATTCCTTAGCTGGGAGGTGTGAGGAGAAGGGGCTGACAGAGGATGGGACGCTTGGATGGCATCATCAACTCAATGGACATGAGTTTGAGTAAACTCCGGGAGTTGGTGATGGACATGGAAGCCTGGCGTGCTGCAGTCCATGGGGCCGCAAAGAGTCGGACACGACTGAGCAACTGAAGTGAGCTGAGGATTCTTAGCCTGGGATTTTTAGTTGGGTCTCAGGGCCCCTGAACTCCCTAAAACTATAAGCTCATGTTTGTGTGAATACACGTAACTGTGCATTTTTCTCTGAGCAAGGACCATGGCTTTCATCAGATTTTTGTCAAGTTCACATGTACTCTATTCATACAAAGGCTAATACATATATATACAAGGACACTGCGTTAAACACTGGATTTTTAAGCCCAAACACCCATGAACAGGGGGCTGAATAAATAAACTATTTATTTATTTATAATAAATAATAAACATAAGATTCCACTGCTATTAAAAGTCATGCAGATGTCCAGGAAAAAGAACAAATTATAGAACAGCATGTTGAGTTTAAATCATGTATCATTAAACCATTATGTTTACTGAAATATTAACGATGATTATTTTTGAGTGATAGGATTCTGGCTGATTGTTTTCAGAATTATTCATTCTGACTGGTTTTACAATGAAAACGTGTCATTGTAGAAAAACAATAAAATTATAGCAAAAAAAGAAAAAAAAGACTGAAAATCCTGACCAAGAATTCTACCTGACAGTCACTGAGATGTGCTCTGAAGCCAGTTCGCCTTCTGAGCAAGTGTCAGATCAGAGGCACGGCGCCCACGGGAGCCCTGGAGGGGGAAGCGGGCCGCACGGGGCCTGGCGCACCTTTCGTGATGTACAAGTAGAAGAAGTCGCAGTACAGGATGGTCTGGACGACGCCGGCCACCACGGCGATGAGGTCGAAGAAGCCCTCGAAGTAGAAGCGCCAGATCCAGTTGACGAGGTACAGGGCGCGGTAGAGGCCCAGGAAGAACAGGTAGTGCGTGGTGATGGTCTCCGCCTCCCCGGTCTTGCTGATCATGAAGAGCTGCGGCAGGATGGCCACTGACTCCAGGTAGATGGAGAAGGTCCACAAGATCTGAGGGGAAGCCGCAGCCCCGTCAGCGCCCGGCGCCTGCTGCGGGCTCACGGCGCCACTCCTGCCTCACCGCGGAGCAGCATAAAGGGAGCGGGTCTGGGCATCAGCGCCCAGGACAGAGCAGCTTTGCACTTTAATAAACCACAGAAACTTAAGCCACATATAAAGGCGCAGACCCCCGGGACAAGCGAGGTTCCCAGACACCTGCACCTCCTTGGATCTCCCTCCCCGGTCTCGCCAGCGCTGCACTCTTCCCTGGGCAACTGCCTGACTCCTCCAACGTGATGCTTCTCCCGCTCCGGATCCGGGGCCCTGAACCAGCCCCGCTCCCTCCCAGGGCGACAGGACTGGGCACTGGGTCCCTTCACCCCCTCACTGCCGTTCCTCCTTTCCAGATGACATAAATCATTTCACTCTTTTCTTACTCTTCAGGCTTTTTGTGGCATGGTTAAATCAAAGAGCTAAGAAGTCAGAGTCATAATCACGCAAGCTCTCTTCCCAACCCAGCACTTCATTCACGCCTACAGAGGAAGGGTCTGGGAGGAGTCCCTGGAGGGTTTACACCCAGGCGCCGCTGCCACCAGGGGACAACCACGGCCTCACTCCGGGACGCTTGGGGCTGGATGGAGCACTGGGGAGCAGGCCACCTCACCACATGGCATGGCGCTGGGCACCAGGCAGGCTGCACTTCCTCAAGACAAGGAGTGCAGCAGCTCGGTGTCACAGAAGCCAAGCTTATGTTCTAAAGGAGAGTCAGCAGACAGACGTTCAAGTGGGTGTCTGACCTGGGGGCTTAATTCTTGCCCAGGATTCATTTACATCAAACTACGGTTGCTTGCTAACCCACTCCCCATCCACGCCCCCAAAACACAAAATAGAACTCCATTAACTGCAAACAGGTCTATTTCCTTAGGGAACCACGCATGACTACCTAAGTAACCTCTTAACTAACCTCCAGAGGAGAGAAGTCATGATTGACTAGAAATGAGAGGCCGCCCACAGGGACCACCAGAAACTCCACTCGGAAAGTATCGTGATTTCCATCGTAGGTCGCCTTAAATTTCATGTAGATCAGGTACACTGTGGCATAGGAGCAGGCGATGTAGATGAGCTGAAAAGATAAAAAAAAAAAAGACGCTGTGTCATCAACGTGTTACAACTGCTCCAGTTCCCCGGGCTTTCTACATCAGCCACAGATACAGATATCAAATTTAAATATAGTAAAATCCACTTTTCGGGGGGTATACAGTTCCATATGTCATAAAACCACCACCATAGTCAAGACACAGACCAGTCCTAACCCCCCCACCCCAATTCCCTCCTGCCGCCCTAAAGAGTCATGCCTTTCCCCCAGGCCTAACCTCTGGCAAGTGCCAGTGTGTTCTCAGTCCCTGCACCTTTGGCCTTTTCTAGAATTCCATTCCATAAATGGAACTGCAACAGTATGTCACCTATCAGACCAGTTTTTTTCAGTCAACATAACCACCTGAGATCTAGCCGTGTTGTCTGTCGTGTGTATTAAGAACTGGTCCTCTTGTGTCTTTACGAAGAGGCAGCCAGAGGTTCATCCACCCACCAGTCAGAGGACAGGTGGGCTGTCTACAGCTTGTGGGGTGGGGGAGGGAGCCGCTGTGGACATCTGTGCCCAGGCTTCTGGGTGAGCATGAGCCTTCATTTCTCCTGGGTAAAGACCCAGGAGGGGGACTGCTGGATCAGATGTTAAGCGCAAGTTTCACTTTATGAGAGACTGCCAAGAAATGGATTTTTAATCTCTTTGTAAATTATTAGATAGTTGCCTTAGAAAAGAAAGTGAATGGCCAGTTCAATACAGTTCAAAATCAAGGCACTTCCTTACAGCATGAAGATATTTCTGAGCTAGCACTTTTCAAAAGATAATATAGACAATGTTACTCATGTTACACTTTGCAATGACAGTTTTAACTCATGGTACTTTAACACTGAACATTCAGGTTGTTGCTATGAAATTTCGTCTGGTAACAACAAAAGCAAAACCAAAAGTAAGTGATAACTGTACAATGCATAGCTATTCAAGGGCTTACAATTAGGTTATATGGTGTTTCATATTCAAAAGGAAAAACACTATATACTCCTCTGAACCCAAGAAAAAGTCTGACATTCTGAGATCACACCAATTTTCAGACTGCAGAATTTTAGGCTCAAGAACCTATAAACACAGGCAGCTGGAGTATCAGCCACATGACCTGGTCCTACTTCGCTCTAGCCAAGGCGACTTGCAAAATTTGATTCGGAAAACACTGGGGTCAATCGACGTAAGAGGAAAATGAGAGCAATCATCAAGTCCTCATATACTTCAAAACAAAGACCTGAACCGTCCCAGGCATCATGAAGTTATATTCGCAAATAGTTAACAAAATACCAAACTGCCGACTATACCCATAATACTGAAGAGGCCACACACACACCCCTTCTCAATGCGAAGTCAAGGAAGACTGACACCCTATACTGTCAGAGGCGCTCTCTCCACACAAAAATACGTGTATATATGCTTGTGAATAAACACATAATCCATATGTATACACAAAACACACACACATCTACCTACAGTTTCCCCTGCCCTGCCCCCAGCAGAACATCCAGTGGAGGCACAAGCTGGCCAGGGGGTCGCTCCCCAGCCCCCCCAACAACCAGCCCCAATGCATCCACCAAGGCTTAGCAGCCACTGAACAAAGCAGCTCTTTTTCTTCTCTCACCCATGCTTGCCATTTAAAGTAAGAAGCCATGAGCACATAAAACCCGGCTCTCATGCCCCTGATTTTCAGGATTATGTTTGGAAGCAACAATTAAGCAAGTAAGGATTCCTGAAAGCTGGGCATCCTGAGAGGGAGAGGAGGGGAGGGGATTCCTGCTCACATACCTCTGAAAGCTACAGTTTTAACTTGCCTGGACAATAAGCAAGGACACGGCCATTTCTAAGGAAGCGAATTCCTGATAATTCCCATCACTTAGTAACGAAGAATGGAACGACTCTAGGTAACCCGAATGTGCGGTCACAGCAGCAATCGCAAGCTAGTCATCTGCCCAGGGCTGCCTGCCATCTGCTCCCCTGCCAGAACCAGGGGTGCTGCCTGCCGTCTGCAGCCCTCAGTGTGCCCTGGGGGTGCTCACCACGTGCAAGTTCAACGCCGGCAGAGCGGACCCAGACTGCGCGAAGTGCGGCATGTGTACTGCCCAAAGTGCGGCATGTGTACTGCCCACGGCGCACAAGAGGCTAGGCGTATGCAATTACGGTGCATTTTGAGAGCCACACATTTGTCTTCCTGTGAGTTAGGGAAACTGACACCAAGGGTGGCATGGATACTAGCACTTGGGATGAGTTAAAGGCTTAGAAACCATGTTAAGTGAACTACGGTGTAGACGTGGCTTAAGCACGGCAAAGGCGACACGCGGACGCACGCCCAGGCCCCACAGAGAGGCGGGAGCAGGCGGGGCAGCCAGAGCCTGCCTGCTCCTCCTTGTCCTGAACCAACCTGCTGGCCTTTCCCAGGGACCCTGTCATTTCCCACTGCTTGAAAACATAACAGTCACTCTTCTTTCTTTGAGGGTTTTCCAGAGCTTCAGAAGTTTATCACAGTTGAGGAACTTAAGACCAAGAAATCTCTAAGTGCAAAGTGCTTTAATTAAATAGATACTGCTTTGATACAGGAAAAAATATGCTTAATGATAACTATTCCAAGCTTTACGTACTAGGTGGTCTCAAAAGGCTTACATAAACAACAGCACATCTAGACACTATTCTTGAAGATGCTTAATTAAGTGCAGAGGTGACATAAATTTAACAGTTTCCACAGGTCTGTGAATTATGGACCAAACACACTCCATTGGGTGCCACACCATACCTTCATAGACGTATTATATAATGAAATAAATGAAGTAAAAAGATCCAGGTAACGAGTTGTGAAGACCAGTGCAAACAGAAGCTGGCTTTTCCCAGAAATACCTGAAGAAACAAAAGCAAAGTGTTAGAAATACACCAAGACCTCCGTGATTCTTGAAGTCGATACCGTGAAGGGACTGCAGGGACGCGGGGCACCAGGCGCCAAAGCCACGGGCTGGGATGACCCCAAACGCAGGAGAGCAGTTTCAACCTTCCTTTCCCTCAACATCCGAACAGACAAGGCAATGAGGAACCAAGTGGGGGCCCTGCTTCAAGGAAAAGTCTGAGCAGTAATCCCCCTGGCTTGGCCTCCTACGGTGACTTCTGGGAGGCAGCTTTACTTGGAGGAGATAAAAACTTAAAAAAAAAAATTATCTTAGATGAACCACACAACCAAACTCAGACTCACACAAACATGCTCCTGGATGCCATGGCAACAAGAGGGTGGGCACCTACTAGCCTTCCAAAGCAGCACCCTTTACTGTTTTAACATCTTGAAACTTTCTCCCTCCAGAGCCCATTTGGAGCGCAGGGACACTCAGTCGAGATGATGAGGTCACCTGCCAGGTCACCTGCCGTCTGGATTTGGCCAAATAGTTATGTGACAACAGCTGTGCATCACGGGTTTCAGATGGTGAAGAGCGACTTTTTGAGGACAGCGAATCTCACTAGGTGTCAGGACCCATCCACCCTCACCTACATTGTAAACTTCACATCATTAGACAGTTAAGCAAAGTTTATACTTAGTGGAAATGTCACTGCACCCAAATCATTAGCAATATTCTTCCAGAAGGTGCAAATCACATTGTTTTATTAAATGATATTTTACAAACAACACTACTGTCCAACACTACTTTACAGCTTGTTGAAGCAAAAAGCCTAGCTCTGAGAACGTTATTTTTGTGGAGGAATAATTGCAGTTCCACCCTATTCACAAAAATAAACTAAGAGAAACTGAAGAAACAGCAGTCTCTGTCTCTCTGGATCCATCAGTAGTGGCCAATTTCAAGGGCCAAAGGCGGAGATACAGATAGAGAGAGTAAGTGTGCCCTAAAAGTCTTTTCCTCAGTGGCAGGGAAGTTTCTTATTTTCTTATCACAGATCAATGTTCCAAAGGAGAACTGATGAGACTGCTGTTGACACGGGAACATGCGAGAGAAGACAAGACGGGGAAGAGGACCGGGAGCACGCACTTCACGTCGGACGACTGTGGAGCCTTGCGAAAGTCCCAGCTTATTTTCTGTGTGGTTCTTTCCCATATTTTAAGTTAAAAAATGACAGAATACATATAGGCAAGTTTTGTCGTAAAGGGTTTATTCTCCTGAAAATTTGGAAGCCAGGTAAACTGAAATTTGCCCGTTTTCAGAATTCCTAGACTAAAAATCAGGGACTGGCATATCGCTTTTATCACCCCTTTTGATGCAACCCAATTCCCATCAAAGTCATCCTTGAAGACACCCTCCCTCGGCGCTGCTTATTCATCCAGCAAGTACAGAAGATCCACTCCACGAGGCTGCTGCCCAGCTCCTGTGGAGCGCTGACAAAGCACCCAGTGGTCATTTGGTCGCCCGTCTCCTGCTCCTCCAGAGACCCACCGCACGCACGCACGCACACGCGCACATACACACACACGGGGTCCGACACACAGCAGGGCCCAGAAAATACCTGCTGAATGAATGAACAAATGGAAAAAAAAAACAAAACGGTAATTCGATTATATTCATGTCGTGGGGGTAAACTCATTTTGTGGTATTTTGAAATAAGACTTCCAAAGAGTTTTTAAGTCATACTGTGTCTCTGACTGTAAACAGGTGTGTGCTCCGGGCTCTGCCCTAATTTACTGCCCACCAGAGGGTGGGGCAAAGGAGAAGGGCACAGGCGGCGTGTGGCCTGCAGCTTGTCCTGTGGTGTAAAACCTGGGCGGGAACCACCATGCTGGAGACCTGAGTGCTGTGTGCCCACACAGTTCTGCCCGATTCTTCCCGGCCTGGTTCCCGAAGAGCAGGCAGCAGCTTTCCCCTTTAACACAGAAAACCTGTCTGTCTTCCCAGGAAGGTAGGGATCCCAGCTGAAGACAGAGCGGGCAGGACAGGAATCTCCTTCGGGGACACATGCTATGAAGCGGGAGGCGCTCCCACAGTCAGCTCCCAGGTTGAGACTGAAGGACACGAAGGCCAGGGTAACAAGCTCTGGAGACCACTCACTCTCAGCAGTTCTGTAACAAATGTACTGCACCTCCACACCAGGGAGGACCTCCACACCAGGGAGCACCTCCACATTAGGGAGCACCTCCACACCAGCGAGCACCTCCACATTAGGGAGCACCTCCACACTAGGAAGCACAACTCGTAAAACGGAAACCAATCATCACACACACAACCATTCCCATCTTCTCCCACTGGGCCAAGTGAAGGTTAATGAACGCCTCCAACTAAGCATTCCAGTGTACATGACCTTAAATTATGCTGCAGGTTAAAAGCTGCATTTCTTATATTTCCATTGGTTTACAGAACAAAACCCTCAACCAGACGGACAAGCCTTCTGTGACCTGTTTCTTCCTGCCAACACTGGGTGCACCCAAGCACCACAGGTCAGAGCAGCAGGAAAACCTGCAGGGCAGCGCTCACCCGGCGGCCCAGGCACCAGGTGCCAACCCACTGCCTCCAAGGTTCCAGATGCTCTCCTAACGGCCACTAACAGCCTAGCACAGGGCTCAGCAGCGGGCTCACAGCACAGCTCCTGTGAGCAGGGGAAGGGGCTGTGGGGCCAGAAGGTGTGGGTTCAAGCTCAGCTCTGAGTGCACCAGGTCACACAGGGTCGTTACATACTTGGCCCCCCTAAACCTCACCTTCTGCACCTGCCAAACGGGGCAAAGTATGGGCCTGTTAGAAAAAGCGTTTTTTCGATAGCTGCCATGCTTGTGGGTGCTTAGTGACAGCTCTGACTACGTGCTGCTTTGCCACCTTTTCCTGTTTTCAGCAAAATCAATGCTATTTTATTAAAAACACCAACTGGGCCCACGTACCTGGAATAAAAGGCAAAAGGACCTTGTAAACACCCTTCCCACCTCCACTTTAAACACGACGCTCCAGGCTTTTTTAAAGCCCCTTTCTCTGTACATGTACTCACACGTTTGCCCCTTAAAATGGGCCACACTATCTCTTCGTTCACAACTTGTTTTCTCAACTTAGTATTTCAGACGTATCTTCTCCTGTTAACAGTTCTACCTTATTCTTTTTGATGGCTGCATAGTGTTCTGCAGTGTCAATGTACCAACATTTGTGTGACCCCTCCACGCAAGTGGACATTTGGGTTGTGTACAGTTTTTGTTCTTGTAAATGCTCCATGAATATCTTTGTATCTATAAACAGTGTTCTGTATTTATTTAGGTACAACAAACACCTTGATACCTATATTTAGCTTGTTCACCTACATGACAATTTCTGTAGTTCAAATTCCCTAGAAATGCTGATAAAATATATGAACACTTTAACTTTTAAAATAATGTCAAATTTCTCCTACATAGGCTGTGCCAATTTACATATTCACAACACCAGATGAGAATACTCTTTACATCCCTGCTTACATCAAGATGTTGTAAACCTCTGACTTTTTCCATCCAGTTGCAAACGATGGCATGCACTGCTCTTTGACACCCAAACTGCTAACTACTAATGAGGCAGGGCATTCTTTCACTCTTAGCTGGCTTTGTTATTCTTCTATAAACTGCCAGCTTCGCTCATTTACCTATCAGGGTGTTTTTTTTAATTTGGAGGATTAATTAAATTAATTTAATTTAAAATTAAACATTAATTTTAAGGTGGGTAGTAACCTTTTGCCACTTAGATTTATTGCAGATTATTTCTCTCAATTTACTGTCCCTTGACTGTGATGATATTCTGAATTAGGAAGGTAATTTGGGGAGGCGAATCACCCTGTCTGCTCTCCTCTGACCAGGCATGGTATAAACATGCATTTGGGTTGCTTTTATGTCCATCAGCAAAGTCGCATACTTTCCTCATGGAGGTCTCATACCCTCCTTGCTGTGAAATCAGGGGAGCCCTCTCCAGGGTCTTTCTCACCACTTCACATCCATAGTGTTTACTGCCTATGTGGTTTGATATCCTGTATTTTTATCTTTTTATATAGATCTTATTTCAGCTAACTTGCAGCTTTCTTGAGAACAGAAACTTTGACAGCGGCAAGCTGCTGCTCAGAACTGTGTCCCCAGTGCCTTGTGGCCACAGAGTGGGTGGTCAGTAAGTAAGAGCCATGATTACTCAGGAGCTTGGCACTCCAAAGAGCAGAAGCGATAGCTGCTACAAAGAGGGAGCCGGGAATGGGAGGCAAAAGCTTCCTGGAGTATTTAGAGATGATGAAAGGAGAGGTGTTTTCCTTGTGCTTCAAAAATATAAACTGTCATGACGAGGATGTACGCACAGCACCGGAAACTACACTCAGTGGTTTGTAGGAAACTCTAAGGGAGAGGCTGACGAAGAGCACACACCCCTGAACCACTGTGCTGTCCCCCTGAGACCAACACAACGCTGCCAATCAACCACACTTCAATAAACAACGACAGAGAGAGGACCCGCCCCCAATCTGGAGGACCCACTGCAGAATCAACAAATACACAAAATGCCAGTTCACTGCATACCACTTAAGACAGTTTAAGAGGAAATAAGTGACAGGCGGAGGAGAGAAGGGAAGGACCAGGGCGGAAGGCTGGGAGCCTTAAGCTCAGAAGAATCCACCAGCAGCTTAAGCCCACTGGACACAGCACTAATAACTATCAGCCTACAGGAAAATGCAGACAGGAAGTTCGTCACCTACAAACCAAGGGGTGTTCCCCCAACACTCTCCAGGCCCAAGTTTGGGACACTGTGGATCCAGCTGCACTCAGAGCTCAGGAAGACGAGGAACTCACATTTCATTCATCCCTCCATCATGACAATGCAGACAGTGGAGAATGCCATTTCTAACAAAACCAAGATCAACTCCCCAGCCTCCACTTTAAAAGGTCCTTTGTGGCTGTTGTTCTGGAATTAGACAGTCAAGAAAGCAGAATCTTCCTCACTAAACTGTCTCATCCCTAATCCTAAAGGGAAAAAGCCTCGTGGTTCTATAGTTGCAGCTATGTTTCAAATATGGGCCAAAATCCTAAAATGAATCCCAAGACCAGTATTTTCAAAGTGAGAAACACAACCTGAATGTACATGTCTCCTATTCCAGTTATTTGAGAAACTCATCAAATTCTTACCCTTTCAAAAGTCCCTAAACAACTTTAAATTAGGATGGAAAAACAAGGCAGCTTAGTCAAATCCAGAATTTAATTCTGAATAAATGACCTTGGTGATTTTGATTTGTATAAGGCTAGAAAATCTCACATGTAAGAACAAAAATGATCCTAAGTCTGACAACGAGGATAGTTTAGTAACTTATTGGAATACCAAGCAAACATACACAAATTTAACTCACCTATTTATCTTCCTTGTTATTTCAGCTTAAGTATTTTATATTTTCCTAAATACTCCTAAATCTCCCAAATGAAAATAGTGAATGTCAAAAAACAACAAAATAGCAAACCCTTTCACTTTCTCTTATTACGCGGTGCTTCCTTGAGAATTCCACATTCAGCATTGTACTAACTTCCCCCCAATATCTTAGTTTAGATCCATGTTTAGGAGATAGTGTGCTTCAATATTAAATGCCTTGACAGAGAAGGGGATTCTGAGGAACATATAAAAGACTCATACAAAGACTTTGGAGCAAAAATAACAGTTAAAAGTAACATTTCTGGTGATGGGGCGGGCAAAATGGGTGAAGGCAGTCAAAAGGCACGAACGTCCAGTTAGAGGATAACTGAAACTTAGGGGATGCAACATACAATGGGGACTATAGCTAACAAGACTGTATTGCATATTTGAAAGTTGCTAGGAGAGTAGACCTTAAAAGCTTTCATCACAAGAGAAAACAAAAGTCGCTATGTGTGGTGATGGGTGTTAACTAAACTTACTGTGGTAATCATCTCCCAATACATATATCAGATCTGTATGTTGTACACCTAACATGAATACAATGTTATACGTCGATTATGTCTTGATGAAGCAGGGATTAAAACTAACATTTCCTAGGGAATTCCCTGGTGGGCCAGTGGTCAGGACTTCACCTAACAATGCAAGGGGTGCAGGTGAGAACCCTGGTCAGGGAGCTAGGATCTCTCAAGCCTCAGGGCCAAAAAACCAAGACATAAAACAGAAACAACATTGTAACAAATTCAATCAAGACTTTAAACATGGTCCACATCAAAAAAAAAATCTTAAAAATAAAACAACATTTTCTGAGTACAGAAAGAAATGACCTAAACTACTGACCTGGCATCAAATGCCTAAACCAAAACCACACAGACCAAATAGACATTTATGCAAATCTTTCACTGTGAGTTACTCCTTGCCTGTACACCAACCCTGGCTCTAACAGTAATCTCACCTCCCTGTGCCTCAGGTACCTCCTCTAGGGAATGGGGGCAAGGGCACTCCCTTCATAAGGTTATTTCAAGGACTATGTGAAAGTGTTAGTCATGTCTGACTTTTTGTGACCCCGTGCACTGCAGCCCAGGAGGCTCCTCTATCCATGGAACTCTCCAGGCAAGAATACTGGAGTGGGTTGCCACTCCCTTCTTCAGGGGATATTCCCAACACAGGGATCAAACTCAGGTCTCCCGCATTGCAGGCAAATTCTTTACCGTCTGAGCCACCAAGGACTACGTGGGATAAGCCATGTAAGGCATTTACCTCACTACCTAACACACAGCAAGCACTTAAATATCAGCTCTCACAATCGCTGAAATTACTTTGCTGTCATTGGAAACACAACTGAACCTCTGGGAACTACGCATAAACTGGGAGACCATCTCCAAGCCAAACACACTGGTTTCAGTACGTGGACTTTGTAACATCCATTTTGACTGCTCAAAGGTCTTTTTTGGTTCTTCTTACTTCCTGGATCTCAGCTGTGTTCCAGGGAGACAGGTGAGGCCTGAAGAATACAACCAAAGAGGTGGTGGTATTATTCTAGAGGCGGAAATAGGTAGAAATCAATCAGGTACATGGAATTCTCTGCCACTTGGGTCATGTGGAACTCCATCTTTTACTGTCTCTGCAAAAATTAAGTTATTTAATTCTCCAAACGTTTATTACATTGAGGACATGGCATCAAAAATATGTGTAAGGAAGACTCTGTACTTTTAAGAAATCATTTAAAAATTCGCTGTTCTTAAGCTCTTAGGGCTAACGAAACGCAAAACCCTGCAAGGACTAGCTGAGAAAAATGGGTCTCACTGCCTCCCAGCAGCGTGTGCATGAAACGTGTACTCGCGAGGAGGAGCCGCCAACTCACTGGTGACGTGGAGTGAGGGATTACAGGAGACCACAGGAGACCTCGGCGGTACCCGGCGGCGCGCCGCAGGTCTAAGAAAAACCGTTATTAGATGCAGACGCTCAGAGGAGTTTTGACAAACTAGATCGTCCCTCAAAGCAGTATTAACCGCCCCAAGAAATTCGCTTAGAAATCTCCCCACAGGCCCCTCCAGCGACAGGCGCGATCCGGGACCCGAGGGCTGGGTTGAAGCCCACGGGACTCTAAAGGACAGGCCTGCCCGGGCACCTTCACCGAAAGGCCGGTCCTCCGAGGCGCAGGGTGGAGAGCGGAGTGACCTCTCCCCACATCCGCCCCACCTCCCGGGTTGGGTCGGCTGCCACGTCAGGCCCAGCGCCACGGTCCTACCCATCCTCCTCCTGCGCGTCCCATTGATTCGCAGGCTCCCCGCACCTCGGGACACCCCTCCCTTCCTACCCAGGGGCGAGAAGGGCCCACTGAAGCCGGGGGCGCGGGGGACCGGCGTGCTGGAACCCCTGCCCCGCAGTCAAACTTTTCAGATCCAACAAGGGCCCGCGCGGTCCACTCGGCGCCTCTCCGGCCCCCGACGGCTCAAGTTCGCAGCCGACCAAGTGCAGAGCCGGGCCCAGCGCCCCGACACCGCGTCCTGGCCCGAGCTCCTACCCCCAAGGGCCGCAGGCTCCCCTCGGGGCCCGGCCGCCCGCCAGCCAGGCCGAGGGGGCGTGTCGGGCCGGCGCAGGCCTGCAGGCCCTGGGACGGCCGAGGTCGCCCGGTCCTCCCAGGGACGCGGCCCCGCGCCCGAGCCTCTCCCGGGCCTCGCCCGCCGCTCACCGGCGCAGGAGCGCGTCTTCCAGATTTTCAGCAGCAGGATGACGATGGCCGCCAGGTGGGACAGGTCCCCGGTGAGCCGGAAAATGTTCATGGCGGCGGCGGCGGTCTGCGCGGCGGCCCCAGGCTCGGCGGCTCAGGCAGCGGCGGCGGCGGCGGCCCCAGAAAGGAAGCGGCGAAGATGGCGAGAGCGGGCGCGACGTGGCCAGGGACGTGGCCGAACTGCCGGCGCGCGCGCAGAGCAGCTTGGGAGAGCGGGCGACCGCCAGGCCCCGCCCCGGCCCCGCCCCTTAAAGGGGACGCTCCTAGCGCAGGCCGGGCGAGAGCGCAGCTGCCGGGCTCTATCCGTGGGTCCCTGACTCCTTGCCAACTTACCCCTGCCGGGTTTCCGGCTTCCCCAGGGGTGCCAGCGATTTCCTTTAACTTTTGAAATGACACTCCCTTGTGAGGGTTTCCCACCCCCTCCCCCACTGATCTTAAGAGCTCTATCAGTTCAGTTCAGTTCGGTCGCTCAGTTCGGTCGCTAAGTCGTGTCCGACTCTTTGCGACCCCATGGACTGCAGCACGCCAGGCCTCCCCGTCCATCACCAACTCCCGGAGTTTACTCAAACTCACGTCCATTAAGTCGGTGATGCCATCCAACCACCTCATCTTCTGTCGTCCCCTTCTCCTCCCGCCTTCAATCTTTCCCAGCGTCAGGGTCTTTTCCAATGAGGCAGCTCTTCGCATCAGGTGGCCAAAGTATTGGAGCTTCAGCCTCAGCATCAGTCCTTCCAATGAATATTCAGGACTGATTTCCTTTAGGAGTGACTGGTTGGATCCCCTTGCAGTCCAAGGGGCTCTCAAGAATCTTCAACACCACAGTTCAAAAGCATCAGTTCTTCGGCGCTCAGCTTTTTTTATGGTCCAAATCTCATCTCTATACATGACTAATGGAAAAACCATATCCTTGACTAGATAGACCTTTGTTGACAAAGTAATGTCTGCTTTTTAATATGCTCTATAGGTTTACTCTATAAAAATGTATGAGAGGGGAAAAAATTGATATGATTGCATCACTCAAGGTAAGTTGGATATTGGGGATACTGGGAAGGGTGTGGTTTATGCAGGGGTCTAAAGATTTTATCATTCTGAGGACTCTGAGAAAGTGTGCAAAATTAGGTTAGAAAATGAATATTTCTGTAGGATGTGAAAATCATAAGAAATTTCTAATGGGATGAAGCTGATAAACAGGATATGGCTGCATAATTTACAGAGCCCAATGCAAAAAGAAAATATGGGTTCCTCGATTGTTCAAAAGCAGGAAAAAATTGCTATTAGTGGTACTGAAATGTAAAAGTTTCCCCTTTATTTTGCATTCTCTCTCGACTTGTTTCCTGTTTGCTATTTAATGTCATTCTAGGAAAAGAAAAAAAGAAAATTCAAAGTTATGGTCATGAATTTTACCGTTTGTCTTTATATTGTACCGTATCATTTTTGACGGCAAATATCAGAGCATATAACACAGATGCAGAATGGAGTGCAGGTCCAAGAAAGCCCGTGATTAGCTTTGATTTTGGATCTGGATCCCACACAGCAGACCTGGCATTGGAGGCCCCATTAGTGGGGGGAGCACAGACACCCCCTGGCAGAAAGTAGTGATCAAATTATGAAAACTCTCACTGGTAGTGGACTGGGAGGGGGTAACCGTGGGAGAGAACATACGACTGAGTGTGGGACGTATCAGTCAGTGAACTGTATACAGAAAATAGTAGACCCGAGGACAGCGGAGTGGTCTGGCTGCTACCAACTGGTACCGACACTCAACATGAGTGTCATTCATGAAACGTTCAGGACAAGCAACAGTCCCTTAAAGGCAGGATGCTGCTGGTGCTGCTGCTGCTGCTGCTGCTGAGTCACTTCAGTCGTGTCCAACTCTGTGCGACTCCATAGACGGCATCCCACCAGGCTTCCCCATCCCTGGGATTCTCCAGGCAAGAACACTGGAGTGGGTTGCCATTTCCTTCTCCAATGCATGCAAGTGAAAAGGGAAAGTGAAGTCGCTCAGTCATGTCTGACTCCTTGCGATCCCGTGGACTGCAACCTACCAGGCTCCTCCGTCCATGGGATTTTCCAGGCAAGAGTACTGGAGTGGGGTGCCATTGCCTTCTCTGAAAGGCAGGCTAGAAAGCCAATAGGCCTCCCTGACTGCCTGCAGGGAAGTCCTCCCGCCCTGCAGAAGGAGGGGGAGTCAGGGCTCAAGCCTGAACCTTCATAGTTCCAGCCCCGGGGCTGAACTTGAACGAAAATTTCGATGCACCCAGTTGGTGTGAACTATTAAGATGGCTTCCAGAAGACTGGAGAAAATGATGGCTCTTGGTGAATGAGGTCAAAATGCTAGGATGTCAGGGTGTAGTGGGAATTCCTAATAATGTACTGTCACAGCCTTGAAAAATTCCACAGAAGTAGCACCTGGAAAAACGGCATATACTAAGAACTGTGTTAATGATTATCTTTCATGTTTTTCTTAGAATAATAGCCTTGTTACAAACCCCGAGACCAGACCCAGAAGGGAGTATGACTGGAGTCATGAAAGCATGGACCTTGAAACACTGGGTCGGGGGTCAGGCATGGACGCTGCCCGTATACTTGCTGATTGTTCCTGAGACTAGCCCAGAAGGGGACGGCCTAGGGTAAAAACAAGGAGATCTGGGCTATGTCAGTGTAGTGTCTTGAAAAAGATAAGATCAAAGAAATTCTTGTAGCTACAATCAGGAATGAAAGCTGGACTCAGAGTGGACTCTGCACCGCAGTCCAGTAGAGGCTGCAGGGCCCTTGACCCATGGCACCAGGTTTTGTGTTCTGTCTCCATTCTCGTCGCTCGCTCCCGGACCATTAGGGCAATATCAGGGCACATGGTGGGGATGGGATTTTGTCCTGCAGCAGAGTGCAGAGGACGCACCCTTCATCGAGGCCCAAATTCAGTTGCCCTCAAACCTGGACGTGCATTTAAGGCCTGCAGAGGGCTTGCTGAGACCCAAATGGCTGGCCCATCCCCAGCGTCTGACTCAGTGGGTCTGCGGTGGAGCCCGTCAGTATCCTGCTGGGCCAGGGATGGCACTTTGAGAACCTGGCCAGAGGGACACCTGCACCCCTCATAGTGATGACTTTCCTCTACTGGCGAGGCTAATGACAGGAGGAGCTGTCGTTAGAGAGCAACAGGGATGGTAGGGTCTGGCAAGAGAGGCCAAAAGTCAGGGGGGTCACCATGAGCATCATGACTGATCAAATCATCAAGGCTGGTGTGGCGGCCAAGAGGCCTGATCCACAGGCAGTTATGGAGAAGATTCAAGAATGTGGTGCTCCCAGACGTCCCTGGTGGTCCAGCGGATAAGAATCTGCTTGCCAATCCAGAGGACGTGGGTTTGATCCCGGGTCCCAGAAGATTCCGCGTGCTGTGGAGCAACTTAGTCGATGAACCACAACTTCTGAGCCCAGGTGCTGCAATTACTGAAGCCTGCCTGCCTAGAGCCTGTGCTGCACAACAGTGGAAGCCACCGGAATGGCACAATGAGAAGCCGGTGCACCACAGTGAAGGGCAGGCTCTGCTCACTGCAACTAGAGATGGCCCTCGAGCCCCAGCAAACACTCAGTGCAACCAAAAATAATTTTAAAAAATAATAATAGTCTGCCTGCTAATGTAGAGAATATGGGTTTGATCCCTGGACTAGGAAGATCCCACAGGTGGCAGAGCAGCTAAGCCCACACGCTGCAACTCCTGAGCCCGTGTACCTAGAGCCCGTGCTCAGCAACAAGTCAGCTTACACCCACATTTCCTGCCCACAGAGCTTTGTTGACACCACGTGCTGAGAGCTGGCAGACTGCTTGATCTACCAGCATGGGACCCCACGTCATACTGCAGCCTGATGGAGGTAGACCATCCACAGAGGAGGTGATGGGGAGTGGGCCCATGACCCGTTGACAATACTACACACCACACCACCCAGAAGCTGCCAGCTAGGAGTGACATGATGGCACCGCCCGTGGAAGGCACAGCTGACATGCCAGCTCGTGCTCGGCAAGCCGGGGCGCGGTCCCCCAGGACAATGCAGGCCCAGAGCCCTCTGCCTGGCACTGTTCCTCACGAGGAAGAGTGTGTGGACCTGGGCACCAAGGTATGGAAGCTGGAGTGGTCCCGTGCGTCATGTCTGGGTAACATTACTGCCAAACCTAGCAGCTGAAACAATGAGCCTTCATTCTCTCACAGTTTCAGTGGGTCAGGAGTCTGGTTGCAGCTCAGTTGGGGGTCTCTGGGTCAGGGATTCAGCGATCAAGGCATTGACCAGGACTGTGATGGTCTTAAGGCCTGAGTGGAGGATGACTGGGGACGATCAGCTTTCAAGCTCACTGATGTGGTTGTTGGCAGGCCTTGGGCCCTTGCTGGCTGTTGGCAGGAAACATCTGCCACATGGGCCTCACCCTCCAGCAGCTAAACCATGGCAGCCGGCGTCTCTTTAAGCACACAGGTGAGAAAGAGGAGATGCTCAAGGCGGAAGCCATGGTCTTTCCATCACCTGATCTTGGAAAGGGACAACCCACCACTTCTGCTGCTGGAACTCTGGACTCCGCGGGGCTAGAGTCCTCATCCCCAAAGAGGGGACACGTCCACCAAGGGGCACAAAAGAGTCCAATGGGATGGTGAGCCACAGCTGCTGCCTGGGCACTTTGGGCTTCTTGTGTGCAGGGACCACCTGGCAAGAAGAGTCCCACTTTGATGGGGAAATTGACCCCGATGCCAAGAGGAGGGAGGTCAGCTGCTGCTCCATAAAATTCAGGTGATCTAGTAATACGCAGAGCTTCCTGACAGTCCTTTGCACAATTATGACCACAAATGAATGGGTACAGTAACTTCAGTCTGACTCAGCCACTGGAAGCTGCTTCATTGGAGGTCCTGCCCATCCCAGGGCAGCCATCCTCAGCCACTGAGCATAACGAGGCTGCCCCTTGGCTCACAGAGGACGCTCCGGTGGACATTCCCCCTCTGGAACGTCCCACCTGCTGGGCTGAGGCTATGTCAGGCCTGTGTCAGCGTTCACGTATTCTCTCCTTCCTCTCCCAGGCCTCGATCCCCAGTCAACCTCTGGCACCCCAGGCTCTGTCTCAGTGTTGGCCTCCAAGGGTGGAGTGCTGTGGGACAGGTCTTCATCTGACCTGACCTCTGACCCCACACCTGCCCCAGGTGAGATGGTACAGGGATGCCTGGGAACCATTCGGACACCGAGATAGCTAGCAATTACAGGGCTGAGCGTGGACAGGACTGTGGGTCCTCTAATGTGTCCAGCTAAACCTAAGTGGCAAGTGTCCTCCATTCAGCTTCCCCTTTGCGGGGGCGCGGAAAGGCCCGGGGCCCTCTCCCTGAACAGGTAGGCTGAGGGAGCAGGACGTGGAGTGGAGTCAGGCACCTTAACCGATTGTGGTTCAAATATCTCACCTCTGTAAAATTTGTGAAAACACAGGATGGTGGGAATGCCTAGTCAGAGCCCCTGCCAGGGCCTTGCAAGTAACCCGTGCAAGTGAGAGGCTCTGGAGCGTAAGCTTCATTCACTTCATGGTGAATAGCCTGTTAGAGCGTCTATTGTCCTGGCATTTAAAAAATATGTACTCTTTCTATATATTAAAATGTAAAATTGCATCTTGTTTTAAATAATTAAAAATTATAACTATTCTTCTTCCTCATTAACTCTCTGAATGTCATTATCCCATGGGACTTAAAGATTTTTTGCTTTTGCTTTGCCACACCATATAGCATGTGGGATTTTAGTTCCCTGACCAGGGACATTATGCTAAGTGAAATAAGTCAGACGGGGAATTCCCCAGAGGTCCAGTGGTTAGGACTTGTCACTTTAACTGTCAGGGCCCGGGTTCAATCCCCGGTGTGGGGACCCGGGTTCAGTCCCGGGGTGGGGACTAAGATTCCCACAAGCGGCATAGTGCAGCCAAAAAAAAAAAAAAGGTCAGACAGATAAAGACAAATACTGTATGATATCAGTTACGTGTGGAATCTAAAAACACAACAAACTAGTGAATATAACAAAAAAGAAGCAGATGCATGGATACAGAGAACAGACTAGTGGTGGTTAGCAGTGAGGAGAGGCGGGGAGGGGACCATGTAGGGGTGCAGGAGTGGGGTGCAAAAACCACTGGGTGTAAGACAGGCTCAGAGATGTATCGAACAACACAGGGAATATAGCCAATATTTTGTAATAACTATACATGGAGCGTAACCTTTAAAAATTATATAAGAACTCCCCTGGGAGTCCAGTGGTTAACATGCCATGTTTCAAATGCAGGCAACATGGGTTCAATCCCTGGTTGGGGAACTAACCAACTAACTAACCAACTAACCAATGCCATGCATTGTGGCTAAAAAAAAAAAATCAGTATTAAAATTGTATAAACATTTTTAAATTTTAAAGATAAATATAAAGAGAATGAAATACCTTTCTGGACACAGAAGAATGTCAAGAGCAACGAGAAAGCTCTTAAATCGAGCACAGAGATTTGTCTGTGTCTCTGATACAGTTGTGGTGGTCACATAACCTACTGCTCTGGGTCAAATAATACTCCCTCCTCCGCTGCCAATTCCTGTCCGCCTGGAACCTCAGAGTGTGAGGGCATTTGGAAATAGGGTCTTTGCAGATATAATTAGTTAAGGTGAGGTCATAGTGGAGTAGGACGGGTCCTAATCCAGTGACTAGTGGTCTTATAAGAAAACACAGATATGCAGGCACACACACACACACACACACACACACTGTCATGTGAAGACACTGATGGGCAGGGAAAACAGTACGTGCTGGTGGAGGATGCCGTGGGGCACCTATGCGCCAGGGAATGCCAAGGATTACTGGTGACGTGGCAAACATCAGAGGCTGGAAGGGAGGAAACCCTCCTGACTTGAGTTTGGACTTCTGGTCTTTCAAACTTCAAGAGAGCACGCTTCTGTTATTTTAAGCCACCCAGTTGGTGAAAGTTTGGTAATGCAGTTCTAGGAAACGAGTATACCTATCTTTTGCCACAGGATGATAATTAGACTCGTTGCTGACTTCTCCATATCAAAACTGGAAGTCAGAAGCCAGTGTAATAACACCTTCAAATGGATGAGAAAATACAACTGTCAACCTACAATGGTACATCCACTAAAACCATCTTTCAAGAACTGACTACAAAGGCATTCTCAGGTGCAAAAACTGAAAGTATTTACTACCAACAGATCCTCACTACAACAACAACAACAACAACAACAAAAGTTTAAAAAAAAGGACTTGAGGAAGAATGAAAAGGATCCCAGAAGGAAGGCTAGAGAAGCAAGACAGAATGACAGCTCAGAAGATGTGAAGACAAGAATTCTGTGGGGGCGGAGACTTTGGGAGTCCCAGGAAAGCACAAGAACCCAGCAGCCAGCCTGTCATTAGGCAGAAACCCTGCAGTGAGGGGACAACGGGCCAAGATGGAGTTCTCCAAGGCACGAAAAGAAACTGACAAAAAGTGTGTCTCCCACACTGGTGACCTCTTATGACTCAGTAATTTGGCTCCTGAACCAGCATTATTATTAGCGTTAATTATTAGTGTCCATTTACACAGCATTTTTCAGAAATATCACTTGGTATAAGAAAAAGCTAATCAAGATTTTGAGATGAATTTTTTTTTGCAATGAATTTCTTGAGCAAATGAGAAATGGGTCTATATTCTTGATACAGGTGTACATCTGCTAAGTTGTTAATATTTGGGGAGACTCTTAAATGGTCTGGGTAACTAATGTGTAAGTTACCAAAACTGCAAGTATTTTGCATTTCAAATACTTCCACTGACTGGTAAGTGCAAAAGTCTGAGACTACTCAATATTATTGGGGGCCACTTACTAGCAACCAGACCGTTGTTAAACCAAATGATTTGTATAGTGAGAAGTTGCCAGATTGTGTAAACATTTACATACAGCACGTACTTGTGTATTTTGGCAATGGCTGGGGTCCTGTCACTTATTCTTTGTTTTTTCTTCTGTAAGAGAAAAAGATTCAGAGCACACGACCGCTTATCATTCTTAGAGATAAATGTATAAAATGATATTCTATCAGAGCAATACGAAGTTAAACACTGAAAGTGCTTTGAAAATGCTGTCCTCTTTCCAGCTCTCCATCCATTTTGGGTAGAGTTCTGTGTGTATTTTTATCAGTACATACAGAGTAGACTTTGTGAGCTTTTTTTTTTTTTTTTTGCTAAAAAATCATGGCTTGTTGGATCGTATTGACTGAGTCATACCTAAGAGATTTGTAATTTCTTTTCACTCTTTTCTTGACCTTCTGAGATAGGCTTTCAGTCCTAAGTAAGCATTGTCCACACCTTCTGTACACATTTCAATTGGCTGTGTAATAGAACGACATGAAATTGTACTTCTTTTTCTCTTGTTTCTTGAGGTTTTTTGATGTGGAACATCTTAAACTCTTTACTGAGTTTGTAACAATATTGCTTCTGCTTTATGTTTCTTTTTTCTTTTTTTTTGGCCTGGAGGCATGTGGGATCTTAGCTCTGCAACCAGAGATCTAACCCCCACCCCCTACATTGGAAGGAGAAGTCTTAACCACTGGATGTCCAGGGAATCCCCCTCTTCTTCCTTTTGCATGTAAGTTTGTGGTGAAAACATGCATTTCTGAATGGGTATGAGGTCAGATCTGAGATTTATTTCTGCATATTATGTATCTGAACCCATGGCAAGACTATGTGTGGATACGCACACGTATGCAGATACACACATGGCATCTGGTCCCATCACTTCATGGCAAATAGATGGGGAAACAGTGGGAACAGTGTCAGACTTTATTTTCTTGGGCTCCAAAATCACTGCAGATGGTGACTGAAGCCATGAAATTAAAAGACACTTACTCCTTGGAAGGAAAGCTATGACCAACCTAGACAACATATTAAAAAGCAGAGATTTTACTTTGTCAACAAAGGTCCATCTAGTCAAGGCTATGGTTTTTCCAGTGGTCATGTATGGATGTGAGAGTTGAACTATAAAGAAAGCTGAGTGCTGAAGAATTGATGCTTTTGAACTGTGGAGAAGACTCTTGAGAGTCCCTTGGACTGCCAGGAGATCCAACCAGTCCATCCTAAAGGAGATCAGTCCTGGGTGATCCAAACTGAAACTCCAACACTTTGGCCACCTGATGCGAAGAGCTGACTTATTTGTAAAGACCCTGATGCTGGGAAAGATTGAAGGCAGGAGGAGAAGGGGATGACAGAGGATGAGATGGTTGGGTGGCATCACCGACTCAATGGACATGGGTTTGGGTGGACTCCGGGAGTTGGTGATGGACACGGAGGCCTGGTATGCTGTGGTTCATGGGGTCACAAAGAGTCAGTCACGACTGAGCGACTGAACTGAACTGAACTCTTGAATACTATAAAATTATTTGAAGAGAATGCTGCTGTTGACAAGTGCGCAATCATGTCCCACTCTTTGCAGTTTCATGGGCTATAGCCTGCCAGGCTCCTCTGCCCATGGACTTTTTCCAGGCAAGAATACTGGAGTGGGTTGCCATTCCCTACTCAGGGATTTTTCCTCACCCAGGGATCAAACCCACATCTCTTGAGGCTGCCGCTTTGGCAGACAGATTCTTTACCTCTAGCACCACCAAATGCCTTTACCAGTCAGGATGAATGATTGCTTAAAGACCCTTGATGATCTAAGGATAACTTTCTTATGAAGCAGATTCAGTGGCTGATAACAGACACTTAGAAATGGTAAAACAGATGAAATGGTTTACATTGGCAGGAAATCCAGTCTTTCTCTTGGGGTTCCCCTCCTTCTGGGGGAGCTTCTGGGGATCCATGAAGGATGTGGTCATGTGCTGGAAATCTGACACCTGGGCCCAGCTTTTATGCTCAGAGCCATCACTTCTGCCCTATTTGTGTTCTCTGAATCACTCGATAGAACACGCACATACAAGTCCTGCTGACACAAGTAAGGTCACCTGACGGTGACTGCCCAGAGCTCAGAGCAGGAGGGCAGGGCTTCCAGATGGGAGCTGTAATTCCACTTCAGAGGCTCTTCCTCAGGGCCCGGCGTACTTTCTGTTAGTGGGGGAGACCCCCAGCTCCACCCCAGAGGGCTCTCCCCTTCTTTACTTCCCAGGCTTTCTAGCTCCTAGGTGCGGGACATTGGGGTCAGCCATTTCCTTCTGTGGAAACCTCCCCACTAATTCTGCAAGGTTCACACACAACCAGTGCTTTTATTCAATGTTGGGGACGTCAGGACTCCAGTTAAAATCTCTTTAAAATATCTTCACTACCTCTTAGAGCACAATCCAGATAAAGATTTTGCTAACTTGTACAACCAAACAGACCCTTAAGCCAATGGTCTGCATCTTAGCACTTGGCTTCGTGGTGACATCCCAGTCCCTACGCCGCTGCCAGCAAACCCTGCGCGGGTCCTGCCTTTGCATGCATGCACGCTTGGTCATGTCCAACTCTGCGACCATTACAGACTGCAGCCCACCAGGCTCCTCCATCCATGGGCTTTTCCAGGCAAGAGTACTGGAGTGGCTTGCCATTGCCTTCTCTGGGGGATCTTCCTGACCCAAGGGTCCTGTGACCAAGTGGTCCATAATCTGGGTGAATTTCCTAAAACAAAGGGCATCTTCAAAATGATCAGCACTTTTCCATCCAGAAGCCAGAACTGCCAACTAGCCTCAAACACCTCCCTTGCTAACATTACTAATGAATCAAGTCCCTTTTGAGGGAGCACTCCCCTCCACTCCAGGGTAGTCTGAGTCAAGTGACCGAGATGCTTAATTTCAGCGGCTGCGAACTCCCAGCTGGGCTCCACCTGGCTCACAGAAATGATTTATTCGGCTCATAACTGATCATCTCCCTTAAAGTTTTGAATTGGTTGCCATCATTCCATTAGGACATTTGAAATAATCTGGATTTCTATCTTCCTTTGAGAAAGTCTGAAGACCAGGTAATGCAAGTCCTGCCTTCCCAAATGGAAGTCTACTGGCTGGAGGAGGCAGGGTCCCCCCCCCCCCCCAACACGTACGCAGACAGCGCACACCTGCCTTCTAGTCTCCCTGCGGCCCCCACCTGCTCCTCCACTTCAGTCACCTGTCACCCTTGGCCATGAGCTGTTTCCTTGCTCCTCCGCAGGCTGCGTTCCTCATCCAGCCTCTGTGGACCTTCCCTCCATAAACTTTGGCCTTAGGGCTTTGCAGCCACGTGGCCAAAATGTTTCACGGAAAGGAGCCGCTCCGTTTTCCTGAACAGCTTGGTCGCCCCCACCTTGATGTTATTTCGATTTAATTTAATGGGCGATTATCAAACCCTTGCTGGAGGCAAAGGCCAGAAGCAGCCGGGCTGATGGGAAGTCAGGCTGATGAATGGGTTATCAGTGAATAGACATCTGCTAGAAGCCGACTGAGCGACTTCACTTTCACTTTTCACTTTCATGCATAGGAGAAGGAAATGGCAACCCACTCCAGTGTTCTTGCCTGGAGAATCCCAGGGACTGGGGAGCCTGGTAGGCTGCCGTCTATGGGGTCACACAGAGTCGGACACGACGGAAGTGACTTAGCAGCAGCAGCAGCTGAAGCCTGGGTGTGTGAGAATTTGCCAAGGAGGGCAAACAGTGCCCGGTGCTTCTTAAACAAAGGTCAGTGAAGATAGGGATAACGAGCACTTCCTGTGGTTTCCTGGTCGGGGGGACGGCAGCTGCAGTGGATGATGGCAGAGAAAGCCAGGCTGACCGGTTCTGAGCGGTGGGTGGACGGTAAGGACGCAGAGGTGGCAAGTGTAGACAAGACGCTTCAACAGCTCTGCAAGATTTGGTCTAAAGGAGGGAGTGAGGGGACCCGAGCCACTGGGCGCTAGACTCTTCTTTGAGGGCTGCAGCTAGAGGGGTGTTTATTAGTGAGAGGGAAAGAGCCAGTGGAAAATGCTTCGTGGTCACATGTGCGTTGGAACCCCTGGGAGCTTGGGGAGGAGGGGATATGGCACAAAGAATTAGCGACAGACTGGAGTTGGGAGAAAGGCCTGGGCGGTATGGGATGAAGGTGAGGGCAGGGGCACCGAAGTGTGCAGACGGGGGAGGAGGGGAGAGAAGCTGCTCGCCCGAGCCCTTCCTCTCTGGAGCACCCACTGAACTCGGATCTCCGTGGCTTCCTTGGAACCAGCCCTGTTAGATCCATGGCACCTGATAAGGAGGCGACACGGGCTGAACTGCGTCTCCTTCCCCAGATGCCTGTGTGGAAGTCCTGGCCCCCAGCACCTCAGAAGGTGACTGCATTTGGACCTAAGTTCTTTAAGGAGGTATTGGGTTGGCCAATAAGTTCGTTGGTGTTTTTCCATAATAGCGTACAGAAAAACCTGTACAAACTGTTTGGCCAACCCAATATTTAAGCTTAACGGAATCATAAGGATGGAACTCTAATCCAGTGGGACTGGTGTCACTATAAGAAGAGACACCGGCAATGCCCAGAGCAAAGGCCACGTGAGGACCCTGAGGAGCGGCCACCTACGAGCCAAGGAGAGCAGGCTCGGGAGAAACCCAGCCTCCCGAGACATTGATCTTGGACTTCCAGCCTCCAGGGCTGGGAGAGGATAAATGTCTGCAGGAGACACAGGAGACACAGGCCTGATCCCTGGATCGGGAAAGTCCCCTGGAGAAGGAAATGACAACCCACTTCAGTATTCTTGCCTGGAGAATCCCGTGGACAGAGGAGCCTGGGGGCTATAGTCCATGGGATAGAAAAGAGCTGGGCACAAGCGAGCATGCATGCATGCATTCGTTCAAGCCACTCAGCTTAAGGTATTTTGCTGTGGCAGCCTGAGCCGACAGGAGCAGAATGGGCTGCGAAAAGAGGCAGGGCTGTCTTTCTGTTGAAGTTGCCAGCATCAGTGGCCCCTGGAACACTCATAGACGTTTTGCAAAATCACATAAGCACAACAAAGAGGTGGTTTCCACTCAGAGGATGGGCTTGGGATTTAGACAGACTTGACTTTCCATCCAGCAAGTCACGTAACCTTCCTGAGTTTCAGATGTTTTATTTGTAAAAAGAAGATAACAAAACCCACCTCAGAGGGTCACTGGGAACGTAAAGAGATATATATAGAAACATGGAGCACACTACCTAGTAACCATTATCGGATGTTATTAGAGAAGGTGGTATGTGATTGGGCCACTCTGTTTTCTAGTATTGTTGAGAGGGAAATCCATTCCTGCTTGTTACACTTCGTCATTTAGTGAGGAATGGGGGCAGGGAGTGGGGTATGGCACACAAATTGGCTCACATATAGGGCTTCGTGCTGACTCAGGTGAAGAATCACCGTGAAATATAACCCTGGGAAACCAAACTCAGAGAGGCCGACATCTGCACGCAGCATTGCGCCTGGCACATGGGAGGCAGTCAGGCCATACTGGCGAACGTGTTTGTGAATGAAGAGAATGCACTGAGGTTAAAACACTGAACATCTGTAACCATCTGTTGATTGGTTCACCCTCTTTGTGTTGCAAGTAACAGAAACCCATTCAAACCAGCCTAAGCCAAAAAACTAAAAGAAATTTTTTTTAAATTTACAAACAGTGGGAGGGGGGCAATTTGTCAGCTTGGAAACTGGAAAGTCAGGATGTCTGCTTCAGGCACAGTTGGATTCAAGGGCAAGATGGCCGGAGTGGTCTTCTCTCCTTTTCTTCTGTACTGGTTTACACCCAGGCACGTGCCTTCCACGTGGTGGTCCTGGCAGCTCCTTCCAGGATCCCACCCTCTATACACCCAATGATACATCCAGAAGAAAGGGGCTTCCTTTCCAAACACTTCTAACTTGAGTCTTGAATTGACTCTCAGCCGCCTGGCCAGAGTCCCAAGAACCAGTCTTATCCACTCAGCAACATTCCAAGGCCTGGGGGCAGAGGAGGGATAATTTCCCCAAGGAGAAATAGGGAGCTTCCCCCAGCAGAAGGGACACTGGCTGCTAGGCAGGCACAGATCGCCGTTGCCCCCAGACTGACAGCATCTGGAGAGGGGTCCGGTGACTCAAGGGTGACTAGGTGAGACAGAAGGACAAGCATGGTGCTTGGAGGACACACGAGCAGGGTGAGCAGAGCTCTGCTGGGTCTGGGGAGGGCAGGGCCCTCTGAGGAGCGCAAGGAGGCCGGGAGGCCCCCAGGACGCCTGGCCGTGGATGTACACAGCAGACTGATGGCGATGGGCTCTGACTCTACCCGACCCTGAGCCCACACCCTCTGCCGTGTGGTTTTGCAGCGTCTCTCATCAAGAGGGGCTTCCCTTGTGGCTCAGTTGGTAAAGAATCCACCTGCAATGCGGGAGACCTGGGTTCGCTCCCTGGGTTGGGGAGATCCCCTGGAGAAGGAAAAGGCTACCCACTCCAGTATTCTGGCCTGGAGAAGTCCATGGATTACATAATCCATGGGGTTGCAAAGAGTAGGACGCGACTGAGCGACTTTCACCCATCCACCCCCTCTCATGAAAAGGGGAGTCTATTTTCCCTCCCCTAGAATCTCTGGCTGGGCTCGTCACTTGCTTTGACAATAGAATGTGACAGAAGGGATGGTGTGACAGTTCTGAGGTTAGGCTTTCAGGGCTTTTCTCTGCCTTTGCTTCTTCTCCTGGGCCCTTGCCTTTATCATGTGAACTGTCCTGGGTATTTGGCTGGAGGATAAGGGACCACTCGAAGCCATCTCAATGGTCCCAGCCAAGGCCCCGGACGTGGAAAGAGCCCCGTGTGACTAGCAAAGCTGACCACTTACCCACAGACGACTGCAGACACATGAGTGAGTCCACTGGGCCCAGGTCAGATTAGAACTGCCCAGGTGACCCAGGGACTCAAGAGTGGTAGTGGCTGCTGTTTTAAGTCACTGTTTTGGGCCAGTTTGTTACACAGCATTGTGTGGGAAATAAGTAACAGCTACAAGGCATTACAGGCTCCCCTGGTAAAGAATTACAGGCTCAGATGGTAAAGAATCCGCCTGCAATGCAGGAGACCTAGGTTCGATCCCTGGGTCAGGAAGATCCCCTGGAGAAGGGAATGGCAACCCACTCCTGTATTTTTGCCTGGAAAATTCCATGGACAGAGGAGCCTGGTGGGCTACAGTCCATGGGCAAAGAGTGAGACGCAACTGAGCATGCACACACAACGCATTATGGGGAGAAAACCCAGCTAGCGATTGGCTTGTCCACCTGGGTCCCCTGGCATGGGGCTGGATATAGCTGGAGAGGTTTCTAGTTTGCAGGAAAAATGCCATACAGGGCCTGGAGGGTCATGCTCATTCATAGGCGGTGCAGTCTCTGCTCTCTACAGACCTCACACAGGGACTTTAATGGACCTTCCGACACGTTTCTCATAGACAAAGGCTTACGAAACTTATGAAATTTATCCAGCTTGAGCTGCTGGGCAGAAATGCCCTCCACGAGCCACCTCTGGGTGCATATCTCCCACCTGAATCACACAGTTTGGTTTAGACATTTCTATATGGTGGCTGTGAGTGGGACACAAAGAAAGAACATATGTGGGGCTGGTGGGTGACTGGGAAGAATTGAATGGGTCCCCAACACTGTCCAGGGGTAACACCAGCTACTCAGTCACGTGGGAGAAAGAACAGCCCAAAGGGTGGGCTCTAAAGCCAGTTCCAGGCTTCTCTGGAAGAAAGTCAGGGCAAGAGGTAGCTGGAAGCTGCCGACCCAGGGCTTGTCAACCAGAGAATGGAAAGGATGGAACAAAGAAAGGAAACCGATGCCCCCAGCACCCGCCCTGCTCCTAGCATCCAGGTAACTCCCCCCTGCATCCTGAGATACACATGTAAAACAGACTCTGGGACCCCAAATCTGTCCCAGACTGAATGCCTGAATGTGGCCTGTTCTAGGGATCACCACCACCCGCCCAGGAGAGAAGCCCGGCAACCGGCCATCAGGTCCTGTTTATCCATCACCTAAACACCTTTCTGTTCTCTCAGCCCCTACTTAACATCCCCCTCCTACTCCCAGACTTCCCACTTCCAAGTGACCACTTCTAAACTGGATTTCAGTTTCTCAGTGGGATAAAACCTCGATTCTGCAATCTACCATAAGGATCTTCTGAATCCTTGCCTGTATCTCTGCCCAGCTGCTCTCCAGCATGCCTGCCTCGGTTCTGGGCTGCAGTGGACTCAAGCTTCTTTCGGCTTTCGAGGCGGATTCTAGGTGCGCACGCCCCTCCCCCACCCCGCCCCAGGTCCCTGCACTTGGGGTTCCCCTTCCAGCCGGCCAGCCTTCTTCCAAGCAGCCCCAGGTGTGGCTTGTTCAAGGGCATCTGCCTCCGTCTCCACAGTCCGAGGTCTGCGGGCTCTGTGCTCCGTGAGAAAGTCTCCTGGGCGCGATCGGAGCCGGCTCAGGATAGGTTCAGACGTCCTTGCTTGGGGCCGGGCACGGTCAAGCCAAGTGGCTGCGCTAGTGCGCGGACACCGCCCTCGCTATCCCCACCTCCTCGGACCCTGAAGTCCTGAGGGCCGAGAGCGGGGCGGGACGGGCGGGACGGGGGTGAGGGGAACAAGGAAGCGCGGGAAGTCGGCGGGCGATTCACCCGTACCGGGGAGTCAGCGCGCAGGCTCCGGCCCCGCGCTCTCAACTCTTGGCGCCCAGGCTCTGCCCTGAGAAGGGGTCCCCGCACCTTCGCGGGCGGCTGGAGCTGGACGGCTGAGGTAGCTGGAGACGCGCGGGTGGCTGGGCCCCACTCCGCACCCGGACCGCTCGGGGCCACGCGGGGCGGCGTCCGCGCGACCCTCTCGGGCGCAGCCTCGGGCGTCCGTCTCCGCGCGCGGGCTGCCGCCGTCACCAGGCCAGGGGCGAAACCATCCCCGAGCTGCGCGGGCCCTCGGCTGCCTGCAGGTCGCCGAGCGCTCGCTGGGGACGGAGGAGCACGTGGGGACGGGCTAGGTCAGCGGTCCCCGCGCCCCGCCCACGGCCCGGGCGGACACCTATGGCCCCGCCCAGGTGGGGCGTGTCCTTCACCAGGGCCCCTTTCCCACCTCCGGCTTCACGCGGGATCCTCCTTCCTTTGACCTCGGGCCCTGCCCTCTCCCGGGGCCTCCCACCCGGGCTCACCTCGAACTTGCTCATGAACTCCGCGAAGATGCCGAAGAAAGCCTCGGAGGTGGTGGCTTTAGAATCTTCCCCGAAGAAGGCCAGCGCCTTGCCCAGCTCCTCCATGGCCTCTCGCTGCAGCCCGTCCAGCGCCCGCAGCAATGGCTGGGCCGTCTCCAGGAAAGACTGACGGCCTCTGTTAAGGAAAGGGCTTCGGGCCCCTGGGGCAGGTACTCCGGCAGTGACCCAAGCCAGCGGCCTTACTGCCCCAGGGCCGTTTGTTTTCCTGGGCACCATGCCCCCGTCAGAGGCTCCTGGCTTGTCCTGACACCCGCCACACCCGGCCCAGCCTCACGCCGTCCACTTGCTCCCCTCTCTGTGGGGCAGCTCTCTCTGCTCTCCTGGCTCTGCCCAGAGGCTACCCCATTCTTCCCCAGCAATCCATGGAGGCGGGCCCCTTATTACTCTCAGCCTGTTCTCCCTCTCTGTCCTTTTAAAAAAAACCTATAGCATTTGTTACTACATTTCCCCTCCTGACCGCCTGTGGCTAGTCAGACATGACAAACCTCTCCTTGTATCTTATGACCGCAGTCTGGGCTGCCCCCCACCCCACCCCGCCAAGAACAGACGGGGCAAGGGAGTGGCTTTAGGCCAACCAGAAGAGCTCCTTCTCAGTTACAAACAGCCTCGCCATAAGCGCTTAGATTCTAAACGGCCTAAGATGGACCCTCTTCTAGAACCCCTGCACCCACAGCAGCCTCTGCCCAGACTTGCCGCCAGGACATGGAGTCTGCACTGGTCGCTGGAGTGATGGCCAGCTCTCCCTGACCCCCACCCCACCCCTGAGTCCACTGTGGCCCTGGGACAGGATACCGCCATGACCACAGCAAACTTGTCCTCGCTGGAGGGGGACATGCTCTGGCACGCAGCCTGGATCTCACTGATGGTGCCATGGAGGTCAGCCAAGTCGCTGGTCAGGGCCCGTTGGTTTACTGTAGGCAAGGCGGTAGAGCCTCATGGGGACTGCCCAGGAGGCCAGCCCAGGACAGTGGGGGCTCTGCCTCCCCACCCACCCACCTGGCTTACCTTTGGCTGCCAGGGGCACAGTGGGCAGGTCCTGAGCAAAGCCCAGGAGCTCGGGGAAGTGCTGGCTCAGCGATTTGGCGAGGATGTGCAGGAAGGTGGACTTCCCGTCCACTGTCTTCGTGGAGTTCAGCTGCAAGTGACCCCCACACACATCTTCCTCCAGGACCACATCTGACTCCTGATCACAGGGGCTCAGCCCTGCTTCCCTGGACTGTGGCATCGGTTCCCCACCCCCGACACTCGCCAACTCCAAAGCTTATAAACGGATGGCTAGTAGTCCTTACTCTGAAGCTCTTATCTGCTGGGATGTCGCGAGCTTGTCCCCTGGCCCAGATCTTTGAGACCCCCATCAGGAACCAGTCCTTCCCATCCCCAGCTAGGGGAGACACCTAGGTTCTTTTTGGTCCTTGTGAGTTTGTTCTTGTTAGCAGATGGAGCCCAAGATTTTCTAACCCCAGCGAAAGTGGGAGCATCATTCACGGTTTTTCCCTTTTGTGGTTTTCTGGAACCATTTGTGGCCCAACTGAGCCTCAGACACCCTAAACTGTTCATATCTAGAAACAGACTTGTCCTCCCTCTCTTAAAAGAGCAACCAAAGGTGTTGTGGTGGAAAGTCCGAGACACACAGGGGTAAGGCTGGACATCTGAGGTGTCCTTTTTCTGGTTCTAGATCTTTCTGGGGTAGGACTGGCCTGACGGTGGTTCTGGTGTCGAGGGTGTCCAGGCTTCCTCCTGGAGCCTTCTCCCCTGTCCCCTCCTCCCCCACCACTCCGTCTCTCCAAGGCCTGCAGAAGCCACCTTGCTTCCCCACCCTTTCAAGCCCCAACCTTTGCTTCTGTTACATGCTGGCTTCAGGTAGCGGCTCTTCCTGCCGGGGAGCCTCAGTGGTAGAGCAAACAGATGGACGACTGCCTGACCCGCCCCCTCACCTCCGTCAGGAAGTTGATCTTGAAGCCCGTGGTTTTGTTGGTTTGAGGCTGTCCATCGTTGAGATAGTTGCCCATGGCCAACACAAACTGGGGAGGGAACGAGAAGGCAGGTCCTCCCCCACTCCCTGGCCCCTCTGGTGATGGGCCTCCAGGCTGGAAGCCCCAGGGGCCAGAGGGGCAGGCAGACTGATCTGAGAGGGGGTGGCCCTGACCTCCAGGATCTTGGCAAGCTTCCGGCTGTTCTTGAGCTCGAGGGAGGCCTGGCGCAAGCACTCCAGGCTGCCCCGGATCTCCTCTGTCTTCTCCTGGAGGGTGGCCTGGAAGTGGAGGCTGCGCAGGCGGGTCTTGTATTCGGGAACCGATAGCATCTACCAGAAAGGCACGGCCAGCATTCATCCATGCCGCCGGGAGGCCCTGCCCCGGGGCAGCCTGGCGGGAGGGTCAGCGCGCGGGCCCGGCATCCCCTTAGGAAAATAAGCACGACCTCTAGGGAGCACCCTCATCCCATCTCCCCTGGACCCCGAGTGAGACCTGGCCGTTAAAGGTGTAAGACTCAGAGAGGTGTGAGCGTGGGGCCGGGAGGGGAGCGGGACGCACGCATAAAAAGAGAGCGCCGCGACAGAGGAGGCCAAGGCCCCAAGGCGGCCGCCCCTGGCCCCGGGCGGGTGGCCCGGCCGCAGCACCTGCAGGACGAACTGGTCGGGCTCGCTGAGGCGGCCGGGCGCCTCGCGGTAGGCCTGGTAGCGCTGCTCCTCGTCGGCGTCGGGCGCGAAGAGCAGCAGCTGCGCGAGGTGCGCGGGCTCCAGGCGCCGGGGCTCCATGCTCATGAGCACTTGCCGCAGCTCCGCCGGGCTCAGCTTCAGGTGCGCCAGCAGGATGGCTGTGGGCGGGGCCGCGGGGTGAACGGGGCGAGGCCCGGGCTGCTGGGCGTGGCCTCGGGGTGAACGGGGAGGGGCCGGGGCTGCTGGGCGTGGTCTGGGGCGGGACAGGAGCTGGCCCAGAGGACCAGAGGACCAGAGGACCAGAGGATCCATCCTGCGACCCTTAGAGGGAAGCGTTCTCCAGGAGACAGACCTAGATTGAGTAGGGCCTGTGGAGCTGCAAGGAGATACAACCAGTCCATCCTAAAGGAAATCAATCCTAAATATTCATTGGAAGGACTGATGCTGACACTGAAACTCCAATACTTAGGCCACCTGATGCAAAGAACTGACTCATTAGAAAAGACCCTGATGCTGAGCAGGACTGAAGGTGGGAGGAGAAGGGGACGACTGAGGATGAGATGGTTGGATGACATCACCAACTCGATGGACATGAGTTTGAGAAAGCTCTGGGAGTTGGTGATGGACAGGGAGGCCTGGCTTGCTGCAAGTCCATGGGGTCGCAAAGAGTGGGACACGACTGAGCAACTGAACTGAACTGAACTGTGGAGCTGGGGCCAGGGAACTAGCGAGGGTCTTAAAGGGGCGAGCAGAGGATGCGGCTGGAGGCAGGGCCAGAACTGGGAGCAGATCACAGGATGGGGGCAGAGCCAAGCCCCCGAACCTGGGAGGGAGCGTTCACACAGCCTGGTGGCAGGTGCTGTCCCCCACGGCCCGGTCTCTACTATCCACTGGGGTGAATCCGAGGCTCTGTGGCCCCAAGGGGTCGTGTCCTGCCCCCCACCCCCAACCCCTGGGCCTCTGCAGCCCCTCACAGGTATTGTAGGCCTTCTTGTGGGACAGGATCTCCACCACCTCCTTCTTCCTGAAGGGCTCAGGCCCCGGCACCGGCTCTGGAAGGGAAACTGATGGTTTAGGGAGGGGAGGCTAGGCTGAGGCTACTGGGAGAGAGCCCAGGAAGGGTGTGGCCTCAACCCACAGTCCCGAGGTCCCCGACCATGGACTTGACTGAATCAGCTCCAGGTGTCCTCACTCTCCTCACTCATGGACTCTGGAGTCCACCCTTGCACACTCAGTGTGTGTGGTGTGTGTATGTCCCTCCCCCGTCCTCTCTCCCCTGGGCCCTTGGGCCTGAGCCGGCACCATCAGGAGAACTGGCCACCTGGTGACTGTAGATGCTGCCTGGAAGGACAACAGTCTCTCTCTTCCATCCCAGGACCACTGTCCACACACACAGTATCCTAACGACAGGGAGACACGCAGAGGCCGGTTAGGGGAGAGAGAGAGGCTGGACGGGGTATCGGCCTACCTGATCCTGACTTTGAACAAATTACCTGGCCTCTCTGTGTTTCCTCATCAGGAAGCTGGGGAGATCTCAGCCCCGACCTTACACAACTGTCACAGGATTAATGTAGAAACAAGGGTGTGTGGCATTTGGTAAGCATGCTATACCTGCCAGTTATTACCATCTCCAGTATTGAAGTGGGGAAACTGAGGCTCTGAGATGTTAAATAACTCAGGGACTCAGGAAGTAAAGGGCAGTTTGTTCAGACCTCGGGGCTCTAAGCCCTGGGACCCCCCACAGAAGGCAGTAGGTGGGCTGCCGCAGAACCTGGCTTCCCTCGGCCCCTGGGGCCACTCACTGGCGGCCTTCTGGGTGCCGAAGTGGAGCTCCAGGTCGAGGTATTTCACCATGTCGCTCAGCTTATCGTAGTCGGAGTCCTCCCCGAGCTGCGAGGGAGGGGGAGGTTCAGAGTGAGCGATAGCACTGGCAGCTGGGTTGCGGTCCCCCACTGCCCCCCACCCTCTGAGGGCAGCCTGGGCACTCCCGGAGGGAAAGCCTCCACCAAGCCCTGGCATGAACCCGGGGACGGGACGGGAGGAGACTACAGGTGAAGCCATTGATAAATCATCCAAGTTATCATTGGGCGGTGAGCTGGCTCCTCTTGTGGTCAACAACACTCAGACCTGGAACACTCTCCACGCAGAAGCCAGCAAGTTGCACTGGAACAGGGGGTACCGGGGTTGTGAAGGGGCTGGAGCCACCCAAGGAGGCTTAAGAAGGTGGCCCAGGGGTCCGGGGCTGCTCTGAGGTGTCCTTTGCTGGCAGTGAGTTCACCAGAGCTGCCCTGGGTCCCCGAAGCTGGGGAAAAGGAAGCAGGGAAGTGCCAGAGGCTAGGAACCGGCTGGGTGGCTGTGATGACTGATCCGGATGAGAGGTGACAATCTAGAAGGCCCATGGCTGCAGGGGCTTGGCCAGATGCCTGACCCGTGTCCCTGTGTCCACTGAAGTAAACCAGTGGAAGCATCACTCTGCAGAGCAAGACTGCAAGGCCCATCTGAGGCTGGTAGGAGTCTCCAGCGGACCCAGGAGGTCCCTGTTCGTGACTTTGTCCGGCTGACCACCCTTATTAGTAACATGAGAAGGTTCCCTGGAGATGTGGGCTGATGCCAACTTGGCTGGGAAGGCAGGAGATGGAATTGGGACCCAGGAGGTGGCAATGGGAAAAAAAATGACAAGCATGCTCCAAAGGAGAGTGGCTGCAGTAAGGACATGTTACTTGGCGTCCTAGGAAGAGGAGGGGACTGCGTGGAGGAACGATGGCGAGAAAGAGTACTGAGATGGGGCAGCCCCCGAAACTGGAGGGTTCCTCGGCCAAGTGAGGAGTTTGATATCCAGGTCAGAGGAGATGAAGGCCGTGTTTTCTCCTCTGAACTGGTGAAGCCCCTCTGGGAGTTCCATTTGGGGCCTGCCCTTTGACAGACTGTGGGGCTAGGAATCATGTTCTAGGGCAGTGACCCAAAGAACAGGGATGGGGTGGACCTGGCTCATCCGACGGGCTGGTTGACCTGTGGATAAGGAAATACACCTGCTCTGCCTGATTTCAAAGGGCGGGACAGAAAGCAGGGCATGGGAATCCTGGTGAGACAAAAATTCCAGAGCAAGGCAAGGATGGTTGGTGAAAACCGTCCAGTGAGGAAAGGGATGTCTCGGCAGATAGTGAGCTCCCCATCAGTGAAGGTGACCAAGTAAATATTGGCAGTGCTGTTTGGGAGGAAACACGCGCATCACAGAGAAGGGGTGGGGGCTTCCCTGGTGGCTCAGGGGTAAAGAATCCTCCTGCCAATGCAGGAGGCATGGTTCGACCCCTGACTGGGGAAGACCGCACAAGCTGTAGAGCAACGAAGCCCATTCGCCACAACTACTGAGCCTGTGCTGGAACCCGGAAGCGCAACTGCTGAGCCAGGACACCCTAGAGCTTGTGCTCCGCCCCAAGAGAAGCCACTGAGATGAGAAGCCCGGGACCGCCACTGGAGAGTAGCCCCCATTCTCCGAAACTAGAGAAAAGCTCGCGCAGCAGTGAAGACCCAGCACAGCCAAAAAGAAATAAACTGCAAACAGTGAAAGGGGAGAGGCTGCTGCGCAGGGCTTTGGACCAGCCGCCCTTTTCAGAATCCTCTGGTCTCCGCTCCTGTGAACACACTGCGCTCGGCAGGCTGTCAGACTGCTCAAACGTCTGTGACTCGCTAACCAGCTGCCCTTCTCTCAGCTCCAAGAGCCTAAGGGGACCATTCAAAATCTCGAGTGATAGCTTTCATGGGTGAGAGCGGTGCCTTTTCTGGGTGTCCCCAGCATGTCACCGGCTCAGGGACACTGACTGGGCTTCGGCGCCTGTGTTGACCACTGAGGGTGAGCGTGTCCCTGGACCGAGCTCTCGTTCGTCGTCTGCTGAGGATGGGGAGGGCCCAGGGTTGGTCAGCTGATGTTGGAAGAGCCCCAGAGGTGGACCTTGTCTTCACCGCTGCTGCCCGAACTTCCTCCCCTGGTGCAGAATGCTCAGGGTCCCCAGGTCACCTACCTGTCCCCAGATGGTGCCTTCTGAGTTCTCCACCTGCTCCCACCGCAGGCGCTTGACACTCATGTGGCTGGTCTCGCTGCGGCGGTGGCCCAGGCCCCGGGGAAGCATGGGGGGTGCACAGGGGACGGGTGGGGGCAGGGGCGGCGGGGGCGGTGGGGGGACTGGGTGGCCGAGCTGGGCGAGGGGCTTGGGCAGCCCTGGAGCAGGGCCCCGGGGCCCGTCCGGGGTGCGGGAGCTGCTGGGCTTGGGGTCATGGAAGGGCAAGGGCGGTGGGGGCGGGGGGCTGAGGGGGGGCGGGGGGATGTGGTCGGAGAGGGAGGAGTAGGTCAGGGAGCTGCCTTCCTCGCTGCTGCTGATGCACTCGCTGGCGCTGCTCCTCTCGTTGGTGATGAAGCTGCCCTGGTCGTCGTGGAAGCTCATCTGGGGAGACAGCCAGGCGAGGGGAGGGCCAGGCGGGGCCCCGGGGGAGACTGGGGCAGGGGCTGAGGTGTGGAGGACCGGAAGGCCCGGGGCAGCGGAGGCACGGCCCCGGGGCTGGATGGGGTCGTCCGGGGGGGTCAGCCTGAGGCTGTGGGCGGGACAGCCTGAGCTGGCTAGGGAACCTGAGAACCGGTACATGGGGTGGCCTTGGGTAGGGGGGTGTTGAAGCTTGAGCCAAGGGTGGGATAGCTCCAGCTGGGGAGCGGGGTGTCCTGGGAGACAGGGACGGGATGCCTAGGGCACAGCCCTCAGGGCAGCAGGCCTCTGGCAGGAGCCCTGGGATCCCAGTCCCCTTATAGGCCCCCCTCACGCCTCCCCCCACACACACGTGCCTGTGTGCTCACCTCCTCATAGTCATTCTCGGGGCTCAGGAAATCCTCCACGATGGTGACCCGGGGGCCCAGCTGCTCACTCAGCGCATCCAGGAAGCGGTCGGTGTCCCGGCTTCGCACAGGGCGGGAGAAGGCGAAGAGCTTCCGGCGGCTGGAGGGGCGGCGGCTGGGGTCCGGGCTGGGGGGGCTCTCGGCGCAGACGGGCCCGGGGCCCGGCTGAGGGGAAGGTGCCCGGCTGCTGTCCAGGCTGGCGTAGGGGTGGGACTCGGAGCTGCTGGGGGAGGCCAGGCCCTCTGAGCACAGCGGGTAGTAGCAGGGGGAGGGCAGGAGCTGCTCGCTGGGCCATGAGATGCTGGACCGGGTCCTGGGCCCTGCAGTGGGGGGCAGGCCGTGAGGACCCCTCTTGGGTCAGTGCCTGGGTTCCAGCGCAGGCTAGGGGGAGGGTGCCAGGGCAGGTGGGCTCTGTGCCCCTGGGCACCTTTCTTTCCCTCTCTGGACACAGTGCAGGAAGACTCTGGTAACTCTGCCCCTCCAGGTCTTCCCTGAGGGTGATCGGAGGCCATAGTGGATGAAGGGCATGCTGCTGGGCCCAGGACAGGCAGACCCTGCTCATCCTGGAGAGGATTCCAGGGTCCTACCCGGAACCCACTGAACACAAGACGAGGGCGAGGGGGTCTCCAGACCAAAGTCTCGGGGTACCTCCCATACCCAGCAAGCCTTTGGCTCACAGAAGTATCACCCAGGGGTTCTGCCTTCGGAACTGCAGAGAAACCGTTGTGCGAGCTTCCAACTTTGCAGCTGAGCCATTCACAGAGCAACGCACTCTATCTAGTCTATACAACAGGCCACACGCTGACTGAGGACCCCACCCCTTGGGAGCAGCCCTCCGCTTTTCCAGATCCACAGTGGGGGCGAGGATCAGAGAGGGGACACAGGAGGGGGGCCAGGACAAAGCGGATCTTGATGGCCTCTAGCCACGGAGGCTGACTGGGTTCCCCAGCATTCAGTCCCACGGCCACGGAGGAAAAAGGGGCTCCGGGGGGGGTATGCCTGGGGGTATGCCTGGCCAGCTGGCCAGGAGGCAGGAGAGGCCCTTGGGAGCTGGGGCTGGAGAGCCTCTACCTGCTGGGCCTGCCGCGCTGGGCAGTGGCGGGGAGGTGCGGGCTCGGGAGCTGGTCCCCATCTTCCCTTTGAAGCTGCTGCTCAGGCGGGACTCGAGCTCCGCGTAGACGGCTGACATCTTCCCGGAGAGGCGAGGTGCAGGTGAGTCCTGTCAGCCCTCACCTCCCCCCACACACGGCCTCAGGGGCAGGCCTGGGTGGTCTGGGAGGGCAGGGTCTGCCCCACCTCCATGGGCCACCCATTCCCAGCTCCCTGTTGACACCAGGAGCAGGCGGAGAGAGGGTCTCACCATCTTGGGGTTGGGCGTCTCGGGGAGGGATGTGCCGTCTCCCGCCTGGCGCTCGCCTGGGATGGGAGGAAGGGGCATCTCTGGACAGTCGCTGGGACCTGCCAGGGGAATCAGGAGGGCCGAGTCCACCACGGGGCGGGGGTCTAGTGACTGCCTCTGAGCTCTAAGGGTTAGACCCCAACCCAGGCCCTGGAGAAAGAACAACCAAGCCCTGCAGACCCGGGGGGAGGAGGCAGCGGCTCAACCCATTCGGGGATGTCTCATCTGGCCAAGCCCATTTTGCAGGTGGGAAAACTGAGCCCTGGTCCCGCCCTCCTCCCCAGCCCCGCTTGCGGCCTGTTGGTCACGGGCCTCACCACAGCCAAGGCTGGCCTCCAGGCCCTGGGAGCGGAGGCTGCGGCGGCACATGGAGGAGGCCCTCAGGGAGCTCCGCGTCTGGGGCTCAGGTGCCGGCTCAGGCTCCAGCTCTGGCTCCGGCTCGGACTCGGGCTCTGCTGTGGGACCAATGGGAAACGGGCTCCTTTTTCTCTCAGCCGGACAAGGAGCCTCCGAACACAGGGAGGGCGAGGGCGCCACCTGTGAGCCCGGCCCTGCTTTCAGGGGGAGCCCTGGGACGGGAAGTGGGGTGCCCAGCACAGGAGGTGCCCCAGGTAGTGCCGGCCTGAAGACAGAGGCCGTGCGGAGCGGGTCACAGCCCCTTACCCAGCAGGTCCTTTATCATGACAGGAGCCTAGGACCCCTGACTCCAAGGTCTCCACACCTGACGCCACCGCCCGCAGGGGTGACATGGAAGATTCCAGGTCTGGACAGAAGTGTGGGAGGGACGTCTGCTGCCCAGTCTGCATCTGAGTTCACACCCTCTCCCCCCAAGCCCCAGTCGTGGGTCCCCAGGGCGAGGGTCAATGGGCGCTGGGGGAGGGGGCACGTAGGGGATGTGCAGGCGGTCCAGAACAGGTGCCCAAGGTTTGGCCCCCTTTGGATGCCCGCAGCCCACGTGCTGAGGTGTGTGTGGGCAGCAGTGGAACGGCATGGGGGTCACAGGCTGCACAGGGACCCTCAGGCTCTCGTGTGGGTCTGCGGGCTTCAGAGCCCACCAGGCAGGGTGAGCTGGCCGTGTGCTCACAATCCAGGTCTCTAAACAGTGCCCACGTGGGCTCCTTCATCTGTGCCACCCTCCCTGGGGTGCAAAGCACAGCCACTGTGGAAGCCCTCACATGCGGGCGAGAAAACCAGAGACCCCTGGCGTTAGATGTGTGTTTGAAGTCTAAGGTGGGATTTCCCTGGTGGTTGAGTGGCTAAGACTGTGCTCCCAAAGCAGGGGCCCCGGGTTCAATCCCTGGTCAGGGAACTAGATTCCACGTGCCGCAGCTAAGAGTTCACACGCCGTAACCAAAGATCCCACATGCGGCAGGGAAGATCCGGCACAGCCAAATAAACAAATATTTTTAAACAAGAGTCTAAGGTTATCCTGCTTTAGGGATCAAGCTGGGAAAGTGCATCTGTGGAGCCAAGCAAGGGACCAGCCTGGGGGTGTTGGGGATGTATCTACAGTCGAGTCTGACTCTCTGCGACCCCATGGACTGTAGCCCACCAGGCTCCTCTGTCCATGGGGTTCTCCAGGCAAGGATACTGGAGCGGGTTGCCATTTCCTACTCCAGGGCATCTTCCCGACCCAGAAATCGAACCTGCGTCTCTTTGTGTTTCCTGCTTTGGCAGGTAGAGTCTTCACCACTGGGCCACCTGGAAGATGCTAGCTACAGAGCACAGGGGTGCCTCTGCGAGTGGGAGGGGCCAGGCCGGCTGTAAAGCCTCCCTGCTGAGAACAGGCGTCTGGCTCCTCGCCTGGTGGGCGGGCCAGGGGGCGGGGCCGCTCACCGGTCATGGCCGTGTAGCCCAGGAAGCAGGCGATCTTCTCCTGGCAGAGTTCCTGCTCCTCGTAGGTTAGCAGCTGGTAGATGAACTGCCAGAGGACCTGCTTGGCCGGAGTGTCGAGCACCGGGTAGACATCGACGATGAGGGTGTCGATGTTCCTGGTGGGGGAGGGGGGGTGCAAAGCGAGGAGTTCGTGACTCAGGGGCTCACCAGAGCGGCCAGGGTGGGGGACGGGGGCCCTTCCTCTCCTTCCCCAGACAGAGAAGTGGGCGGGAAGGCTGGCTCTGCGGACAGCCTGCCGGACTCAAATCCCAGCTCTGCCACCTGCCAGCCAAGTGATCCTCTCCAATTACTCATTTCTCTGTGCCTCAGTTTCCTCCTCTGTAAAATGGGAGACAAAAGAGTTCCCTGGCGGCTCAGGGGTCAGGACTCTAGACTTGCACTGCTGTGGCCCAGGTTTAATCCCTAGTCGGGGAACTAAGATCCTGTAAGCTGGGTTGCTTGGCCGGGGCAGGGGAGCGGGGACGGGGCGGGGAGTGAGGGGAAAGCATCTACCTCACAGAGCTGTTGTGAAGATTAAAATGGATAGAACAGGGGTGTCCCTGGCAGTCCAGTGGTTAAGACTCCACACTGCCAATGCAGGGGGCACAGGTTTCTCTGGTCAGGGAACTAAATTTCCCCATGCTGCAGGGCCAAAAATTTAAATTAAAAAAAAAAAATGTATAGAACATATTTGGAAAACTGACTCAAGGGACTGGCAAATGATGGCCCAAGGCCCCAAATTTGGCCCTCCACCTGTTTTTGTAAAGCAAGATTTACGGGAACATGGCCACACGCACTGGTGTATATTGTCTATGACCATTTTCAAGTGACAACAGCAGAGCTGAAGGGCTTCAGCTTTCAGTGGAGACGGTATGGCCTGCAAACCCTAAAATGTTTGCTGTCAGGCCCTTTCCAGAAACAGTTTGCTGATCCCTGCATTGTATGGAAAAAAATAAAACTGATCCTCACAGAACACCACATATAAAGATGAACCCTGGGTGGATAAAAGACCAAACTGTGCAAGGTATGATTATAAAACTAACGAAGATAACGCAGGAGATTTCTTTTAACCAAGGAGCAGGGAAGGACTTCTTGAATAAAAATTCAAAAGCCAAAGCCATAAGGCCCCCTATGCGTTGACTGTGATGATACAAAATCAAGAAAACCTGGAGCTGATAATACTAGATATAACGGAAGTAACGAGAGAATAACAAATGGAAGAAGATATTTACAATGTCTAAAATCAACAAGGAATCGGTATCTGAAACATACAGGGAATTCAGGCCAATTTCAAGTTTTGCTTTTTGGAATTTCCTGTAATTTTTCCCACATATATTTGTTCCATGGTTGGTGAAATCTGGAGATGCAGAACCCACAGATACTGAGAGTCAACTGTGGGTGTTATAACTTGGATGAATACTATTGTTTAGTTGCTAAGTCATGTCTGACTTTCGACCCCATGGACTGTAGCCAGGCTCCTCTGTCCATGGGATTTCCCAGGTGAGAATACTGGAGTGGGTCACCATTTCCTTCTCCAGGGGATCTTCCCGACCCAGGGATCAGGGTCTCCTGCGTTGTAGTTAGATTCTTTCCCACTGGGCCACCAGGGAAGCCCGAGTGAATGTTGAAAACGTGCCAAATGAAAGAAGCCAGACATAAAAGTCCACACACTGGGGCTCCCTGGTGGTCCAGTGGTTAAGAGTCCGCCTGCCAGTGGAGGGGACATGGATTCGATCCCTGGTCCAGGAAGAATCCCACATGCTTTGGAGCAACTAAGCCTGAGAGTCACAACCACTGAGTCCGTGCTCCGCAACAAGAGAAGCCGCGGCAACAAGAGGCCCACGCACCGCAGCTAGAGCGTAGCCCCTGCTCTCTGCAACTAGAGGAAGCCCGTGCGCAGCAACCAGGACCCAGCATGGTCACAAATAAATAAATTAGAATTTTTAAAAGTGGGAAAATAATTATAAAGAAGTCCACGTGTCATATGCTTCCAGCATTTGAAATCTCCAGAACAGGGAAACCTACAGAGAAGGAAAGTAGATTACTGGTGGTTTAAGGTGAAGGGGGCGTGCGGGAGGGTGACGGGGTGGGAACAGCTGTGAAAAGGTTGGGACTTCCTTTGAAGGTGATGAAAATGTCCTTAAACTGAATGTGGTGGTGGTTACGGCACATTTGTGAACATTCTAAGAGCCAGCGCGTTGTACACTCAAATGCGTGAATTGTATGGTATGTGAATTATATTTCAACAGACATATACATTTTTGTTTAAACCGAAAAAGGGGATGAAGAAGTAATTGGCTTTGCAAAGACCAAGACAATGACCCTTTGGGCTGAGGCATGTGATAAACATTCCTGCTGCCGCTGAGGTGGGAAAAGAAAGATGCTACTCCAACCCGAACAGGGTTGGGCTGGTCGTGAGTGCTCCTGGGTGGGTGTTTCGAGGATCCTGCCAAACACACTGCAGGGGCTCACTGTCTGCTTCAATTTACAAAGAGGGCTGGGACCTGGCCAGGTCATGTGGCTAGGAGGTGTCAGAGCTGGGGTTTGTTTAGGGCAGCCCAATGCCCCTCCCCCCCCCCCCCACTCTCAGGAGAAGCTCAGGCAGGTGAGTGGTGGTGAGTCCTGGCAGGATTTGGGTCCACCCACACCAGACCCCACCCAGCCCCCGCCACCCTGGGGTGACCACCTGTGCTGGAAGAAGCTCTCGAGGGCCCGGCAGACCCCGTAGCGCTCGGGGGGCGTGAGCAGGTGCTCCAGCTGCTGGCTGAAGGTCCTCCCCTGCACTCGGATACTGGACGGGAGGATCTCTGCCACCCACTGCAGGGAGGCGAGCGCCGACGACGGGTTGGGGGAATCCATCGAGTCGGAATCTTCCGGGGCGCAGGCCACAGGAAGGAGACGCACAAGTGAGCCGGCGTCCCCAGGCCAGGCAAAGCCTGCCCTTCGGCTGGGGCCAGGGGACCTCCCGAGCTGGGCTGAGTGCTGAGGACGGGGCTGGAGGGGGAGCCCTGAGGCTGCCCAATCTGGGGAGGGAAGCTGCAGGGGAGAGCAGAGGCCTCGGTGGACTCGGGAATCCCACCCCTGGTGACCCAAGTAGGGGCTCCAGCGGCCAAGGTGGCCCAGGGCCACGGGTGTCTCACCGCTGGTGAATGGGACGAGCCCCTCCTCCACCACCAGCGTGGGCATGGCACCGCTGCCCTGGAGCATGGACACCACCTTGTCGTGGGAGCAGTTCCTGCCAAGCAGAGGTGGCCCCGGAGGGCCGACCCAGCATGACCCGAGTGCACAGCCAGCCGCCGGACCCCCTTGTCCTGCTGGTGGAGGCCGCACGGCGAGGCCACAGGTCAGCTCGAAGCCAGCGCCCTGCCTCGCCTGAGCGTTAACCTCCTCTGCAGGAGAAGCTCCAGGCCCAGGGCCAGCTGGACACTTGTGGGTACAGGAGGCATCATGACCCCAGCCCCCCTGGGTAGGTCCCCCCCCACTGCCAAGGGAATGACACACACGATCTATTCAACTCTTCACCCCAAGCATGGAGCCTGGGTGTCTCCCGGTTTGAAGGATGATTTGACATCCTGGAGGGTAGGAAGATGGATTCACGACTTCCCATAGGAGGGGGAACAAACAGGGGACCAACTGGTCCGAGGCCTGTGGCCAGGATGTCCCAGGAGTCAGGAGTCCTGGGGGCTGTTTGCCACTCAGCTCCATGTCCCCAACAGCCTCTGACCTCATGTCCAGTCCATTGAGGAAGAGGATCCGGTCGCCTGACTTGAGAGAGGCATTGTCAGCCGGGCTCCCTGGAAGCAAGGTGAGAGGGCGGGTCAGCTGAGCAGGGACCTGCCCCCGGGAGCCCCATGTTGTTGTCCTGTTTTACAGGCAAGAGAATGGGTGGGTGGCAGAGATCAGAGGAGCCTTTCTCACAGATCCATGCACCAGAGATGTGGGATGCAGAGGGGCAGACGGAGCTCAGCATCAGCAGGTGCGCCCATGGGGATGGGTCACTGGAAGTGTCGCGCTCAGGGAGGGGCTGAGGGGGCAGGACAGGCCCAGTGACCCCGCCCTGTGGGTGGTGACAGGGTGGGAGAGCTCAGTGCAGTGCCAGGAGGGAGCCGTGTTCCCCGCAGAGAGCATCCACGACGGAATGTGCTTCCTCCCCAAGAAATGAGTCTTCCCTCCCCCTGCCGACCCCTCACTGGAGGGGCGGCAAGGAGGAATTCCTCCAGATGTCTCCATTCCACAGGGGCAGGCCAAGGGTGGAAGAGGGGAGTCCCTGGAGTCTGGATCCTGGGAAGAAGCCCTGGAGCCCTGCAGCCTGCCCAGCAAGTGCCCAGTTCTCAGTGGGCAGTGGGCACAGGGAGGGTGGCGTGGGGGCCCAGGAAAGGTCTGAATGGAGAACTTGGCTCTAAGGTGACCCTGCTCTTGGAGGGGGTTAGCCCGGACTGGGGAAAGTGTGTGATCTGGGTCGGCTGCTCTGGGACACTTAGAGGACACAGGCTCCTCAAGGTTGGGACCTGAAGAGGGGAGCAGCTGCTGACCATCGACCTCACAGGCTCCTTTGCCCCATTCTGAACAACCCACCCATCCCTCACCAGGCAAGACAGACTCGATCCAGACGGGTCCATGGCCACGCAGCGTGAAGCCGAAGCTCTTGTTGCCCTTGTAGACTCGGACTGTCCTGGGGAGAAAGCAGGGGTGGGGTGGGGGTCGCTCAGTGTGCCTTTCTCTGGGGAGAGGAGCCCGCGGGGAGCAGGGGATGGCAAGGTCCCGCGTCCCGCTCCCCTTAACCTCTCCTGGACCCCAACCCCTAGGTGCCCCTGCTTCGCCCCCGCGCCTTCGGCCCGGGTCTCCATTCCTGAGCCCACCGACCACGAGGCGTCCGCAGCCCGTCCCGGGTACCTGCGCGCGCCCCCGGGGCCCGCGCGGCCGCCCAGCAGAGAGGCGGCCTTGCGCGGGGGCGGCTCGTCCGGGCGGCGAGGGGCGGCGCTGGCGCGCGTGGACACCAGGAGGCGCTCGGGCCGCTCCTCGCTGCGGCTCCGGCGCAGCCGCTGCGCTCCGTGCGTCCGCCGCGCGCGGCACAGCTTGCCCAGCAGACCCTGAGACACCACCTCGTCGAAGCGCGCCCGGTGCTTCTTGGGGATGAAGATCCTGCGGGCGAGGACCACAGAATCGGCAGACTTCGTGGGCGCCGTGCTGGGCGCTCTCCTCCGCCCAGGAGTGGCCCGGGGCATCAGTGTCCCCCTCGGGGCCTGGACTCGTGCCCTAGTGGGCCCGGGTCACCCGAGGGCCGCGGCGCCCAGCTCGCTCCACTTGGGGAAAGCCTCCTTCCCCAGGTCCCCGTTACTCTGGCCTCAGCGCCCTCCAAGACCTTCCATGGGCCTGTTCCTTCTCTCCCCTTTGTCTTCCCATCTGGCTTCCCCGGAGTCCCTGTCTCATGCCCTCACACCAGCCAGGCCAAGCCGCAGCCAGCGGTCCCCCGCCAACCACCTTCTCCCTGCCTGATTCCAGGAGAAAACCGAAGCCACCACCCGCGCTGGCGTCAGACTTCACCTAGACCCTCAGGAGACTCCCAGCCCCGCCGCGGGTCTCTTGGCAGCCCTCTCAGCGCGGGCGGGACCACGGCATCCAGTCTTGCTCCTACCCTTTGACCCAGCCTGTGGCCCCCGCCGGCACACTCTGCTGTCCTAGCTGACCTGGCTTCGCCCTTCAACACCCTTCCTCCAGTTTAGTCCAACATGTTTTAGGAAGTCCCTGCTATCAGTGCCAGCCAGGCACGGGGCTTCAAAGCAGAAGGCACTGCGGTTTCTGCTCTCTGAGCAGTTGACCTGGAAGTGACGAGAGGCCCCGGGGAGGCTCGCACGGTCCCCTGTTGAAGTCCACACCCCGGGACGTTTCTGTGGTGCCCCTGGGTCTCCTCTGTAAGGTGGGACGCTCTCGGAGGACTGGGTCTGTAGCTCGGGTGTGAGCCACGGTGACCCGCCAGGGCTGAGCAGAGTTAGGGCTCAGTGAAGCAGGAAAGAGGGTGGTCCAGCAGTGGCCCCCCACACCTCTGAGGAATGGCAGTGGTCAACATCCTGGGGCTCCCTGGCCCCTGGCAGAGGATTCTCAGGCTCAGAGGGAGTCCGTCTCATTCCAGGGCTATGTGGCTGCCCATGGTTGAGGTGGAACCCGGGCTCTGGGCCTCCACACTGTCACCAGGCTCCATGGAGGCCCCTTGAAGTTCTGGTTGCTAGTGAGGCCTCCCTGGCTGCGTCCCAAGGCTCCTTTCCCTGTTCTCTGGACCAGGAGCCAGCGCCAAGGGCATCGGGGGAGGGCAGGGAGCAGTGGCCTTGCAGCCAGCGGACATACAATCCCTCGGAGGTCGCCTGATGGCCCCCACTCAGCTCCCTTGATCTCTGTGGGTAGGTTTAATTAGGGCAGGTGGCTGCCTGGTGGGAGGGAAGGGATGTGCATCCTTGGGGAGGAGGGTGCACCCCCCGCCCTGCCCCATGAGCTCTGGTGCAGATCCAGACGTTCCAGGCAAGAAGAAGGCAAGAATGATGGCCTGCTCGGCTCTGCCAGGAGAGCCATCACCCGATACACTCATCCTTGCCCACCCCAGCGATTCCCGAAAATCCAGCGCCTCAGCCATGTTCCCTGGATGGTCTTTCAAGGTCTGCAGAGCCAGACGTCTCTGTCTCCTGGCCTGCATGGTCCCCGCCCGCCTCCTGCCCAAGCAAAGCAGAGATGACAGGTGGGAAGTATCTGCTTCACCCTTTGGGCTCCAGCCTCAGGCTCTAGAATGTATCAGCCCAACAGCCACAGCCCCTAGTTCCAATCCTCTAGCAGCAGTTAGAAAGGGCCTCCCCCACCCCCACAGTGGGAACCAGGGTGAGTCACCAACTGCCCAGGTGGGAGAAGGCTGGGTACCCTCTGCCCTCCTCGGTGTCCGTGGGGCTGAGATGGGAGCCTAGCCTGCCTGGTGTGCCAGATACCCTTCCTGGCTGGTGTGGGCCCTCCGTGCGCCTCAGTCTGGCCCATGCACTCCAGCCCTGGGTCTGCTTGGAACTGACAGTCCCGGCAGATCCAGGTGCAGTGGGGCCTCATAGACCACTGTGGCTGATGGATCGATGCCCCTTTGAACCACGGCCTGACTACAGCTGTCCCCAGACTCCCAGGTCCCTGCTGTGCCGGCAGGTTTCTCTGTGGCCACGGGGCTCTTTGGGAGGCCACCCAGTGACCTTGCACTCAGAGTTAGTCTGTTCTCTTAGGGGGCCAGGTCCAAATCCAACTCCAGATTCTCATCGGGGGTTCCCACAAGGCCCTCTCTCTCTATCACCGTCTGTGCCTCGCTCTCTGTCTAGTTCCCTGGATCTGTCCAGTCACACGAAGGAAAGAGAACTTTTCAATTCCATCCTTGGTCCCCACCCCGCATCCCGACCCCTAGGGCGGCGGGCCAGTGCCCACAGCGGGGAACCCCCTCTTTAATACCCTTCGGGTTTATGTCCACCCTCCCAAGCCCCTGCCCCCAGTCAGGCTGGCTCGCTGGGTACGCACCCAGAGCAAGGAAGCCCCTCGGTGCCCGAGCCCCACCCCTTTTCAAGTCAGCCGGAGGCGGGTCCGTCGCACCAGGGCGCGCGGTTCCCGGGGGCTCGGTACGCGCGGTTCGGGGAAACTACCGAAAGTGCCGAGAGAAGCCCTGGTCCTTCCCCATCTGGAGCTGGCGAAGGCGGCGCGCCAGGTGCCGATGGCCCAGGGGTGCGGAGCCGGGAGCGGAGCGAGGGCGCGGCGACTCCACGCGCCTCTGCAGGGCGAGCGCGCTCAGCCCCTCCCGAGCAGGCTGGGCCCGCGGCCCCGCGCCCGCCCCTCTCGGGTGGCCCCGCCCCGCCCCGCCCCTCCGGGAACGCCCGTCTGCTCCTCGCGAGCTGGGGCCGTTCGAGCCGCCCCTCGGCCTCCTCTGGCCCCCGTCCACGAGCCCTTCCCCAGGCGCCTCGCCTCTGATCCCTCGGGCTGCGGCGCCCCGGAGAGTCCCCCGCACTGGCATCGAGACCGATCCCGACAGTTCAGAGGAAGCTCCGATTGCCTTATGTAGAGTCTAGGAAGGCTTTCTGGAGGCGGTGGCCTTTATGCTAGGACTGAAGGACTCAGCCGGTGTTAGCCAGGGAGACCTTCCCCACTCACCCAGGGGGAAGCTCCAAAGAAGAGGCTAGAGAGGGAGGCCTTGAAAGCCCTTGTCAAAGCTCAGCCTGCACTCATGAGAACAGAGAGGAGCCATGGGAGGGTCTAAGGGTTTAAGAGGAGGTGGAGGGGCCCTGAAGGTTTTGGTACACCAGGGATGGGGCGATGCTGGGAGGGGCACAGTGAAGGGTGTTAGGATGGGACAAGCGGCCAGTCTCTAATGAGCAGTAGAGTTAATGAGACCTGGGGGCAAGTGAGGAGGGGGCAGGTGAGGGTGATGGTGGGGGAATAGGGGGTCTCCCTGAGATGAATGTGTTCTACTGGAGAGGAGAAGCCAGAGCCTGTCCTCACTTGGGGTCCCCCGGGGCCTGGCCTCAGCCCTGCTCACAGTGAGCACAGCTCCCTGCATCCATCGGCCAAGCACGCTCACCGTCCCGTCATGACAGAGCCCTTCCTGGTGGTCGTGCACCAGCTGTGACGGCCCAGCACCCGGAACCAGGCCCACCCGAGGACTGTGACGACTCCATGTGTCTGTGGGCACTGGAGCTGTGACCACGGAGATGCTCCTACTTGAATCTGGACACAGCCAGCCATGCACACACTGCTGTGGGGCCACCTCAGAGCTGGCACCTCTGACCCAAAGCAGCACGGGGTGGGCCGGACTAGCCTTTGCTGAAGCATCTGCCCCAGCAAGAGGGTACTACCAAAGGGCAGATCACACTCGGGCAGGGCTTCTCAATTGGGGGTGACTTTACCCCTCAGATGACATTCGGCACTGTCTGGGGACACTTTTGGTTGTCACAGAATGACAAGCAGGAGGAGGGAGGAGGCCAGGAATGCTGTAAGCTAAGTACAGGAGAGCTCCCAACAACAGAGAATCATGTTGTTGGTGCCGGGGTTGAGAGATCTCTCTAGGGAGAAAGAGACCTTCCCGAGAGTCAACCAGTTTAATCGAGCATGTGCTAGACCGCCTGCCACTGCTTCTGACACGCTGGCACCAAATTTTCCAAGTTCTCTGACACTTGTCATTAAAGCAGAAGAGGGTAAAGGAGGTGCTGGAACCCTAAAGCCCAGTTTCTCAATGAATCTCTTTGATGCTTGTAGTTGGCAGAGTCTATTTACATGCTTTCCCACCAAGAACCCTGCTGGGAACACATGGAAATGATCAACCCTGTTTTATGGAGAAACTGTTGAGGTTAGTGAATCTGCTCAAGGTCACACTGTCCATGAGTGGACTGGGGGTTCAAGCGAGGTGTGCCAGGACTCAAAACCCAGGTTCCCCAACCACCTCAGTAGCTCCCCTCTCCCCTCCCTTCCCTTCCACCCGATTCTTCCCTTCTTTGCCTGTTCCCTGAAACACTAGCAGGGCACGAAGCCCACTTTGCTTGCCTGTTCCCTCTCAACCGCGTCACACTTTCCAAACTCCCTGGCCTGTCCTAATTAGAAAGTCATTTTTATCACTTCATCAAACTGGGATCCCTTTGGGGACAGACCCAAATCAGGCTCTGAGCCACAGGAGTAGCTGCCATCGTAAAGAAAGATAAGACCTTCTACTTACATCGCTGCCACTGACCCAGATCTCACCCTCACGGCTACACTAAGATGAAGAGGCCACGTTGGCCAAGACTGATGCAAGTTGCGGATGGACATGCTCCCCGGGTGCACTGTCCTGTAGGGCGGCCACCAGCCAGAAGGGGCCACTCCATACTTGCTGTGTGGCTGGTGAGACTGTGAAGCTGAATTTTAAATTGCATTTTATATTCATTAAGTTTCATTTTAAACAGTGACATGTGGCTAGTGGCTACTGCTCTGGCTGACCCAGCTTCATGTTCTCACTGCTTCTTCTTTCTCCGCGAGTCCTCTGCTTTGGCCCCTGGACCACCCTCAGAAGCTGCACGGTGATGTAGGTGGTCCCAGCCTTGGTCAAGCGTGCACACGCGCCTGCGCAGGTGTATCTCCATCTACGCTGTGCGTCCTCAGGTGGCCAGGCTGTCGCACTCCACTCCCCTCAGTTTCAGGGTCAGAGCCCTACCAAAGCGGGGTGCCTCACAGCTAGGCACAGTTGGTACCTGAGATTGGGTTCCGCAAGGCGGCACTCCCACCTTGGCATTCTGGGGTTCCCCTCTGTAGCTGGATGCCTGGCCCTGATGACCTATCTTCCCTCCTCGACAGGACACATGGCTGCACCCCACTGGTCGCGGTGCAGCCCTGAAACGGCCGCCTCCTCTGGGCGGCCTGCCCTGACAGCCCTGTGCTGCCCTTCGGCTGGTGCTCAGCTCTCAGAATCACAGAAAACCGACTCTATGCCATTCCTCCGTGCCTTCTCGGAGCTCTCTCGGGAAGGGGCTGCGTGGGGATCACCACTTGACCCCTAGAATCCAGTCCATCAGCCCCTGGAGCCCGGTGGTGGGGGTGGGGAGTGGGGGATAGGGGCGGAAGCCACGGCTGCCAGGGGACCCCTCTCTCTGCAGAGCCCAGCTGGGCGCCGCCCCCTCCTCCGGCAGCCTCCCCAATTTTCCTGTCTCATTGACACGCGCTGACAACAGAGGCTGCTGTTTCATCTTCCCCAGCGGCGCCTCCGGGACGCTGCAGGGACGGGGCATCCCCAGGGGTCCAGAGTTCCCGCTTCCCAGGCTCTCAATCGAGCACGCCCCAGGGGGCGCCTCCTCCGCCCCCCGCTTTTCCTGACCCGCTGCCAGCAGCTCGGGACGAGCGGTGGACGGGAAAGGCAGGCACGGGGGTGTCCCAGGAGGCAGATCGGCTGGTCCGGCAGAGGCGGTGAGGACGGAAGCCTGGGCAGCGCCGAAGGGAGGACCGATGAGGCGCACCGCGAGGGCCTCCGGCTGCTAAGAGCCGTCAGACACGCGTGCCAACTTCCCCAGGGACAGCCTGGCCGCCGGGCCCCTGGCCCAGCCCTGGTGCGGAGGGGCGGGGCTGCCGGCCCCAGGCAGCCCTTCTGCCCCAGCGCGTCATCTCTGCAAATTTGTTTCTAGATGTAACTTTTTTTTCTCTCGGATTTTCCCGGCAAGGGGCAGACCCCTAACTCACCCAAGGCAGCTCATGGTGGCCTCTTTCGGTGGCCTTCTGTGCTCCGCTGCCGAGCGGAGGCGCGGCGACCGGCTTGGGGAGTGGGGGTGGCCAGCCCGGTCCCTGACATTGGCCAGGCCCAGAGGGAGGGGCAGGCTGCGGGGTGAATGGCAGCGAGGGGAGGGGATGGGCTGAGCCCAGGAGGGGGAGGGGCGGGCTGGGGGAGCCGGCGCCCGCCCTGGAAGCAGGGGGTGCAGAGCCAGCCCCGCAGGATCCTGGTGGGGAACACTCCACTCAGGGCCAGGGAGGTCTGATCAAAGCCGTGCAGTGCGGGGCAGAATGATGGTGGAGGTCAGGGGGCTGGGGAGAGTCCCAGACCATTTCAGATGTCACAGGACCTACCAGGAGATTTTTTCCCCCCTGAGGGATGAATTTAGAGTCCAAAGCTGAGCAGAAAGTGCTCAGTCAATTGGTTCATGTTCTTGTGAATGCTACTCATGTGCTGTATGACTTTGGGGCAGTCCCTTAACCTCTCTGAGCCACAGTCTGCCTCTGGAACGGGGATAAAGATAGTACTGGTGGGATTCAGTGAGAAAGTGTTCCTCTGGGGCCCTGGTGAGGTTCTTGGCACCCGGCTGGCATCATCAAAGGGCAGAGCGAACACATTATTACTAGGATGCAGGGGTGGGGGTGGGGTACCGGGGATCAGGATGGGCCCAGCACAGTCCCATTCCTGCGCCGAACCGTGACACAGCACAGCTCCTGGCCCTCGAACTGTGCCATTATTCCCTCTCATGAAGAGCTAGGGGCATCTTGGTGATAACGTTGGAGGCTTCTGTGGTCTGGGTTTGGGACAGAGCAGGGCAGCAGGAGGTGGATCTTCTCTGTAGCCCGTCCCAGCCCAGCAGTTGGCAGCCCTTCTTTCTCACTCAAAGTGACACCCTGGCAGTGGCAGCACCAACAGCTGCCCTTTCCAGGGTCAGCCTTTGGGGTCACTGACACAAAACCCTAGTTTTGGGGCAATGGGGTGTTTGGGGTCCAGCTCAGGGGCTGACCACGCAGCAGCAGCAGCACCTGGGGTGGGGGCGGGAGAACAGACACCCCTGCCCGCCCATCCCGACCCCGAATGAGTACCTGAGGTTCTCCAGGAGGGGCCCGCGGGCCTCGGGGGGCAGCACCAGGGTGAGTGCCCACACCAGCTCGTCCACCCGTTGCTCCGCTGCGAACCGCTTTAGAGCAGCAAACACCTGCTCCTTGGCGGTCGGCTGGTCCCCCAAGATCTCGTCCACCTGCGGGGAGGGGTCTGATGAGTGGCCCAAGGGCCCCAGGGCAGAATGCTGGGGAATGAGTCTCCCCCTCTCCCTTCCTCCCTCAGGACAGCGGACGTGGCAATGCTGCCTGGGCCCCGCTGTGCGCTCCTTACCCAGACCCCGTTAGACCCCACAGTGGCCCCCACGAGGTGGGCCGGGCCAGCGTCTTCACTTCTATCTAAGGGAACTGAGGCCACTAGAGGTAAGATGTCCTGGCCAAGGCCATAGGGTCAGGACCCAAACCCAGAGATGGCCCATCTATTGACTATTGTGCGGATCAAAGGAATCGATCCAGGAGCTTAAACACGTGCCAGGCGCTCGGTAATCGCTAGTTACTGTTGTTGTAATACTCTACTTCCTTCCACCACACTACGAGCTGAGAGATCACACGAAGAACGCTCTGGCTCCACGAGAAAGCCCCAGAGCACGCCTTGCTCCGCATTCTTACTCCGTTAATGCTCCCTCCGGATCTGTGTTTTCTTCACCTTTGTGTACACACCAGCTAACGCGGGACACAGCACATCTGCTCAGAGGATTCTGTATGACCACTGGACGAGGGCAGCTCAGTGACAGTGTCCACAGCCTAAAACTGCACCTGCCATTTTACCCCACGATCCTGCACCTGGGAACGTATCCTCGACGTGTCCTGACAATCTCACGATGTGAGTGAAGAGGCTCACCCTTGCCTGGTTTATGATACTGAGATGTTGGAAGTAGTATAAATATCTGACCTTATGGGGTAAACAACTGTACCACATCCACTTGGGGAATATTTGTCTTTCCTTGGCTATGCAGCCAAGATGGAAGGAAGTCCCAAATCAAGCGGGAGGCAAGACCTTGGTTCTAATGGTGCAGCCTCGGGCAATTGGAGGCTGTTGCCCAGGGGCTTCAGTTCTTGAAGGAATGATGCGGAGATGTGGAGACATGGAGCTCACACAGGGGTGTGACAGAGCCCTGTAGTGCACCCTGAGCAGACTCATCCTGAAGGCTGCTTAGGACAGTTGTGTTCTAGGTTGCACATTCTTTCTTGGTTCTAAGCCGAGGAGAAGGGGGTGACAGAGAATGAGATGGTTGGATGGCATCACCAACTTGATGGACAAGAGTCTGAGCAAACTCCAGGAGATAGTGAAGGACAGGGAGTTATGGTGTGCTGCAGCTCATGGGGTCACAAAGAGCTGGACATTACTTAGCAACTGGACAAGAGGAGGTCTCCAGTGCTGACTCTATGAACTGTCCCTCCCCCAAATTCCTTTTCTGCCCCAGTGAGTAGAGTCAACTTCTGTTGTTTCATAGCCAAGTTCACTCCATACTCTTCAATATTGGGTACCATTGATTCCAGGGTGAGCACTTTTTTTTTTTTTTTTTGCCAAACCGTGGGGCAAGTGGGATTTCAATTCCCTGACCAGGGATCGAACTCATACCCTCTGCATTGAAAGGTGGAGTCTTAGCCACTGGGCTGCTGGGGGAAGTCCCTGTATTTTAAATTTTAGCATCTCTGAGATCACTTTGTGTCCTGTGGCTCGCTGTCATTCCTGTGCACGTATGAATTTTGTCATAGGTCTCATATTGTTACTTCCGCAGAGTTATATACATACTAAATATGTCCAAAGAAGTCTAAAAGCCCTCTATCAAATTAAGTGACTACAATTAACTACAAATTAAGTGACAAGAAGATAAGGAAGCACTTATCATGGGTTAGGTGGCTTGCAATTGACAGTGTCTAAGGTTTGAGGTAGTGTGGTACCATTTGGTCAGACAGAATGATGCTGTAGGTCTTTATTTAAAGACTGTGGTATGAGGAGTGATGGCTAACGAGTTCAGGCCTTCTTTCTGGGTAGTTATGATTATGCTCAGTCGTGTCCAACTCTTTGCAGCCCCATGGACTGTAGCCTGCCAGGCTCTTCTGCCTGTGGAATTTTCCAGAAAAGAATATTGGAGTGGGTGCCATTTCCTACCCCAAGGGATCTTTCCAACGCAGGGATCAAACCCTCATCTGTGTCTCCTTCATTGGCAGGTTGGATTCTTTACCACTAGCACCACCTGGGAAGCCCTTCTAGGAATGATGAAAATGTTCCAAAATCGTGGTAATGGTTGCACAGCTCTGTGAATATACTGAAAACCACTGAACACACTTTTAATGAATAAATTGTATGGTATGTGAATATATCTTGATAAAGCTGTTATAACATAATGGAAAGTGTTTGTGAGAGACAGGCAAGGTTTCAAATAGAACACACAGTGTTACATTTTTATCAGAGATAATTATACACACATCTGCATAGGGAATATGCACTGAAGTTTATAGTGATTTTGATTATTTTTACATCAATGCTTTCCTTTTTTTTTTTTAATTTGGCCATTTGGCACATGAGATCTTAGTTCCCTGACCAGTGATCGAACCTGTGCCCCCTGCATGGAAGCTTGGAGTCTTAACCACTGGACCACCAGGGAAGTCCCTAGGTTTCCATTTTATTTTTTAGGCAGTGAGCTTATATGACTTTTACAGTCAGGAAAAGGCATGCATGTTATCGTTGTTCCCTTTCCCTCTTTATTTTTTAACTGTTGTAAAAATGCACATGACATAAAATTTATGTGCCAGCAAAGGTCCATCTAGTCAAGGCTATGGTTTTTCCAGTGGTCATGTATGGATGTGAGAGTTGGACCATAAAGAAAGCTGAGCGCCCAAGAATTGATGCTTTTGAACTGTGGTGTTGGAGAAGACTCTTGAGAGTCCCTTGGACTGCAAGGAGATCCAACCAGTCCATCCTAAAGGAAATCAGTCCTGAATATTCATTGGAAGGACTGATGTTGAAGCTGAAGCTCCAATATTTTGGCCACCTGATGTGAAGAACTGACTCATTGGAAAAGACTCTGATACTGGGAAAGATTGAAGGCAGGAGGAGAAGGGGATGACAGAGGATGAGATGGTTGGATGACATCACTGACTCGATGGACATGAGTTTGAGTAAACTCCGGGAGTTGGTGATGGACAGGGAAGCCTGGCGTGCTGCAGTCCATGGGGTCGCAAAGAGTCGGACGCGACTGAGCGACTGAACTGAACTGAAGATAAAATTTACCACTGCAGCCATTTTAATACGTACAGGTCAGTGGTATTAAGTACACTCACCATGCGGGATAACCATCACCACTCTCCAGTTCCAGGACATTCTCATCCTCCCAAACAGAAACCCTGCCCCCATTCAGCAGTCACTCCTCATCCCCCCTTCCCCAGCCCCGGGGAAACCACTGATCTATTTTTCAGCGTCTCTGGATTTGCTTGTACAGAATATGTCTCATGACTGGAATCTTATACCATGGGCGCTTTTCTGTCTGGCACTGTTACTTTTTTAATGGAGCAGTTAACCACTGTCTGTCCACACTCCAGCAGATTCCCTGCCTTGTTAGTCGAGGGTCTGGGGGTGCCTCTGGGTGCTGACATCCTGAGCCGACCCTGAAGCAGGGGTGGGAGGCTGGGCGGCTGGGTGAGCCCGGGAGATGGCCATGCGTCTCTCTCAGGCCCATGTGGGTCCCAACTTCAGCCAGAGCCGGGGCCATTCATTACCCCTTCCACTCACCTCCAAACGTATCAACAAGCCCAGCATCTTTCCCCTCCACCCCCCACTCTCAGACGATGAAGAACCTGCCCCCTTCCTGGGCAAGGCCAACTCACAAGGCCACCGAGTCACCAGAGTCCCCACTCTCTCTTCCTGCCACCTACTTGTCACTCAGCTCTCAGCCTGAAAGTTCCCTCCTCAGGGAGCCTTTCCTGACCACTTTGATCAAGTGGCCCCCAAGACTCTCTCATCTCCCTGTTGATTTCTTCCCTTCAGTGATCTTCATCTGAAATAACTAGTTTATTGAATTGTCCATCGACTCAATGGATGTGAGTTTGAGCAAACTCTGGGAGATAGTGAAGGACAGGGAAGCCTGGCGTGCTGCAGTCCATGGGGTCACAAAGAGTTGAACACGACTGAGTGGCTGAACAGCAACAGCATCGCTTTGTCCAAGTGCTTCATTTGTTTCCCACAATGCGTGATGGCAGGCTCCCCTCTTGGTCCTGTGCACAGCTGTGTCCCCACTCCTTGCTGGTCAGAGGGCCGTGAGCAACAACTGCAAAACGCATGGATTTCAGCGACGCTACTGCCTCCTTCCCTTTGGCTCATACAAATTGTTCGCTTCTCTCCCCGCCTATAAATAAATCAGTAAACTCCTCCCATGACTCCACAACCCTATCAGCCTCTTCTTTCTGTCCAGAGCCGTTGACCCTGGCTATTTTCATACAACTGTGCTGACCCGCTGCAATCCCCCCCACCCTTTGCCACAAGCGCTCCCTGACGCCGCTGCTCTGGCCAGGGGATCCCAGACGGCCCTCCAGCCCATGGTTTGCCCCTGAACTTCAGAATTGTATATACAACTGCTTCCTAAATGGCAGCACAGTGGATGAGGAAAGGCTTCCCAGAGAGGGTGACATCACAGAGTGTGAGCAGGTATTAGCAGGCGGCTTCGAGGGCACCCAGGCCCAGGCCACGTTCTGTGCACGGCTGAGTCCTAGCAACTGCACCCCAGATCTCCTTCACCAGACGAGATGGCCCGAGATGCAGACCTGACATCTTACTCCTGTCCGGGCCGAGCACAGGGCCTGGTGCACTCAGGGTGCTTTTACAGAGCTCAACCAAAGAGCTGTAGGCGGCCGGCCGTTCTCAAGGTGCGTGGAGTAGGCTGCAGTACCAGTCACCCCCTCCTCCAGAACCCACCAGGCCCAGGAAGGTCAGTGGCTTTGAAGCCAAAGCCAGCGGCAGCCTCGTTTCAAAGGAGAACATGGCTCTCTGGAAAGATGTTTTATGTAAGAAAGAGGAAAAAATAGCTCCTCCCTCCTGGGGCCCCACCACAGTGCGGTTTTGGTGTCAGCTATTACCCAGACGCTCTCAACCTACATCGAAGCATGAGGCACCATCACGGGACACTAATGGATTTTCTATTAAGTATCAGGCTCTGCAAGGAGGAAAAACTGGGGCAGGGAGAGTGCTGGCGAGAACCCGAGAGCTGATTGTCGGAAGCTGGTGGGGGGCTCCACAGCTGCCCTTGATCTTCTGGAGGTGGTCTTTTCTGGGGATTTATGGAGCTGCTTGGCGAGCTCTAACCAGAATCCACCACTCCCTGTTCCCCTTGTCAGAGAATGTGCCGAAGCTGGCCTGGGCAGCTGGTCAGACTCCTCCCTAGGCCGCAGCCTGACTTTGTTTCCCCACTGAGTCCGCTCTGCTCATCTGGGAGCTCTGACCACCTCCCCCCTCTGACTTCCCAGGGATTGGATGGCGTCTGGGGTGGACTTCTGGGTCTACACTGAGTCATCTGGGATGACTTTACCAGGTGAAATGAAGCAGACTTTACCAGCTGCTATGGTCTGAATGTTTGTGTCCCCCCCTCTCCAAAATTTGTGTGCTGAAAATTGAATACCCCGGGTGATGATGGTATTAGGAGGCTGGGCCATTGGGAGGTGACTAGGTCATGAGGGTGGCGGTCTCATGAATGGAATTAGTGCCCTTAGAAAAGAGCCTCAGGGATTTGCTGGCAGTCTGGTGGTTAAGACCTCATCTCCCAGGGGGTGCAGACTTGATCGCTAGTTAGGGAGGTAAGGCATCCCACATGCCTCTTGGCCAAAGGAAACCAAAACATAAAACAGAAACGATGCTGTAAATTCAATAAAGACCAAAAAAAAAAAAAAAGGTTCACATAAAAAACCTTTTTTTGAAAAAAATAAAAATAAATAAATAAAAGAGCCCCATAGAGATCCCTTGCCCTTTTCATCATGGGAGGACAAAACCAGAAGTTTGCAATCCAAAGCAGGCCCACACTCAAGCATGCTGGAGCCCTGTTCTCAAATCTCACGCCTCCAGAGCTGTGAGAGGGAAATCCTGTTGCTTATAAACCACCCAGTCTGTGGTAGTTCGGTTACGGCAGCTGGAACAGATTAAGGCACTGCTGCTGCTGCTACTAAGTTGCTTCGGTCGTGTCCGACTGTGTGCGACCTTAGAGACGGCAGCCCACCAGGCTCCCTGTCCCCGGGATTCTCCAGGCAAGAACACTGGAGTGGGTTGCCATTTCCCTCTCCAGTACATGAAAGTGAAAAGTGAAAGGGAAGTCGCTCAGTCGTGTCCAACACTTCACGACCCCATGGACTGGAGCCCACCAGGCTCCTCCGTCCATGGGATTTTCCAGGCAAGAGTACCGGCGTGGGTTGCCATGGCCTTCTCTGATTAAGGCACTAGGGCTCACCAATGTTTCTAGAGGCTTCCCCCATAGCTCAGCCGGTAAAGAATCTGCCTGCAATGCAGGAGACCTGGGTTCGATTCCTCGGTTGGGACGGACGATCCCCTGGAGAAGGAAATGGCAATCCACTCCAGTATTCTTGCCTGAAAAACCCCCATGGACAGAGAGCCTAGCGGGTCCATGGGGTCGCAAGAGTCGGACACGACTTAGTGACTAAACCATTTCTAGGTCTTCCCGTCTTCCTGGACACACAGAGGACTACATTTCCCAGCATCCTTTGGGAGCAGTAGTGTGATTAGTTCTGGCCAATGAATATCCACTGAAAATGCAGGGATTCGCTTCCTGGCCGCCCCCCACCCCACCCCGCCCCGCTCACCCTCGGAGTCCTTAAGAGTTGATGGACAATCTTCTAGGCTCTCTTCTTCTACAGGGAATCTTGGAGCTTCATATTGAGATGGAGAGAACCTTCTGGGTTGAAGGAATCATTCTATGTTCTGCATTCTACTAATATTATTGTCTGTATTCTATTCATCTACATTTTGATCAGGCTGGTGGTTAAAAGGGTGTATGCCCTATGTAAAGTTCATTAAACTGTACACTTAATGAATGTACTTTACTGTATATCTGTATTACCTTAATTAAAAAAAGAAAAAGAAAAGCCACTCCCACAAATCAAGCAAACGAAAATCACGAAAATTTAGGACAGGACTGGAAGCTTGAGCATCACTATATTTCTGATAAATCTTTCGTGAGATGTTTCCTTAGCTCCAGGCTCCCACTCCTGGCCTGAGGAAGGCCTGCCTGGCTCCTGACGCTCCGGGCCCACGGGGCCCAGTCCTCCAGAACAGCGTCCCTAGAGCCCCACCCCAGACCGCCTGTCCCTTAGGACCCTGCCCCGCCCTGCGCGCCCTACCTTGCGGCTGAACTCCTGGGCTTTGCGCCTACGCTCTCGGTGCACGGCGTCGGGGCGCTTGCGGCCGGCCAGGCGTAGCAACTCGCGGCCCAGATAGAGGCCGCGGCTTGAGCGCGGGATCCGTAAGGCTGTGGTCAGCGGCTCGAAGCCGGAACCCGCGCCGGGGCAACCGATGGGGCCGGGGAGCACGCCCAGGCTGGGCGGCACGCGCGGGCAGCGCCGGGCCAGGCGCACTAGGCGCTCGCGGCTCAGGCCGCCCACAGCCAGCCCCTCCACCTCCAGGATCTGATCCCCGGGCCGCAGACCCCCGGCGTGTGCGCTGCTCCCTTCCACCACATCCAGGACAAAGCAGGGACCCGAGCCCCCCAGCCGGAAGCCGAAGTCCTCTGGCCATCCCTGGTTGGTGGCCGGCATGGCAGTGGTGGCCGTGCAGCTGGAGAAGGAGAGAGAGGTCACAGGGATTCCTTGCGGCCTTGCCCACAGTGCTGCGTGCCGCTCAGACTCAACGCATGTGCCAGTCTGAGCCACTATTCTTCCTCTGCCTGTGTGTGGACCATCAGTTCTTAGGATATCGCCTGACCTCCTGGACCCGGCTGTGCCTGAAAGTCACCAGTTTCAATGTGACAAAAGGACTTCCCCTCGGTAGTTAGGAGTTCACAAACTCCTGCTGACTTTGCGGGTTATTTGCCTTTTGAATTGATCTTCTTGAGGAGCTATGATATGGCTGCTTTGTGGGGGGGGGGAGGGGGTCGTCCTTCGGGCTCCTGGCTCTAGGACAGGCTCAGGGGAGGGGAGGTGGCTCTATTCTCTGAAAGCAGATGATGGCATGGGCTGGAGACACAAACACATCGGGGGTGGCAAGGGTGACTGTCCTGGATGGAACAGTCTATCTGTGTATTTTTCCATATGTCTAATGAGAGCAGGGATTCCTTACAGGCATCCATGGATGACCTCTGAAACTGTAGGTAAGATATGATGTAAAGGCTTAGTTTTCTGGGGGAAGAGTCCGTAGTTCTAAGGAATTCTAACCTCTGGCTTAGAAGAACCTCTGGGGGCTGGATTTTGAAGGCCCTGGTTTTGGTCCCCCCCTCAGCCTTCTGAAGATGTTTAGACAGCCCTCCCACCCACCCTGTGGGTTTTGTGTTCCTGTTGGCTCCATCTCCCAGGAGCTGGCCTCTCCCAAGACACTCTTGGAGTTGGGGGCAGGGAGGAGGCCCCAAGCGTATCACGGACTGGGGAGGAAAGGCCTTGAATGACATCCAGTGGGACCTGTCACCTGCCACCAGAGGGCTTGGTGTGAGAACGCCTCACACTGGGTCGGGTGGGGCTGCCACACCCCGAGGCTGGCAGGCTCACTGCCGAGCCCACGCGGGGGCCCTGGTCCTCCTCTGCCAGGCAGTGGTGCTGCCACGGAGCCTCAGGGACACTTACCTTGTCACATGGGGGCAGTGAGGGACTCCTGGGTCCACTGGGCCCAGGTGGGGTCGGGGCATCCCTGGGTCTTGGAGGGGCCTGAGATCAGTTCTTGCCCCGAGAGTCAAGCAGTCAGCTCGTGCACAGGCAAAGGCGGGCTGGCTGGAGACTGATGGGGCCAGGCCCCTGCCCCCCTTCCACGTGCATACCGGCTCTGACCGGTGACCTGCAGCGGGGCTGCTGCTCAGAGGCCAGAGCAGCTTGCTCCCAACCTGTCTACACCCAACCTGGGGAGCCACAGAGCTGAAGAGGCTGCCGGCACTCAAACCCCTCGGGGCTTTTGAGATGCCTCCAGCCCTCCAGTGCGTCCTCAGCCCTGCAGGTTGACCTAAGCCCTCTCCCACCCATGTAGAGCTCCCCTCTTTCCCCTTCACCTGGAAACAGGAATCCAGGCTCCCGACAGGGCTCACCAGGGGAGGCATCCCAGGCTACCCATCCCAGAATCTTGGGTACCGCACCTCCCTCTGGGTTTGCTCACCTTCCTCCCTGGTGATGGCAATGGCTGTGGGGACAGAGCACGGCGCTGGCGGGACACCTGGGGACGCTTGCTTATTGCCAGTCCTCTGCTGCTCAGGGCCTTGGCACTGGTTACTAATGCATCAGAGGTGACAGCTGGAGTTTCTAAGGCAAAGTGATCCTCTGAGTAATCTGAGAAGGCCCCCGTTACCAGGAGGACCAGCAGCATGGCTGGACAGCTTGGCCAGCACCCAGAGTGGCTGGCTCCTGCTGCACGGTCCTGGGGGGATGCACAGGGAGGCTCAGGCAGGAGCCAAGACTGACCAGAGCTGGGCCTGGGGCTGGGTCCACCCCTGAGGCTGCAGAGCTCGGCAGGTGCGTCAGGAGGATTCAGTTGGGCTGTTTTGGGGGTTCTAGGGGGGGTTCACTCAGTCCAGTGATGGCAGAGGGGACCACTGAGACTCACTGAGGCATGATCTGATCCCCACAGAGGACACCACTGCCTGAGCCCCACAGGCCAGGCTTAGTGGTGGGAGAAGGGGAGACCCAGGCCAGAAAAAGAGCTTGGGATGAGAGAAAAGATGCTGACCTAAGCAATTATGGAAACGAGCGGGGTCTGTGAGACGAAAGGCAAAAGGAACCACACATAACACTGTGCTCTGGTCGGTAAGGGTGGCCCCTGCAAGGGCGCAGGTTAACAGTTCTGAAATCACGCCATACATGCACATGGGTGTTGAGCGATTACGTCCGCAGACCACGGGAGCCGGATTCCTCTGCGTTGTAGTGGGAGGTTGCAGACGAGCCTACAACAGACAGAAACGTGTACAGATATGCGCATGGACACAGCTTAGTGGCAGTGGCCGTGCTCAGTTGGATCTGACTCTTTGTGACCCCATGGACAGCAGCCCGCCAGGCTCCTCCGTCCACGGGATTCTCCAGGCAAGAATACTGGAGTGGGCTGCCATTTCCTCCTCCAGGGACTCTTCCTGACCTAGGGATCGAACCTGGGTCTCCTCCATGGCTGATGGATTCTTTACCACTGAACCACCTGGGGAGCCCACAGAGGTTAGTATCTGCACTTAAGTTTGCTGGCTCTGTCAGCTGAGAGGACTTGGAAGCAAGGATGTTCCCCCCAGCAATGAGCACATCCAGTGTGAGAGCTTGATTTCTAAGATTCCTGCCCAGAACAAGGAGCCCAGGCTCCTTGGAGAAATGGCTGATTCTAGGGCTGGGGTGGGAAATATAGGAGGTGAGCCTGGACCATAATCTGGTGCCAGAGAGTAAGCACGTGTGAACACACACACACACACACACACACACACACACACACACACACACCCACACCATGGGGTTTGTCAAAGGGACACAGAAGCCAAAGGAAAGGGCTTCCTATAGCCAAAATGGGAACAATCTGAGCAAGAATGCAAATCATATAGACTTGGGTTGTAATATAAAGTATAAAATAAATATCAACAAGTTTACACTAATATAAATAACTGGTTAAATAAGCGAGGAAAAGAGACAATCACCTGGACAAGCTACTTCTCCTTAAAGGAGAACTCCCACCCTTAAGTGTGGGCTGTACTTGGCGACTTCTTTCCAAAGAGGAGACAGTACTTCACGGTGGAGAAGACTGATGGACATGACCTCAGTCAGGTGGTCAAGGTCATCACCAGCAGGGGAAAATCAGGTTGACAGCAAGGACCTTTTATATGATTGACAAGAATGGCACTTTGCCTGTGTGGTCTTCCTCTGCAAAACCTGTAACCAGTCTGCCTATGAGAGAAACTTCAGGCAAACCTACATTGAAGGACGTTCTGAAAATACCTGACTCTTCAAAATGGTCAAGGTCATCAAAACCAAGGAAAGCCTGAGAAGCTGTCACAGCTTGGAGACCTGGTGACTAGATGCAGCGTGGGATCTTGGGATGGAGAAGGCACTTTCGGTGAAAGGTAAGGAAATCTGAATTAGCTAATAATGATGGATCAACATGAGGTCTTCAGCGGTGACAAATGGACCATAGTAATGTGAGATGACAGCAGTAGGGGATGTTGGGTGCAGGGTAAGAGGGGACTCCATACTGTGTCCCAACTTTTCTGCAAGCCTAAACCTGTTCTAGAATTAAAAGTTGATTTTTAAATCGTTTTCTCAGGATGTGGGGGATGGGGATCAGAGAGATTAGAAGAGGTCCTTAGCAGGTCACCATGATTGAGCTGGATGGTCTCCAGAGTTTGCTTTAACCAAAGGTGCTCCAAGTTACTGTGTGTGTGAGTGGGTGTGTATGTGTGAGATGGGTGTGCTCTAGTGTGTGTGCTCTAGTCTCGTGTACATTATAAACTCTGCTAGGATGATAACAGTATATCCTCATTGGGAAAAGCAACAACAACCCATGAGTGAACAAGAGTGTCCCCAGCCTGGTGGAAGAGTGACTGAGGCTGTAACTGAACTCATCTTCAAGCACAGCTCTGAATGCGTTAGGCTGCAAAACTGTTGTACTGCATGGTAACTGGACATAAACCAAGGTGGTCACATGGCTGATTTACTTGGGCTGCTCTTTCGTGCTCTTGATTAACAACCTGGTGTTTCTCTACGTGGTAAAAGAATGGATTCCCTGACACCACTGATGGGAACGTAAAATGGTACAACCATTACGGAATACTGTCTGATGACACCGGTCCCACTCTTAGGTATATATTTACCCGAGAGATATGGATTCAGTGAACATGAATCCATTGACAGGTGAATACATAAAGAAGGTGTGGTACTACTCAGCCATAAAAAAATCATGAAATAATGCCATATACACCAACACGGATGGACATAGAGATTGTCATACCGAGCAAAGGAAGTCAGAAAGAGAAAGGCAAATATCATACGGCATCGCTCACGTGTGATCTAGGCATATCCAAATATGAACCTAAAATCTGATACAAATGAACCCACCTAAGAAACAGGAACAGACTCACAGACATAGAGGACAGACTGGCTGCCAACAGGGAGGTGGGGGTAGGGGTAGGGGTGGATTGGGGGCTTTGGATTAGCAGATGCAAACTATTATATATAGAATGGATAAACAACCAAGTCCTACTGTATAGCACAGGGCACTATATTCAATATCCTGTCATAAAGCATAATGGAAAAGAATATGAAGAAGAATCTGTGTAGGTATAACTGAACCCCTATGCTGTATAGCAGAAATTAACACAACGTTCTCAACTATACGTCAATAAAATAAATTAAAAAAAAGACTTGGACGTGAATGTTTATAGCAGCACAATGCACAGAAGCCAAAGACTGGAAACAATCTAACTCATCCATCTCCTGGTGAACTCATCCATCTCCTGGTGAATGGAGGGACAGATTGTCGTCTGTCTACACGCTGGAATGGAATGCTGCCCACCCCGCATACCGCCCTCTTTGGAAGGATGTCACTTCAAGGTGGGGAGTTATGCTCTGCATAACTTATCTGGGGTTCTTCTGTATGGGAGACATACTTCTCCTCTGTTGGCTCATTCAATCGCTTGTATCGGTATGGACTCATGGATATTTTACTTTACACTTTGTTTTATAGCCCAGAACTACATTATTTATTTTGTGGCTCAGATTGTGTATTTTACACTGTCTTATTCCTGGTACTACAACACGGGCCAGGCTCAGCCCACCCCTAGAATCACCCCTAGAATCAGCTGTTTCTCCCGGGAGCTCTGGTTTCTTTTCTTGGAGAATGATGTTAAAAACCCAGACCTGGATGTGCTCGTTGCTACTGGGGTATCCCTGCTTCTGGGCCCTTTCAGCTGACAGAGCATCGCACGCGCCTTCTCACATAGTCTCCACTATTTCCCAGTTAGGTCACCATCTCTCCCGCTCATCCCTTTCACTGAGGTTATTTCATACATTTGTACTACAGTTTCATTTTGGTGGGTCACTTCTGTTATTTCATCTTGGGATGCCCTAACTTACTAAATGAAAAGAAATTTTTTTGGCTACACTCTGCAGCATGCAGGATCTTGATTCCCTGACCCAGGATCTAACCCGTGCTCCCCGCATTGGGCGTGCTGAGTCTTAACCACTGGACCACCAGGGAAGTCCCCTAAATGCTTTTTAAAATTTGCATACATTAAGGTTCACTCTTCGGGCTATAACTTTCCATGGATTTTGATCCACGTTTAATGTCACGTGTCCACCATGCGGAATTTCATTGCCCTAAAATATCCCTTGTGTATCATCAATCTTTCTGCTCCCTCAGTCCTCGGGTAACCATTAATCTTTTTACCATCTCTTTTTCAGATTGTCATATAAATGGAATCAAACAGCCTTTTTTTTTCATTTAGTAATGTACATTTAAGATTCATCCATGTTTTTGTGTCTTCATAGCTCATTCCTATATATTTTTGTACACTATTCCATATTATGGATGGACCACCATCCATTCACCTGTGAAGGACATCTTGGTTGCTTCTAGGTGATTATTAATAAATCTACTATAAACATTCACATATAGGTTTTTGTGTAGACATAAATCAGTTGGGTAAATACCTAGAAATTGTACACAAATATATATATTTTCATGTGCTTTTTGCTACCTGTGAATCTTCTGTGGTGAGGTGCATGTTCATATATTTTGTTATATATTTTGTTTGTTTAAAAAAACTTTTTGTAATTGTTGAGTTTTAAGAGTTTTTTCACTGTGTATTTTGAACACAGGTCTTTTATCCGACATGTGATTTAAAATATTTTCTCCAGTGGGTAATTTGCATTTTCACTCTCTCAGTGTTATTCCCAGAGCAAAGTTTTAAATTTGAATAAAATCCAGTTTACTAAAATTTGGGGGTGGGGGAAATTACGCTTTTGGTGTTGTATCTAGTAACCCATCCCCAAACCCAAGGTTGTGTAGATTTTCTCCTAATTTTTTCTTCTAGCAAATTTTGGAAACATACAGCCCAACCCCAGTTCCCTGTTAAGAATACGCTGTGGGCCTTCCCTGGTGTCCAATGGTTAAGACTCCGCCTTGCAATGCAAAGGACACGGGTTCGATCCCTGGTCTAAGAAGATCCCACATGCCTCAGAGACGAAGCCGGTGGGTCACAACTAACGAACCCAAGCTCTGGAGCCCTTGAGCTGCAACTACTGAGCCGTCACGCCACGAGTGCCGAAACCCCGCGTCCTGGAGCCTGCGCTTCACAGCAAGAGAAGCCGTGGCAATGAGAGGCCTGCACAAGACACCCAGAGAGTAGCCCCCGCTCGCCGCAGCTAAAGAAAGCCTGCGCACAGCAACAAAGACCCAGCACAGCCAATAAAGAAATAATTTCCATTTCTAAAAGGGTATGTTGTAGTTGATCAGACTTCCCCTATAAGAAGAGGCTTTTATCAAACATGACTGCAAACACCACAAAATGAATGCAGTTGGTTATGGGCTGAATTTCCTCCCCTCAAGTTCACATGTTGAATTCCTAACTCTTGTACCTCAACAATGTGTCTGTGTTTGCTGATAAGGTCTTAGAAGGGATGGTTAAATTAAAATGAGGCTGTTAGAGTGGCCCCTAACCCAACCTAACTGGTGTCTCTACAAGAAGAGGACATCTGGGCACAGAGGGATGACCAGGAGCTCACGTGCACGGACGAACGTCCATGGGAGGACACAGCGCCATGTGCACGGATGAACGTCCATGGGAGGACACAGTGCCAAGGACAGAGGCTTTCAGGAGAAACCAGCTCTGCCAACACCTTGGCCTCAGACTTGCCAGCCTTCAAAACTGTGTGAAAACAAATGTCTATTGTTTAAGCCACCCAGTCGGTGGTATTTTTTATGGCAGCCCTAACAAAATTACTCATTGCCGTAGTAAAATTTCATCAGAATGCTTTAAGAGGCTTTTCATTCAGGATGTGTTAGGAGTTGGGGAAGTGGCCTCGGCCAAGGAGAGCAAATGTGGGGAGGCAGTGATTGATTGGGAAGACCCAGACATCAGTTTAAAATTGGCTGCTGTCTTCCTCTCTCCAGGCCAAGTCTATCCCGACACATCCGGCCACTCAGGACTGAGGAGGCTGAGACCGACTGGGCAATTAATATCTTGCAATCACATCATGTACTCCTACCCGAAGCCCTCTCAGTGTACTGCACTGTGCAGTAGGACCCTGGGTAACAAAGGCAGGGGAGCAGGTGACAGCCTGCAAGAGGATGGAGGGGTTGGTCCAGATGCCTGTCAATCCCCGTGACATGAGAGCTGAAGTTGACCAATGTCATAATGGAATTTTGAGGGGAGGCTTGATGACTAGCATAGGGTCATCAACTTGGCCAGTGCGTTAATGAGGGTGGTGCGTGCTGGCTGCGGTGCCAAACGACCCGCAGTTTCAGTAGCTTAACATAATAAAGTTTTATTTATTGCCTACATTACAGTTCAGCGTGGATTGAATGGATTTCCTGGGCCAGGGGTGGGGGCTACCTCCAGGAAAAGATGCCGGGCTCCAGATCCTTCTATCTTGTGATGCCAACATCTTAAACAGGTGGTCACCTCTGTAAAAGCCATTATATCAATGGAAGGGGAAGAGACTGCCAGAGGATTGTGCAGGAATGTTTTAAGGGCATGGTCTAGAAGTGACCTCCATTTCTTCTGCGTGCTTTTCAAAGCCCAGGAAAAACTTCAAAGGAGCCTGGGAGATGTCACTGTCCCTGTGCCCAGGCAGAGGAAGCCGTGGGGTGAGCAAAGGACATTGTCCCTACCACAGACAAGCTCACTCATTTTCCTACCCAGTTTGCAAATGTTGGGGTGCTGGGGAAGATGCTGGGGTGGGGAGTCAGCCTCCAGAGAGTCGGGAATGCTGGCTGCCACAGCTGTTTCAAAACAAGTTCAGAGGAGGAGAGTTGGCTTAGTGACAAACAGGCCAAAAGCTGGGGGCTTACTTGCCCATGAATCTGGGGTGAATTAAGGATGAGGCTTGTTGGGGTCGCTCTTTGGAGAGCAATGCGGTGTGATGAGCAGCATTTGGGACTATAAATCCCATGGCCATGTCATAGGAAGCATTAGTGGTACAACAGTGGAGGACAAAGTATTAGCCGTCACATCCAGATCCAGGCAGGCTTGACTCTGCTCAGCCCTTGGCACGAGCCTTGGCCTGACATTGCGTGCAGAGCTGGTCTGTGAGCCAAGTGCTGGCGGGAGTCTCTCCCAACGTCCCTGCTTCCACCGGAGAAGTGAGGTCAGCCCACTGGCACACCTCATCTTTCTCGACTTCCTTTCCCCTGGATCTTGCTTCCCCTCTACTCACTTGAAACCTTTTGTTTGTCGAGGTAAACCACCTCCAGCCCTGCCAGGAATAAGACCACACTCATCCTTAAAGAAACGTGGCAGCGATTTGGAGGAGTTGCCCTTCCCATCCCTTATACCTGCTGTTCTTCCCCCAATAGCCAAGGCAGCTTTAGGAACTTGGGGTGTGTGTGAGGGGCCGGCAGTGGGAGATTTAGCCTTAAAAGAGCTCTTTTTGGTCTTTCAGCCTGCTAAGTAGACTTTAGTGTATCTGTTGAAAAAACTAAGGTCTGAACTACAAACTATTTGTGTGTGTGTGTGTGTGTGTGTGTGTGCGCCAAGTTGGGGATTTGGGAATGGAATAAAAATTGCAAAAGTTTATGGTTTAAACCATAAATCATAGAGTGGGACTGCCTGAACTGGGACTAAGAGCCTCTTTCACACCCCAAAGAAGTAAGAGTTTGAGCAGCAGGTGAGAAGGGAGGCTCAGGAGGAGCAGACTCATCCCCCCCGCCCCCAACTCAGAACCTGGGCCACAGGAGCCAAGCTCAGTCCAGTTATGGTGAAACAACGGAGACTGCCTTTGGCGCCTTGGACTCTTGGCCAGCTTGAACGCCTCTCAGCTGCACACACAGCTCTCTCGACACCCTTTACCACTCCTGGGAGCACCATCAGAGTAGGATGGTCAGGGTGCTGCACAACCTCATTGTGTCGAGTGCGTGACAGACAACAAACTGTGTACCCCAGGGGCCTCGCCGTCTGGTCCCTGGGCTTCGGGCTAGTGTTTGGAACCACTTCAGAATGCCAGGCTCTGGGTGCCCCTCCTCCAGACTGCAGAGTTTATAAACTGCTAATGCTGCAGATTCTGGAGCTCCATCCATAGCAAGAATAGCTGCGTGGTGGCTTGGGGACCAGAGGAGCCCACGGAGCCTGGTGCCAGGACAGGGGGCACCTTGCTTCCCAGACGCTCATTCAAGGCCCCTGCCACCCATCTCCTGGAGATGTCAGGTAACATTTCCACCTGCCTGCTGGCTTCCGTGGCCCTCTGGGTTGACCATCCTAACGTGGCTGTCTTTCCCGGCCCCTTTCCTGCTGCCCCCGTGATGCTGGAGAGCCTCGGCCTCTTCTCTCTTTATGCCCTCTTGCTCTTCCTAAGAAATCGCATCTGTCCTGGGCGACCTTGCAGGGCTGTGAGGCTGCAGCTTTGTGGCTAGAATTTCCTCCCTCTTCCTTTGAATACTCGTTTTCTTGAACTTACAGCAGGAGACGGCTTGCCAGGAAGGAATTTTATTAATAGATTTGCCTTTGAGTCTGGGAGATGAAGGGCGTCCACTGTGAGCTCCTGCTATGCCCCAGGCATCTCCTGTTCTCACAGTGCAGCTTCATTCATCCTGGGCTCACTCTTTTTTTTCTCACTTTTAGTTCCATTTTGAAGTATAGTTGATTAACAATGTTGTGTTGGTTCCCGGTGTACAGCAAAGTCATTCAGTCATACACATATCCATTCTTTTTCAAATGCTTTATCCTGGGCTCATTCTTAACTGGTGGGACATTTTCAACACATTGCTCTTTTCATTCCAGATATGACACCTTATTAGGTATCCATGTATTGAGTGTCTCCCCAGCACCCATGTCCCTTTCTAGTACTTTCTAGTATTATCCAGGTCTCCATCTGGAGTCTTCCTCTCCCCTAAGCAGCCAGCCTCTATGATTTGGGAGAAATTTGATCTTCCCTGCAGCCTCAGTGGTGGTGGTGGTGGTGGAGGGGGTGCTTGTTCAACTCACTAAAAGGCAAAGTCTATTTTCCCAGCCTCCAAACTGGGTGCAGGAGTTAGCCTCTGCCTCAAGCCAAGCAGAATGAATCTTAGTACTATTTGGAATACCCAGGTAAACCTCCCTACTCTCCCCCTCAATGGAAGTGAATGTGGAAGCGTGAATACCCAAATGTAGCTGGCAGCCATCCCAAGAGGAAAGCTGGTCTGAGGATGAAGCTGATACTCAGCTGACAGAGTGAGTGACAAAAAGGACCTTTGTCCTTGATGATGCCATTGAGCTGCTGGTTCAAACCATTCCTGAAGCCTGTCCTGTCTCTGGATATTCCAGTGGCAGAGGTCAAGTCTCCTTTGCTTGCTGAATTCCATTTCAGTTGGGCTTACTATTACTTGCAACATAAGGAACTCTAATACCCCAAAACTTTACAGAGGCCAGAAATACCTCCCACGTTGTTCTCCTGTGTTGGTCACATTCACTAACTTTGAGGGCTGCATCTGTATGAGTGGCCAGGGTTGACTGAGTGTCCTTCACGTGCAGTATCTCATTTAACCCTTACAACAACCTTCGTAGTCTCTTACCCTTACTTGAACTGATGAGGAAACAGGCTCAGAGAGGTTAAATAAAAACCACACAGCTAGAAGAGACTGGAACTTGGGAAGCCAGATTCCTGAGCTCATCCTCTTCTGTTTTAAAAAAATATTTGTTTATTTGGTTATCCCAGGTCTTAGTTGCTGTACGGGTGATCTTTAGTTACAGCACGTGAACTCTTGGTTGCGGCATGGAGGATCCCCAACCAGGGATCGAACCTAGGCCCCCTGCACTGGCAGGTGGATTCCTAACCACTGGACCATCAGGGACACCTGATAACTTTTAGGTATAGGTATACATACTCTCATTTGAGAGATACCACAGCTGATGGTGAACTGCAGGATTGGTAACCACAGTAACAGAGCATTTGGGGTGAAGAGAGCTGAAGAGGGCACTGGCTCAAAACCATTCAGAAACAGTCAGGAATGGAGGTTCTGCCCTGACCACTCTTTTGACCTTGGAGCTGAACTCACTTACCTTAAGGGGCAGCAATCAAGGTAGCCAAGGCCAACTGGAAAGTGTAAGTTGGCCAAACCTACGTTATCTTCCAGCTGCTTAATGGTGACATGTATGGCCCAACCTACTGGGCAGAAGAATTTTTGTTTTGGTTGCTATCCAGGATATAGATTTTCCTTCGGATAAAATTCATCCTTATTCTTTCATTGGTTCAACACATTTTTATTTGAAAATCTGTTATGAACAAGGTGGGGCTTCCCAGGTGGCACTAGTGGTAAAGAATCCACCTGCCAATGCAGGAAACACAAGAGATATGGGTTCAGTCCCTGGGTCAGGAAGATCCCCCAGAGAAGGAAATGGCAGCCCACTCCGGTATTCTTGCCTGGGAAAGCCCATGGGCAGAGAAGCCTGGCGGGCGGAGTTCAGACATGACTGAGCGACTGAGTGCACAGACACACATGTGAACGAGGCACTACGGGTACAATAGTAAGCAAATACAGAACCAACGCTTGCCCTCCAACAAAAATACTGTCATTATGTTCTTTTAAGTCTTTTCCTGTATTCTTCCATTGTGAAATTCTCCCTGACCAATAAATCACTGCTTGCAAACAAGGACCATGTGCTATATTTGTCTTTGCAAGGCAAATATGAAGTCCGGTACCTCATTTCCAACTGCTGCTTCAGTCATTCCCTTGGGGATAAGAGATGGTGGTATACAAGGCAGTTGAGTCTGTCAACCGATCTCGTAGCAGGTAAAAAGTGACACCACAGGTCCAGTTTCAGGGGCTGACAGGAGGGCTTCGGAATGCTCCAAGAGGGATTCTCTGCTACAGGCTTCCTATCCACTTGAATTAAATTTTTGGTTTCAGGCAGTGTTTTCACATGCTATTCATAAACTTGTGTCAAGGTTCATGCTTGGAGATTTTGAAGAAGAGAAGGAAAAAATAAAATGCCAGTAACACACGAGTTTCAGGAACAAACTGATCACTGAGATGTAAGTCCTGAAGAAATAATTCAACTGAAAAAAAAAAAGCCTATGCATGTGAATGCTCGTAAATCTCTACAATACTAAAAAGTAGGAAACGGTACACATGTCCAATGATAAGGGTAGATTAAGTTCACTATGTCATATCCTTGAATAAAAATTAAAACTATCTAGGTAGAGGAAAAGCAAAAGGAATCAACCTGCCAGTGGAGGAGATGCAAGAGACCTGGTTTCAATCCTTGGGTTGGGAAGATGCCCTGGAGGAGGGCATGGCAACCCTCTCCAGTATTCTTGCCTGGAGAATCCCATGGACAGAGGAGCCTGGTGGACTATAGTCCATGGGGTTGCAAAGAGTCAGACACAACTGAAGCGACTTAGCACGCACTCACGCAAGGGAAAAGAGGCACCACTGAACAGGAAACCTGTTGTTGCTAAGTCGCTTCAGTTGTGTCCAACTCTGTGCGACCCCAAAGACAGCAGCCCATCAGGCTCCCCATCCCTGGGATTCTCCAGGCAAGAACACTGGAGTGGGTTGCCATTTCCTTCTCCAATGCATGAAAGTGAAAAGTGAAAGTGAAGTTGTTCAGTTGTGCCTGACTCTTAGCGACCTCATGGACTGCAGCCTACCAGGCTCCTCCGTCCATGGGATTTTCCAGGCAAGAATACTGGAGTGGGCTGCCATTGCCTTCTCCAAAGCATAAGGAATCAACCGGCCAGTGGAGGAGATGCAAGAGACTTGAGTTCAATCCTTGGGTTGGGAAGATTCCCTGGAGGAGGGCATTCTAATTGGTTTTGAAAAATTACTGTGATAAGGAAGATAGGATTATCCTGATTGGCTGAGACCAATAAAGACCCACTCCTATTCTCCAAAGAAGACACATAGATGGCAAAGAGGTGCATTAAAAGATGCTCAACATTACTAATTATTAGAGAAATGCAATTTAAAACTACAATGAGATATCACCTCACCCCAGTCAGAATGGCCACCATCAAAAAGTTTACAAACAATAAGTGCTGGAGCGAGTGTGGAGAAAAAGGAACGCTTTTATGCTGTGGGTGAGAATGTAAATTGGTTCTGCCACTATGGGGAACAGTATCGAGGTTCCACAAAAAACCAAAACTAGAGCTACCATGTGATCCAGAAACTCCACTCCTGGGCATATATCCAGAGAAAACCACGGTTTGAAAGGATACATGCAACCCAATGTTCACTGTGGCACATTGTTTACAACAGAAAAGACACGGAAGCAACCTAAATGTCTAGTGATGCTCAGCATCGCTAGAAACCAGCCAGTTGTAATTAAGACAGCCCAGCACAGCAATCGAGCACATTGATATTTTAGCCCAATGGCCTGGGTTTGAATCATGGCTCTCATACATTTTAACTCTATGGCTTGACGGGAAATTGTTTAACTTCTCTAGGCCTCCATTTCCTCATCTATAAAAGTGGTATAATAATAATAATAATACTTAATTCATAGTAAGTATGAGAGCTTGCACCTTGGAAGAAAAGCTATGACCAACCTAGACAGCATATTAAAAAGCAGAGACATTACTTTGCCAACAAAGGTCCATCTAGTCAAAGCTATGGTTTTTCCAGTAGTCATGTATGGATGTGAGAATTGGACTATAAAGAAAGCTGAGTGCTGAAGAATTGATGCTTTTAAACTGTGGTGTTGGAGAAGACTCTTGAGAGTCCCTTGGACTGCAAGGAGATCCAACCAGTCCATCCTAAAGGAGATCAGTCCTGAATATTCATTGGAAGGACTGATGCCAAAGCTGAAACTCCAATACTTTGGCCACCTGATGCAAAGAACTGACTCATTGGAAAAGACCCTGATGCTGGGAAAGACTGAAGGTAAGAGCAGAAGGGGACGACAGAGCATGAGATGGTTGGATGGCATCACTGACTCAATGGACATGAGTTTCAGCAAGCTCCAAGAGTTGGTGAAGGACTCCTGGGGTGATGGATTCCTGAACTTCCACAGGAAAGCCAGACATGCTGCAGTCCATGGGGGTTGCAAAGAGTCGGGACACGGCTGAGCAACTGAACTATCTCATAGAGTTACTATAAAAAGTAAAGGATAAATATTTAAAAACTTTAAACTACTTAGAACAGCACCTGGAACATAGTAAGTGCTGAATAAGTGTGTGGTGAACAAATAAATAAAATGCCATTTAACTCATGTTAAAGGAGCTGATCTGGGAATTCCCTGGTGGTCCACTGCTATGGCCTGGGTTAAGGGTTCAATTCCTGGTTGGGGAACTAAGATTCCACAAGCATTGTGGCGTGGCCAAACCAACAAACAAAAAGGACCTGATCTCTTAAATGTTTGCAAGGGTTTGGAGAAACAGGCTCTTCCAGACATTTGAAGTGGAAGAGCAATTTAATACTATTTATTGAAACTAAAAAACTCATGGGGTTGCAAAGAGTCGGACACAACTTAGTAACTGAACAACAACAACAACAATGACAACAATGTCTATATATTCTGGGGCCTAGGAATTCTACTTCCTGTAGCTGTCCTAGAAAAATATACCTACTTGTGTGTGATGAACTTCATGAAGGTATTTTCACTGCAACACAGTTTCCAATAGCAAAACCTGAAATTGACCTAAATGTTTAATAATAGGACCATTACATTTAAGGTTGCAAATTGATGGCCCTTAGGCTAAGTTTGTCCTGCACCTATGTTGTGCTTAGCCTGAATACTGTTTCATAATCTTGAATTAGTTGCCAATATTAAAAATTTAGATTTATGTCATAAAGATCCAGGTTTTCAAATATTCTTAAAACACTGGCATTCAAGTTAACAATCCTTTGGTCTGTGTGGCTACTTCTGCTTAGAACAAAACACACCTGCTCCACTTCGTCACCTTATTGAATTGTTGCTTGCATATCCCCTGTAGGCAACAGAGTTTGAGACTTTGGCAGCTATATTATGGCTCCGGCAAATAATGAATTGTGTGAGGTAAATACAATATAGCAGATGATTATGTAGTGGTGTGAAGGATCACCAAGACATGCTTTGGGGTTAAAAAAAAAAAGAGCAAGCAAGAGGTAGAACCATTATGTATACCATAATGCTATTTTGGTAAACAAAAAATTATGTATTTGTATGTACACACTATAATGTAAACTATAAAGTTTAGAGATCTTTCCATTTTATTGTTACGTCCCCAGTACCTAAAACAGTCCCTGGAGTATACTGGGTTCTTAATACATAGTTTTATAATTTTATTTTGGCTGCACTGGGTCTTCATTGCAGCATGCAGGCTTTCTCCAGTTGTGGTGCCCTGGCCTTCTCTTATTGCAAATGGAGTACAGGCTCAGTTGACCTGCAGCATGTTGGATCTTAGTTCCTACCAGGGACGGAACCCACATCCTCTGCGTTGGAAGGTGGATTCTCAACCATTGGACCACCTGGGATGTCCCTCAATTTGTTGTTGTTTAGTTGCTAAGCCATGTTCAACTCTTTTTGAGACCTGCCAGAACTGTAGCCTGCCAGGCTCCTCCCCCTCCATGGGAATTCCCAGGCAAGAATACTGGAGTGGGTTGCCATTTCCTTCTCCAGGGGATCTTCCCGATCCAGGAATAGAACTCACGTCTCTTGTTTCCTGCTTGGCAGGCAGATTTTTACCACTGAACCACCTGGGCTTCCCAGTCCCTCAATACATTATTTGTTTAATAAGTACATAGAAGAGGGAGTCAGAGGATGAAACGGCTGGATGGCATCATTGATGTAATGGACATGAACTTGGGCAAACTTCAGGAGATGGTGAGGGACAGAGAGACCTGGCGTGCTGCAGTCTATGGGGTTGTGAAAAGTCGGACATGACTGGGTGACTAAACAACAGTGTATAAATGTATAAAGAGTTGTGGAAGATACACACTAAATAAGTGATTAATTCTGTCAAAGTACTGAGATTTGGGAGGGGTGGTGGTCAAGGGAGTTTTCGTTCTGTATAGTTTGACTCTTACAAGGAGAACACAATATAGTATTACTTGCATAAATTTAAAAAAATTAAAGAAAAGCAGTCCAGCACAATATACCCAAGTAATCAAACCAAGATTTAAAGTGAGGCCCAACTGAAACCATCTAAAAAAAATGAATGGGGTTAAAAATAAAACTTGGTGCTTTTGAGTGATGAAAGCTAATCAAAATACTTAGCTACCAGCTCAGAATTAACCAGTAGGGTGATGAGTCCGCAGAAAACACTGATGAAATCCGTCCACTCCGCATACTTGATGAGGCTCCATCCATAACCACAGTCCTCCCTGGTGCTATCATATTTTCTGATTTTGGGGTTTTGTTTCTCGATTCTGTGTCCTCAAGTTCATGAATGCCTTTCGCATAATGTATCAGAAAGTGACCAGCTTGGGAAGTTTTTTAAAAAGGAAAAAAAAAAAAAAGAAGAAGAATTAGTAAGCTGGGGGTAGATAGCAAAGACAGGCAAAGAGAAGCGCTTTAATGTCAATGTTTGGAGATCACAAACATTTTCCCTCAAAGGGAGGATAGGCCTGGCTCATGTTTTCAGAGGCATCGAGAATAGACCGGTCTCAGCGGATTCTGAGGTGTCAGGGCAAAGGAACCACCCTACGGGGGCCTTCTCAACGCTATGTTTGGAAGCAGCTTTTCTCTCTCCAGGTTCAACTATCATTAAACAACCTTCCTTCTTATCGTCCATATTTGGAGTCAAACAACCCTCAACCACCCAGGGGCAGGATGTTCAGAGCTGTTCCGACACAGCAGGAGCAAAGCCAGTGGAAAGGTTCAGACGAGTCCAAACGGTGCAACAGGCAGAAAGCAAAGCAAACTCTGTTCATCACGAAGACACAGTGTACGAGCGCGAAGGTGTGTCTGTCCTGGGCTGCCCCGGCCCCTGCACGGCTGGGAGCCCGGCCCTGACTGGGCTCTACTCAGGTCAGCGGGTGGCTGTTTGCTTCACAACACCGGCGTCCTCAGCCGCACCAGGCCTGGGACAGTCTTTTGTAAGATTTTTGGCAACGGCTCTCCAAATCTGGACCTCCAGCCGTCGGTCTGGAAGTGCCCAATCGGGAAACTACAGACACCTCAGAGGGAGCAGAACGCCACAGACAGCTTCGCCCCCGCGGCCTTCCACAAGCACTTCCGCCGGAAGTCGAGCGGACCAACAGTAGCGTCGCACGTTGACGTCACGTGTCCGCCGGAAGTCTGGGGACGCGCCCTGGAGGCGCCAGCCAGGACGTAGCTGGTTGGTGGCAGATCCTGGCGGTAAGTCAGCCTCCGCTGGGGTGTTAGGTACCCGGGCTGGCGCAGGGTCGTATGTCTCCCCATCTGACCAGTCCTTTCCCGTTGTGTGTGGGGCTGCCCGGCGCCCAGACACCCTCCGTGTTCCCTCCGATCTTTCTAACCCCGCCCCCCAGCCCTGCTTTGGCTCCCGGGGAAATGGACGGAGCTGCTGGGATCTTCGGACGGAGTGTAGCCTCGGGAATGCCCTTCTGTTGGGTCCCCAGCGTGGGCTCCTTAAGTATAGGGATAAACACCGAGATCCAACTCTCTTGGATTATTTCTTCCCGATTAGCTTTTTGCCCTCTCGAAATCTTAAAGGGGGCACAATATCCTCTGACTTTCACATTCTTTCCCACAGTAGAGTCCGCCCCCGACTCCTAGTCTGTCATATCTTGTGTGTTGAATTGGTGTCTCTGCAGCCAGATCCAGCCTCCTAGGGGGACCATGTCTCCTGTAGCTTTGGGTGCCACTCGTTGCGTCAGGCGCACGCCGCTGCGCAAGATGAGATGCCGTTTGAGTTCTCCGTGAATGTTCGGAGGAGGAACGCCAGAGCTGTACGCTGAAAGCTATCCAGACAAAAGAAATATGTAGGCTGGGGACCCCGAATCACCTCGTGAGAATTACTGCTCTTTATTTCTTCTGTCTTATCTCGTGGAGAGTTTCCAGTTTGGTTATCTCATTGGGAAGTTCTGCCCAGAATCATATCTGCCAAGGCCCAGAGTAGCCGTTACCAGTTTCTTAATACTGACTCTGGTCCCCAAGGGTGGTCCCTGATTGTTGGGGTCACTGGCCTGGAGGGTTGCTTCATAAGACGCCATTACTGATCCTGACCCCTGACCTCCTCTGCTGGACCCTCTTTCCAATAGTATTGCCAGCAGATTCTCTTGGGTACATTTCATATCAGTGTGCTACTTGAGGGAAGACAGATGCTTTCTGCACATTCTTCCCCACTGATTTTGGGATTTGCAGGCAGGAAATGCCACAAGGCAGACCACAGTGGTTTGATTAGGAAACTCTTGAAGGGTGGCCAGCTGAGTAGCCCCACTGAGAGGCAGTTCGTGGTTGAAGGCTGAAGAATTCTGTTTGAGGAGCCACTTAGGGAATCAGTGTCGGTGAATATGCGCTGGAATATATCTCTCAGTAGCAGCCACACTCTTTCTGTTCTTTCGTAGCCCCAGGATGGACTTTCTGGTTCTCTTCTTCCTCTACCTGGCTTTGGTGCTGCTTGGTTTCGTGATGATCTGCGTGGGCTCGAAAACCCATTACTTGCAAGGCCTGATCAGCAGAGGGGCACAGGTAGCAGTGATGCTTGGAGACCACTTGGATACCACCAGTCTGAAAGGCTTGGGCTTCTTGAGTGGCGCTAGTGGTAAAGAATCCGCCTGTCAATGCAGGAGATAAAAGAGATGCAGGTTCAAGCCCTGGGTCCGGAAGATCCCTTGGAGGAGGGCATGGCAACCCACTCCAGTGGTTCTTGCCTGGAGAATCCCACGGACAGAGGAGCCTGATGGGCTACAGTTCACGTGGTCACAAAGAGTTGAACACGACTGAGCACGCGCACGCACGCACGCGTGCACACACACACACACACACACACACACACGGCTCACCAGTTTTCCATCAGAACGAAAAGGTGATGCCATTTTTATTTGTTCGTTCACTTGCTCTTTCACTTATGGCAGTTGTGGTATATTCCAAAGCTATCATTCTCAAGACTGGCTGTTTTTCTCTGGATTTGATGCCTGTAATTGGGCATGGATGTGAGAAGTGTATGCATGGAGGGCCCTGATGGGTGAAACTGGGGCTTGTGTGAACAGAAAGCTGAACATCAGGCTGCCCACACTCCTCCAGGGATCAGAGAGAGCAGAATTGGGGTGAAACGCCTTGGGAGGGAGTTGGCTGGGAGGGACCCAGGCTAATTCCCAGTGGACTCTGGGACCTAGGATTGAATGCAGGGCAGGGAAAGGTTTTGTTAGCAGTTCACATTAGCGTCATCTGATCCAGCCCCTCTGCTCACTTCCCTTTGCCTGAAGACCCCCAGTTGGTGCCTTGTGTGAGGTCAGGGTAGAGATGGAGGAGTGGGCATCAAAGGAAGGCTTGCTGCAGGAAGCCCTCCTCTGTTCTCACTTAGATCAGTTCTCTGCTCGTAAGCAGAAACACGCCTTAGTATTACCAATATTGCCGGGTGAAAGTGAAGCATCTAATTTGTTTAGGAGTTGGGGGCGGGTAACGAGAAATGAAACTGAACCTTTCTCTTTTGTTTTAGATATTTTCATATATAATTCCAGAATGTCTTCAGAGAGCCGTGCTAAGAGTGCTTCATTACCTCTTCCATACAAGGTATTTCTATTTCAGAGTTTTAAGTATTAATAGTATCTTCTATCGGAGAAGGGCAATGGCACCCCACTCCAGGGTTCTTGCCTGGAGAATCCCAGGGACGGGGGAGCCTGGTGGGCTGCCGTCTATGGGGTCGCACAGAGTCGGACACGACTGAAGTGACTTAGCAGCAGCAGTAGCAGTATCTACTATTCTGTTTAGCTTGTTAGCTCTTGCTGTCCTCTGGCTTCAAGAGGTTCCTTGTTCGTTTCCAGCGTGTTACAGGGCACGATGCTGGAGGGATCAAGAGTCCTGGGTTCAGACCCTCTACTCATGGATAATCTGCCTTATATCTTTGGGGTTTCAACATACCTAATTTTAAATAGAAATATTTAAAGAATGAGAAAATATTGACACGGATTTCTATAAAAAGAAATGTATCTAATACTGAGACCTCAATTCCCAACAAAGATGATGATGATAATTGATAACATTTATTGAATACTTGCTGTGTGGTAGGCAGTAGGTGAAAGGTTTCACATGATTACTTTTATCTCGAGCCCAAAAGAAGTGGTGTCCCTTGGTTCACTTTCCATAGCATCAGTTCAGTTCAGTCGCTCAGTTGTGTCCGACTCTGCGACCCCATGGACTGCAGCACGCCAGGCTTCCCTGTCTGTCACCAACTCCCGGAGCTTGCTCAGACTCATGTCCATCGAGTCGGTGATGCCATCCAACTGTCTTATCCTCTGTCATCCGCTTCTCCTCCTGCCCTCAATTTTTCCCAGCATCAGGGTCTTTTCCAATGAGTCAATTCTTTGCATCAGGTGGCCAAAGTATTGGTTTCAGCTTCAGCAGCAGTCCTTCCAATGAATATTCAGGACTGATCTTCTTTAGGATGGACTGGTTGGATTTCCTTGCAGTCCAAGGGACTCTGAAGAGTCTTCTCCAGCACCACAGTTCAAAAGCATCAATTCTTCGACGCTCAGCTTTTATGGTCCAACTCTCAGACCCATACATGACTACTGGAAAAAACATAGCTTTAACTAGATGGACCTTTGTTGGCAAAGTAATGTCTCTGCTTTTTAATATGCTGTCTAGCTTGGTCATAGCTTTTCTTCCAAGGAGTAAGCGTCTTTTAAATCCATAGCATGCTACAGGTTTTTCACAGAGAAGCCCCTGTGAACAAGTCGTCTACCTATTTCTTCCAGAAACTACACCTTCGTTATCCTGCATCTCATCTTGCAAGGGATGGTTTATACCGAATACACCTGGGAAATATTCGGCCTCTGTCAACAGCTGGAGTTCTCTTTGTATTACCTTTTTCTGCCTTATCTGCTGCTGATTGTAAACCTGGTTTTTTTCACCCTAAGTTGTGTAACCGATCCTGGTAAGTTGAGGCTCTTAATATAGAAACTGGTGACTGCTCAACTGTCCGACTCGTTGACAGTGTTACAAACAAGTAGTGATCCCTCTAAGGGCTTTGCAGAAGATTTGCTATGTAAGGTGTGCCTGAACGTTCAGGTTTGTTTGTTGTAAATTTTACTTATTTATTTATGGCAGCGCGGAGTCTTTGGCGCTACTCGGGCTTTGCTCTCGCTGTGACGAGTGAGGACGCCTCTTCGTTGTGGTGCGTGGGCTTCTCTTGTTGCTGAGCACAGGCTCTAGGGCCCATGGGCGTCAGTGGTTGCGGTTCCTGGGCTCTAGAGCACGGGCTCAATAGTTGTGGTGCACGGGCTTCGTTGCCTTTGAGGCATGTGGGATCTTCCCGGGCCAGGGATCGGACCCATGTCTCCTGCACTGGCAGGCATATTCTTTACTGAGTTGCCAGGGAAGCCTGACCTTCCATTTTGAGTGTTTTCTAATTTTATTTTTGTCCTTCACGCACACAGGTGTACTTTCTTTTAACTTTATTTTTTGCTTCTTTGCCTCACAGATTATTTAAAACTATTTAAAAATTGCCATACACTTTTATTTTTTGATACTTTCACTTAATTGTATTATCTACAGAGCTTTCAGTCCGTAGGATACATTTTCTTTTAAATGGTTAGTGATATTTGCATTATGTCCAGGTATGTGGTCAGTTTCTGTAAATAATCCATGTGTTCTTAAAGAGTATATATCATCTAGTTCTTGGATACAGGCAACTGTATAAGTCCATTAGATGAAGATGTTAATTATGTTGAGATGTTTTAATATTCATACTAAATTTTTTTGATTGTTTACTCAGAGAGTATGTGATCTCATTCTAATGGTAGGTTTGACAGATTTTTTTCCTTCACATATTTTGAAGCTGTTAAATATTTATGTGTATAATAGTTATACATACTCAGGAGTATTGAAGTTTAGGATTAGTATTATCTCTGGATTCTTTTTTCTAAATATAATGAGCCTCTCTGTTACTAGTAATGCACTGTTCTCAAGGCTCCTCTGTCTGATATTATTACACTGTTTTTTGCTGGATACTTGCTGGGTATTTTTTCCCCATTCTTTTATTTTAACTTCTATTTTTGAAAGACAAAATGTACACTACCTAATGAATAGATAAAAAGAGATATACCTCTTCAGTGGAATGTTACTCAGCCATAAGGAGGAATAGGTGCTTATACATGCTGTAACATGGAAGAACTTTGAAAACATTATGCTCAATGAAAGAAGCCAGGTAAAAAAAGACCACATATTGTATGATTCCATTTATAGGAAGTGTTCAAAAAAGGCAAATCCATAGAGACAGAAAATAGATTAGTGGTTGCCAGGGGCTGTGGGACTAGAGAGAAGTGAAGATTGACTGTTAAAGGATTTCTTGTTGGGGTGATGCAAATGTTCTAAAGCTGTTTGTGATGGTTGTACAACTCTGTGACTATAAAAACCATGGAATTGCACACTATAAATAAGTCAGTTGGTTTTATGAACTATATCTCAATAAAGCCGTTAATTTAAAAAATACATTATTTGGAATACTGAACATAGCAATGTTAGTTGTATTTTGCCAGGACAGATTGCTTGAACACCCAGTCGACTGTATAGCTCAAAACTGACAACTTGCCCTTCCTTTTCTCAGGTACCATAACAAAAGCAAACGAATTACTGTTCCTTCAAGTTTATGAATTCGATGAAGTGATGTTCCCAAAGAACGTGAGGTGCCCTACTTGTGATTTAAGGAAACCAGCGCGGTCCAAGCACTGCAGTAAGTCTTCCTTGGCGCCTCCAGCTCTGCCCTCGCCCAGCAGACAAGTGGGTTCTGTCTGTCAGAGAATGTTACATCGTCTAGAAGCGGCCGCTGCTGGTAGGGACCTGATCGTGGTTTCTTTAACATACCTGGGGGTGAAGCCTTGTGTTCTCATGAGCAGCCTTCAGCTCTGGGTCCAACAGCCTGTCCTTGGTGGCTGGGCTTGCTGCCCAAGAGATGCTTCTGTGGGATGTTTGCGTTTGCTGACTTCAGTCCTGGCAGAGCCTACCCTCTTAGGGCATGCCCAAGATACTGGATCACTGCTGTCCAACAGAAGTGTCCTGTGAGCTGCGTAGGGGATTTTAAAGTTTCCAGTAGCTGCACCGCAAAAGTAAACAAGAAATAGACAAAATTAATATTATATGTTTCATTTAACCTAACATACCTAAAATACCATCTTAACGTGTAATCAATATAAAACATAAAAATATCACTCATGGATTGTTTATGTTCTCTTTTCATATTAATTCCTTGGAACTCAGTGTGTGTTTTATATCACTGGTACATCTCAGTCAGTAAACATCAATTTTTTATTGGACATTCTTGATGTGTATTTAGAGTTCATAAAGTTTATAGTTGGAAGAACTGATTCATACACCCAAGCTCTTCTAGACATTGGTAATAGTTTTTCAGTGACTGAGGCAGTACCAAAACATCCTTTTCCTTTAATATCCACATCTACATTGACATGGTTCATCTTTATCCAAAAAATTGATGTGACTTTTAAGTGGAAGCATGAGCTTTAAAATTTTTACCCCGCGGTTCTGGCGGCAGCAGCTGCCATTTCCCCCGGCCTTCAGTGCTCATGCCCGTGTGTTGCGTCCTCGGGAGGTGTGCCCGGTGTCCTTACCAAGGACCTATGGGGCTGTGGCTCCCCTGTTGCTGTGCAGGTGTGTGCAACCGGTGTGTGCACCGGTTTGACCATCACTGTGTATGGGTGAACAACTGCGTCGGGGCCTGGAACACCCGGTACTTCCTCTCCTACCTCTTGACGCTGACGGCCTCGGCTGCCACCATGGCCGTGGTGAGCACCGTGTTCCTGGTCCGGCTGGTGGTGATGTCAGACGTGTACCTGCAGACCTACGTCGATGACCTCGGCCACCTGCAGGTTGTCGACACTGTCTTTCTTGTTCAGGTAACCGCATCGCGGGCTGTTTGCAGAACAGCCACTGCAATCAAGGTGGTCTTCTGCCCATCACTACAGACCCTCGGTGGTTCCCCTGATCCCCACAGCCTCCTCCCCACATCCCTAATGCCCGGCTCCCACCCATCTGTCCTCTCTATCATTGTGTTATTTCGCGATTGTCACCTCCGTGGAACCCTACAGTGGCAGTTAGGGGTTGGTTTTTTCCACTCGCCACAGTTTCTTTGAGATCCATCCAGGTGGTTCTGTGTGTCAGTAGCTCGTTCCTTCTTCCTGCCGCACCATATTCTATGGTGTGGATGGGTCAGTTTGTTTTATCAGTTACCCTTTGAGGGACATTTGGGTAATTTCCAGTTTTGGACTGTTACTGCTGAGGCTGCTATGAACTTCCATTTATAAGCTGCTGTATGAAAATAGGTTTTCAGTATGATTATGGATTGTAGGATAAGTCCATTTTAGGGTGTTGTATGTGTGTGTGTGTTATGCCCTCTAATTATTTGATACTAGGATAACACATTGTAACTATATGAGGTGACTGATGCGTTATCTAATGTTACTGTGATGATTTCACTGTGTAATATAGATAATCATGTTGTATATTACATTGTTACACCTTAAACTTTCAGAATTTTATTTGTCAGTTATATCTCTATAAAGCTGGGAGTGAAAAGAAAATTTGAACTATCTTGGACGAAAATAACTGGAAATTATTCCTCTCCCAACAATTTCACTCTCCAGAGGCAAACACCTTTATAGTTTGTTGTTTATTTCAGGCTTTTTTCCCCCTGTATCTGTTTTATATGGCCATACACCTTCACAGAGTTAGCTTTATTTTTACACAAACAGGATTCCATGGTGATTTTTCCATTTCGTTTTTCTCAGTGGGCAATATATTACCAGCATCTTTTCCAAATTAATGCACAAACATTGACCTCACTTTAATGGCTCCTTATTGTTCCATAGCATAACTATCCCAGAGTTTTGTTCTACCTCCTGGATGGACATTTAACCTGTTTCTTTTGGGAAGAGGGGCTGCTGCTACAGTGAATACCCTTGTACATGTATTTCTGTGGTCATATTGTTTTCAGAGAGAAACTGATCTTTTCTGTCTGTCTGGACTTTATGTTGATGTATGAACTAAGATCTGCATTTATTTTTATTTTCTGCATAGCCACCTGGCATAACACCATTTCTTGAGTGCCCTTCCCCTTTTCCCTCAATGTACGCACTCCGTTTATCCCATATGAAGTTCTTATACACACCAGGATTTCCTCTTGGGCTCTTTGTCTATGCCTTCTGTGTTTCTGATTGTCCTCAGTGGGTCAGAGATGGGGGAGCCAGGGAGGCAGCTCTGCCATGTGTGTGGACAAGACCCTGGCTGGTGGGGGTGACCCTGACTTAGGTCACAGCCTGGCTGTCTAACATGCTGCTGCTTCTTTGTCCCCAGTACCTGTTCCTGACCTTCCCAAGGATCGTCTTCCTGGTGGGCTTTGTCGTGGTGCTGAGCTTCCTCCTGGGGGGCTACCTGTGCTTCTCTCTGTACCTGGCTGCCATTAACCAGACCACTAATGAGTGGTACAAAGGCAGCCGAGCCTGGTGCCAGCACTGTCCTCACATGGCCAGGCCCCCAGCAGCGGAGCCCCAGGCCTACCGGAACATCCACTCGCATGGGCTTTGGAGCAACCTTCGGGAGATCTTTCTACCTGCTACTGCACGTTATGAGAGAAAGAAGAAATAGGGATGGGAAGAGTGCTGCTGCCTTTTAAATATAGTATACATTTATTTATACACATGGATACGATCTAAGCATTGGTTTATTTGTTTTTCTGGTTTCTGCTGTGTTTATGAGTTGGCTTTCAGTAGCTAAGGAGAGGAGGGGAAATTAGTATTTGCTGGATGTCTAATCCTTGCCAGGTACCCTGCTAATAAACCCTTTTATCCTCTGTTCATTCAGCTGGCTGAACAGAGCATCTCTGAAGTCCTGGTGCCAAAGGACTCAAAGGTGACTTCTCAGAGGTTCCTCTTGACCTTGGTCTCCGGCTGGGGACCTAGATGGGAGGGGCCTCATGGCTGTGTCCACCGATGTGCAGGAGGGTCCCTGTGATTTGGAATTGTCCCTGGATGCACCCTCTTTGATGTCCTTTCCATCGTCCCCAGGGAAAGACCATGGTTTTTTTTTTTTTATGTCCTGACCCACATCCAGCATCCTCACCTTGACCCACCTGCAGGCCAGGATGGGCCTTTTACAGGAAGCACATCTCTGTGGCCTCTTGCCTGCCCTCCACTGGCCTCTTGTGGCCACTCAAGTCATTTCTGCCCTATTTTTAAAACCCCGAACTAAGCCCCAGTTAATTCATTGCAGAAAGATGAACGCAAGGAAAAAGAGATTCACAGAAGGTGCTGAGGGCTTTTAGATTTTCAGATCTTAGTCTTCAGGAGCAGGATACCGGTTTCCTGCGGCCCTCCCAGGCTGGCCGCGCCGCTCCAGAGGGCACTGGGGAATAGGAACTGCGGCGTAGGGGGTGTCATTCCGCGTCATTGCAGCCCTGAGAGCTAAGACTAGATTCAATCTTGAAAGTGAATGAATGGCTGAGGCCTGAGCCAGGGCCCTGCACCACCACCCTGTCCTTGGAAAAGCTCAGTGAAATCAGACGCGCAAGCTTTGAACGCCGCGTGGAGAAAGCGAGGGGAGCTCCGGGAGGGTCTCTGGGGCGTGGGTGGGGGGCACCAGGCCCTGGGAGCCCTGGCCGGGGGTGGGGGGGGTGTGGCTCCCCTCGGCAGGGGCGGGGTCAGGGTGGGCGGGGCCGCCGCTTCCGTTCCCGCGGGCCGGGCCGCCAGGGGGCGCGCCCCCTGAGGGCGGGCCCTTGCCGCCGCCCGCGCTTGGCCCTTGCGGGCCGCCGTCGCCGCGCTCAGACTCCGCTGCAGCGCGGCCCCGCGGCGTCTGGTTCACAGGACTGTCGGTGGCGCTGTCGACGCGCAGCTGTGGTGCCCGCCGGCTGCCGGCGGGGGCAGCGATGGCCCCCTGAGCGGGCCCGAGCGGGCGGCGGCGGCGGCGGGCGGGGGGTGTCGCGGCGCAGGCCCGGGGTCGGCGGGCGGAGGCCCGGCCGCGGCCTCTTTGTCTCGGCGGCGGCGGCGGCGGCGGCTGTCGCGTCCGCGGGGGCCCCGGAGCGGAAGTCCGTCGGCGCTCCCGGCGACCCGGCCGCCGCGGCCGCACCATGAGCGACATCCGCCACTCGCTGCTGCGCCGCGACGCGCTGAGCGCCGCCAAGGAGGTGCTGTACCACCTGGACATCTATTTCAGCAGCCAGCTGCAGAGCGCGCCGCTGCCCATCGTGGACAAGGGCCCCGTGGAATTGCTCGAGGAGTTCGTGTTCCAGGTGCCCAAGGAGCGCGGCGCGCAGCCCAAGGTGCGCCGGGCGGCCGGCAGGCTCCCCGCCCCGATCCGTGAACCCCGGCTCCCTTCTTCCCTTCTTCCCTTCCTGGTGACAAGCGTAGACCACACCGCGAGCTCCCTTCGGAGCAGCGGCTCTGCCCTAGCCCTTGGCCTGGTTCTTTCAGCAGCTGCCAATTTGCCCTTTTTACGGGGTGTGTGACCCCCACGTCTCCAAGGTTTTGTTAAAGGAAGAGACCGTAGGTCACCGTGAATCCCACAGGGTGATGCATAATGACGCAGAGGGACATTTCCCTACGTTTAACAATCTAGTTCTACTCCGTGGGACCCGGGCTTTAGGAAGGTGATAAGTTCCCTAAATAGTGTGTTTTCTTACCGTGTGAATTAATTAATACACTTCATTTCTCCCCACTTCTCCCGGATTTGTTTTACAGAGATTAAATTCACTGCAGGAGCTCCAACTTCTTGAAATCATGTGCAATTATTTCCAGGAGCAAACCAAGGACTCTGTCCGGCAGATTATTTTTTCATCCCTTTTCAGTCCCCAAGGGAACAAAGCGGATGACAGCCGGATGAGCTTGTTGGGAAAACTTGTCTCTATGGCAGTGGCTGTGTGTCGAATCCCAGTGTTGGAGTGTGCAGCGTCCTGGCTCCAGGTACTTCTGCAAGTCTCTGAAGATGTTTCTTTCATAGCTCAGTTGGTAAAGAATCTTTCTGCAATACAGGAAACCACAGTTCGATTCCTGGGTCGGGAAGATCCCCTGTAGAAGGGATAGGGTACCCACTCCAGTATTCTCCGGCTTCCCTTGTGGCTCAGCTGGTAAAGAATCCCCCCGCGATGCAGGAGACCTCGGTTTGATCCCTGGGTTTGGAAGATCTCCTGGAGAAGGGAACGGCTACCCACTCCAATATTCTGGCCTGGAGAATTCCAGGGACTATACAGTCCATGGGGTTGCAAAGAGTCAGATGTGACTGAGTGACTTTCACTTTGGTTTCTAGAGAATTTTTTCCCCTATGTTAAAGAATCCACAGAAAACAACAAAATTCTGTACATTAATTATCCTTCAGTTAAAAAAAAAAAAAAAACCCACCTGCCTGTTCAGGAGATGCAGGAAACACATTTGATCCCTGGGTGGGGAATATCCCCTGGAAAACTTAAGTGGCAACCTACTCCAGTATTCTTGTTTTTTATAGTTAGATCGGTAAGCCTATGAGTTGTTCCAGAGTGCCACTTCTAAGTTGATTGCTCTTCTAATGGATATGGACATAGAAGCCTTCTAGAGTATTTTTAAATATCTAAGGGGAAATAAGGTAAACCCGCTTGCAGATGCAGGAGACATAAGAGACATGGGCTCGATCACTGGGTCGGGAAGATCCCCTGATGGAGGAAATGGCAGCCCACTGCAGAATTCTTGCCTGGAGAATCCAATGGACAGAGGAGCCTGGGGGCTACAGTCCATGGGGCCACACAGAGTCGGACACGACTGAAGCCAACTTCACACACATGCACAGTAGATTGTGTTAGGTAGTTTTTTGGAAGATCTATTTTGTTTTGGTTTTTTGTTACTCAAAGTTGTTGAAAAATTCCTAATCCATTTAGAGTATTATTAACTCAAAATTTTTATTAACGTGGTCCTCAGCAATGGCAACCCACTCTAGTACTCTTGCCTGGAAAATCCCATGGATGGAGGAGCCTGGTAGGCTGCAGTCCATGGGGTCGCAAAGAGTCGGACACGACTTCACTTTCACTTTTCACTTTCATGCATTGGAGAAGGAAATGGCAACCCAGTCCAGTGTTCTCGCCTGGAGAATCCCAGAGACGGGGGAGCCTGGTGGGCTGCCGTCGGGTCACACAGAGTTGGACATGACTGAAGCGACTTAGCAGCAGCAGCAGCAGCTACGTTAACAGAATTTACCACATTCAGTTTCTCAAACTTGCCTCATTCCCAAGGACTTGATGACATTTGTGTTTTTAAAAAATTTATCTCAATGTTTTTTCCTGTGATCTTATTAGTCTTTAACATTTGGCTAGTAAAAATACATATTGTTCTTTGTAGCACACAGGTAAATCTTAGTGAAATGTACCTTAATTGTCACTATTCTGATTTCTGGGGCCCCTGAACTCATCTCTCGTGTTGTCTTTAACCTCGAGATAACCTCTATCCCTTGGCAACCTAGCTTAAGTTTAGCGCCTTGAAATTCATCCTGTGATTTTGCATTTATCTCTTGCGGTGCTGTTGTGCTGGCATTCTAGCAAAGTGAAAGCAGATGTTAACAACGGGAAAGGGTCTTGTGGCTTGGGTCAGGGTTTGACACCCAGTGGCATGCGCTGCAGCTTCCTCCGAGGAAAGGTGTAAGAGATGGCTGGCTTAGTGCCTGAATGAACAGCCTGGCCTGACACCCTGCCAACACCCTGACACCCAGGCCCTGTTTCAGCCCTGGAACTGGCATCCTGAGCAACTGCTGAATGTGGCTACAGGTTGGCATCTGACCAGGAGGGCCAAAGGACCGGAGGGTGGTGATGTAGGAACCTGTACTAGGAGAAGATTGTAAGAAAAATTGATAGAGTGCTGCTGTAAGTCACATGACAGTTCACAGACTCTCCTAAAGCACATCAAAGTGATGCCAACTGTTAATTTTTACCTTTAGAGTCTTACCTGTAGGGTTACAAAAACGGTCATTTCCCCACTTGAAGTCAAGAATGATTTTTCCCAAGTAGACTTCAAAGCAGGGGTCAGCAGGCCTTTCAGGTAAAGGGGCAAGACAGTCAACCTTCTAGGCTTTGCGGGTCCTGTGATCTCTGTCACCCCTACTCAGCTCTGCCCTTGTGGCGCAGGAGCAGGGCTGTGTTTGAATAAAACAAAAGCAGGTGGCAGGAAGGATTTGGTCTGCAGGCTTTCACTTGCCAGTCCCTGCTTCTGAGTAAGCTGGTCACATCTTCCCTTCCTGGGAGGGGTCCTGCCGGTTCTGATCTTCACTGTATGTTTATGGTTGCTCGTCTGCTGGCGCTCCGCACCTCTAGTTACATGGACTGTGGCTTCTTTCCAGCGGACGCCTGTGGTCTATTGTGTGCGGTTAGCCCGGGCCCTCGTGGACGACTACTGCTGTCTGGTGCCAGGATCCGTTCAGACACTGAAGCAGATATTCAGCGCCAGCCCTCGCTTCTGCTGCCAGTTCATCACCTCTGTCACCGCACTGTACGACTTGTCGTCAGGTAAACTTTAAACAGGTTGTTGCACTCAAAACAGCTTCAGCTGATTGCCAGTGGTATGTACACTGACCACCCAGCCAGCAAATGCTTTGTTTTTTTATTTTTCCCTCTGCAGTGTATATTTTATTTCAGGCTAAAAGCTAAAGGCATGGGTTACTTAGATCTCTGGGATTTCCTAATGGGGAATTCTCCTTAGTGAATCCCATCTGGCTGACTCTGAACAGTCCAAGTGGCAGAGAGCCCAGCAAGCTAGGGTCTGGTGTCTGGGATGGGTGGCTGGACTTGCGAGCACCCTGCCATGGCAGGGCACCTTTCCTGGCCCTCTCCAGAGAGGCGTCCCAAGAGCGCTTAACAGCTGGCAACAGTGTTCAGGTCCTTTGTCTTCTCATAGGAAAGATTTAGTTAAAGCAAGTTCACAGCATCGCAGTTGCACTTTCATCAGTTACTCCAGGGCAACAAGAACAGAAATTGGTTTTAACATTGGATTAATAAATGGATTAATTAACATGTGGAGAAGGAAAGAGTGTTCACAGAAGACCACTCGTGTGCTCGAACGGACATGAGACGGGGCATTTTTCTTTTAGGTCAGCTTGCCAGTCTGATATGTCAGTGATGTCTGTTTTCTTTTTTAAACCACTGCCAAGGTGTGGTTGGCATACAAGAAGCTCTCTGTGTTTGTATGTGTGTAACACGATGAGTTTGGAGCCACGAAAATCACAAGCTGCAGGGCGGTGGCCCAGAGGGCGGGCATGGGGTCCGCCAGCAGCATAGCAGTTGCCGCGGCCAGCGCTCGGGTAACGGAAAGGCCTACCTGGGGCGTTTCCACCTCCAAAACCCCAAAATGGAAGGAGCTCACCTAACCAAAGAGAACACCCTCTTGCCCGATGGGTGCAGAGAACTCGGGTCTCCCCGAAGCAAGATTGTGGAGATGGGCTCCTCAGGTACACACACGTGTGTACACAGAGCACATGTGTACACAGCATGTGTACACACACTGCCTTCAGGCTCTGGAGATGCCTCAGCTGAGGTGTGTGCGGGGCTGGGGAGGGGCTGGGTTGCTGGAAAAGTGGGCCTGGGACTTGGCATTTCCCAGACGGACACGTCTTGGGAAGTCAAGGGGACAGACTCAGTCACCAGTGTTTACCTTGCCAAGTCCAACTCCTAGACAGCTGCTGCCTCCTGATACCGTCATTTCATAGCAGCAGGGAATGGGCGGCTCATTCACAAAACAGCAGATAATCTTAGGGCAGAGGCCAGTGGCCCCTGTGAAAGAGCATCTAGGGAGCTGACACCGATGTGGGGCTCACTCCCCCCAGCTCTCCGCTCTCAAACGTGGCCCTGGACCACAGCAGCCTGGCAGGGACTCCGTCAGCCTTAGCTTTGTCATGAGCTGAAGGCTGCACAGCCCCAAGGACGAGAGGCCGGGGGTCTGCTGCTGTGCTCACAGATAGCCCAGGGGCAGTGTGCTGCCATCCCAGGATAGGTGGTGTCGCCTCGCAGTTAAAAGCCCCCTGGGGTCAGGCCTGGGCCCACCATGTACTTGTTTTTTTTTTTTTGCCACGCCATGCGGCATGTGGGATCTTCCCTGACCAGAGGGATTCAATCCGGGCCCCCTGCACTGGGAGGGAGGAGTCTTAATCCCTGGCCTGCCGGAGAAGTCGCTCCACCATGTACTTTTAGTGAGTCTGGAGGAAATGACTTCGCATCTCGGTGTCTCAGCTTCCTTATCCTTTGTATAATAGATGAGTTGTTTGAGGGTTGAGTTAATCCGTGTGAAGGAGACTGGTGCCTGGCACGTGGTTAACTCAGAATGAGTGTCAGCATTTGTCATTATAATTTCTCTGTTTTGCTGTGGAATGTCCCAGATCTTGGGGATCACAGGAAGCCAGGCTTAGCTTAGGCAGGGGCTGGCAGCTGACATTAGCAGTGGACAGATCACTGTCGGGACTCTGAGCTGCTCCCTGAAGGCCACCATAACGGTCACCGAACCTGTTCAGTGACAGAGGTGATGAACTGGTGGCAGAAGTGAGGGCTGGCGCTGAATGTCTGCTTCAGCGTCTGAACGGATCCTGGCGCCAGACAGCAGGAGTCGTCCACGAGGGCCCGGGCTAACCGCACATGATAGACCACAGGGGTCACCAAACACGGACGAAACCTACTCCCAGGGGAGGGAGGAGGTGTGGCAGCGGTTTTAGATATAGATTGTTATTGTTGTTCAGCCGCCCAGTCGTGTCTGAGTTTGCGACCCCATGGACTGCAGCACACCAGGCTTCCCTGTCCATCACCATCTCCCAGAGTCTGCTCAAACTCATGTCCATTGGGTTGGTGATGCCATCCAACCATCTCATCCTCTGTTGGCCCCATCTCTTCCTGCCTTCAATCTTTCCCAGCGTCAGGGTCTTTTCCAATGGAATAAAACCTCCCTAGATACAGAGAGTGGATTCATTTAAATTGATACATGGAATCTTCAAGGCATAATGGAGTTCTTGGGAATTTTCGACTTAACATGTTTCTGGAGCCCTGCCGTGGCCAGGCTGAGGGTCCTGGGACGCTGAGTCAGGTGAGAACCAGCCCTCAGGAGGGATTGTTCCAGGAGAGGAGTCAGAGGTACACCATCTTCGGGAGAGGACAGAGGCACAGGGAATCGGGTGGTGAGTCCTGTGAGCTGGGAGGTCCATCTTCCCGTCTCCTCCTGTCCCCGAGGACCCTTCTGAATGCATCTTTGTTTGCAGACGATCTCCTCCCTCCGTTGGACCTGCTTGAGATGATCGTCAACTGGATCTTGGAGGACCCCAGGTTGATCCTCATCACCTTCCTGAATACTCCAATTGCCGCCAACCTCCCGATAGGATTTTTAGAGCTCACGCCGCTCACTGGATTGATCCGCTGGTGCGTGAAGGCCCCCCTGGCTCACAAAAGGAAGAAGAAGACCCCCTTAGCCAATGGCCATGTCGCCGCCAAAGTCCCGAAGGACTCGGGCGGGGCGGAGCGGGACTCTCACCTCCTGTACTCCAAGCTGCACCTGAGCGTGCTGCAGGTGCTCCTGATGCTGCAGGCGCACCTGACCGAGAAGAACCTGTACGGCCGCCTGGGGCTCGTCCTCTTTGACCACATGGTCCCGCTGGTGGAGGAGGTGAACAGGCTGGCGGACGAACTGAACCCCCTCAACGCCTCCCAGGAGATCGAGCTCGCCCTGGACCGGCTCGCACAGGCTCTGCAGGTGGCCATGGCCTCCGGGGCCCTGCTGTGCACGAGAGGTGGGTGATGGCTGGCCGGGCCCCCTGGGGTGGGGCCACCACCCCCTCTGGGGAAGGAAATAGGGGCTTCCCCCCAAAAAAAAACCTAAAAAAAGAATTGAAAAAAGAAAACAAACAGAAAATAGGGGCTCGTGGACAAGGACTTCTTTCCTCTGGTTTTAAAACGTCTTGCCTCTTGGTGACTGCAGGGAGGAGGGCAGAAGTCCCAGGATGCCTCCAGGTAGAACCCCGCGGTGAGACATCCCGGTGTCTCCTGGCTGTTGTGCTCAGACCTGGGGCTCCTCCAGAGCGTGGATAATAACAGCTTCATGTCCTTCCTCCAAGGGAATCTTTTTGTGCAGTTCTTTTCTTTTGTGGCATAATTTATATACAGTGGAACGCACGATCGAGTGCAGGAAACATTCCCATCACCTGTTTAGGGGGTTCCTCAGTTCTCCTGTGTTCAGTGCTGGAACTCGCCCGGGAGCATGACCTGGTGTTGATGACATGCCCGCCTTTGCTCTTTGACTGCCGGCTCCCAGCCCTTGACGGCAGCCCCACGGGTGACCCGTGTGCCTCATTTCTCCCTCTTAGCCTTGATCCGCTTTCTTTGGGCCCTTCCCCACCCATCTGATGGGTCCTCAGCAGAGCCGCCCCCTTTCCTAAGTGATGTCTTCTCTTGGGGGCCTGTTGTGTTAAAGCAAATACGGAAGAAAAACGAGAACCCAGTTTCTGAGCAGTGATAGATGAGAGCGAGGCACTGTGACTATCCCGCCGGCGGCCTTGAACATCCGGGAGCTTCTCCCCTTGTCGTCTGCTGGCTGTTCCTTAATTGTCTGTCCCTTTAATTTCAGATGACCTGAGGACCCTGTGCTCCAGGCTGCCTCATAATAAGTAAGTGCCCTCCCCAGACTTCTGGCTGGGCTGGCGTGGGGGTAGAGGCAGGGGTGGGGGGTGTGCAGGGCAGGGTGGACCCCTTGTCCTAGCTTCCTTGGGTAGAGCTGGTCAGCAGGGTCTAGGGCTTCTGTGTGTAAGGGATCCCCCCAGGCCCTGATGATCAGTGTAGGGAGGAGGTGGATGTGGTAGCGTAACCCGCCGGCGAGGAAGCCCCCGCAGAGCGTCCATCGGAAGGGTGAGAAAAACGGCCGTCTTGCTGAGCGTCAGTGGAGAAGCTGGAGTGAGCCGGGGTGTCCTTTGATGTTGTTATTTAGTCGCTCAGTTGTGCCTGACTCTCTGCGACCCCATGGACTGTGGCCTGCCAGGCTCCTCTGTCCATCGAACTCTCCGGCAAGAGCACTAGAGTGGGCAGCCATTCCCTGCTCCCGGGGATCTTCCGGGCCCAGGGCTGGAACCTGCATCTCCTGCTCGTCTCCTGCCACTCAGGCAGATGCTTTACCGTCTGAGCCACCGGGGAAGCCCCTGAGTGTCCTTAATCACTGACAAAGTCAGTGTGGGTGTGTGTCGTCGTGCTCTTGTGTCACCATTGGTGACATTACAGTGGCACAGCCCTTAGGGAGGCAGGACAGGGACATGGCCCTGGGCCACAGCGTGTGGCTCAGGCCAGTGCCCTGACATTGGGTGGCACAGACCAGGTTCCGAGTGCGGTTCTGCCTGTGGCTTTTAGTGACGCTGGGCCACCTTGTCACCTCCGTCTCCCCCTCCACTGCTTTACGTGCCTCCAGGGTCATAGTCAGGTTTAAACGAGCTGGCGTTTGCAGAGTTCCTTGTCCATGGTGCATGGCCGTCTCCCCCTCAGTGGTGGCGATTCTTGTCCTAATTTGGGGGAAGGCCGTGGTAAAAGTGGTGAGGAGCAGGAACCGTGTGGTCACACAGCTGTTGGGGAGAATTCCAGCCTTGCCACTGCCTATCTATATGGCCTCAGGCACGTTCTCGCCCCCTTCGTTTTCTCTGTAAAATCGAGAAAACCATGGCACCTCCCTCGGGGCCCCCCTGCCTCCCGTGCCCTGCTCCCGATCATGGCATTTTTGTGACGATTAATTGAGTGAACACAGAAGAAGCAGGTTGCACAGCACTTGATAGGCAGGAAGCACCTAAGGAGCGTTCGCTGCTGTCCCGTCTCCCATCACCTTGTAACCCAGGTGTGTCTCTGAGTCAGGTTAATTTCATTGAATCCAAGAAGCAAAGAACTGTGTGTACAAAGCTGTTTCATGCAAAGGCAGTATCACTAGTAGCAAAGAAGCTGGAAGCAACCTCACCCTCCCATCCATAGGGACACTTAGGAAGTTGGTAACGTTACATCGGAAGCGTGGGCGCTGATCAGTTCAGTCGCTTAGTCGCGTCCAGCTCTGCGTCCCCATGGACGGCAGCACCCGCTCCCCTGTCCATCCCAACTCCTGGAGCTGGCTCGAACTAATGCCCATCAAGGCAGTGATGCCGTCCAACATCTCATCCTCTGTTGTCCCCTTCTCCTCCTGCCTTCAGTCTTTCCCAGCATCAGGATCTCTTCTAATAAGTCATTTCTTCGCATCAGGTGGCCAAAGTATTGTGCGTCTTTGCTAAAAACAGTAAATGTATATAGCTGAACGCAGCGTGCGGGTGGGCGGGTTTACAGGAATGAGAATGGCCAAGTTAAGTTAGTTGGATGATTAATCTTCTTTCCGAGGGTTTTTCAGTACGGAGGAATGTTCTTTCCCCTTGGTTTTTAACACGGATGGTGGGGCTCCAGGGCCGTTGTTGGCAGGCAGTGAGGACAGAGATGAGCGTGCCTGGTGGCCCCACTGCACAGTGTGTGCGCCCAGTTGCCCAGGGCACGATATCAGCCCTGCCGGGGCCTGGGAGGGCAGGCAGGTGTGACCGGCTGAGCGCAGGCTGAACTTGAGGTCAAAGGATGGGCCAGAGGCTATTCCCCAGGCTGCTGGCTAGAGGGGCCGGGGGGCTCCGGGCAGGCGTCTGGGGGGTGAAACAGAGAGGATGAAATGCATTGGTTCCTAGGGGAATGAAGTGGTCCCACTGGACATACTCCAGCAGCGGAGCAGGGCCATGTGAGGGGACGGCGTGGCCCTGGGCGACAGGGACGCTGAGGGGCATAGAGGGGCCCTGGCAGACAGGATTCCCTAGCTGGGTGAGACAGTGGAGACCCTGGGGTGAGGCTGGGAGAGCAGAGGTCAGGGGAGCGGGGCTGGGGAGGAAGCCTGTGTCCCGAAAGAGGGGATTGGTTTTAGGCTGAGTCCCTGCGGCCCAGCTAGAGGTGGTGAGGAAGTTAAGACGCCCTGCTAATTGTGCTGGGAGGGGAGGGCGGGTCAGAGAGGACAAGAGGAAAGAGAGGAGCCTCTCCCGGGGGGTCCAGAAGGGGCCAGCAGTGGAGGTGACATTGAATTCAGGAGGACTTCCTGGAGGCAGAGGCTGTGGACGTCCTGAACTGCAGAGAGGAGGGTGCAGACCCAGGAGGAAGGAAGTTGAGGAGGGGAGGACTAAGGCTCCTGGGGGTGGGAGTGGGATGGGAGGGGCCCCTGAGAGTGGTTGAGGACTGGGTCCAGGCCTGGGCCACCTCAGGACGCTGGATGCCAGGGTCACGTCCAGGGCCAGCCGCCTGTGGCTGTGCTTGGCGTTTAGCTGGGACTCAGCCATTCGGAATGCCTCGGAGAGGCGTGGCCCTCCGTCCTTTTTGCTGTGGCTCCTCCGTCACAACGACCCCCCGGGTATGGATGGCTGAGGCCGAAACAGACATTGATCCGCGCTTGTCCCCGAACCACAGACGCCGAGGCCGTGTCTGGAGCGCCTGTGGACCGCAGGGCCCCTGCTCCCTGGCACTGTGGACAGGGTCCTGGCATTTGCCACTGTGGCCTCTCCCTCTCCGGGCCCCTCCAGTCCACATCCCACCGCCTCCAGGTCACCCCCTCCGTCCTCCTGTGCACACAGCCTTCCTCACCCAGGGGCCTGGTGCCGTCAGCCGCCTGCCGCCTCCCTGCAGTGGCCCTCGGCAGGCAGGTGGCGCGGTTGGAGCCGGCGCACCCTAACCCCTCTCCTTGTCTCCGCAGCCTGCTCCAGCTGGTGATCTCGGGCCCCGTGCAGCAATCGCCCCACACGGGGCTTCCCCCTGGGTTCTACCCCCACATCCACACGCCCCCACTGGGCTACGGGGCCGTGCCAGCCCACCCAGCTGCCCACCCCGCCCTGCCCACGCACCCTGGGCACACCTTCATCTCAGGCATGACCTTCCCGTTCAGGCCCATCCACTAGCCTGGCTCCATGAACTGCCGAGTTGGCACCGTGCCTTCCGCGCCTGATTTGGAGGAAGCCTTCCCGGGAGAGGGTGGTGAGCAGAGAGGAGGCCGTGGGGGCGGCGAGGCGACCCCTCCTCACCACAGGATCCGGTTGGTGCCAAAGTTCAGTGATATCAGCATCTAGGCACCTCCTCCCTGTCAACATCTGTAAAAGTCCAGATGCAACCAACAAAAGGAAAATCGCCCAGCCCTCTGCAGAGCTGCGTGGGCACCTTTAGAAGCTGCCAGGACCGTGAGCCTGTGGTCCAGCGTGTCGTTGCAGACGCACACCCTGAACCTGTGCCAAGGGGCATGGATGGGGGACCAGCATCGCCGAGCCCACCTGCCTGGCTTTCCTCCCCGCGGGTGGGCTGCATCCCACCGAGACACAGGCCACACCCACAGTTCAGGGAGCAAGGCTGAACCACTGGCATCGCAAGCTTGCACCCAGCACTTGGTACAGGTCAGGGAGTCCTGTGAGTGTGACCCCAGCACCGAGGAGAGGAACTTCTCTGTTTTATTGGATTCCCTAAAGTTTCTTTTCATATGTTCAAATAAATTTTTTCTAAACCGTCTTGTAGACCATTATGGAATGTGTTTGAAAACTTACTGGCCGGGCCCCTGGAAGTGTCCTCCCCAGTCTGCCGAGGTCCTGGTCAGAAGACTGGATACGATTCTAGCCGCTCCTGTTGCCAGAAGCGCCGCAGACGCTCCCCACCCTGTGCAGAGCACCGGGGTCTGTCTGCTTCAGTCACAAGTCCTTTCTGCCCTCAGGGACAGAACTCAGGCCTCACTTACTGGTTTGGGGAGGAGGGATAGAGACTCAGTAACCCCATCGCTGGGCTCCCCTAGGCTGAAGGTGAGGTGTGAGAGGCGGTTACAGCGAACAGTGAGTGCTGAGGACTAAGATCAACTCGTAGGGATGAATTTCAGCCTTGTGGCGGTTTACCCTGCTACTTCTGGCTGCAGACCAGACCCTGTAAGGCCAGATGAGACCAGGTTTTGTGTGTGTGTGTGAGACGTCTGGAGTTTGAGATGTCCCTCAGGGTAACACAGCTGCACTAGGGCTGGCCTTGGTCGCAAGTCCGTGATGCGGTTGACTGACCACAAGTGCTGTCTCAGGGGCATGAGCTCTAGGCCCTCGTGGGCCCCAGAAGTGCTCAGCCAGGCTCCCACCACCCTAGCCATGTGTAGGGGCCGGTCTGCAAGCAAAGCCTAATAGGACCCTGCTTTTAAATTGCTTTTGAGAGCCATGAACTAGAGAAGGAGATGTCCTTTCCTCTGATTTCATTATCCTCATGTTTTCTGTTTATGGACAAATCTGGTGTTGAAGCAGGAGCCGAAGTCGAGTGTCTGCTTCCGTCTCTCTTGGTGAGACACAGCCGTGGGCCTAAGATTAGCACTCACTGGTCCTTGGTGTCAACTCTGGTACCGAGTGTTTCTGTAAAGCGTGCAAAAGGGGCTCTCCTGTCGCTTCCTGATTAGACGGCCTCTGAACCTGGCTGTGTCCCAGAAGGTGGGCGTCACCATTTATCTCCAGGGCTACATAGTCTCAGCTCCACTCAGACTTCAGGTGATTTTGCAAACAAAAGAAAAAATGTAGGAAACAAAGCCACTAGGGCCACAGATTTCTTCTGTGGTATTTTTAGCAGTATGTGGGCAATTGGAAATGATGGACCTCCTGTTAAGTAATTATGTGCCGGGCACTTGCACAGTTTTATTGTTTTTACAATGGTGTTTTACATCCATTAAATATTGATACATAAGAAAATATTAGGCAACAGGGGAAACAAACTACACAGAATATATAAGAAATTACCCACTGATCCAGAGACATTCCAATTTTTAAAGTGAGTGAAGGAAATGAACAGAAAATTTATAGAAAAGAGGGACTAACCTGGCGGTCCAGGGGTTAAGATGCCACACTTCCACTGGATTGATCCCTGCATCAGTTCAAAGATCTGCCACAGCCAAATAAGTAAATAAAGCCCAATAAATAAGTATGTTTTTAAAATGATACGTACTAAGCCAAAAACAGTGGAAACCTCTGGGGAAGATAATAGACGTGGGATGACAGCCACAGGAGGCCTTTCCTTGTCTACACAGTTTTAAAGTTTCAATTTTTATTTTTTAACTCAATTTAAAAAAATATTCTGAGTCGTAAGGAAGGACAAAACTGAATCAGTCCCTGACTCCTGTAAGTAAAAGAAGCCTGGGTCTGGCATACGTACCAGCCGATAACCGCACACAGTTTGTTTTTATAAGGACAGTGTATTCATATGTTACTTGTCTAATTACAAGTAGATTTTTAAAGTGCATTTTAGAACTTCTATTTCTGGTAGTGATGGGTTAGATTTTTCAGCCAGCCCCTCTGCTTTAATTAAAAACACTGGATAACATACAATGACCTACTGACGAACCAGCAGGTTATAAAGAACATCCAGCTTAGGGCTTCCCTTGGGGGGTCAGTAGTAAAGAATCCGCCTGCCAATGCAGGAGACACAGGTTCGATCCCTGGTCCGGGGGGACCCCACCTGCCAAGGAGCAGCTAAGTGCCAAGTGCTCTAGAGTCGGGGAACCGTGACTGCTGAGCTCATGCACTGCGACTACTGAAGCCCCGGCACCTAGGGCCTGTGCTCCACAAGAGAAGCCAGCGCAATGTGAAGCCCGCGCGCTGAAACAAGGGGGTAGGCCCTGCTCACCGCAACGAGGGAAAGCCCACGTGCAGCAACAAAGACTCAGCACAGCCAAAGACAAGCTATTTTTTTAAAAAGGACATCCAGGGCAGATGGTAAGTGAAAGCAGGTAAGGTGCACAAAGGCACTAGTGCCCCTGAGGGCCTCAAGGATGAAGGGTTCAAAGTGGGGATCTGCTAGGAGACCCACGCTCCGTTTTGCCTCTGGGATATACCTTGAAGAAGAACAGAAGATGGCAGGGAAGGTTGCCCTCACACTGAGCGGAGCCTGGGAAAAGCCAAACGGAAGTCTGGTTCCTAAGAAGTGAGGGGCGAGGGCAAGTCCTCACCCCAGGCTGACAGCCCTGGTTACCCCAGGACACTGCCTGCCGTGACCTCAGTCCTTAGGGGTTCCTGGACTTGCAGTCCTCCCTGGTGCCCGAGAGGAGCAAACACATTCTCTGGAGGAAAGTCACTCATCCTGGGCTCAACCCACCAACTACTGTCCAAGGAGACCGACTGATGTCCAGTGAGGAATGAACAAGGCGCCAAGAGTGGGGACCAGCAGATGCAACGACAGAAACAGGTTCAAAAAGCCTCCCAGTGTCACAGCTGCCAGGAGCTGGACTAAAATAGTCATGGTTAATGGCACGGAAGACAAGTGGGAGACTACAGGGGGAAATTACCAGGTAACTGAATTACCGGAGAAGGCAATGGCACCCCACTCCAGTACTCTTGCCTGGAAAATCCCATGGACAGAGGAGCCTGGTGGGTCGCAGTCCATGGGGTCGCTAAGAGTCGTTGACACGACTGAGCAACTTCACTTTCACTTTTCACTTTCATGCGTTGGAGAAGGAAATGGCAACCCACTCCAGTGTTCTTGCCTGGAGAATCCCAGGGACGGGGAAGCCTGGTGGGCTGCCATCTATGCGGTCGCACAGAGTCAGACACGACTGAAGCGACTTAGCCGCAGCAGCAGTGTGAATTACCTAGAAGATAGGGGAAAAAAAAGTTAGGTAGAAGTTCTAGAAATGAAAAGTCGGGACTTCCCTGGGCATCCAGTGGCTAAGACTCCACACTCCCAGTGCAGGGGAAAAAAAAGTTAGGTAGAAGTTCTAGAAATGAAAAGTCGGGACTTCCCTGGGCATCCAGTGGCTAAGACTCCACACTCCCAGTGCAGGAGACCCAGGTTCAATCCCTGGTCAGGAAACTAAAATCCTCCATGCCTCACAGGATTGCCTAAAAGTTAAAAAAAAAAACAGATAAAGTACAGTATTTTAATTATACCTATGCCTTCTTCAGGGCTTCCCAGGTAGTGCTAGTAGTAAAGAACCTGCCTCCCAATACAGGAGGCATAATAGACAAAAGAACCCAGAGTTCAATCCCTGGGTTGGGAAGATCCCCTGGAGGAGGAAATGGCAACCCACTCCAGAATCCTTGCCTAGAAAACTTCATGGACAGAAGAACCTGATGGGCTACAGTCCACGGGGTCACAAAGAGTCGGACACAACTGAGTGAGCACATGCCTCCTTCAACTTATGAAGTCCTGTTCAACGTCATTTAATTTTGTTAATGCAAATTAAAGCAGTGAGGTAATTTTTGCCCATCATATTGTCAGCTGTTAAAAAAAAAGTGTGCAAGCAAGCATCTGGTCTGGTCTTTGTCACTCAGTCGTGTCTGACTCACTGTGACCCCGTGGACTGTAGCCTGCCAGGTTCTTCTGTCCATGGAGTTTTCTAGGCAAGAACTCTGGAGTGGGTTGCCGTTTCCTCCTCCAGGGGATCTTCCTGACCCAGGGATCAAACCCACATTTCCTGCGTTGGCAAGCGGATTCTTTACCACTAGCCACCAGGGAAGCTGGAGCAAGTGTATGTGGCAGAATTATTAGCCATTGCCTTCCAGTATTTTTCGCCAGGGAATCCCATGGACAGAAGAGCCTAGGGGGTTACAGTCCATGGGATCACAAAGAGTCGGAAACAACTGAATGACTAACACCAGTCATCTGGGCTTCTCAGGTGGCGCTAATGGTACAAGAATCCGCCTGTCAGTGCAGGAGACGAAAGAGACGAGGGTTCGATCCCTGGGTCAGGAAGATCCCCTGGAGGAGGAAACGGCAACCCACTCCAGTATTCTTGCCTGGAGAATCCCATGGGCAGAAGAGCCTGGGGGACTACAGTCCATGGGATAGCAAAGAGTCAGACATGACTGAACAACTGAACACAACCAGTTGTCTGTCTCCTTCTTGATAAAGGACCTCTTTGGGGGCAAATGTTTGACAGGCAGCCCCTTCAGGGAAGCTGGGCTCCTCCTTCGGAGTGGATTGCGTGTGCGCGTGTGCTAAGTCCCTTGAATGGTTAGCACTCCCTGCTTTCACAGCTGTGGGCTCAGGTTCAGTTCCAGGTCAGGCAGAAAACAAAAGAGCAAGTTGTTGAAAGTCAATGTGTATATTAGGATCTTGACCGAATAAACACTTTGTGAATAAATACCAGTACATTCTAGTTATGACAGATCTGTTGTTTCTGTCCATCCACAATTCAGCCCCCCTTCCTGCTGGTGATAGCGTCCTGACTTCACCCCTGAGGCCCTGGATCCATCCTTGACCCAGGCCTGGCTCAGCTGAGCCCTGCAGCCCCCCTGGTAGTTGCCTGAAGGTGAACCCATGAACCAATGAACCCTAATGAAACCCAACTCTAAAATCTGAGCCAGAACTGGCATAAGCCTGGGGCCAGTAAACCAAAGGCAGGGAGAGTTTATCTTGAAAGCAAGGGGGATTTAATGACCACACACATGACCAAACAGTCCAGGGTCAGCCAGCATTCTAGGAAATCCTCCAACAGAAGAAATGAAATAGACACGTTAGGGAGGAAAAAAAAAAAAAAATGGAGCAAAGATGACAGAGGGAGCAGGAACAAACGTCACTGTCCTCAGAGAGATGAGGGCAAGTACTGGAATCACGAAACAAGAACAGCATGCATGAGAAAAGAAGAGCTTGAGAATAGGAAAGCTCTGGGGAATGGCAGACAGAATACCAGAAATAAAAGCATTCAACAGAAAGCTTAGAAGAAAATGAAGAGAGAATCCTCCAGAAAGTGTACTGAGAGGTTAAGTGATGAAAAAGAGAAGAGAAGTTAAAATTGAGAGGAGTGGGACAGAGGGTCCAATATCTGAAAAAATCAAAACTCCAGAAAAGGAGAAAAGAAAACAAAGGGGAACATGATCAAAGAAATTACTCAGATTCACTTCTCAGAACAGATAAAAACATGAGTCTTCAGACTGAAGTGACTGCCTGAATGTCCACGAGGGAATTTCAGAATACAGGTTTTTTTTTTTTTAATATTTACAAGCTTTCGGAGAGAAAAACTGGAGGAAGACATGGCAACCCACTCCAGTATTCTTGCCAGGAAAATCCCACAGAGGAGCCTGGCAGTCTATAGTCTATGCAGTCACAAAGGGTCAGACATGACCGAGCATGCAGCACAGAAAGAAAGCATCAGTCACATGCAAAGGACTGGGTATCAAAATGGCCCTGGAAGCCCGCAGCAGCAGTGCCCGAAGCCAAAAAGCAATGAAGAGGAGAGGGACCTCCGCAGGGGTCCAGCAGTCGACTGCTCCCAGTGCAGGGGGCCCAGGTTCCAGCCCTGATCAGGGAGCTAGATCCTGCATGCTGCAGCTAAGCCTGGCACACGCCGCCCGGACCTCACACACTGGCCTCACGTCTGGCCGTTCCCAGGCCACCTGCACTTCCAACCAGCTGGCTATAAAATCAGGATTCCTGTGACCCACTTGGGTTCATTAATGCGTTAGATCAACTCACAGAATTCAGGAAAGCACTTACACTGATGACTATCTGAGTGTGTGTCTGTGTGTTCAGTGGTGTCCGACTCTTTGTGACCCCATGGACTGTAGCCCCCCAGACTCCTCTGTTTGTGGGATTTCCCAGACAAGAATACTGGAGTGGGCAGCCATTCCCTTGTTCAGGAGATCTTCTTGACCCAGGGATCGAACCTGGTTCTCCCACATTGCAGGCAGATTCTTTACCGTCTGAGCCACCAGAGTTTGAAGCTCTCACCCAGAAAACAGGATAAAGACCAGACAAATGATTAGACAATGGGAGGATGGGAGGGAAAGTATACATGTCTCTGTGTGGTTTAAACAGTTTAACCTGCACCTTCCAGAGTGGGATGTCAATAGATATGATCTAAACTGGAAAAAGCAAGTAAGAGCATTAGAAGCACATTGTTTAGAAATAGGGCAAGAGAGAGCTGAAGAAATGGGAGTGGTCACATGTGAGGAGAAACTTTTCTTGTTGCTGCAGATTTTGTAGAACTATTTGACTTACACAACTTGGTATACGTGTTACTTTGATTAAAAAAAAAAAGTAAGACAGGGACTTAGCTGGCAGTCCAGTGGTTAGGACTCCATGCTTCTAACTGCAGGGGGCCTGGGTTCAATCCTTGATCAAGGAGCAAGGATCCTGCGTGTTGCTGCATGGTGCAGCAAAAAAAAAAAGAGAGAACTTTGAAAAAAAAAAAAGATTGAAGGGAAGGAGAGGAAGAAAGCAAAAGAAAGGGTGGCGGCTTTGGTCAAGCCAGTGCTCAGGTGTGGACCAGAGAAAGGCTCTTGGGGAGAGCTGCCCCAGGAAGACACCTGACTGCAGGTTTGCATGATGTAAAGGTGAGTAATGAGCCTGGTGAAGGAAGAGAGCCTGCAGAGGCAGCAGGTGGGGAAGAAGGGGGAACCAAGAGTGCTCTCCCAGCAAAGCTGCCTAGAGGTGGAACGAGCTGGGAGATTCAGTGGAGGTCCCTGGTGACATCAGGCAGAGCTGTCTGGGTGGAGTGACGAGGCAGAGGCCAGGCTGCAGAGGGAGAGGGACAGGCCGATAGGGGTATGGACAGAACTATCATGGGGCATCTTTCCAGCAAGTTTGGCACGAAAGGCAGGAGAGCGAGGTGGGGGGGGGGGGGGAGGAGCGGTGCGTGTTTTTAAGATGAGAGAGCTGTGGGAATGAGAAAGTGCTGTCGGAAAGAAGCCAGCAGAGTGGGGAGGTTAAAAATTCGGTGGTGAGGGGAGTGGATCCTCTGGGCATGAGGTCTCCTAGGAAGCAGGAAGAGGCAGAAACAGCTCTGCTCTCAACTCTCCCAGGCAGAGGAAGGGGCACGCCTGCCCCAGGCAGGAGGGAGCCAGTTCATTCATTCCCCAGACACCCGGCTAGTGGGGTGCAGTCCCACTGCCCCGATGGAAGGCCATAATTGGCCTCCAATCATGGCTGGAAGAGGCCCCCTTGGGAACCCAGATTTTTCTGCCTCCAAAGATGGGCTCTCGCTGCGCTTGTTTCTCTACGGAGGCAGACGCAGTCCCTGCCCCCCGGAGCACCTCATCTGGGATGAAGCTGCCAGACAGAGTGTAGGCAGTTCAGGCAAGGGCGAGAGGGGAAGCCCCGATCTCCATTCCCAACGGGCCTGGAAGAATCCAAAAATCGGATCAAGCGGGGGCACAGGTGTGGCAGCTATGTGAGGGTGGAGACAGTAAGGGGGGAGGGGGCTGTGACCACAGGAGGACCCCTGTCCCCCTCCAATGGGGCACCGCCGTGCTCCCCCCAGGAGCAGCTCTCTGCGGCCAGTGCTTTGGGCTTTCGGAGGGAGAACTGGAGCATCCTGATTTCAGCGTCAGTCCATCTCCAGATGAGAGAGAACAGAGTAGCAAAGGGGCGGGATATGGAGACAGAGGGACCCTTCCTAACCCGTGGGGAAGCGGCTGGGCACGACCAGGGAGGCCGGCTGTCCTGAGCCGCTGAGGACGGGGCTGGGGAGGGCGGAGGGTGGGGGTGGCGATGGGGCCTGGCCACCGGGCGGTGCGCACAGCGCAGGGGCGCAGAGAGCCAAGCTTAGCTCTCCAGTTGGCCAGGGTGGCCCCTACGGCCCCATCTGGTCCTTTGGGGTCCACGCCCACCTGACTGCCGGCCGCAACTCTCCGCGCCCCCAGGCCCGTCCCCGCCACTTCAGGATCCAGGACATGGGTCCAGGGCGACGAAGGAGAGGCCTCTCTAGGGTGTGCGCAGCGGCCAGGGGTTGGGGCTTCGTGAACCGAGCGTCACCTAACTGAGTGCGACTTGAACCCCGTTTGTCCCGGGGCCGTGCCTGCCATTCAGCGGGCTGCCGAGCCCGGCTGGGAGCCTCCCCCGCACTCGCGCGGCGACAGTCGCCAACCCGGGCGCGCGGACGCGCACACCCGGAGATGCTGCGGCGCGCCCTGCGCCCGGCCCCGGGGCCCCCGGCTCGCGCCCCCCGCGCGGGGTGAGTGGCCGGGCCGGGAAGGGTTAAGCCCACCGAGCTCGTGGCGGCCTAGAGCGGCGGCGGCGGCGGGGGCCGGGGCGCGGGGGACAGGATGCGGATGCCGGGGGGACTTCCTGTGCCGGCCCCCGCCGCCCCCGCCGCTGCCCCCGGCCCGGCCGCTGCCCGCTCGGACGCACGGCCGGCCGGTCGCACGCTCAGGCGGGCGGGCGAGCGCACGGGGACCCCGGCCCGGCCGCGGCGCCCGCCCCGCGCCCGCCTTCCGCGCAGCCCGGCCCGGCCCGGCCCAGGCCGCCCGCCCGCCGGCTCCTGGCACCTGTGGCGGCGGGCAGATCCCTGGCCGGCCCCGCGCTGCCCCGGGCTGAAACGACACCGGTCCACCGCCCACCAGGTCCGCCCCCGGTCCGCCCTCGGCGCCCGCGATCGTCCCGCCCTGAGCCCGGCGCTGGTTCGGGGCTCTGTCTCCCCACCACCCCGCCCCCCGCCCCAGGGGGCCCACACCAACTTCTGCTCCTGAACTCCGCTCTGCCCCGCTTCTTTTGGCCCAGGGCGACCTCGGCAACCCTGACAGCGACAGACCGTCCCAAGTGACCAGAAAGGCCCCCCCGGGTGACCCAGCGCCTCCCAGGCTCTTTCTGGATGCGGGCGCCTAGGGAAGGAGCTGGCTGAACGCTCTGGCCTTCACCTTCCATTCCCTGCTGACCACACCTCCCCGAGCGCCCAGGCTGCCCGCAGAGCAGGCGATGCTTGTGCCAGGTGAGGCCCAGGGGGGTCGGTCAGCAGAGCGAAACCGGGACGCTTTTCTTAAGAGGGCTGGGCTGGATTCTTGGAAGCTAGAGGGACCTGGAGTCATCCTCTCAGGAGGCGAGGATACCGCCACCGGGACCCTGGGGGGACGCTGGAGAGGGGCGGGAGGACGCTGGAGAGGGGCGGGGAGCCCTGCAGACCTCAGGAGGCTGGGGCACAGGGCCAGGCCGCAGCCCTCCAGTCGCAAGGCTTGTAGTGCTCTGGGAACCTGGCTTCCTGGGAACTGAGGTGGCACCTGGACGGACTCACATGGCCCAGAACTGGCAGTCTGCTGGTGACCTGGGAAGACTGGGCGAATCCCCAGAGCACCTTGGGAGGCAAGAGACCAGGGGATTGAACAGACTTGTCCATGCTTTGCGGGGGCCAGGGGAATGTGAGATGGAGATGGACAGACAAGTCTTTTTTTCTTGTAAACTTTCCCAAACGTCCCTCTGGGAGTGTACCTAGCTGTCGTCTCTCACCATCGGTGTTGAGCAGCTGCAAGGGGTGCCCCAGGCAGGAGGCTGAACACGGGCCCTGCACAAAGTCAGGAGAGTCAGGACTCCCGAGCCGGCCCTGGGAGCAGGGCCTCCAGGCTGCCCTTGCTTATCCCTTTCCCGGCCGTGGACCACACCGTCCTCCTTTCTGGCAGGGGTGAGCTGCCGACTTGGGGGCAGTAAGGCATCAGGGCCCCTGGTGCGGGGCTCCCCGCCGGTCTGAACAGCTTCCTTCCTTCCTCTTAGCACAGCCAGCTCCCCAGGATCTTGGCCTGACCGCCAGGATGAAGGTGAGGCGGGCAACCAGGACCTTCGTGCGGAAGCCTCGCCGTCTTAAAGATGGGGGCCTGGGGCCTGACACCCCCTCAGGTAAGGGGCTAAGGGTGGGGGGCACCTCTGACCTCCTGAACCAGGAGATGGTCCTCAGGTCCCTGGCAAGGATCCTTTGACTAAGCCCCAGGCCTGCTGAGAGGGAGCCCTAAAGGTTGGCAAGCAGCCCGCTGTCTGGGGTGTGGTGGGCAGGCTGCACCCCCTCATTTCTGCAGGGTCACCTCGGGGTTTTCTGAGGCCACCGTCGGGCTGCAGTGTTGCTGGTGAGGGCTGCCTGGTGGCGCACACATTCTCAGCCCCCGTCCCCCACCTGCACGCATGCTGACTGGGAACCGCTGCTGATTCCCAGGGCTCACACAACCTCCGTTTCCTCCCGCTCTCCCTGATTCCGGATTCAAGGTCCCAGATTGAATTCAGGGGCTGAGGGGCACCCTTGTCACTGGTCGTGTGGCTTTTCTTTTCTCTGTGGCCTCTGGTCTTGCCCTTTTCCTTGACTTCTGCCTGCTTCCATCCATCTTTCTCTCCTTTTTCCCAGAGGCAGATGTGGCCTCGCCTTACGTTCCAAGACCTGCCCCGCTCCCTACTCTTGGCAGATCTTCCAAGGCGGCCATGCTCACGGGAGCCACCTCCCTACTCTGTGCTTTGAGAGCACTGAGTTGAGGGGCTGGGCAGGGTTGAGAAGAACATGAAAAGGACCAGAGGGACGAGGCGTTGGATGGGCATGTTGGACTCAATTAGCACCCTTGGCCTTCCACCACACGCACCCCCACACCCCCCTCCCCCCACCACCAGCTTCCCCATGTGGCTTGTGAGATCAGAGTTCCCCGACCAGGGGTCGAACCCACACCCTCTGCAGTAAGAGCTCAGAGTCCTAATCACTGGACCACCAGGGAATTCCCAGGACTCTTGGCTTAAATACTCAACTGACAAAAATCTCGTGAGAGCAGGCACATCAGATGACACTTCAGTGTACATTTACCAAAATAGCGTTGGTAACAGCGTGCAAATGCCGTGAGAAGCAGGGACTGGTCGTTTGGCCAAGCACTGTCCTAGAAATGAGAGGACCTACCCAGAGGGGTGATGAGTCCCGGCTGCCCGCAGAGGTGGGAGAAGGGAGTGCCCGTGTGACCTTGGATTTGCTGAGACAACAGTTTGTCTGTAATGGTCTGTCTTCCCTCACTTCCCGCATACTCCCACCTGGTGTGAGTGTGTAAGAAAAATGCACTCACTGATCCATTAGCCTAAGCGAAGGGTCTTGGGAATAGGTTTTCTAAGAGGGAATTATTTACATGTAGATATCCCTTGATTTTATGAAATCAGTATATTCCTGGAAAATCAGCCAGAAAGCAAAATTGGGTCGACCAAACCTCTACTTCCCATTCCAAAGCTGAAAATATGATGCTATGGGAAAAACAAATGTTGAATCAGACTTGGGAATGGAGAAGGCCTCTTTGGATTTTCTGATAGCACAGCAGTATGCTCAGAGTGAGAAATTGCATGTGGGTTTTGTGACATGTAGCAACGAGCTGAGTCCTGTATAGCCGAGTTTACTCTGCATTGTGTATCATGCTGGGGCTCTGTGTTTATCCCCTCTAATTTTTCACAATTTCCCCAAAAGGGGTTCAGCTCCTTTAAGCAGATGGGGAAACTCAGGTTCCTAGCGGCTAAGTAACTGGCCTGTTGCCACTTAGACTTGGGGCTGTGAATTGTTCCTTCCCAACCGAGAATTAACAGGCTAAAACCACTTCCAGCCTCAGACTTCCCTGGCGGTCTAGCGGTTGAGACTCCGAATTTCTAATGCAGGGGACTCGGGTTCCACTCCTGGTTGGAGAACTAAGATCCTACGTGCTGAGTGGTACAGCCAAAAAACAAAGAACACACAGACCACTTTCAGTCTAAAGGCTATTTCAAATGGAGCTAGTTGTATCCCTGGTATTAATATTTCCAAACTGCTTGCTAATTTTCAAACTAATTCCTACCCCACAGGGAGAGGGATTTTTCAAGCACCTACTAGGGGTAATGCCGGGGCCCTTCCTGCTTGACTCATTAAGCTGGCAGTGTGGGGATGACAAAGGTATGTTCCAGCCCAGGAGGGCCCTGAACCTGCAGGAGGTTAGCCAGCTGCTACCTGGTAGAATTACTGGGCACCTCCTACCTGGAAACCTCGTTCTCTCTGACTTCGCTGATATTTAGAAAGTGCCATGGAAACACTTCCAGGCAGCCTGACGGAAATTCTTTATTATGTACAGAGAGGGTGAGTTTCATTCGTTTCAAGTGTGACCTCTGACTGAGGTCAGAGTTCAGCATGGGCTTGTGGCTTAGCCATGGGAATGGCAGGTTCACAGATTCCTCTCGGATGGCGGTTAGGCCCAAAGGACTTTTCAGGGAGTGGTGCTGGGGAGCCCCAGGCACCCAGGGTGGTGTCACTGCCAAGGTCTAAGCATCGAGCCTGTGTGGAAGAAGGCCCCGAGGAGAGGTCGGGGGCCTGGGGTCCAGAGTGATGTGACCAGCTAGCTGTCCCTTGGATACATTTCTAAGCCAGCTCCACACCACTGGGCATTTCCCTATCGTGCTGCCATTGTCATTCAGAGAAGGCGATGGCACCTGACTCCAGTACTCTTGCCTGGAAAATCCAATGGACAGAGGAGCCTGGCAGGCTGCAGTCCATGGGGTCGCTAAGAGTTGGGTACGACTGAGCGACTTCACTTTCACTTTTCACTTTCATGCACTGGAGGAGGAAATGGCAACCCACTCCAGTGTTCTTGCCTGGAGAATCCCAGGGACAGGGGAGCCTGGTGGGCTGCCGTCTATGGGGTCGCACAGAGTCGGGCATGACTGAAGCGACTTAGCAGCAGCAGCTGTTGTCATTTGGGGGTCCCTGCTGAGGGCTCAGGAGTGTATCATAGAGTGACTGTACATGGGGGAGGGTAAGGAAGGACATCATGGGAGTCTGAACCAGAGGGCTGACTCCAGATCTTTCTCTCCTGGCTTCCTGCCATTCCCACTCCAGGTGGCAGCGGTGGGAGTGAGAGTCAGGAGGGAGAAAATGCTCAGGAGAGGAGCAGCAGCCCACCGCGGCCAGCAGTCTCAGCTCCCAAGCGGGCCAGTGAAGTCGCTGAGGAGACTGCATCAGGACGGCAGAAGCTGCAAGCCCGACAGTTAAAACAGCAGCCAGAGCAGCAGCCACAACCGCAGCCACACAGCCAAGGGCCAGGGCCTCAGCCAGTGCCGCAGCAGCAGCAAGATGGGCAAGAGCCGCTGCCCCAACCGCAGCCAGAATTGCAGGAAGAACCCCAGTCTGCGCAACAGGGGCCGCTGAAACCGCGGCTGCGGCTGATGCCGCGGCAGAAACAGTCACGGGAGCAGCACAGGCAGGTGCGACGGCGGTCACGGCTGCAGCAAGAACGGTTCCAGCGGCAGGAACTGCAGGAAAAGCCCCTGTGTGTGCAGTATGAGCAGCAGAAGCAGCTGCGGCAGCAGGAACAATCAGAGGTGGGGCAAGTGCAAGAACAGCAGCCGCCACAGCTGCAGCAGGAGCTGCAACAGGACTTACAGCAGGGATGGCCACAGCTGCCGCAGCAAGCGGTACAGCAGCTGCAGCAAGCGGTACAGCAGCCGCAGCAAGCGGTACAGCAGCCGCAGCAGCTACAACAGCAGGAGCCATTACAACCACAGCAGGAGTCACTGCAACCACAGCAAGAACAGTTGCAGCAGCTGCAGCAGCAGCAAGAACAGCTCCTGCACCAAGAACAGTTGCAGCAACAGCTGTTGCAGCAGCAAGAGTTACAGCGGAGGCAGCAGCAACAGCAGCAGGAGCAGTTACCACAGCAGGAGCAGTTGCAGCTGCAGCAGCAGTTGCAGAAGCAGCAGGAACAGTTGCAGCTGTTGCAGCAGCAGCAAGAACAACTGGAGCTGTTACTGCAGCAGCAGCAGCAGTTGCAGCTGCAGCTGCAGCCCCGGCCTCTAGGGCCGGAGGACGAGGAGGAGGTGGAGCTGGAGCTCATGCCGGTGGACGTGGAGTCTGATCAGGAGCTGGAGCGCCAGCGTCAGGAGCTGGAGCGGCAGCAGGAGCAGCGTCAGCTGCAGCTCCAACTGCAGGAGCAGTTGCAGCAGCTGGAGAAGCAGCTGGAGCAGCAGCTGGCGCAGCCGCCGGAGGTGCAGCTGGAGCTGACACCGGTGGAGCCTGGGGTCCACGCGCCTGAGCTGCAGCTGGAGCTGACCCCAGTGCCGCCCGAGCTGCAGCTGGAGCTGGTGCCGGCCGCCGCGGGGGCGCCCGCCGCGGTGGTGGTGGCTCCCCCGGGCTACGTGGTGCTGCAGGAGCTGATGGTGCTGCCAGCGGCCGTGTCGGCCCCCTCGATCGTGGCCGTCCCGGGCCCGCCGAGCGGCGCGGCCCTGACGCCGGCCCGGCCACCGCGGCGGCGGCGGCGCGCCCGGGACCGGCCGACCATCTGCGGGGAGTGTGGCAAAGGCTTCAGCCGCAGCACGGACCTGGTGCGCCACCAGGCCACGCACACGGGCGAGCGGCCGCACCGCTGCGGCGAGTGCGGCAAGAGCTTCTCGCAGCACTCGAACCTGGTGACGCACCAGCGCATCCACACGGGCGAGAAGCCCTACGCGTGCCCGTACTGCGCCAAGCGCTTCAGCGAGAGCTCGGCGCTCGTGCAGCACCAGCGCACGCACACGGGCGAGCGGCCCTACGCCTGCGGCGACTGCGGCAAGCGCTTCAGCGTCTCGTCCAACCTGCTGCGCCACCGCCGCACGCACTCTGGCGAGCGGCCCTACGCCTGCGAGGACTGCGGCGAGCGCTTCCGTCACAAGGTTCAGATCCGCCGCCACGAGCGCCAGCTGCACGGCGCCGGCCGCTCCCGGGGCCTCGGGCTGCTCCGCGGCGCGCGCGCGGCCGCCGGGGGCGCCCCGCGCGCCGAGCCCGCGGCGGACAAAGCGCCCTGACCCGGGGTCGGGGCTGGGGACGAGGGCGCCGAGGTCGGGGAGGGCGCCGCTTTCCCTGCACCCGGGAAGCACCGCGCGCGCTTGGAGGTCTTGACCGCGTGCCGCAACATCCTGGAATATCGCTGGGACATCGCTGGCATCCTTCTTCCGGGCCAACTGAGTGACGGGCCAATTCACCCTCGGAAACATTCCACGGGAGGATATCGACGAGGCTAAAGCGGCACGGAGGTGGCACATTACTGCTCACAGCACGTGGTTCAGGGTCGTCTGCGGGTACCAATAGGTGAGAAGTTGGCCAGTTTCTCCCCCGGGGAAATTGGACTTGACTGGAGTTGAGAGCCATGGGGGGAAACTCCCAACGGCAGGTCGAGATGGTGGGTGACATTCGACAGAGCTCCAACACTAACCAGGGAAGCCGACATACGTGGTAAAACACACGTAAAAGGGTCCTGGTGAAAATTACTTCATGGGGGAAGAGGAAATTTATCTGCACTACATAGAAAACTGATCAAGGCATTCAGTTATCCTCAGTGGCTTTTGCCTTCAAAATACTTCCGCTAATGAAAGTTCATCAGAGTGGATGAAATTCTGATGTAAATGTTTTATGTTCATTAACACAAGGTCCCAGCGTCCACTGGGTCAATGTGCAAAGGCCAGGAAGTGCACTCTGGGCGAAGGTGAAACCTTCCGTCCAGGGCCACACGCAAACAAGCCTCCGAGGCAGGGCTGGGGCTCCCAGGCTCACAGACGGTCCCTAAATCCTCTTGAATAGAAGCGAGGGGCGGAGGCAGAGGGCATCCTGTGAGTGCTGTCCAAGGTCCTAAGGGGTGGTCCCTCCATGGCTCCCAAAGACCTCCCCTTGGCGCCCACCTGCCTTGCCTTCTCAGAAGCCAGTGCACCCACTGCGGCTTGGGGGCTGGGACCTTGAGATGCAGGGGCAGGTTCTCCCAGGCCAGGCCGCGCAGAGGGCCGGCCCAAGTAGACCCTGCCTCGTCACTGGGGGTCAGAAGGAAAATGCTGGGGACAAGGACGGGAGGCAACAGAAATGCTCTTTATGGCGATTTTGTAAACGTCTGGGGGTCAGTCGGA